>NC_143559.1:72889166-73584583 GCF_054136105.1 Typopeltis vanoorti
TAGGCTAAATTTTGTTAGGATACCGTATGAGTTTGTCGCTTAATATGTATAAAAAAAAATGTTTTTTTTAAAAAAAAAAAAAAAACACCACTAGATGCAACGTATAGGATTGGCGGGGATATTCTAGAAGTGGGGGAGATGAAACATCTGGTGAGATGGGTGATACGGACTTGAAATTTCTTAGACATTTTGCTAAAATTGTGAGGGCAGCGGATTATGGGAATGTTGCGGAGAAGACCGACATGTAGAGGTAAGAATGTGTTGATTGCGTTGTACAAGACTTTCATTAGGCCGCATATGGACTACTGTGCACAGATTTGGTCTCCGGGTTTTGAAAAGGATAATGAATTCTGGCCATCAATGTATGCCGGCAAACCTTGATGCCCAGTACTTTTTAATTTCAATACTGATGTTTTCCATCAATTCATAGACACGTCGTATCAGAAATAGTTAGGCAAAGCTTTGTTATGTTCTGTTGGCTTGGGATTAAACGTGTTTATTTTCTCTACCTACCGTTTCACAAGATTTATTACTAAAATTTAGGAAATTTTAAACTCACTCTTATATAATTATAATTAAAATAATAAGCCTCCAGTGAGAATTGAACTCACGACCCCTGGTTTACAAGACCAGTGCTCTAACCACTGAGCTACAGAGGCTATTTTCTCAAATAACTTTTAATCTCTTTGATATTACTATTTGATACAATTATTTAATTTTGTGAAATTGCTTCTCGCAATTCTATAGTACTACAAAGCATCGTGGTTCATATGTAAGTTCATTCCTGCTTTCATTTGACCAATTTTTTTTAAAAAAAATTATCTTCTATTTAAGAGTTATTTCTTATTATATGTGTGACACATTTTGGTTTTTTCATACTTATTTCTAATTTCTTAAGAAATAAGTATGAAAAAACATAACGATGATTATATTCTTAGTTACATTATTCTGTTTGGTACATTTTTTTGATTTGTTTTAATTAAGAATATTATTAATAATATAAATTGTTAAATAATTTAAGCACGCTCTTATTTGACTACATATTGACTTCTTAAAGTTTACTTTAAGAAGTCAATTGTAGTCTTAAACCGATTTTGATGATTCTGTTTTGAGATTTTCTCTCTCTTTCACTCGCATCACAAACAAACATACATAAAACGTTCTTCCTGTTCAGCTATCCAGATTATTCATTTGGTTAGTTTGATGGGAATTCAATTCCTATAAACCCCCATTCTTCCGCATTGACTTCTTTTTTTTTCCCCATAAGGATAGAGTTCCTCTATCCGAATCGAAATGATACCTGCAAATATCAAGATACGAAAAAAAAAAGTAGTTATTATAAATTCACTGTTCGAAGTTCTCATACAGTATTCTCTTTTCCAATTTACGCTAAAAATATTCTTATGTATCGCAAACCTTACAATTTCATTTTGACGTTTTGTATAATAAGAAAATCAAAACAGTGATGATGTTTGAAGCTTTCTGCATAATTACATGCAACATATATTTCACAAAATGGAAACCATCTCTACTAGCATCGGTGTAACGCGTAAAACTAAGTAATGTATTTGGCCTTCACTTTATTCTCTAATTGGATCGAGAAATCGCTGACACCAGAACGTAATGACTTAAACACATCGCAAACGATGAAGAAATGGGATAATCGCAACTTTGCGACACATAATGCAAACTCATGAGCAATACAAGTTGACTGGGTGAGCTTAGGGTTGCATTGGCATATTTAGCATTGACATATCTAGATTGTATTCCTAGTAACAAATGCTTGTTTCGTGGCAATTGAAAGTTTTGTTTTTTCGGGAATAAAATTATTTTGAGAACAGAAAACCTTGTTATATAAACATGAGACAAATTATATTATGTTTAGTCGAAAAGCGGTCTAAATATCCCAACAGGCCAAATGCGACAAATACCATGTACACTGGGCGTGATTCTGTGCGTACATCACCCGTGTCATACAAAAAGCGTGTCAAATAAATAAATAATGAAATATTTTAAAAAATAATAAAATTATTTGCCAATTGACTGATACTACTAATCCGTTATCTCCCGCCGAATGGGTCATTCTACGCGAATTATGCAATTTATTATAAACTCCTTCTTAGCGCATTTAGAATAACGACGGTACGTTGAGCCCTTCCATTCGAAAAGGCCTAAATTCGATTCTCATGACGAGAGGAATCTTTATATGGGTTTTTTCAATTGAAAGTGAGTTAGCCGATCTCCTACGGAAGTAGCAGTTTTTTTTTTTTTTTTCCTCCCGGAAACTCGAGTTTTTTATCTTGTTTACAGAAAAACCCAGCCTTGAGAACACGCGCAATTTACAGACAAAAAAAACACTAGTGGTAGTACTGGACAGTAGATGGCTTGGTGATGATGATGATGGTAGTGATGGTTGCTGTAGTTGGTGGATTAAGCGGTGGAGACAGACAGTTGTAGAGTAGGTGCCCTCCCTCGATGGGCTCCCTTGAGATCTCGTAATAATAATAATAATAATAATAATAATAATAATAATAATAATAACAACAACAACATATTGTTTAATATAGTCTCCACTACAAATTTGTTAATTTTGAATTACAGCAGATACTGAACTTAAAAGAAAATTTTTTGAAAATTCGATTGCCACTGATTTCCTCAAGTTATTCTCGTTATAAATACTTCAAGTTATAAATCCTGAAGTACATGAAGTAAATGCCGTATATGTCGACGTATAAGACGACTCTCAAATACTACAGAAAACCCCTCGAAATCAAGTGTAGTCTTATACGGCGAGTATAAAAAGGGAAGCTTAATTTCTTGGATGAACATTTAGGTAGTTACAAGACATCATTATATAAGAAAATAGGCAGTTTTTATAAACAAATCAGATTAATTTTTTGTCACATAAATTTATTTAAAATACTGTATTTCAATAGATTAAAAAACAAATAATAATTATTAACCTCAACTTTTATGTTAATTTTCTTCATCATCTGTTGAAAATAGTTCTTCAGATTCATTGTTTAAATGATCGTCATATGGATCCCAGTTCGAATCTGGTGAATTGATTTCGTTTTCATCGTCATCAGTGTCCCACAACAGATCATCTTCCATACCATCCATAAGATTAGAGATCAAAAAATCAAATCAGCTAATGCCTATTTGTTCCCGTATAGGAAGTAGGCGGGGCCGTTTACCCTATCTCATTCTTAAATGATTTTATTACAGTCTCTACTTTTATTTATTCCATGCTTTGATCACAAAATTGCACAATATATCAAGTGATGCAGCGCACATAGATCCACCGTTTGTAAATGATTTTCACCAGTCAACATCCAATTATTCCACTCTTCTCGCATATGATCTTTAAATGGTTTGTTCAAGCAGACGTCTAGCGGTTGCAATATAGAAGATAAACCATCTGGTATAACAGTAACTTTTGGGTTATCTTTTTCTAGAAGACTTTTAGAATTCTCGATTAAATCACTACAAAACATATCCCATACAAATAAACTGCGTTTCTTCATTATACCACCTGGTCGCGTGTTCCACACATTATTTATCCATACTTTCTATATTTATATAAAAAGAAATGTAACATTTCTTTCTATAGGAGGAACTCCTTATGTCGTACATCGGGAATTATTTATTGTTGTTGCACTTGTCGTTTCTGAATGCCAACTAAAGTAACCCACACTATGTCACCAATGTGTCATATGTTAGGTGTGTATAGTCTATGATCGCTTTTCCTGTTTTGCGAGGTGAAAATTCCGAGTTGCCGATGAGAAAAATAATGCCATCTCTTTAATTTTTGTTCAGCCACTCTGGTCACAAAACTCTACAGTTTCATCTTGAGCTTTTCGCCTAATACGAGAACAAACACGCATTCAACATACATGTCACGAAGTGAAGACCATCTCTGTAAGCACAGGTGCAAAATTTAAAATAAATATATTTGGCCGTAAGTTATTGTTCTGTTGTCGAAGCGGATGGAAAATTCTTTGGAACAAAAACACCACAACAAAAGGAATTAAAGAAATCTCTGAGATGTATTAATATAGTGTGCACAATTGCATCGAGAACACTGCATGTTTTGTAAAAATAGGACTTAAATAATTTGTTAAGGGAAAAAATGTTTCTTTTTTTCGTCATCCAGTTCAGTTGTCAATGTCTGCGGTGTTCGTTGAACTTTTAGAATTAATGTAATAAATTGGACGTTTGGTCTGGAAGAATTCAGAGAAAAATCTCAGCATGATTAATTCTTGTTCAATTTCCTAGCTTCGGCAGTAGACCTCTAAGAAGAAAAAAAGTAGTAGCATTTATTCTCAAAAGGGTGTAGGTGAGGCCATTTAACTCTATCTTGCGGTTAAAGACCCATAATCTTTAAATAATCACAAATTGCTGGTCCAAGAACGCTGGCGATTTTAATTCGCACTTGGGGAGGGGAGCAATGTAGACAACTGCAGCCATCTCATGATCTCTAATCGCAACCGTTATATATTATTTTCTGAAACAGAGAGAATTTTATTATTTATTTTCTTCTTGTTTAAGGGATGAAATTCGTTGAGGAATTTTGAAATTCGAGCATCTGAGGAAGCGGTGGAAGAGGGGCTTAGAAAAATGCTTCTTTAGTAGGAGACTAGAAAAGAGTTATGAACTCAAACCAGCAATTACCTCACTGACAATCCTAAGTTTATGTCCCGATGCTCTTATTTCGTACGAGAGTAATTTACGAAACAAGTCAATTTGTCCAATCAGAACAGGTTAATATAGAACTTGATAATTTATAGCTATGGGTGCGAGAGTAACATTGGTTTCGTGTATAAAATAGGCGTCAGATGCTAAAGAAATTTGCGAAGAGTTTTCACCTGTTGTGTTGCTGTTCTCAGTAGAATTTCACAGAGAATTATCAAGAAATCAATTCAAAAAATGGGGTCCGTTTCCAAGAACATTTTCAACATTCAGCTCCAAGGTGAAGATGAAACGCCTTTTTTGACGAAGTTCAAACGCAAGAGAGAACATTGTTCAGATGAAATCACAAGCCAGGAAGTGAAAGATAAAAGGAAGCGATTGAATAAGGAAGAATCTCGAGTCTCAAGAAACTTAAAGTCGGAGCAGAACGTTGGTTTTATAATTGTTATAGATGATAAATGCGAAGACTTTTTTAAAGGTGCAGTTCTTAATTCTCCTTCCGTAAATTACACAGTAATTGATGAAATCACAGAGGGCGCCTTTGGAGGAATGTACGAATGCTGCCGTTCAGGTGAGAACTCATTTGTCGCAATCAGAACTGTAAATCACAATTATTTTGGAAAAGAGTTTCTACAGTCAGAAATCGATTTGTTGAAAGATTTAAGCAAATGCTCGGGGGAACGCTTTCATATTGTGAAGTTTTATGAAAGTTTCGAATATAAACATTATACCTGTCTAGCATTCGAAAAGCTTGGAAAAACCCTGGAGGATCTGATGAAGGAAACAAGAAATGGCCATCTTACTCTGCCTCATTCAAGATGTATTTTGGTGCAATTACTCTCAGCTTTAGGCAAACTAAAGCAGATGGGTATCGTCCACAAAAACGTATCGCCGGATAACATAGCGTTGTGTGACACAAGGCCATTCCAGGTTAAACTTACCAATTTTGAATCGGCGTCTTATATAAAGGATACAACCAAGGAGGAGCATCCAAATCTAGTGGACTACAGTTCTCCAGAACGTTTAGTAGGTGCTGGCTTTTGTGAGAGTGCCGACATGTGGTCGTTAGGGGCTGTGATGGCTTTTCTGTTCCTGGGAAGTCGTCTATACCCCGCTCATTCTACATATGACCAACTACGGTATATTTGCGAAACTCAAGGGATCCCCCCATCGAATGTGTTGAAAAAAGGAATCAACTCGTCCAAATATTTCTACAGTGAAAATAATGAATGGAAGTTAAAAGACGTTCTTCAGTATGAAAGTGAAACGAATTTCCACTATTTTGACAACAGAAAATTCCATCTCAATGGTGTGAATTCTATTCTGAAAGTTAAGAAACCTTCATCCCAATCTGAAGCATCACTGGCGGCGGAAGTAGCAGACCGAGAAATATTCGTGGATATTTTGAAGAAGATGTTATGCTTGGATCCCAGTCAACGTATTACTCCTTCGGAAGCAAGAAATCACTCATTCGTAGTTATGGATCATCTCGTCGAGCATGCAGATTGTCAATATGCGAAGTTGTCACGTCTCCTTGTCGATCGGTACCTTTAATTGTTCAAAGGACTTCATTTGTTGATCATACTCGTGCATGTTTGGACATTCGAAAAGTATTTTAAATAAATTCGTTTAATATTGAATTATTTCGTCTGGTTATTTAGTGGAAAGTAGTTATTCCTATTATTTTTTATCAATAGGACTACCCATAATCACCCCTATTAATATATGCAAATTGCCTCATGTTTAGAGCCAACTGATTACACTTTTTGTTTCATAATATTTTTCAAATTGGTTATCAGTTACAGTAGCGAACAAATTAATCCGAACAAGTGGAATTTTCCCCAAATTTTTTGTTTCTGTTCATAATAATTTGAGTTTCGGTTTTGGTTGAGTGCTGCGTGTTTTAACTGTTTCTACGATGTTTATTAATAGTGTTGTGAATCCTCAATACTGTGAACAAGGTGACATTCATAGTGTTTTATTAATTTTGTATAACTATAAAATGGATACATCTCCTAGAAAGCGTTCAAATATATGTATCGTATTTACTCGAATATACCTTGCTCTTTTTTCTCCCAAAATTAAAATTAAAAAATCGTGGCGCAGATCTATGAGGGATTTTCGGAAACTAAAGTATCTCAGGCAGAAACTAAATTGGCGTTTATAATTAAATCTTAACTATTCATTATAACTTCTCACATTTGCTTCCATCTCTATGCATATGATTGACGCGGTTTTAACAAAAGATCGCGCGACTCAACAACAAAGGCGAACCGACGATTGTTGAGTTCAAATGCTGATTCTATTCACCGATTCCAAAATATCTGAAACTGCCATAACGACATTCACTATCTATTTCTTAAAGGTTTAAACTTTTTCGTGTTCGAGCTATATGCAAAACTTTGTAATTTCTTTTTTCGTAAAATAAGGTGAGGGGGTGCGAGGGCAAGTTATATTCGAGTAAATAAGGCAGTCTTTCTCAGGATACATCGATGTCTCAAAATGTTAATGTTTATGATATGACAGTCCGTCAAAGATTGTTTGAAGCAGGGAGGACTTTTTAGACTGTCCACAGACTAAAAAATAAAAACTGCTGAAGAAAGCTATGCAGAAAAACTGCCTCCAGCAGACCTCTTTTACTGTGTATTTTGTTTGATTGGACTGTTAAGTAGCGGAGAAGGTCATATTCTCAGATGAGAGCCATTTCTTTGTCCAAGGTGAGCGAGTACCCTATGTGTGTGTGTGTGCGGGTCTATCACCTTAACCACTCGGCCACCTTGTATCTCTGCTTCATATTTCCTACTAATGCCAAATGAGCTTATTTTCTGTATATAAATCAATTGATTTTGAGACACTGGTCCTCAAAAATGGTTTTCATAGTTTGTTCGTCCTAGACACTTGAAGATTTACAAGTAATCATTTCATGAGTTTAACTAAAGAGAGAGAAACTTCTGAAAACCTTTTAAAAAATGTTATTAGCTAAAAATACAAGAAAAATTAAAAGGTTAATGAATAAAATAAAAGTAATAAATATAGTTATATATTGATTATATATAAATATAACCAATATATTAATATATTGGAAGTCTCTCAAAAGCTCTAGTCTGAATTCACCTTTATCGGTAATGCTAATTAACTGCTCAATTTCCCGACTTCCAGGAATATGAACTTTACACTGAAGCAGTTCTTAGAGGAATTAATTAGGATTTGAACTTGTGTTTCGATGGCAGATTTCTGTTGAATGCTTACTCTAAAACATAGATTCCCAAACTTTTTCGGGCCACCGCCCACTTTGCAAGACATAAATTTCTTAACGTCCCCTATTATACACACATATATACATGCTCTATTTTCTCATTGACATCTATTTCTATCTGACATGGTAAATTTTCAAATGATTAATTAATTGAAATAGAAAATCGATAAAAAAAAATCGTGTAAGACGTGCATAAGATGAATTAAAATGCAAAATTAAAAATTTAAATGATTATCTATCGCAAAATCACGAAAATAATTAATTTTTAAATATATATTATTAATTTCTTCTATAAAGAGCCACGACCCCTAGACCGCCTGAACCCCCCAAATGATTCTGATCCCACTACATCCCCCCCCTAGAAGGCTTCAGCGCCCACTTTGGGAACCTATGCTCTAAACTAACAGAAAGACAGTGGTTCAGATTTTTCTTCAGTGCTGAGGTTTTCTCTGTGTCAGCTGAAAGTATTATTAGCATTCCGTGCATTGAGCCATTTTACACATTTCGTTTGCATTTGCCAAATAATTTAATAGGGTAAGAAAATCTCGTGATAATTTTTGTTAATTAGGAGATTAATGGAAAATATTGGCAGATTCAGACAGGAATGAATCCTGTTGACCTTCAATACATAATATTTATTTCGTATGAAATATATTTCATATATTAAATTTAAAAAAATATAAAAATAACTCATACAATGCCTTTTATTCCCCAAAAGGGAATATTCGGAGCTGCTTTAGCGCTACCTAACGTTCGAAGCCTATAGTAAGCACCCAGCTTCATCCGTCAACACTTCATCCGTCAACTGATATTGACTCCAAAGAATCATCAAAGTAAAGTTTTTGGAAAGAGACAACTGCCCATCTCGTGGCCCTAAATCTTAAGACTCTTGTCATTGTATGTCTTACAACAACAAGTTATGTGAGTTATGCAGTTGAATTTCTTGATGCTGGGTTAAAAACCGCTTTCCGTGAGGGAAAAACTCTTCTTTCTCCATATCAGCCATCGACTTAATCGGAAATTTACACCCCAAGTGTCTTTCTTCTCAAATTTAACGACATATAAAAATCAAGGAAGGGAAGGACAAAATATAATTTTACTGATTTTTTTTTTATATTTTTAACGTTTTATTTTCAGAAAGCGTGCAGATACTTTTACCTTGAAGTTCAATCAATCAGATATTTCAAATTTATGAAACAAACTGGACATCACACATTGTTATAGCTGATTACTATATAAGTCAGCATATAAGACGATATTTCAATTAAAAACAAAATTGCTGAAACAAGGAAAACATCTTATACTCCGAGTATAACATCTGATCTTTGAACTCAACAGTAGAAAACATTTCCAGAAATCAACCATCTCTTACAGCAATGAACTCTCTAACTGTTAGATGAATGTATTGTGTTATAATAAGCATTTTCTTTTATAAAATGCTAATTAGCGTGTTAATATACTCATATATTATTATATTAAATATTTTCACCTAAAAATCAAGTAACTCCTTTTATTCTCTGAATAGGGAGTATGCGAGTCCTGTTTTTTTTTATTTATTTTTTTTTCCGGCCTAGTTAGCTTTTGAAGACAAAGTGGACATTGCAAATTCTACTGGTAGCCAGTCAGAGATAGATGGCTCAAAACTGTTCCAATTATAAGCACAACCGATGAAAAGACTGGCAAACAGGTGCTGTCATCTCTTGGTACCCAATGTTAACAGAAAATGTGTGAAATAATATGGATTCTATGGTCAATTTTCTTGTGTTTACGGGGAGAAAAACCCCCATGTAGTATTTTTCATTACAATTGGTGGGGGGGACTTTACTTGCATGACGAAGTGAATTACAATATACGAAACCGATGGCTGCAATGTTATTATATGTTATGCTTGGATCCCAGTCAACGTATTACTCCTTCGGAAGCAAGAGATCACTCATTCGTTGTTGTGGATCATCTCGTGGAGCATGCAGATTGTCGATATCCGAAGTTGTCACGTCTCATTATCCATCGGTACCTCTAATGGTGTGGCGCTAAAGACATTATTTTTTATCATACTCGCGTATGTTTGGACATCCGAAAAGTATTTTAAATGCATTTGTTTAATATTGCATTATTTCATCTTGTAATTTAGTGTAAAATAGTATTCCTATTACTTTTTAGCTAGTTATTTTATTAATATAATCTATCCATATTCACCCTCTTTAATAATACATGCAAATTGCTTTTTTGTTTAGTGCCAACTCATTACATTTTTTTCCCATAATATTTTCCAAATCAGTTATCAGTTCCAATAGGGAACAAGCGGAATTTTCCTCAAGTTTTTGGTTTGGTTTTTGTGTCAGTTAAAAATAATTGTGGTTTCAGTTTTGGCTGAGTGTTTTAACTGTTTCTTCGATTTTTATTAATAGAGTTGTTGGGTTTGCTGTACTTTAAACCTGTTGACATTCGTAGTGTTTTAGTCATTTTAATAACAATAGTATGGATACATCTGTAAGAAAGCGTTTATTAACTATAAATATGTGTACTCTTTCTCCGCGCACATCCATGAGTCAATGAAAATGAAAAGCAAAACGAGTCCAAGATTGTCTGCTGTACACCTTAGTCAAGAGACTAAGAAGCTAGCTGGGTTAATGGTTCTGACATGACAGTCAATTATAGATTGTAGGAAGCAGGGATGCCTGTCCACAGACTAAAGAGTTAAAAACAACTGTTGACGAAGCAAAAATGAAAACATCTTATTCATAGGTGATTTTATTTGGAATTCATTTAATATTGATTTCTGTGGTCAGCAGTTTTAACAACGCGATAAGTTGGTATCATCGTTTTGGTTTTAAAAGGTGCAGTGGATTAGTTGCAAGTTCGTTGTTTTAATTGAGTTCGATATGAAGATATTTGGAACTTTGCAGTAAGACGTTCGATCTAGCTGAACAACCATACTTTGCTATACTCTATTAATTCCTTTGCAAAGCTAATAATTTCGAACATAGTTTGTACTCTTTGTAGTATAAATAGAAAATGACTTTGCGAGCTGAGTATAGTTGTTTAGATTTTTATTTCCTTTCTTTCTTTCTCTTCTCCCCCCCCCGATTTTTATGTTTAATGTAGTTCTTTATGGAGAAAGAAATTCCTTTTTTTTTTATTTATTTTTGTGTTGCAGTAATTTTTTCCACTGTTCTGAAATTGTCTGAATGTTAAAAGAGTGCTAATCTAAGTAAACTTGTTAACTACTTAGATTATAATAATGACCCACGAATTCGAGTGTTATAAAGATAGTTTTAATAATATTACTGTATGTTGTAATATTTAGTGATGCATCAAGTCGCAGGCTTGAGAATTTAAGCTTTTCACAGTGAAAACTGTCTCGTGCCTTTCAGGACAAATCTGACCCAAATTACATTTCAAGTCACTCATCATTTCGTTTTATTTATATTTGTACTTCATGAAACAGAAGCGTATCATACTACCACTACTGCTACTGAATATCTATAAACGTGATCCGTACATTGTGGTCGAAATGTATTTAGTTGGAAAAATAAAATCATTTTTAAAAAATAATCAATTGTTGTGTAATTAATTAACACGACAGAATATATTGCAGATTATTATTATTATTATAAAAACCTCCATGGAGTCAAAGACCGCAAATATTATGCTAGTGGTAGATATATTAGCGAGGAAAAGAAAACTCAATACCGATGACAGTGTAAGGGGAGGGGAGTGGGGTGTTAGCTAAACAAAAAGCTGATTTAAGAAGCCTCCCGATGGAATCCCTTTCCCCAACAATGAAAGCGCAAAGTTTTCAGGGTGCAATACCAAACTGATATTTGTTATATTTTCCCTCTCAACGCCTTAATTGCAAAACTCCTCTTTCTAATTTCTGATGAATGAGCGCCCCCCCCCCTCTCAGAATTCCTGAGCATTTCCATGAATGCGCTGCTCAGAGCTCTGTGATAACAATCATCCTCACCAGGTGTCATCAATTTAGGGAATATCATCTATGTTTGTTTTCCCTTTTTTTAAATAATGTTTATTAACAGAAAGGATACAATTTTGGCGTTCATAAGAATTCCTGACAAAGCATACATTAGGAACAGGATTTGGAAAAGTCCGTAAAATAACTTCATCGAAATCGGACATGTCTCAGTTTCAAATTCAGTTTGTTTTTATTTGTAACTGTTCCTTTACACTTAAATAAAGTAATATTCTTTTTTGAATATTGCTTTATTTCACATGTTCTTTATTTAAGAACATTAAATAAAGAACATATGTGCGAAAAGTAAATAACACATTCTTTATTTAATTTTTGAAGTCATGTCCTTTTTTAAAATAACTACCACGACTCTCCTTGTTTGCTTAAATCAGAATAAGATAGAGAGGATAATAAAAATACAATATCTCGTCAAATATAATTTAAGTTCAATTTTCAAAATTTACAACTTTTGTTGGAATTGTCATAAATTATGAAAGAAGCATACACGAAGCAAAGCAAATTTTAGATTGTTTTTTAAATGCGTTAGTTATTCGAAGAGTGAGAAAAGGAAAAAGCCGACGAAGATGAGATTCGAACCCACGCGTGGAAACCCCAAATGATTAGCAGTCCATCGCCTTAACCACTCGGCCACCTCGTCTCTTGGCTTCAATTTTCCTACTAATGTCAAATGAGCTTATTTTCTGTATATAAATCAATTGATTTTGAGACACTGGTACTGAAAAATGGTTTTCATAGTTTGTTCGTCCTAGACACTTGAAGATTTACAAGTAATCATTTCATGAGTTTAACTAAAGAGAGAGAAACTTCTCAAAACTTGTTTGTTTGAATATGTTATTAGGTCAAAATCCAGGAAAAATGAAGAAAATAAATAAAGTAATAAATATGACTATATATTGGTTATATTTTTATATAACCAATATATTAATAAATGCCTCTCGTTATCATGGATTATTGCAATCCAATTTTTTAAAAAAACTTTGTAATTGCCTCATAAACTTCGATAACGATATCTTATTATCATTCTTGTACTGAGTGACTTCAGTCCATTAAAAGTAGCAATAGTGGGAATTAGATAATTTTTGATTCATAATTTCCTGACTTCCAGGAAAATGTACTTTACATTGAAGTAGTTCTTAGAGCAATTAATTAGGATTTGAACTTGTTTTTCGAAGCAGATTTTTGTTTAATGCTTCATCTAAACTAACAGAAAGACAGTGGTTCAGATTTTTCTTCAGTGCTGAGGTTTTCTCTGTGTCAGTTAAAAGAATTATTAGCATTGCTTGCATTGAGCCATTTTACACATTTTGTTTGCACTTGCCAAATAATTTACAAATAGGGTAAGAAGTTCTCTTGATAATTTCTGTTAATTAGGAGATTACTGGAAAATATTGGCACATTCAGACAGGAATGAATACTGTTGACCTTCAATATGTAATATTTATTTCGTATGAAATACATTTCATATATTAAATTAAAAAAGTTATAAAAATAACACCTATAATGCCTTTTATTCCCCCAAAGGGAAAAGTTGGAGATGCTTTAGCTCCTACTTTTGCCTACCTAACTTTCGAAGTCTAGTAGGCAACCAGCTTCATCTGTCACAATTTACTGATATCTGTTCCCAAGTATCAACAAACTAAAGTTTTTGGAAAGAGACAACTGCGCCATTCTCGTGGCCCTAAATCTTAAGACTCGTGTTATTGTATATCTTACAATAATAAGTTGTGTGAGTTATACAGTTGATTTTCTTGAGATGCTGGATTAAAAACTGACCTTCCAGGAGGGAAATCTCTTTTTACTCCCTTGCCAGCGACCGACTTAGTCGGAACCTGTCGATGAAAGGCTTAGGAAAAAGTTTCACTAGTTGCGGACTAGAATTGAATTTAGAAATATTTCTAGAGGCGCGCTAGCAATTTGGATGTAAACATCACTTCCACAGGGACTACATATATATCCAAAAATTTTAAATCCCAAGTGTCTTTCTTCTCCAATTTAGCAACATAGAAAAATCAAGGAAGAGAAGGACGAAATGATTATTTTAATGATTTTTTTAAAATTTTCAACTTTTTAGTTTCGGAAAGTGTGCAGATATACCTTGAAGTTTAATTAATAAGATATTTTAAATTTATGAAAAAATACATCCATACATTGTTATACCTGATTACCGTATATGTCGGCATATAAGATGATATCTGAAGTTAACACAAAAATTGCTGAATCATGGAAACATCTTATACTACGAATGTAAAATCTGATCTTTGAACTCGACAATAGAAAACATGTCTAACTCTTACGGCAATATATTCTCTAATTGTGTTATGTTAAATGCATGTACTGTGTTATAATAAGATTTGCTTTTATGAAATGTTAATTAGCATGTTAATATAATGATATGTTAATATACTGATATATTATTATATTAAAATATTTTCAGCTACAAATATTAGCTAACGCCTTTTTTTAAAACCTTTCTTAGCTTTTGGAGACTGAGTGGGCAGTTCAATCTCTACTGGTAGCCAATCAGAGATAGCTGACCCAAGACTGTCTTAAATTATAAACACAACCGATGAAAAGACTGGCAAACAAGTGCTGCCATCTCTTGGTACCCAATCTTAACAGGTTATGTCTTGCGTGAAAGAGTGTGGGTTCTATGGTCAATTTTCTTGAGTTTACGGGGAGAAAATCTGAGTTAACGGGAGAAAAAAAAAACGCTTGCTTTTCACTTGGTTGGCAGAGATCGAATTAAACTATTATATATATATATATATATATATATATATATATATATATATATATATATATATATATATATATATAAATATATATATATATATATATATATATATATATATATAAATATATATATATATATATATATATATATATATATGTGTGTGTGTAATTTTAAACATTTAAACATTTTAAAAATAAATAGATCTTGGAGATTGTCTTATACGACGGCATATACAGTAATTATGTTGTAAAGCCAAACATTTCGAACAATGTTCATTACTCTCATTACACTGCAAACTTCTCTACAAGTCTAAAATTGTTGTACATAGCGAGATGGAGATGAAATTATTAAGATTTTTATTTTGTTTTTATCGCCCTCACACATACAAATTTATGCTTAATTCAATTATGCAAAGAGGAAAAATAATGTCCTTCTCCCTCTCTCCTGTAAAACTGATTCATCATTATAATGAATGCTTCCAATCCCATACTGCACATTCAATGCGGTTACTACTAGGACAGATTTGACTCCTCCACTGCTAGCTGTATTTTACTCTATCATTGCCCCAGTTATTATTTTTTTAAATTTTCTCTTTCTTTTGAGAGAATGATCGGAATTTCAGTTACTGTGGATTTTGCATTCACTTGGTTGGCAGTTTCATTTTTTTTTTTTTAAATCCAAAGAAACGAAATGACTATTCTGCGAAGGATGCCTAGAAGAGCAGTTTAACTTAAAAGAATATCTAAGAAACGCAGACTGGATAATAAATTTCTGATAAGGAAGGTACCGTCCTAATTGGAATAATCCTATTGTCCTATCCTGTTGCACCATATTCATCGGCAATAACTTTTTTCTTTAGTGAATCGTAATTCCAAAAGCTATCCCTCTGACATACCAAAAACTTAGATGGGCTTTCTCAAAACTTTGTAAGAAACATTCCTTACAACGCACCGTTAATTAAGGGAAAGCTTTGGCTGCTTGTCTTCAGTTTTTAAGATTTCTGTTAAGAGAAATGATAAAATTTTTGTTTGTAATAATACTGACAAGACACATTAAGAAAAGCACTTTCAAGAAGTCAGTCAAATAAATTAAGCGTAACGTGACATACTAATATCCGTAAATCGTAAAATGTTCAAATTTGATTTTCTTGAAATCCTTAAATAATTAAAAAAAAATCCCGCTAAAGCCTTTTACTTACGAAAGAAAATTATGAGGCTGTTTTGGCCCTATTTAACTTTTGAGTTAAATTTGAACTCGTTCAGTCTCTGCTGGTAGCCAATCAGTGAGAGCTGTTCAAGTCTGTCACTAATTATAAACGTCATTGGACGAAGAGAGGCAGACAAGTGCTGTCATCGTCTGGTACCTAACTTAAACTCGGTACATTCATGTTTGAAATAATGTACGTTCTACGGTCGATTTTCTTGATTTTATTGGGCGAAAAACCGATGTTTCTGGCAGGAAAAACGCTCTTGTCTGTTTCAGAGATCGACTAACTTCGGAAACGGTGGAAGAAAGGCCTTCGAGTTGACGAATAGAATCAAACTTAGAACGATCCTTCTTCAGACGGTCTAGCGCTATGGATGCAAATGTCATTTCCACAAGGTTACACTTGCTTAAATAAATACAAAACGGTCTCTACTTCCTGAAATCATAAAATCGTTTAGTATTATTATTGTGTAACACCTGCAAGGTGTTAATATTTATTTTGTGTAAATAAATATTTACACAAAATAAATAAATTGATTTTGAGACAAGTAGTTTAGATATGATATTTATATAGGTTACATTTCCTTGTAGTTATAGACGGATGCATTTAATGAGTTAAAAAAGACTTTTTTCATAACCTCCTTTTTACTTTGCTAGAAAAAAACTTCGTAAAGAAAAAGTGTAAGGTTTTAAAATTTGGAAAGCAAAGGTGGGATATGTGTAACCCGTGGTGAGCTATGGAAATTTTAACAAAGGGCCCGCATCATCGAGCAAAAAAACAAAACAGCCAAAAAAAAAACACCGTATTTCCGTAAATACAGCTTTTTTGAATATTTGCACATAATCAACTGTGTTAATTTATCTTAGAAAAACATTTTTTAACTATCAAAATATAATAAGAATGAAATCGTTTATAATCTTTTATAAAACATTTGATTGGCTATCAGAAGGGAGAAGGGTAAAGATAGCGCATGCGCTTATTTTATTTTCAAAGTTGGGCGCATTCGTTATAGAGGAGTTGAAACAATAATTCCAAATAATCTATACATTGCCGAATTGATTAATTTTTAATAGGTTACCGTATGAGTTTGTAACTTTATATGTTTCAAAAAAAAAAAACACCACTAGATGCAACGTATCCTAGATTGGCGGGGATATTCTAGAAGAAGTGGGGGAGATGAAAGATCTGGGTGAGATGGGTGATACGGACTTGAAATTTCTTAGATATTTTGCTAAAATTGTGAGGACAGCGGATTATGGGAATGTTGCGGAGAAGACCGATATGTAGAGGTAAGAATACGTTGATTGCGTTGTACAAGACTTTCGTTACGCCGCATATGGACTACTGTGCACAGATTTGGTCTCCGGGTTTTGAAAAGGATGATGAATTCTGGCCATCAATGTATGCCGGCAAACCTTGATGCCCAGTACTTTTTAATTTCAATACTGATGTTTTCCATCAATTCATAGACACGTCGTATCAGAAATAGTTAGGCAAAGCTTTGTTATGTTCTGTTGGCTTGGGATTAAACATGTTTATTTTCTCTACCTACCGTTTCACAAGATTTATTACTAAAATTTAGGAAATTTTAAACTCAATCTTATATAATTAAAATTAAAATAATAAGCCTCTAGTGAGAATTGAACTCACGACCCCTGGTTTACAAGACCAGTGCTCTAACCACTGAGCTACAGAGGCTATTTTCTCAAACAACTTTTAATCTCTTTGATATTACTATTTGATACAATTATTTAATTTTGTGAAATTGCTTCTCGCAATTCTATAGTACTACAAAGAATCGTGGTTCATATGTAAGTTCATTCCTGCTTTCCTTTGACCAATTTTTTTAAAAAAATTATCTTCTATTTAAGAGTTATTTCTTATTATATGTGTGACACATTTTGGTTTTTTCATACTTATTAAAGTATGAAAAAACATTGACTTCTTAAAGTTTACTTCCAGAAATTGTATTCTTAAACTGATTTTGATGATCCTGTTTTGAGATTCTCTCTCTCTTTCACGCGCATCACAAACAAACATACATAAAACGTTCTTCCTGTTCAGCTATCCAGATTATTCATTTGGTTAGTTTGATGGGAATTTAATTCCTATGGACCCCCATTCTTCTGCATTGACTTCTTTTTTTTTTCCCATAAGAACAGAGTTCCTCTATCCGAATCGAAATGATACCTGCAAATATCAAGATACGAAAAAAAAATAGTTATTATAAATTCAGTAGTCGAAGTTCTCATGCAGTATTCTCTTTTCCAATTTACGCTAAAAATATTCTTATGTACCGCAAACCTTACAATTTCATTTTGAGTTTTGTATAATAAGAAAATCAAAACAGTGATGATGTTTGAAGCTTTCAGCATAATTACATGCAACATATATTTCTCAAAATGGAGACCATCTCTACTAGCATCGGTGTAACACGTAAAACTAAGTAATGTATTCGGCCTTCACTTTATTCTCTAATTGGATCGAGAAATCGCTGACAAGAGAACGTAATGACTTAAACACATCGCAAACGATGAAGAAATGGGATAATCGCAACTTCGCGACACATAATGCAAACTCATGAGCAATACAAGTTGACTGGGTGAGCTTAGGGTTGCACTAGCATATTTAGCATTGACATATCTAGATTGTATTCCTAGTAACAAATGCTTGTTTCGTGGCAATTGAAAGTTTTGTTTTTTCGGGAATAAAATTATTTTGAGAATAGAAAACCCTGTTATATAAACATGAGACAAATTATATTATGTTTAGTCGAAAAGCGGTTTAAATATCCCAACAGGCCAATGCGACAAATACCATGTACACTGGGCGTGATTCTGTGCGTACACAACCCGTGTCATAAAAAAAGCGTGTCCAAAAAATAAATAATGAAATATTTTAAAAAATAATAAAATTATTTGCCAATTGACTGATCCGTTATCTCCCGCCGAATGGGTCATTCTACGCGAATTATTTTCATTGCAATTTATTATAAACTCCTTCTTAGCGCATTTAGAATAACGACGGTACGTTGAGCCCTTCCATTCGAAAAGGCCTAAATTCGATTCTCACGACGAGAGGAAGCTTTATATGGGTTTTTTCAATTGAAAGTGAGTTAGTCGATCTCCTACGGAGGTAGCAGTTTTTTTTTTTTTCTCCCGGAAACTCGAGTTTTTCATCTTGCTTACAGAAAAACCAGCCTTGAGAACACGCGCAATTTACAGACAAAAAAACACTAGTGGTAGTACTGGACAGTAGATGGCTTGGTGATGATGATGATAGTGATGGTTGCTGTAGTTGGTGGATTAAGCGGTGGAGACAGACAGTTGTAGAGTAGGTGCCCTCCCTCGAGATTTCGTAATAATAATAATAATAATAATAATAATAATAACAACAACATATTGTTTAATATAGTCTCCCCTACAAATTTGTTAATTTTGAATTACAGCAGATACTGAACTTAAACGAAAATTTTTTGAAAATTCGATTGCCACTGATTTCCTAGAGTTATTCTCGTTATAAATACCTCAACTTATAAATCCTGAAGTAAATGCCGTATATGTTGACGTATAAGACGACTCTCAAATACTACAGAAAACCCCTCGAAATCAAGTGTAGTCTTATACGGCGAGTATAAAAAAGGAAGCTTAATTTCTTGGATGAACATTTAGGTAGTTACAAGACATCATTATATAAGAAAATAGGCAGTGTTTATAAACAAATCAGATTAATATTTTGTCACATAAATATATTTAAAATACTGTATTTCAATAGATTAAAAAACAAATAATAATTATTAACCTCAACTTTTATGTTAATTTTCTTCATCATCTGTTGAAAATAGTTCTTCAGATTCATTGTTTAAATGATCGTCATAGGGATCCCAGTTCGAATCTGGTGAATTGATTTCGTTTTCATCGTCATCATTGTCCCACAACAGATCATCCTCCGTACCATCCATAAGATTAGAGATCAAAAAATCAAATCAGCTAACGCCTATTTGTTCCCGTATAGGAAGTAGGCGGGGCCGTTTACCCTATCTCATTCTTAAATGATTTTATTAGTCTCTACTTTTACTTTATTCCATGCTTTGATCACAAAATTGCACAATATATCAAGTGATGCAGCGCGCATAGATCCACCGTTTGTAAATGATTTTCACCAGTCAACATCCAATTATTCCACTCTTCTCGCATGTGATCTTTAAATGGTTTGTTCAAGCAGACGTCTAGCGGTTGCAATACAGAAGATAAACCATCTGGTGTAACAGTAACTTTTGGGTTATCTTTTTCTAGAAGACTTTTAGAATTCTCGATTAAATCACTACAAAACATATCCCATACAAATAAACTGCGTTTCTTCATTATACCACCTGGTCGCGTGTTCCACACATTATTTATCCATACTTTCTATATTTATATAAAAAGAAATGTAACATTTCTTTCTGTAGGAGGAACTCCTTATGTCGAACATCGGGAATTATTTATTGTTGTTGCACTTGTCGTTTCTGAATGCCAACTAAAGTAACCCACACTATGTCACCAATGTGTCATATGTTAGGTGTGTATAGTCTATGATCTCATTTAAATTTTTAATTTTGCATTTTAATTCATCTTATGCCCGTCTTACACGATCAATTTTTTTATCGATTTTCTATTTCAATTAATTAATCATTTGAAAATTTACCATGTCAGATAGAAATAGATGTCAATGAGAAAATAGAGCATGTATATATGTGTGTATAATAGATGGCGTTACGAAATTTATGTCTTGCAAAGTGGGCGGTGGCCCGAAAAAGTTTGGGAACCTATGGTTTACAGTAAGCATTCAACAGAAATCTGCCATCGAAACACAAGTTCAAATCCTAATCAATTGCTCTAAGAACTGCTTCATTGTAATGCTCATATTCCTGGAAGTCGGGAAATTGAGCAGTTAATTAGCATTACCGATAAAGGTGAATTCAGACTAGAGCTTTTGAGAGACTTCCAATATATTAATATATTGGTTATATTTATATATAATCAATATATAACTATATTTATTACTTTTATTTTCTTCATTAACCTTTTAGTTTTTCTTGTATTTTTAGCTAATAACATTTTTTAAAAGGTTTTGAGAAGTTTCTCTCTCTTTAGTTAAACTCATGAAATGATTACTTGTAAATCTTCAAGTGTCTAGGACGAACAAACTATGAAAACCATTTTTGAGGACCAGTGTCTCAAAATCAATTGATTTATATACAGAAAATAAGCTCATTTGGCATTAGTAGGAAATATGAAGCAGAGATACAAGGTGGCCGAGTGGTTAAGGCGATAGACCCGCACACACACATAAGGTACTCGCTCTCCTTGGACAAAGAAATGACTCTCATCTGAGAATATGACCTTCTCCGCTACTTAGCAGTCCAATCAAACAAAATACACAGCAAAAGAGGTCTGCTGGAGGCAGTTTTTCTGCATAGCTTTCTTCGGCAGTTTTTATTTTTTAGTCTGTGGACAGTCTAAAAAGTCCTCCCTGCTTCAAACAATCTTTGACGGACTGTCATATCATAAACATTAAGATTTTGAGATGTGGATGTATCCTGAGAAAGACTGCCTTATTTACTCAAATATAACTTGCCCTTGCACCCTCTCAACTTATTTTACGAAAAAAGAAATTACAAAGTTTTGCATATAGCTCGAACACGAAAAAGTTTAAACCTTTAAGAAATAGATAGTGAATGTCGTTATGGCAGTTTCAGATATTTTGGAATCGGTTGAAGAGAATCAGCATTTGAACTCAACAATCGTCGGTTCGCCTTTGTTGTTGAGTCGCGCGATCTTTTGTCAAAACCGCGTCAATCATATGCATAGAGATGGAAGCAAATGTGAGAAATTATAATGAATAGTTAGATTTAATTATAAACGCCAATTTAGTTTCTGCCTGAGAAACTTTAGGTTTCCGAAAATCCCTCATAGATCTACGCTACGATGTTTTAATTTTAATTTTGGGAGAAAAAAGAGCAAGGTATATTCGAGTAAATACGATACATACTGTATATTTGAACGCTTTCTTGGAGATGTATCCATTTTATAGTTATACAAAATTAATAAAACACTATGAATGTCACCTTGTTCACAGTATTGAAGATTCACAACACTATTAATAAACATCGTAGAAACAGTTAAAACACGCTGCACTCAACCAAAACTCAAATTATTATGAACAGAAACAAAAAACTTAATTTGTTCGCTACTGTAACTGATAACCGATTTGAAAAATAATATGAAACAAAAAGTGTAATCAGTTGGCTCTAAACATGAGGCAATTTGCATATATTAATAGCGGTGATTATGGGTAGTCCTATTCATAAAAAAATAATAGGAATAACTACTTTCCACTAAATAACCAGACGAAATAATTCAATATTAAACAAATTTATTTAAAATACTTTTCGAATGTCCAAACATGCAGGAGTATGATCAACAAATGAAGTCCTTTGAACAATTAAAGGTACCGATCGACAAGGAGATGTGAGAACTTCGCATATTGACAATCTGCATGCTCGACGAGATGATCCATAACTACGAATGAGTGATTTCTTGCTTCTGAAGGAGTAATACGTTGACTGGGATCCAAGCATAACATCTTCTTCAAAATATCCACGAATATTTCTCGGTCTGCTATTTCCGCCGCCAGTGATGCTTCAGATTGGGATGAAGGTTTCTTAACTTTCAGAATAGAATTCACACCATTGAGATGGAATTTTCTGTTGTCAAAATAGAGGTCATTAGTTTCACTTTCATACTGAAGAACGTCTTTTAACTTCCATTCATTATTTTCACGATAGAAATATTTGGACGAGTTGATTCCTTTTTTCAACACATTCGAAGGGGGGATCCCTTGAGTTTTGCAAATATACCGTAGTTGGTCATATGTAGAATGAGCGGGGTATAGACGACTTCCCAGGAAAAGAAAAACCATCACAGCCCCTAACGACCACATGTCGGCACTCTCACAAAAGCCAGCACCTACTAAACGTTCTGGAGAACTGTAGTGCACTAGATTTGGATGCTCCTCCTTGGTTGTATCGATTCAAAATTGGTAAGTTTAACCTGGAATGGCCTTGTGTCACACAACGCTATGTTATCCGGTGATACGCGTTTGTGGACGATACCCATCTGCTTTAGTTTGCCTAAAACTGAGAGTAATTGCACCAAAATACATATTGAATGAGGCAGAGTAAGATGGCCATTTCTTGTTTCCTTCATCAAATTCTCCAGGGTTTCCCCAAGCTTTTCGAATGCTAGACAGGTGTAATGTTTATATTCGAAACTTTCATAAAACTTCACAATATGAAAGCGTTCCCCCGAGCATTTGCTTAAATCTTTCAACAAATCGATTTCTGACTGTAGAAACTCCTTTCCAAAATAATTGTGATTTACAGTTCTGATTGCGACAAATGAGTTCTCACCTGAACGGCAGCATTCGTACATTCCTCCAAAGGCGCCCTCTGTGATTTCGTCAATAACTGTGTAATTTATGGAAGGAGAATTAAGAACTGCACCTTTAAAAAAGTCTTCGCATTTATCATCTATAACAATTATAAAACCAACGTTCTGCTCCGACTTTAAGTTTCTTGAGACTCGAAATTCTTCCTTATTCAATCGCTTCCTTTTATCTTTCACTTCCTGGCTTGTGATTTCATCTGAACTATGTTCTCTCTTGCGTTTGAACTTCGTAAAAAAAGGCGTTTCATCTTCACCTTGGAGCTGAATGTTGAAAATGTTCTTGGAAACGGACCCCATTTTTTGAATTGATTTCTTGATAATTCTCTGTGAAATTCTACTGAGAACAGCAACACAACAGGTGAGAACTCTTCGCAAATTTCTTTAGCATCTGACGCCTATTTTATACACGAAACCAATGTTACTCTCGCACCCATAGCAATAAATTATCAAGTTCTATATTAATCTGTTCTGATTGGACAAATTGACTTGTTTCGTAAATTACTCTCGTACGAAATAAGAGCATCGGGACATAAACTTAGAATTATCAGTGAGGTAATTGTTGGTTTGAGTTCATAACTCTTTTCTAGTCTCCTACTAAAGAAGCATTTTTCTAAGCCCCTCTTCCACCGTTTCCTCAGATGCTCGAATTTCAAAATTCTCAACAAATTTCATCCCTTAAACAAGAAGAAAATAAATAATAAAATTCTCTCTGTTTCAGAAAATAATATATAACGGTTGCGATTAGAGATCATGAGATGGCTGCAGTTGTCTACATTGCTCCCCTCCCCAAGTGCGAATAAAAATCGCCAGCGGTCTTGGACCAGCAATTTGTGATTATTTCAAGGTTATGGGTCTTTATCCGCAAGATAGAGTTAAATGGCCTCACCTGCACCCTTTTGAGAATAAATGCTACTACTTTTTTCTTCTTAGAGGCCTAATGCCGAAGCTAGGAAATTGAACAAGAATTAATCATGTTGAGATTTTTCTCTGAATTCTTCCAGACGAAACGTCCAATTTATTACATTAATTCTAAAAGTTCAACGAACACCGCAGACATTGACAACTGAACTGGATGACGAAAAAAAGAAACATTTTTTTCCCTTAACAAATT
The DNA here is from genome assembly GCF_054136105.1 of Typopeltis vanoorti. NCBI lineage: Eukaryota > Metazoa > Arthropoda > Arachnida > Uropygi > Thelyphonidae > Typopeltis > Typopeltis vanoorti. The sequence continues at coordinate 72,913,648 of NC_143559.1, forward strand.
ATTTAAGTCCTATTTTTACAAAACATGCAGTGTTCTCGATGCAATTGTGCACACTATATTAATACATCTCAGAGATTTGTTTAATTCCTTTTGTTGTGGTGTTTTTGTTCCAATGAATTTTCCATCCGCTTCGACAACAGAACAATAACTTACGGCCAAATATATTTATTTTAAATTTTGCACCTGTGCGTACAGAGATGGTATTCACTTCTTGACATGTATGTTGAATGCGTGTTTGTTCTCGTATTAGGCGAAAAGCTCAAGATGAAACTGTAGAGTTTTGTGACGAGAGTGGCTGAACAAAAATTAAAGAGATAGCATTATTTTTCTCATCGGCAACTCGGAATTTTCACCTCGCAAAAATTTTGTTAATTAGGAGATTAATGGAAAATATTGGCAGATTCAGACAGGAATGAATCCTGTTGACCTTCAATACATAATATTTATTTCGTATAAAATATATTTCATATATTAAAATAAAAAAATATATAAAAATAACTCATATAATGCCTTTTATTCCACGAAAGGGAATAGTCGGAGCTGCTTTAGCCCTACCTAACGTTCGAAGTCTATAGTAAGCACCCAGCTTCATCCGTCAACACTTACTGATACTGACTCCAAAGAATCATCAAAGTAAAGTTTTTGGAAAGAGACAACTGCCCATCTCGTGGCCCTAAATCTTAAGACTCCTGTTATTGTATGTCTTACAACAACAAGTTATGTGAGTTATGCAGTTGAATTTCTTGATGCTTGATTTTCACAACGTTTTATTTTCAGAAAGCGTGCAGATACTTTTACTTTGAAGTTCAATCAATCAGATATTTCAAATTTATGAAAAAAACTGGACATCACACATTGTTATATCTGATTACTATATAAGTCAGCATATAAGTCGATATTTCAATTAAAAACAAAATTGCTGAAACAAGGAAAACATCTTATACTCCGAGTATAACATCTGATCTTTGAACTCAACAGTAGAAAACATTTCCAGAAATCAACCACCTCTTACAGCAATGTACTCTCTCACTGTGTTATGTTAGATGAGTGTATTGTGTTATAATAAGCTTTTGCTTTTATAAAATGTTAATTAGCGTGTTAATATACTAATATATTATTATATTAAATATTTTCACCTAAAAAATCAACTAACGCCTTTTATTCTCTGATAGGGAGTATGCGAGTCCTGTTTTTTTTTTTTTTTTTTTTCGGCCTATTTAGCATTTGAAGACAAAGTGGACATTGCAATTTCTACTGGTAGCCAATCAGATATAACTGGCTCAAAACTGTTCGAATTATAAGCACAACCGATGAAAAGACTGGCAAACAAGTGCTGTCATCTCTTGGTACCCAATGCTAACAGAATATATGTGAAATAATATGGATTCTATGGTCAATTTTCTTGTGTTTACGGGGAGAAAAACCCGCATGTAGTATTTTTCATTACAATTGGAGGGGGGGGACTTTACTTGCATGACGAAGTGAATTACAATATACGAAACCGATGGCTGCAATGTTATTAAATGTTATGCTTGGATCCCAGTCAACGTATTACTCCTTCGGAAGCAAGAGATCACTCATTCGTTGTTGTGGATCATCTCGTGGAGCATGCAGATTGTCGATAAGCGAAGTTGTCACGTCTCATTGTCGATCGGTACCTCTAATGGTGTGGCGCTAAAGACATTATTTGTTATCATACTCGTTTATGTTTCGACATCCGAAAAGTATTTTAAATGGATTTGTTTAATATTGCATTATTTCATCTTATAATTTAGTCTAAAATAGTATTCCTATTACTTTTTAGCTAGTTATTTTATTAATATAATCTATCCATAATCACCTTCTTTAATAATATATGCAAATTACTTTTTTGTTTAGTGCCAACTCATTACATTTTTTCCCCATAATATTTTCCAAATCAGTTATCAGTTCCAATAGGGAACAAGCGGAATTTTCCTCACGTTTTTGGTTTGGTTTTTGTTTCAGTTAAAAATAATTGTGGTTTCGGTTTTGGCTGAGTGTTTTAACTATTTCTTCGATTTTTATTAATAGTGTTGTTGGGTTTGATGTACTTTTAACCAGTTGACATTGATAGTGTTTTAGTCATTTTTATAACAATAGTATGGATACGTCTCTAAGAAAGCGTTTATAAATTATAAATATGTGTACTCTTTCTCCGCGCACATCCATGAGTCAATGAAAATGAAAAGCAAAACGAGTCCAAGATTGTCTGCTGTACACCTTAGTCAAGAGACTAAGAAGCTAGCTGGGTTAATGGTTCTGACATGACAGTCAATTATAGACTGTCGGAAGCAGGGAGGACTGTCCACAGACTAAAGAGTTAAAAACAACTGTTGACGAAGGCTATGCAGAAAAAGAGGCTCCAGCAGGTCATATCCTCAGATGAGAGCCTTTCTTTGTCCAAGGAGAGCCAGTACCCTACATTCGCAGATGAGCGGCTGAGAAGACTTCTCCTGCCCACCTTCAACAAATTCTTAAACATCCAGCTAAAATGAAGTTCTGGGTTGTTTTACACATTACAGTTCAGGATCACTTGTGCCTATTGACGGTATGAATGAACTTATTGGAAACAGAGGAGCACATAGAAATTATTAGCTAAAGTTGGGATTTAATTTTTGTACGAATTTTGTCTCCTCGCGGTTAGCCTAGTGGCTATGGGCTTCGCAATCATATGCCTGGAGTAGGAGTGTCCAAGGTTCGATTCTCGTCGGCGACGTGAGGAGCTGAAGGATCTTCTTCAGCCATAGCCAAGTTAGCCGATCTTGGGCGTGGACAGCAGGTTTTTCCTCCCACAAAGCAGGAAAACCGGCCCCGTGAACACATGCTTCGTCAGACATCGGATACTACCGAAAATATGGAGTAACCAACCTATTCCGCGGGATTATTGGTTACGGAAGCTTACGCGGTAAACTATGTAGCGCAAGCGTAATACACGATGAGGACTTATTTTGTTGCGAAATTAAAATTTTTTTTAAAACCTGAGTGTTACGATTAATTTGCTCGCTGCTCTACTTCATCGATGGTAAAGAAGTTAATCTGTTTAATTCACTTTTACTAAATCAATAAAAACAGTCACGAAATCTTGTGATTCAGAAGATTTATTTGCTGTTCAATATTAGTGATTCCTGTGTTCTCTGTAGCTGGAATCGATTATTTGAGGATTTTCTTCTGCACCCATGGCGTAATAAAAGTTCCATGAGATTGTAAGCCTCTCTTCACATCATATTTCATCGTAAAATTATTTCGGTTGAAATCTAAATATATATTTTATGCAAATTCTTTGAAAGAAAAATGACTTAACTCTTTTGAAATATTCACACTTTACATTAATTCTTTAGTTTCGAAATCGAAAAAACGAATTTATAATTTCAAAATTATTTTTATTTTCAACATAATCTCCCTTAAGACTAATCCATTTATTCCAGCGCCATTATCCCGTCCCTGTAGTGGTTCTCAGTAGGATCTGCAAAATACCCCTCTACAGCTGCAATTACCTTTTGATTCAAAGAAAAACTGACCAACGAGGAAGAGTTTTAGTTTTGGGAAGAAATAGAAGTCAGAGGGAGCTAAATCTGAGGAATAGGGTGGATGTTCCAACAATTCATAGCAGATCCCTTAATTTGCCCATTGCCAAAATACTTTTGCGGGAAGGTGCATTGTTCTGATGAAAGATGATTTTTTTCTTCTCCAAACCGGGTGTTTTCTCACGAATGTATTCGTCTAGTCTGGTTCAAAGATCGAAATAATATTTCCGGTTATTGTTTTATTCTTTTCAAGATAATTAATAAACAAAATGCCTTTAGCATCCCAAAACACCGATACAATGACCTTTCCTGCTGATGGAACCGACTTTGTCTTCTTTGGCGCTAAACAACCGGCTTCTATCCACTGTTTTGACTGCTGTTTGGATGATGGTGTGTAATGGTGAATCCACGTCTCATCCATAGTAATACACCCACCGAGGCACAAAATTAGTTTCATTCTTTTAAAACGCTCCAAGCACTGTTCAGTGATTTTCATGCGAGTGCGTTTTTAATCTGCTGTGAGTAAGCGCGGTACCCATCTTTGCTCAAAGCTTTTTCATATGCAATTCTTCATGCAAAATATATCCGGCACATTCTTTTGAAATGCCTCTAGTCTCAGCAATTTCACGCACTTTGACTCACCGGCCATCAAATATCATATCGCGCACTTGATCAATGATTTCTGGTGTTGTTACACTTTTTGGCATCGCGTAGATCATCTTCAAAGCTGGTACGGCCGTGTTTAAACTCGGCAGCCCATTTCTTAATTGTCGAAAATAAAGGAGAAGAGTGCCCATAAACTTTCATGAACTACGAATGAATTTATTTTGGCGTTAAACCTTCTTTTACAAAGAATTTTATAACAGCACGATACTCAATTTTATCCATTTGAAGGGATACAAACAACACTTTTGCTTCAGGCAGCTGTATAAAAATAAACTACTTGATAGGACTCTTTTCAGGCCACCCACGTATTTACACTCATTATTAATGCTTTAGTTCGAAATCATTCCCAAAACAAATAATAATATTTTATATTTCTTGGTCTAATATTACTCATCTACTCTTTTATTGTGCACACTGCTTTTCAAATAAAAATATTAAAACTGCAATCAAAATAATTCCTGATTATTTTCATTCTCTTCTTTTATCATTTTTAATATTTTAAATTTACTGAAACTTCTTTTCGTCATTTTGTGGTGTTGAGTGATGGCATAATTTTCAAGCAGCTTACTCACTTTGGAAATTCCAGGTTCAATCTTGATTGCAATTAATGTATCAAAAAATAAATTTGCGCAAGGCTTGCGATAAGAAACGATGCATATAAACACCCAAAGTAAATAGTTAATACATGGAAAATAAATATATCCTACTTAATAATGAAGCATTTAAATTAGTAATATTTTTATATTCTGACATGTTCATAACCTTGGAAAATACATCTACGAAGCAAACGTTAGTTTGCAACTAAACAATTTGGTTGTAACCAAATAACCATATTTTAGCAACTTGCTCACATTCTATAACAATGTTACCATTGAACTAGACAAGGGGAATGGATACACCACGATACCTTTGGATTTTGCTAAGACTTTCGACAGAATACAGCATGGTAGGCTGTTGCATAAATTAGATAATATGGAATTTGGATTAAAACCATTGGTGTGGATGGTTGACTGACAGATACTAAAAAGTCGTATGTGGGGGGGGGGTGTATATGTTGTGTGCCTCAAGGATCAGTCCTAGATGCAATATTATTCAATCTGCACATTAATGATATTGGGAAGGATTTGATAGGCGACATACTGCTATTTGCTCATAAATCAGGAGTGCTGACTTGCAGAATGATTTGAATATGCTGGAATTGGGGCTGAAAAAATGGCTGACAGTTTAATGTTAATAAATGTCACGTCTTGCACTTTGGTGTGATTAGATATCCAATGTTGGTGGGATTATCCTAAAAGAATATGATCAGACTAGGGATTTTAGAGTTTTAGTTGATGGAAGTTGAAGTTCGAGGGCCATGCAGTGAAGACTGCAAATACAACGCAGAGTATAATTGCAATACTTGACATGTAAAAAAACAAACCTTGACATATAAAAGTAAGGAAGTCATTTTTACCTCTTTACAAGGCCTTGATAAGACCTCACTAGGAATATTGCGTACACGTCTGGTTTCCTTGGTGATTCTGATACAATGCGGGAGAGTGTGAAAAGTCAGGATTGTGGAATATAGATTATGAAGACAGATTGAGAATTTGTAAGCTGTCAACACTAACGAACAGGAGAAAGATGGTGATATGAGACATAAATTTCTGAAAGGTTTGTAGTTTATCCAGAATTTCAGTAGATGGAATTTTTCATTTTATGGAGGGTGGGGAAAGGACACGCGGGTATCCATGGCAGTTGAGATTTAATACTGTCAAGAAGGTGGTTAGGGCTAGATTGTTTCCCAGATTGGAATGGATTGCCATTGGATGCTGTGAGTGCTAACAGTGTGAATGAATTCAAGTACAAGTATGACAGCTGGTGCGAATAGTATGGCCTCCCTCGATGAGTTCCTGATTCCCTGGAGGTCTCTCTTAATAATAATATTTGTTTATATTAAAATACAGTGAGTGTGGATAATAATAACAAACTAACAAAAAGAAAAGAAAAAGAAATTTCAGGTTAAAACATATCGATTTATAGAATTTTCGCTTAATTTTCATATAGTAAAAATTTCTCGAGAGCCTGTGTAGCTAGAGCCTGTGTAGCTCAGTGGATGTGGCGTTTGCACACCATCGCGCTAGGCCGCACGAAGGAAGCCTTGGTTTCGAGTCTAGTCGGCGACTAGAGGAAATTTTTCTAAGCCTTTTTTCGACCGGTTCCCGAGTTAGTCGATCTCTGGCACGGGCAAGCAGGTTTTTCCTCCCGGAAACTGGGGTTTTTCGTCCTGTAAACTCAAGAAAATCGACCGTAGAACCCACATTATTTCAGACATTAAATATATTGTGTTAGGGTTAGAGACCACGAGATGGCGGCACATTTGAGCCGTCTCTCTTCACTGCGTACCGCTTAATTAGTGATAGCCTTGGGCCATCTGTCTCTGATTGGGTACCAGTGGAGATTGAACTGCCCACTCAGTCTCCAAAAGTTAGATAGGGCTAAATGGCCTCGCCTACTCCCGTATATACGGGAATAAAAAAGGCGTTAGCTGATTTTTTTTTTTTTTAAATTTCTCGAGATAAATAAGTTTAAACCTGAATTTTCTTTCTTTTTATAGTTTGTTAAATTCAGATTTAATCAGTTTGCTAAGCGTCGCAGATAAAGAATAAAGAAGATTGGTTATATTTTGTGATATTGCTTCGAAGAGTTGTTGCTTTCTCACCATACATTCCCCCCCCCCACAAAAAAAATTCAATGCACATGTTTTAGAAGTTTGGTTAGCATCGGAAGTTTGGTTTTCTGGAAGAGACTTCAATACCATATGTCTGCATTAAAACATAGTGGTTTTTTTTAAAGAAATTACAGTCCTGTGATATAACTGAACTTCTTGAAATAAATGACTGAAATTAAAATAATTATTACATAATAACGTTGATCATATGTAATATTCTCTATGTGCAGTTTTATATGAGAAGAAATAGATTCAAAGACAAGCAGCATTCTTCCAGGTATAAATGGACTTAAAAAATCATAATAAAGGTGATCGGTGAGCACCATTCTGATCGTTTTCATACGTATTTAATTTTGATTCCTGAAATTAATATTTGAAATCTTGAAAGAAATTTATGCTTAGTACAGAAGTCTGTTGTATACGTCAATGCATGAGTGATTCGGTTAAAGATTTAAAAAAAAAAATCGTATATAAGAATCGTTTCCTAGCATAGTGAATCCCAAAAAGCAGAACATAAAAATTTTGACAACAACCACTGTCAGTTGACTGTAGTTAGGATTTGAATTCACGATCCTGGCTTTGCGAGACAAATGCTCTCACCACTTAGCTATAAAAGCACCAATCAGCTTCTTCATTTCTTCGGAGTTACTGGTAATTAAAAAAATATCATAAACATGAATAGCCATAAATATGAATTGATTTATACCTGTTGTTCGAGTCATATACTATTTAAGGCAGTGATTCCCAATCTTTTTCGCGTCGCGGCCCCGTTTTATAATAGCCAATTAACCTATGACCCAGCCACATTTACATAAAAAGGCATTTTTAATAGGGTAAAGAAAACACATTCAAAATAGATTTTTCAGAATATATTTCTAACCCAAAATTTAATTAACTTAACATTTAATGCGATGGTTGTACTTTCATCTGGGCAACCAGCTTCAACATTCGCGGATGAGTGTTAAAGCCAACCTCATGTCATCCTCGACACTCAGTCTGTTTCTTGTCTTTACTCTGATATGAAGAAGCGTTGAAAATCCACTCTTGCAAATGGAAGTAAAACTCGAAAGGCAAGCATGGTGACATTGGGATATGACTGATGATGCATAGCACACCAGAACTGAGTCTGCAATTTTTCATAAAACAAATTGCTTGTCGGGGAATCGTTCCGTAGATCCAAGAATTCATCCCGTATTTCATCGGGAAAGCCGGCTACATCCATGGAAGCAGAGAATGGGTTTCGTACCAGTGCATCTTCTTCTTCTGTAAGCTCATTTATCAAAAATCAATGTTACAACCACTAGTAGAATATTGCAGTGTAGCCATATTGAAATAAATAATTGTCGAAAACCTTCGTGGGGAACCTATAAAAATAATTGCAGCTAAAGATAACCGCGGTGAACCCCCCCCCCTCAGAAAACACTTTGTGACTTTCTTAGAGGTTGCGACCCCTTTAAGGTCTCGTTTGTAATATGGACGAAGGAACTACGGCTACGAGTCTAGTATTTCATGTCTATTAATTGTATTCTGGCAAGTTCATTATTTTGAGCGATGAATACAGATTACAGGAGAATAACCATATGTCATTTTTGTATGACAACTCTCATTGTGCTGAAAAAAAGGTTTTTTTCTCGTCATAGATCACATTTGAGCCCAGGCCGTTTAAATCAAAGATCGTTGTGACTTTTGTAATTGAAGGGGAATGTGTGGAGGGGTTATCACTTAAATAGATTAGCAAATGAACGCACTTTTGTTAAATAAACCGACATTTCTTTATTACAATAAAGAAATTTCTTTATTGTAATAAAGAAATTTCTAATTTCTTTATTACAATATATCAGAGAAATCATCCTCTAAAATTTCGATTAAAGTCCTTATATATTGTTAATTTACATCTCATCTCATCTTCCTTTACCCTCTTTTAATTTGCGGTGTCGAGGGTCATCGGACCTCAAACCGTTCACAGGATAAGCCCTACGCCCCGGTGTATCCTACGGCCTGTAGTGTTGAGTTCTCAATGCCGGTTTGCCTGCTTTGCGAGATGAAAAACCCCAGGATAAACTGGAAAAAAACCCTACTGTCCACGCCCAAGACTGGCTAACTTGGCTATGGCTGAGAAAGATCCTTCAACCCCTCACATCACCGACGGGAATCGAACCTAGAACCCTATATATATATATATATATATATATATATATATATATATATATATATATATATATATATATATATATATATATATATATATATTACGGTTAAAGTGATAAATCCTGTTATTATTAATAATTACCGGTTAAAGTGAATCATACCTAGAGGAGTCTGGTAAATGTAATAAAAACATGTTTATACTTTTTATATATAGGTTTTCTTTCTCAATAGAAATTATAACAGTATAGGTTAGGTTAGGTTAGTTTATAATGAAAAAAGTAAGGAAAGCACTTTCTTTGCACTCAATGAAATCATTATAAACTAACCTAATCTAAACTAACCTAGATGGCGCATGTCGAACCAGAGTGTAGTCGTAGTTTGTCGTGGGCATATTAATGGGGATGAAAGATAAACGTTGTTGTGGGCCGAGCGTAATGATTGCGGGCAGATAAATGGGGATAACAAAATAAAAGTTGTAATGGGCAGATGAATGGGGATAATAGATGCATCAGAGAGGAACTGATCAGTGTTTTTCTCCGTCGATGAGGAAAGAGGTACAGCAACGACGTTTATCTATTCAACAACTTTTATTTGTTATCCCCATTTATCTGCCCGCAATCATTAATTTATCTTTCATCCCCATTAATATGTCCACGAGAAACTACGACTACACTCTGGTTCGAACTCACGACTCCTGGTTCACAAGACCAGTGCTCTAATATAATAAAAAATAAAATATAATCCACTGATTTATATTTTTTTTTCTCAAAAGCATCTGTGTACTTTCGGACGAACTATTTACATACATACAATATGTACATAGCATGCTTATTTCAGTTAACATTTTTCTTTGATATTTCATTTTATTTTACAACACGATAACATGCTCACTGTCGTGTTCCACCTACAGTCCTCTACAATCTTTTGAACAGTTATTTTGCCATTTAGCATAAGTTACACCTTGAAATAATTCTATGTTTTTACCTTACCTGAAGAGATAAGTTGCTATTTACATATATACAACCTTTTTCATATCTATATTTACATAATCATATATTTGGCAGAATTTCATAATTTACATTTTGTTCCAGTCTTATATCAGGTAATTTATCTTAAAGATTAAATGACTGTTTTCATATGTACAAATAAATATACATGCGATTTTCAATATATCATATGTTACATATTAAATTATACCTATATTTTTAAGATATCCTAAGTGAGATTTACTATTAACATATATACATTATTTTCTTCCTTATATACAGATAGATACATTTTCTCAGTATATCATACGATACATACTTCCTCTTATACAAATAGATATACATGACTGCACAACATTTCTCTATATATATATATATACACATGTACATTATATGCTTTTTTTTAGTTTTCTATTCCGTGATTTTTTGCCTTTCAGAGTGAGTTATATGGGCTTATTTGCATGTTTTTTTTTTTTTTTTTTTTTTTACGATGGGTCGTTTATTTCTATGATTTGTGTGTTTTCTTCATATTCTTCAGAGATAAGGCCCATCTTCCGCCAATGGCGTTTTTTATCTTTTTTCTATTTTTTGTGTTAATTTACAGATAAATAAAAATGCATTTAATTTATAATGAATATGTAATTATTTACTCAGGTCATTGACCAAATAGAATCCTTCAAGGGGATTAAAATATTATATAAAAATAATAATACACCGCTAAAGCTTTTTCCCCTATATAGAGTAGGCGAGGCCGTTTAGCCTTATCTATCTTTTAGAGAGTGAGGGGGAAGACAATCAGAGATAGCTGATTGTATTCTCCCTTCTAATTATACAACCTCTAATTATACAACGCATTCGGTGAAGAGAGGAGGCTAACATATAACGCCATCTCGTGGTCACTAATCCCAATACTATATTTTGCTGTCTAACATAGTATGAGTTCTACGGTCTATTTTCTTGAGTTTATGGAAAGAAAAACCAAAGTTTCCGGGAGAATAAAACACTGCTCATGCCAGAGATAGATTAACTCGGAAACTGGTCGAAAAAAGGTTTAGAAAAAAAAAACGTTCCTCTAGTTGGTGACTAGAAGTGCGCTTAGAATCGCATTTTTCGGGCAGCCTGGTAGTTGCAAACATTACTTTCACTGAGCTGCACAGGCTCTGAAATATTATTATTATAGTGTGATGCTATTATTATAATTGTGATTCTCCCTCCATGAAAGGGGAGGATCACAACCCACAGTGGTGAAGTTTACAAGAAACAATTTCAATAATAAAGAAATAAATACCATTAAGTAACGAGAAAGGGATTTGAACCCATGTGGCCAGTTCATTAGCAGTCATTAGCTTTAACCGTGCGGCATTCGTCTCGTGATGTAGTTAAAGATGATATATATATATGTATATATATATATATATATATATATATATCATCATATAAAGTGAAAAAAAAAGTTTAAAAGATCACCTTAGATCCATTGCTTCTAGGTTATCGTTAAACTGTGCGAATGTCATATCTAATGTAGGCGTTTCAAGTTGACCTTATATCTTTGTTTTGATTCAAGTAGCGAGAAAACGTCGTCAATCGGGTTATTTATTACAACATCCTGGGTATAAAAGAAGCTGAATTCCGTAGATGAGGTGGCCGAGTGGTTAAGGCGATGGACTGCTAATCCATTGGGGTATCCCCGCGTGGGTTCGAATCCCATCCTCGTCGATCTGTTTTTTTTTTTTTTTTGATATTCTTCAAAAAAGTCATGTGCTTACAGTCAACAAATTACGTTTCACTTCCGCACCTGCTACTTAATTTCGTTTATGGCCAGATGCATTATTCTGAATATTATTTGGAATAACGGCTGACTTCGTTAGCCAAGTTTCTTCTACAATATCTGATCTGTGAACTCACACGAAAGATTATAAACTTTGTCTTATATTAATCATATTGCAGAATAAGGATTAAATAATAAGAAAATCCACTTTCTAAAGTAAACATGCTCCTTTTTTTTTTAATTTTTTTTCAAGACACATCAAGCCTCCAATGAGCAGAAATGTGATGGCACACTCGATACCGCTGAAACCAAAGAATTTTGGTTTTAGCTCTAGTGATTTGAAATTTGGCTATAGCTGTTATTTTAGTTAGAGTAGATTTTATTCTTATTAAATGAATTACATGCAAATTGTCGCATTTTCATTTTAAAGTAAAAAAATATGCCCGTTAAACGCTTGGTAATGAAATTTTTATTATTTAAATTAAGGGGATATTAAATCCCATATAGTTTTAAAACCGAATAAGAAACTCAAAGATTGGAATCAGAGAGTTTCATGCCGAATATAGTAAACTAAAAAGTATCGGCGATTACTAGCGTGAGCTAATGCAAGTAGTCCTAGTACGTAGTACAATATTTATTTTGTGTAAATAAATATTTACGCAAAATAAATAAATTGATTTTGAGACAAGTAGTTTAGATATCATATTTATATAGGTTACATTTCCTTGTAGTTATAGACGGATGCATTTAATGAGTTGAAAAAGACTTTTCTCATAACCTTCTTTTTACTTTACTAGAAAAAAACTTCGTAAAGAAAAAGTGTAAGGTTTTAAAATTTGGAAAGCAAAGGTGGGATATGTGTAACCCGTGGTGAGCTATGGAAATTTTAACAAAGGGCCCGCATCATCGAGCAAAAAAACAAAAAAAAAAAAACAACCGTATTTCCGTAAATAGAGCTTTTTTGTATATTTGCACATAATCAACTGTGTTAATTTATCTTAGAAAAACATTTTTTAACTATCAAAATATAATAAGAATGAAATCGTTTATAATCTTTCATAAAACATTTGATAGGCTACCAGAAGGGAGAAGGGTAAAGATAGCGCATGCGCTTATTTTATTTTCAAAGTTGGGCGCATTCGTTATAGAGGAGTTGAAACAATAATTCCAAATAATCAATACACTGCCGAATAGATTAATTTTTGTTAGGTTACCGTATGAGTTTGTCGCTTAATATGTTTAAAAAAAAATGTTTTTTTTTTTTTGAAAAAAAAAAAAAAACACCACTAGATGCACGTATAGGATTGGCGGGGATATTCTAAAAGTGGGGGAGATGAAAGATCTGGTGAGATGGCTGATACGGACTTGAAATTTCTTAGACATTTTGCTAAAATTGTGAGGACAGCGGATTATGGGAATGTTGAGGAGAAGACCGACATGTAGAGGTAAGAATGCGTTGATTGCGTTGTACAAGACTTTCATTAGGCCGCATATGGACTACTGTGCACAGATTTGGTCTCCGGGTTTTGAAAAGGATAATGAATTCTGGCCATCAATGTATGCCAGAAACCTTGATGCCCAGTACTTTTTAATTTCAATACTGATGTTTTCCATCAATTCATAGACACGTCGTATCAGAAATAGTTAGGCAAAGCTTTGTTATGTTCTGTTGGCTTATGATTAAACGTGTTTATTTTCTCAACCTACCGTTTCACAAGATTTATTACTAAAATTTAGGAAATTTTAAACTCAATCTTATATAATTAAAATTAAAAGAATAAGCCTCTAGTGAGAATTGAACTCACGACCCCTGGTTTACAAGACCAGTGCTCTAACCACTGAGCTACAGAGGCTATTTTCTCAAACAACTTTTAATCGTCTTTTGATATTACCATTTGATACAATTATTTAATTTTGTGAAATTGCCTCTCGCAATTTTATAGTCCTACAAAGCATCGTGGTTCTCGAGGAAGAGGATCTCTACAAAGAGGAAGACCAAACAGAGAATGGGGCGATGACATCGTCAAATATTGCGGAAACTCTATACACAAACTGAGTCATCTTGCACAAAATAGAATAATGGAAGAATCATATCAAGATGGCAGCAGACACCTACGGGCATTGGACCCATGGTTGTTGATGATGATGATGACGATGATGATCCTTGAAAATTACAGGGATATGTTCAACTCTGCTCGCAGTGAAGTCTCCGTATTGGGACAGGTAAATCCTATCGATTCTTGACGTGTCACCAAGCGCGAAGTGAGTGTGTGAACTCCTCTTTTCTTGGATGCAGAATCTGAAGGCGTCTGTTAGCCAACAATCTACAAAGGTCTTGGTGTGTGGCGCGTGTGACTCTTTCTCCTGATTATTGGAGGGCTTTTCCATGAAATTCATATCACTTGCAATTACTGCTATGTTCGTATGTTGCAGATTTTCTTTAATTATCTGCCATCATGCAGGCATCTTCCCTTCTCACGAAGTAACTACTTTCGATTAGCTCTGATTTCACATTCTAGGATCTCAAGATTTTCTGATATCTTCATTTCTAATACTGTGTTCTGCCACTGATACCAGCTGTTCACTTACGTAATTTTTACCCCGGACAACTGTCATATCTCTGAGTGCCGACCTTTGATCAACTGTTTTGTTTCTAAGCTGGTTATCAGATAAATTCATAATTTAACTTAGGAAACTACGGAATTGTTGAAAATATCTTACTTTATTTATTTATTTTATTTTAACAACATTATCTACTAACCTCTGGGGTTGTTTTATATCGCATGTTCATTATTAAACGACAGTTTACCAATTCGAGACAAAAAGAAATGAATCATATATTCGAGTAAACACCAATACCATTCCGTACTCCATAACTATTCTCTTACTGAACTTAAGAATATAGGTGATATTTTTAAAGGTGTAATTGAATTTCACCGTCTAAGCACGCTATACAATTGAAGGCAAAAAAAAACAGCTTCGTACGGTAATGACAGGTCTCCTCCCCCCCCCCCCCCCCACCACACACACACCGATTTAGTTTTTTCGTCCCGTAACCAGGAAAACGGAAACAAGAAGACGTGCGATTTGCAGACAAAATTTACCGTACATTTCATTCAATTCAAAAATGATAATGATCAAAAACAAAGAGAGAGAGAGAGAACTAATTGAAAATAAAACCAAAAGAATGGCCAGATAGGAAGAATACTTTAGATATTTATATAATAAAAACAGCTCCCAGGATATTACTAGTCCAGCCACTGAAATGGAAGAGGAAATAAACATCTTTACCAAAGAAATAATAGCACACAGCATAGAAAAAAGTAAAACTAGGAAAGCACCTGATACTGATCAAATACACTCAAAATTCTTAAAGGAACAACTTTTGGAACCATTAAAAACATTATTTGAAAGGATCTACAAAAATGAAGCAGTGCCTACTGATTGGACCAAATCAGTTATAACCAGTGGTGAGGTATAAGGGGCTCGCGCGAGCCCTTTGTTAAATTTTTCTCAAATTTGCGAGTCCCTTGTTCTTCTTGTTTAATAATCTTGTAGAACTAGAAAATACCACCGCAGAATGTATACATGCTACTATTGCTACTTCAATTCATATGGATTTTCTGATAACTATTTATAAAATCATCTCATTGCATTTTGTTCTGATGGGGCTAGTGTAATATTAGGAAACAAATCAGGTGTTGCAATCAAACTTCTACAAAAATTTCCGAACATTGTGATTTAGCATTGTGTAGCTCATCGATAAAAAAACATCAAAGAAATAAATAATTTTGAAATATTTATGGATAAATTATATGCTTTTTATCATTAATCACTAAAAAATCAACGAGAATTAAATACGATTGCAAAAGACCTTGGTATCGAAATTTTAAAGATTGGCCGTGTGTTTAGACTACGATGGGCAACTTGCAGTTTACTAACAGCTCTTGCTGTGTGGAGAAATTACCCAGCTTTGTGCAAGCATTTTGCATCGAACGATAAATATAAAGGCTTTTTAAAACGACTTCTCAATTTGGAATTTTTAAAAGATCTAGCATTAATGATTGATATCCTACAGCAATTATCATATTTATCAGAAGAGCTACAAAGTCGCAATATAAGTATTATAAGGGCTAAGTTAGCCCCTCTTTTTTTTTTTTTTTTTGCTCGACGATGCGAGCTCTTTCTTAAAATTTCCATAGCTCACCACTGGTTATAACTCCTATATACAAAAAAGGAGATAAAACAGAATGCGATAATTACACAGGCATTAGCCTTCTCAGTGTTCCAATACGGTTTTTTCTAAAGTACTCCAAAAACAAATTAAGTCATATATAGAACTAGCACTAAGAGAAGAACGAGCAGGTTTCAGACCAGGACGAAGCCCAATTGATCAACTATTCACCTTAAGACAGCTAATAGAAAAGACACTAGTGTACAACTAAAGTTGCTACATAAATTTCATAGACTTTCGTCAGGCATTTGATTCAATCAGTAGAAGAGAACTATGGGAAACTGTGGAAGAATTTGGAATTCCCAACAAAACAATAAGAATAATAAAGAATCTGTATGAGAAATCTGAAAGTGCAGTACGAATGGAGGGCACCTTAACCAATTGGTTCCACACAGAGAGCGGAGTGAGACAAGGGATGCAATCTGCCACTAGATCTGTTCAATCTTACACTGGAAGAAGCAACCAGTAAGGCCTTAAACAATGAAGACCCCGGAATCAAAATATATGGGGAAAATGTCACAAATTTAAAATTTTTCAGGCGATATTGCATTACTTGCAAACACAGAAGAAAATCTACAGCGAATTTCTGATAAAATAAAGGAGTGTATAAAATCAAACAGCATTAAACATAAATATGGACAAAGACAAAAAATTATGCAAATAGGAAAAAAAAGCACCAATCTTAAAATTGAAATCGATAGTAAGAATCTAGAGCAGATAGAAAACTTCAGCTACCTTGGAGCAGTTATTGAGTGCAATGGTGAAATTACAAAAGATATAAACAGACGAATCAGTCAAGCATCCCAAACTTTTGGTCGACTTAATAAAATATGGAAGTCAAGTGACATCAAACAAGTAACAAAAGTAAGAATCTATGAAACAATGGTCCTCCCAATACTCCTCTATGGAAGTGAATGCTGGAATCTCAAAAGGGCTGAAGAGAAAAAATTATTAGTTACTGAAATGGGGTTGGCCAAGGAGATTACTTGGAGTATCTCTACTGGGTCGACTAAGAAACGAAGACGAAGAGTAATGAGATATTAAGGACAAGACATGAAGGAAGTAAAATGCTAAGCAGATTAGATAAAACTAGAAACTATGTATTTGTAAACTCATTATATGGAAAACTAGTCAGAAATCACGAAAAAAACTAACGTTGTATTGGTTTATCACTGTGATTTCTTAACGGCTTCAAACACAACCTAATTGTTTATTGTTTCTGTATAGCATATTTGCAGAAACGACTAAAACAAGAAATAACAATAATAGACAAAATCCAAGAAAGAAGACTGCGATGGTTTGGCCATGTGACCAGAATGGGAGCAGAAAGACTACCATCAAAAGCCTCTGACTACAACGATGGAAGGATAAAAGATCCAACGGACGGCCCAGAATTAGATGTATAGACAAAATAAAAGAGGACCTGAAAATCAAATCACAACAAGTGACACCAAACTGGACAGGATTGTTCGGCCTCTCCCGGAACAGACAGAAGTGGAAAGAGTTCATTTGGCCTCATCATCATCCACATAGATGATGGAAAAAGAGAAGAAGAAGAAGACATATATAGAGAGACAGAGAGCCTGAAGGACAGTCAAACTACACCTCCAGCCAATCAGAGATAGCTAGTCGAAGAGTATCACTAATTATAAACAGCCTCCAGTCAGTCAAGAGATGGCAAACAAATGGCGCCCCCTCCAGGCCCGAATCGTAATGCAATATGTTATTGTTTGAAATAGTTTGGGTCCTCCGGTCGATTTTCTCAAATTGACGGGATGAAAAACCACATTTTCCAGGAGAAAAAAAAATAAGCTTGCACATTCCAGAAAACGCTTAACTCAGGTACGGGCTGAAGAAAGGGTTAGAAATGCTCCTGTAGTCACTGACTAGAATCGAACTTATAACGTCTTTTTTCAGACACCCGAGCGATATCGATGCAAAAGCTATTATTATATATAATTTCTTTTAAAGATTAAGGTAATTAATCAGTTTGTTTTCTTAAAACTTATTTAGGCATATGTTGGTACAAAAATACACAGAATTCTAACTCTCCGTTTAGAATTAGATCCCACATCCGTTGATATTCTTTATTTATTACAAAAAAAAATGGAGATTCTACAATTATTGCTGCATTTCATGAGGTGAAATTGCGACGTTTGAAATCAGGGTGGCCATAAAATAACTTTCCCTCTTTGGAGGAATCTGTAGCTAAAACCAATAAACAGAATGAGACCAAATTTTATATTGAGACTTCTGAAGGCATGGGGAGATTTCGCGAAAAAAAATTTAGTACCAAAAGTCGCCGATAGGGGAAATTTTTGCGTTGGCGGAGCCGAAAACAAGCGGATGATTACATTAAAGACAGATAAAATGGAATAATAACATTTCGACGGCGTAAGCGACAGCCGCGTCACTCATTCCAGCTGGATATGTGGAGCATTACAATGATAATAATAATAATAATAATTAAACTAAAACAACAACTTGCGAGAGAAACAGAAATTAATGTAGTGATTGAACTCACAGGAAATAATGTTTTATTCATTAGAATCAGGGTCCCCTGGACCACATAGACGATTTTCAATGTGCTGACCTTTCTTGTGTACAACAAATTGCATCCGGTGTGCGACGTGCTCTTCAGCTGAGCATAAGGAGTCGGATTGGATGTTCATAACAGCCCGTTTTACGTTCTCTTTTAAGACATGCAAGTTGGGAACGCCACCAACATCCATAAGGTAAAACAACTTAACAAGGAAAGCACGCTGAGACAAGGTAGGACGCATATTGAACACAATTCGCCAGTTATTCGCATAACTGCCTGAACGTTCCCAATTCCTTTTTAAGTGGAATGGGTGGCTTTGCTGTCATGTACGCACAGTAAAATTTGGATAATCCTTTTTGCCTGCGTTTACTGCAAATGTATAACTGCTTTCGCTCTGCCAGCGCCAAAATTTTCCCTATCGGCGATTTTTAGTACTAAATGTGTTTTTCGCGGAATTCGTCTCCCCATGCCTTCGAAAGTCTCAATATAAAATGTGGTCTCATTCCGTGTATTAGTTTTAGCTAAAGATACCTCCAAAGAGGAAAAGTTAATTTATGGCCACCCTGTATCATAATCGTAACTTGTTCCGTTTAATTAATGGAAGTGTGTTATTATTATTTACCTATTTAATAGACGAAGTGATGGAGTAGTATAGTGATTGTCTAATTTAATTGTGACGTACTGTTTCAATCAAGGCACGTTTATAGTGTTTTTTTCTACTTGTTTTGTTGATATTATACTCCCAAGAATGTGGAGTAATAACAACAAAATATTTAATGTCCTCTCCCCACAAGTCGACGCAAGGAAACACAAAGAAAAATTAAGAGAAATGTTTTTTCCTTTTTTTTTTAATTCTTTTTTTTAAACCTTACCCAGCGAAATATAGAATTTATTAAATGCTATTAGCTGTTTGCAATGGAGCATCAGAAGTTTAGTTTCGAAATGGGGAAATCAAAATAGTTGTATAGAAAAATTTTCTGCTACACACCGATAATCTGGCATTATTATTATTATTTTCAAGTTAAAACCAGAGTAATATCTCATATACATAAATAAGAAGCGCTACTTAAAATGAAAGAAATCTAATCATTCCTTGAAAATCCAACTTCTTAAAATAAAATTTAAAAGTAATGATTTCATTTTTATGTGTAACATTTTGTGTGCTGTCTTATTATCTTACACACAAAGGTGAAGATTTTGCAAAAAAAAAAAAGCTTTTAAAAAAAAAGTTACACAAAATATTAATTTTATCACATAATAAAAGTGATGTCCTCGCGGTTAGCTGAGTGGCTATGTGTTTCGAACCATATGCCTGGAAAAGAAGTGTCCTGGGTTCGATTCCCGTCGCTGACGTGAAGAGCTTAAGGATCTTTCTCAAAAATAGCCAAGTTAGCTGGTCTTGGGCGTCGACTGTAGAGTATATCTGATTTCATTCGTTTAAATTATATTTATATGTCATTTAAATGAACGAAATCAGATACACTTATACATAAATAATATAAACTTCTTTATATATATATATATATATATATATATATATATATATATATATAATATTTACTAGGAGAGGAAACTTCTTTTTTTTTATATATATATATATATATATATATATATATATATATATATATATATATATATATATAAAAAAAGAAGTTTCCTCTCCTAGTAAATCCAAAAGAAGACCGCGAAAGATTCAGCCCATAGCCTCTAGTAAGGATAAATCAAACTCACGACCCTTGGTTTACAAGAGCAGGGCTCTAACCACTGAGCTACAGAGGCACCTTGCCCACTCCTTTCATCATTTCTTATTAGTTCAAATAGCATAATATAATATACAATACTGTATAATTAATAAAGCAAGCGAGAGTAATTAAATATTTACAGCTATCTCTACACAGTTGTACGAGTGGTAAATTGTTTAGGTATATTAAAGCCTCTTAATTGCTTGAGTTTGTTTCCTTCGGGCACATTTACATTTCAGGGATGAATATAGCTGTTGTTGTTGGGGAAGGGGGATTGCCTGTGCTACATTCTCATGAAAACAGGTAACTCCCATTCTTCTGAAGAGAGAGAGAGAGAGAGAGAGAGAGAGAGGGGGGGAAGAATAAAAATGACGAAATTCCAATTCAGGTCGTTCCAACCAAAGGTCATCATTCTTGTGAGGGTAGATGAACAGGGGTATTTATAGGATGGTGTCTTTCTTCAATACGATTTCTTGTATTCATCAAAGGTTTTAATAAAAATAAAAATTTAACTTTCTCTGTATAAAAAGAAGTAATTAGTTTGAGGTAACTAAAGCGTTTAGGACGATGTATTAAACGATATAGCAACTATACGCCGCTATACAACTTCACGCAACTTTATTATTCTTTGCTGTACAAGCGACTGTTTTAATCTAGAGTTATTTATGTGAATTTTGTTTTAATGAAATCCAAAATGTATATTTCTCTTAACTGATTAACAAATAATATTTAGGTAAAATATTTTATAAAGTGAAGAATGTTTTAATATAAAAAGTGCTAACGCGTTTGAACTATTCAAATGTACAGTTTCATAAATATCTTTTGTCGCAAACTATCCCATCCGAGTGGCACAATTTTTATTTTTATATATTAAGTTACAGGCTGTTGAAGAGAAATTTTTAGAGTTGTGAAATTTTTTTAAAAATTACACGCACAAAGAATAAACGAAAATATTCCACTATCTTACAAGAACGGCTATGATAAATGAAACTTTTAAACATAAACAAAACAAATAAATCGATTGACACCTTTCAATCTTCAAACGAAACAGGTAACGCTGTTTACTCCTAAAAACTGAAAACTTGGAAAGGGGGGTGGGGGGAGGTAGCCAATTTAAAGTTCATTTCAAATGTTCTTTTTGGTGGAAAAATGTTCGGGAATCAAATGCTCTAGAATTACTTCCAAAACATTTCAGTATATACGTATATGAATTGTCGATGTATACTGAGAACGAGAGTTTATTGAACGTGACATAACCTAGTGACCATTATTCGAATAAGACTGCAATTTCAAGATGATATATGAATACAGAAATGACAGTATCGCTCATGTAGCCTCTTTTCATGTGAAAATTTCAATTAAATTAAAATAATTTAAGCTGATTGATATTTAATATTTTTAACTACAGTATTTTATTTGAAAAGCAGCTTGCACAACACTACTAAAACATATGCAAATTTAAACCGTATGTTGATCGGTAACACTAGACCTAGAAATATGAAATTATTTACATTGTTTTTAGTATGATTATGAAACCAAAGCATTAATAAAAACACGTGAATATTTCTGAAGAGCTAAGCCCTTTCATTTCTTAAAAAATTGATAAAATGTGAACAGAACTATCACTTAATGCAATGTGAACAAATGCTTCCATTTCTATCCGCTAGGAGTTTTCTGAACCTTGTGCTTATGGATGACGTCATAGAATAGATTCCAGTATCTGAATAGACAAGCTTTATGAGTCAACAATAATGAAGAAAAATAAATTTTTGAAGTGAACCGAAAGAGTGTGTTACTGTGGCTGTTTTTATTAATTCCAGCGAAACTGGATTAAACAAGTAAACTATTATTAAAACTGATGAAACGCCTATTGTGAAACTATAGTCCCCCCCCCGCCCGGTAACCGTCTAATATGTGAAAAACTTAGTAAACATACTGTATTTTAAAAATATAACAGTTTACATATGCAAGAGAAATAATCAGAATATAATATTTGTCCCTATACAGTATATTTCGCATGCTGTAACATAAGCTCATTCAAGGAGAATGCAAAGAACGGGTTTATGAAACAAGAATGAGTCATTGCATGAGAATAGTTTTTTTTTTTTTCTTTTCTTTTCAGACACAGCTGCAAGGACAGCGGATAACATCATTCAATTTCCAGGGAACCAAGTATGTAATAAATCGGCACAATGAGAAGTTTGGGTGAATTTCTAAAGATAAACGAATTTATTTACAATATATTTCGAGAGTACAAATAAACGTATATCGGTATATTCAAACAAACAATAAAATTATAAAATTTAAAGAATAATAATTAAATCATATCTAAAAATCTTAGCACCATTTAAGATACCGGTCCATAATGAAATGTGACAACTTCGTATATTCGCAATCTGCGTGTTCCCTAAGATGGTCCATGACAACGAATGGGTGACTGCTTGCTACCGAAGGGGTAATACGATTAATGGGGTTCAACCATAACATTTTCTGTAGAATGTCGACGAATTCACTTTGGTCGGTTATTTCTGCCACCAGTGATGTCGTGGAAACGGATGCAGGCTTACGAATTTTTAGAATTGACTTGATAGATTTGAGATGGAAATTTCTGATGTCAATATGGAGATAATTAGTTTCTTTGTCATACTGAAGAACGTCTTTTAATTTCCATTTTTTATTTTCACGGTAGAAATATTTGGACGAGTTGATTCCTTTTTTCAACACATTCGAAGGGGGGATCCCTTGAGTTTCGCAAATATACCGTAGTTGGTCATATGTAGAATGAGCGGGGTATAGACGATTTCCCAGGAACAGAAAAGCCATCACAGCCCCTAACGACCACATGTCAGCACTCTCACAAAAGCCAGCACCCACTAAACGTTCTGGAGAACTGTAGTCCACTAGATTTGGATGCTCCTCCTTGGTTGTATCCTTTACATAAGACGCCGATTCAAAATTGGTAAGTTTAACCTGGAATGGCCTCGTGCCACACAACGCTATGTTATCCGGCGATACGTTTTTGTGGACGATACCCATCTGCTTTAGTTTGCCTAAAGCTGAGAGTAACTGCGCCAAAATACATCTTGAATGAGGCAGAGTAAGATGGCCATTTCTTGTTTCCTTCATCAAATTCTCCAGGGTTTTTCCAAGCTTTTCGTACACTAGACATGTGTAATGTTTATATTGAAAACTTTCATAAAACTTCACAATATGAAAGCATTCGCTTGAACATTTGCATAAATCTTTCAACAAGTCTATTTCTGAATGTAAAAATGCTTTTCTTAAATAGTGCCGATTGACTACTCTAAGTGCAACAGATAAATTGTCACCTGAACGACAGCATTCGTACATTCTTCCAAAAGCGCCCTCTGAGATTTCCTTAATAATTGTGTAATTCACAGAAGGCGATTTAAGAATAGCATCTTTGAAGAAGTCTTCGCCTTTTTCATCCATATCGATTATAACACCAACATTGTTATTCAACTTCCTCGTTCTCGAAAGTTGAGATTTTTGCTCATTCGACTTCTGCCTTTTATGTTTCGCTTCCTCGCTTTCATTCCCATCTAAACGGTGTTCTATCCTACTTTTGAAGTTTGAAGCCATATGACAGTTGTTCTCAGCTGCTACAAATTGGATCAGAACATGGAAATGGGTCTCTGCTTCTTCGGACTCCATACTATGGAATTGAATGATAATTCTCTATAATTAAACGGTTCAAGTAAATATATGGAGAACACTAAGGCAGCAAACCAACAGCTCTTCACGAAGGGGATCGAGCTAGTTACTATCCCATTTATAAAAACCAGAAGTCATATAACCACGCTTGGTTTTTTATACACGAAAAATGTTACTCTCGCACTCATACTACTAATTTGTCATACCACTCATACTACGAATGAAGTTAGTCTGCAATTTATCAAATTGCAGACTAACTTCATTCTGTTTGAAGGAATTAATACTATCTTGGATTTGTTCGGATCTAATCTCACGATCATGAATGAAGTAAACCCCAGTTAACCCTTTTTTAAACTGTACTCAGTAAATTTTCACTTTGAATTTATAATTGTTGTATTACCTTTTGTTTGTTAGTGTGTTCTTCAATAACCAAGTAATCGTATGAACGACGTTAGCAATGTGCCCTCTGTCTACTGCCATCCCCAAATCCCTACCTTCATCTATTTCCTGGAGTAGTTCTATCAATTGGTACACAGTTTGTAATATATTTATCCTAAAATGCATAACTATCACGTTACTCAATTTTGCATTATTAGCAAAAATGCAAACATCTTAATCATAGGTGATTTTATTTGGAATTCATTTAATATTAATTTCTGTGTTCAGCAATTTTAACAACGCGGTAAGTTGATATCATCGTTTTGGTTTTAAAAAGGTGCAGTGGATTAGTTGCAAGTTCGTAGTTTTAATTGAGTTCGATATGAAGATATTTGGGACTTTGAAGTATGACGTTCGATCTAATAGGTATTTCGTATTGATGGCGAAGCTGCACAACCTACTTTGCTCTACCCTATTAATTCCTTTGTAAAGCTAATTTCGAAGACAGTTTGTATTCTCTGCGGTATAAGTAGAAAACGACTTCGCGAGCTGAATATAGTTGTTTTAGATTTTTATTTGCTTTCTTTCTTTCACTTCTCCCCCCCATTTTTATGTTTAATGTAGTTCTTTATGGAGAAAGAAATTCCTTTTTGTATTTATTTTTGTGTTGCAGTAATTTTTTCCATTGTTCTGAAATTGTCTGATGTTAAAAGAGTGCTAATTTAAGTAAGTTTGTTAACTACTTAGATTATATTAATGACCTACGAATTCGAGTGTTATAAAGATTGTTTTAATAATATTACTGTATGTTGTAATATTTAGTGATGCATCAAGTCGCAGGCTTGAGAATTTAAGCTTTTCACACTGAAAACTGTCTCCTTTCAAGACAAATCTGACCCAAAATTATTATTATTATAAAAACTTCCATGGAGTCAAAGACCCTCAAACATTATGCTAGTAGTAGACATATTAGCGAGGAAAAGAAAACCCAATACCGATGACAGTGTAAGGGAAGGGGAGTGGGGTATTAGCTAAACAAAAAGCTGATTTAAGAAGCCTCCCGATGGAACCCCCCCCCTCCAATGAAAGCGCAAAGTTTTCAGGGTGCCATACCAAACTGATATTTGTTATATTTTCCCTCTCAACGCCTTAATTGCAAAACTCTTTCTGATGAATGAGCGTCCCCCCTCATTATATACGGCTATGGGTTCGACTAATAGCAAAGCACTGGAAGCATCTTTTTTTCTTAAGTTTGTGCATAGTGAAAACAGGGAAACCTCATTCTATCGGGGAAAATTTGCTACTTCCAGCTATAAAAGATGTGTAAAAACTATGTTTGGCAACAAGTTACTAAAAGTGTTGATTTGACATCTCTTTCAAATGATACTGTCAGTCGCAGAATTAATGATATCACAGGTGACGTAGAATCTCAGTTAATCGAAAGAGTTAAGAAGATCCCTTATTGTGCGTTACAAATAGACGAGACTATTGATGTTACAAATGATGCGCAGTTAGTATGCTACGTGAGACATGCACATGATAACAACATTCATGACGATATTCTGTTTTGTAGAACTTTGTCATCCCGAACAACTGGAGAAGAAATATTCACGCTCTCAATAATTACATAATAACAAAGGGATCCAGTGGGAAAAATGCATGGGCTTCTGTTGGGATGGATCTCGCACTCTTAACGGCAGATATAATGGGGTTGTTTCCATGGTCAAGGAAGTGGCTCCGGATATGAATCGGGTATATTGTTTCATACACAGAGAAAGGTTGGCCTCCAAAGGAATGCCACAAGAATTTAAAACTGTGATATACAACGTTGTAAAGCTAGTTAATTTTATTGAGGCTCGACTGCTAAATAACAGGTTATTTTCAGTATTCTGTGATGAAATGCATCAATACTTGTTGACGAAGCATGGTTATAAACATTATCCTATCTTTCAGACATTTGTTTTCGAAATTAAATGAACTAAATCTCTCCCTTCAGGGAAATTCTTTAACTGTTCTTGATGCCTTTTTAAAGCATCAAGAACAGTTAAAAGCATAACTGGTGTTGTACATTAGTTATATAAAAGACAGAAAATTTGCACCTTTTTCCACCATTGGAATCGTTTTTAGTGAAAAATGATCTTTTTGTTGATTCTGAGTTTCTGGAAAGGGTCGATGACCGCCTCAAAACTCTGAAACAGAATTTTGAAACATATTTTCTGAATAACTTTTATAAGAAATTTCTGTGGGCTCGAGATCTATTTCAGGTTTATAGTCACGAGAACGGTCTTTCGTTATCGAAAAAAGAACAGTTAATCGAACTTTCAAGTGACAGTGGGATTAATATATAATTCTGTGATCTTGGTTTGGCTCGATTCTGGATCTCGCCTTCAGTGAGAAGTGAATTTCCCGAATTATCTGAAGAAACACTGAAAATCGTCATGAAATTTTCTACAACCTATCTTTGTGAGAAAGGATTTTCATCGCTCCTTCAAATAAAAACAAAATACAGAAATCGTCTTAGTGTGTGTACCGATCCTCGACTCAAGTTGACCAATATTGAGCCAGATATCCAGCAACTCTGCAAAGGCCGAGAAGCTGAACCATCTCATTAAGAGTAAGTAGTATCATAATTATATCATAATATTTATTTTGACTACAGTTTCCGATTATTCTCGTTACTTACTGGTTTTGGAATTAATCCATTTCCAAAATCGGGAATGAAACGAAAGTTACGCAAAGTGACGTCACGATGTCGCTTAGCTCTGCTGGCGAGGAGGATAGCTGCCCCCATCCCGTTTAGCGAAGTTCGGTTTCTCGTACGGTCACTTGCCGGAATATGCGACCGATCACACCGAATCCGTCGTGTAGACAACAAGATCCGTACGGTCATGGATTGCACAGGAACACACATCACAACGTAACGAATACAAGCAGCACACAGGACGGATATAAATAAAACTACCACACGATTAATGAATCTGCCAGATTTACGATAACCACTGTTGTGCCTCTGGATAAAACAGGAAGGATATAATTAAAACTAACATCATAACACGTTCAGTACAAATCATATGCCTACGGTATATACGGCATACGATCGCTGGCGGGAAAATGCGCCCGACGTGGATGGCATTTTGCGACTGATATCGTGGGATGGACTGTTTATAGATATCGGTAATGACCTCACATAACAGGATGTCTTAAATTTTTTTGCAGATCATTGAAAACTCTTCAGGAAAATAAGCGATTCGTATCAGCCGGAAGTGTGTGTGTGTGTGTGTGTGTGTGTGTGTGTGTGTGTGTGTGCGCGCGTGTGTGTTAATGGCTTTGGGATGATCTGAGTGAAATTTTTGGGTAGATGCAGGGAATGATTTGGACAGGACAAGGGATGTCATCCATGGATGTGAAGTTCGTATTCAGTATTATGATGAATGGAGTAAGATATGAACAACATTTTTCCCTGGTCTCACAACGCGCTTAGCGAGTGGAACAGTTTACATGTGGCAGGTGAAATCAGATGATTAGAGTAAGAGAGTTCGTGAAGATAAAAGTTATTGTGGGCTAGCTTTATGCTTGTGGGATAACATATAAAATATAAAAGTTCCTGTGAGTAGATGAATGGGAATTAAAGATCGTTATGGGCAGATAATGAAGGTCTCAGCGGGATAGCGCTGACATTCCCCATTCATTTGCACACAGCAAATCGTAAACTGATAATTTTATTTGTTTAATAAAAATTAAAATTTTGTTCAGTGATGATACACTTTTCATCATTTACTTCCGATTTAATCATGTTTCCATGTGTATTTGTAAATGTTTATTTATATGTAAAATGTTGTATATGTATATGTAATATGTAAATTTTGTATGTAAATATGTAATATGTGTTTGTTGTATATGTAAATGTTGGTAATCTCCACATACATTTAAAAACAATTACATAACTTAGTGGTCCATAGAATTGTTTTGGGCATTTTACTGGTCCCTGAGCTTAGAAAGGTTGAGAAACGCTGCCGTAGATGACAGTGTAAAGGGGGGGGGGGCTAGTTAAACAAAAAGCTGATTTAAGAAAAGCCTCCTGATGGGAACCCCTCCCCCCCCCTTCTACAATGAAAGCGCAATGTTTTCAGGGTACCATACCAAATTGATATTTGTTATATTTTCCCTTTCAACGCCTTAATTGCTAAACTCTTTCTGATGTCGGAATGAGCCTTCCCACCCCCGTCTCAGAGTTCCTGAGCATTTCCATGAATGCTACTAAGAAAATGAATGCGCTGCCCAGAGCTCTGTGATAACAATCATCCTCCCCAGGTGTCATCAATTTAGGGAATATCATCTGCTGCTTATAATTTTCATTAACAGAACGGTTACAATTGTAGTAACCTTTCTATTAATGGCGTTCGTAAAAGTTCCTGACAAAGCATACATCAGGAACAAGATTCGAAAAGCCCGTACAATAATTTAATCGAAATCGGACATGTCTCAATGTTCAATTCCAGTTGTTGTTGTTTATTTATTTATTTGTAACTGTTTCTTTATACTTAAATAAAGTAATATTCTTTTTGAATATTGGTTTATTTTACATGTTCTTTATTTAAGAACATTAAATAAAGAACATATTTGCTTAAAGTAAATAACACATTCTTTATTTAAATTTGGAAGTCATGTCCTTTTTGAAATGACTTCCCAACTCTTCTTGTTTGCTTAAACCAGAATAAGGGAGAGAGAGGATAATCTACTCTATACTATAAAGTGATAAGCTGAAATTGGCAACGGATGTAGGCTGTAACGTTTTTGTCATGTTATTTGAAACGTTTTGAAACTCAGGGGCAACCCTCAGTGTCGAGTCTTCAAAATTCGAGTCATCGGAATTCAAGGAGAACCGACCTACCAGTCCGGAACACGGGGGGTTGGGAGCCATAGGTGTCAGAGCGCCCCCTAGTAAGAATATAATTTAGGTTGAATTTTCAAAATTTACAGCTTTTCTTGGAATTGCCATAAATTATGAAAGAAGCATACACGAAGCAAAGGAAATTTTAGATTTTAGTTTTAACTAATGCATTTTAAAATTTTAGGAAATTTTAGAATGCATTAGTTATTCGAAGAGTGAGAAAGGAAAAAAGTCGACGAGGATGGGATTCGAACCCACGCGGGAAAACCCCAATGGATTAGCAGTCCATCGCCTTAACCGCTCGGCCACCTCATCTCTTTGCTTCGAAATTCCTACTAATGCCAAATGAACTTATTTTCTGCATATAGATCAATCGATTTTGAGACACTGGTCCTCAAAATCGATTCCTCACCATTACTTTTCAAAATTTGAGAAGTAATGGTTCTCATTACTTCTCAAAACTTTTTTGCATATATTATTAGGTCAAACGCCAAGAAAAATTAAGAAAGGTTAATGAAGAAAAAAAATAAAGCAACAAATATCATATATTTATCATAAATATAGTCATAAATAAATATTACTGTATTAGTTATATAATTACATAACTTAGTGGTCCATAGAATTGCTTTGGGCATTTTACTGGTCCTTGAGCTTAGAAAGGTTGAGAAACGCTGCCGTAAACAAAACTGTAGTCAAAATTCACCCTTATCGGATTGTAATGATATCAAGCATTGTTACAATCCGCTTTAAAAAAAAAAATAAAAATAAATAAAAAAAACACTTTATAAATTGCTTCATAAACTTCGATAACGATATCTTATTACCATTCATGTAATGGGAAACTTCAGTCCATTGAAAGTACCAACAATATAAATTTTACCAATTTTATATATATATATATATTGTTTGTTTTATAATTTCCCGACTTCCTGGAATATGTACTTTACACTGAAGTAGTTTTTAGAGCAATTAATTGGGATTTGAACTTGTTTTAGGAGGGCAGATTTCTGCTGAATGCTTATTCTCAAGTAACAAAGACAAACAATGGTTTTGATTTTTCTTCAGTGCTGAAGTTTTCTCTGAGTCAGCTGAGAGTATTACCAGAATTCCTTGCATTGAGCCATTTTACACATTTCGTTTGCACTCGCCAAATAATTTACTAACAGAGTAAGAAGTTCTCATGATAATTTCTGTTAATTAGGAGATTAATGGAAAATATTGTCACATTCAGACAGGAATGAATCCTGTCGACATTCAATACGTAATATTTATTTCATATGAAATACATTCTATGTATTAAATGTAAAAAAAAAAAAGTTATAAAAACAACTCATATAACATCTTTTATTCCATAAAGGGAATAGTTGGAGCTGCTTTAACCCTACCTAACGTTCGAAGGCTATAATAGGCAACCAGCTTTATCCGTCAAGATTTACTGATATTGACTCCCAAGTATCAACAAAGTAAAGTTTTTGGGAAGAGACAACTGCGCCATCTCGTGGCCCTAAGATTCGTGTTATTGTATATCTTACAATAATAAGTTGTGTGAGTAATACAGTTGATTTTCTTGAGATGCTGGATTAAAAATCGACCTTCCAGGAGGGAAACCTCTTCTTGCTCCCTTGCCAGCGATCGAATTAGTCGGAACCTATCGATGAAAGGCTCAGGAAAAAAGTTCCACTAGTCGGCGACTGGAAATGAATGTAGAACAGTCTTTCTAGAGGCGCCCTAGTGCTGTGGATGTAAACATCAATTCCATAGGGACACATAGACACCCAAAAAGTTTAATTCTCAAGTGTCTTTCTTCTCCAATTTGGGATTTTAAATTTGAAATATTTTATATAGTATTTAAGATTTGAAATTTTTATAGGATCACTGATGATCCTATAAAAATCAAGGAAGGGAAGGAAGAAATTATTATTTTACTGATTATTTTTAAAGTTTTTAACATTTTAGTTTTGGAAACTGTGCAGATACCTTTTGGCTTGAAGTTCAATTAATAAGATATTTCAAATTTATGAAAAAAACTGGACATCATACATTGTTATAGCTGATTATCGTATATGTCAGCATATAAGACTATATTTGAATTTATATGATAACATGATATTAAGTAAAAACAAAAATTGCTGAAACAAAGAAACATCATATACTCTGAGTATAAGATCTGATCTTTGAACTCGTCAACAGAAAACATGTCCAGCTCTTACAGTAATGTGTTGTATAACTGTGTTATGTTGGTGCATGTACTGTGTTATAATAAGCTTTTGCTTTTATAAAATGTTAATTAGCATGTTAATATACTAATATATTATTTTTCTAGTAGCAAGGTTTATACGTTGGTCATACATAACTGGTAATTAGTTTACGGAATTAACAACGCATATAAAGTATATTAATTAAAGGTAACTTTAATAAATAACTTCTATATTTCGGCAACCTCACGTTGCCATCTTCAGGAACATAAAGATATGGTATGTGCATGCAGGCACTAACAAAAGCAAATGAGGAAGAAAGCAAGAAACTAATATTGTTCCTAAAGTCCTAATGGTGCCCTCTGGTGGGATAATTTGATTGACTTGGCAGTTGGGCTGAAGTTCTCAAAATGTAAGTCTCCAAAATTTGGGGTAGTTTCATGCACCCAAATTTGTTGAGGTTAGGCACGTTTTTTACAGCTGCTGAAGATTCCTTGAATAATCTTTCGTATTTAAACTTGCTGCGGTGTATTACTTTTGTTTTCTTCCAAAGAATTCTATGGTGGGTATCTAAGGCATGGTCTGCCAGCCCAGAGTGGCTGTCCTAGTGAAACCGGATGTAGTCTTTGCGACTCAACGACAAAGGCAAGCTGACGATTGTTGAGTTGAAATGCTGATTCTCTTCAACTGAATTCCAAAATATCTGAAACTGCCATACGACATTCACTATCTATTTCTTAAAGGTTTAAACTTTTTTCGTGTGCGAACTACGAGGGTGGTCAGAAAAGTTCTCGGCCTCGACCATAAAAGGCAAACTATCGGCAAGATTTTTTTTTCTAAGTTGGTAGATTAAGTATCCTTGTGAAATTGCAAGTCATTCAATCAAGTAGTTTGTTGTATACAGCTTTCTGGAGCAAAAGTGTTGTCTGTAACCCTTAAAATGGACAAAACTGAGTATTATGCGGTTATAAAATTCTTCGCAAAAGAAGGTTTAACCCTTAAAGAAATTTATTCGAAGTTCATAAAAGTTTATGGGTACTCTTGTCCTTCGTTTGTGACAATTACGAAATGTGCTGCCGAGTTTAAACGTGGCCGTACCAGCCTTAAAGATGATCCTCGTGAAGGACGTCCAAATGTAACAACACCAGAAATCATTGATCAAGTGCACGATGTGGTATTGGATAACCGGCCAGTCAAAGTGTGTGAAATTACTGAAACTATAGGCAATTCAAAAGAACGTGCAGAATATATTTTGAATGAAGAACTGCAAATGAAGAAGCTTTGTGCAAGATGAGTGCTGCTGACAACCACTACAAGGACGGGATAATATCGCTGGAATAAATGTATTAGTCTTAAAGGAGATTATGTTGAAAAATAAAAATGATTTTTAAATTATAAATTCGTTTTTTTCATTGTTAGGCTGAGAACTTTTCAAACCACCCTCGTATATACAAAACATTTTAATTTCTTTTTTTCGTAAAGTAAGATCAGGGGCGCGGGATATATTCGAGTAAATACGATGTCTTTCTCAGCACATATCCATGACTGAATGAAAATGAAATGCAAAATGACTCCAAGATTGTCTGATGTAGACTTAAATAGAGACTTGGCAGCTAGCGGGATTAATGTTTCTGACATGACACTCCGTCAAAGATTGTTGGCAGTAAGGAGGATTGTCTACAGACTAAAAAAAAAAAAAAATCAACTGTTGAAGAAGGCTATGCAAAAAAAGAGGCTCCAGAAGGCCTCTTTTTGTGTTTGATTGGACTGTTAAGAAGCGGAAGCAGGTCATATTCACAGGTGAGAGCCATTTCTTTGTCCAAGAAGAGCGAGTACCCTATGTTCGGAAATCAGCGGCTGAGAAGACTTCTCCCGCTAACCTTCAATAAACGCTTAAACACCCAGCTAAAATGATCTTCTGGGGTTATTTTACACACGACGGTCCAGGATCACTTGTGCCTGTTGACGGTGTGAATGAACATTAGAAACAGAGGGGCACATAAATTATTAGCTAAAGTTGGGGTTTCATTTTTGTACCTATTTTCTTGCGAAATTAAATTTTTCTTTAAAATGTGAGTGTTAGGATTAATTTGTTCACTGCTGTACTTGATCGATGGTCAAGGAGTTAATTTGCTTAATTCACTTTTACTAAATTAATAAAAACAGTCAGGAAATCTTGTGGTTCACAAGATTTATTTGCCCTTCGATATTAGTGTTTCTTGTGTTTTCTTTCTCTCGAATCGATTATTTGAGGTTTTTCTTCTGCACCCATGGCGTCATAAAAGTTCCATGAGATTGTAAGCCTCTCTTCTCTTCGTAAAATTAGTTTGGTTGAATCTAAATGTATATTTTATAGAAATTCTTTGAAAGAAAAATGACTTAACTCTTTTGAAATATTCACACTTTTCATTAATGCTTTAGTTTCGAAATCATTCCAAAAACAAATAATAATATTTTATATTTCTTGGTCTAATATTACTCATCTACTCTTTTAGTAGCATTGTGAACACTGCGTTTCAAATAAAAATTGCAATCATCAAAATAATTCCTCATTATTTGCTTTCTCTCCTTTTATCTTTTAAATTTATTGAATCTTCTTTTTGTAGTGTTGAGTAATGGCATAAGTTTCGAGTAATTTACTCATTTTGGAAATTCCTGTTTCAATCTTTACTGCAATTTAATGTATGAAAAAATAAATTTGCGCATCACAATAACAACGATTTACATAAACAGCCAAAGTAAATAGTTAATATATGGAACGTAATAAATACATCCTACTTAATAATGAAGCACTTAAATTAGTAAAATTGTTCATATTTTGACATGTTCATTATCTTGGGAAATATGTCTACGAAGCAAATGTTAGTTTTTAACGAAACAATTTGGCTTGTAACCAAATAACCATATTTTAGCATCTTGCTCATATTGTAAGCGTTAACCATTGAACTAGACGAGGGGAAAGGATGCACCATGATACTTTTAGATTTTGCTAAGACTTTCGACAGAATACAGCATGGACGGCAGTTGCATAAATTGTAGAATATGGAATTTGGATTAAAACCATTTAATCGTTTTATAAGTGGATGGCTGACTGTCAGATACTAAAAAGTCATATATAGGGTGAGATGAATCTGCAGGATTCAAGGTAACAAGTTGTGTGCCTCAAGCATCAGTACTTAGTCCACTGTTATTCGATCTGTACATTAATGATATTGGGAAGGATTTGATAGGCGACATAAAGTTATTTGCTCATGATGCAAAGATAGGTAGGTAGGGGAATTAGGAGTGCTGACTTGCAGAATGCTTTGAATATGCTGGAATTGTGGCTGAAAAATGGCTATCAGTCGTGCACTTTTGTGTGATTAGATGTCGTATTATATTTTATTGGTGGGATTATGCTAAAAGAAACTGATGAGGCTATGGATCTTGGAGTTTTAGTAGACAGGAAGTCAAAGTTCAGGAGCCATGTTCAGAATAATTGCAACGCTGAAACGAACCTTGACACGTAAAAGTATGGAAGTCATTTTGTTTCTTTACAAGGCTTTGATAAGACCTCACTTGGAATATTGCGCATAGGTTACCTTGCTGATTCTGATACAATGGGGAGAGTATGAAAAATACCAGGATTATGGAATACAGATTATGAAGGCAAATTGAGAATTTGTAATCTGTCCACACTAGCGAACAGGAGGAAGAGGGGGGTTATATGATTGAGACATAAACTTATGACAGGATTATGCATAATTTCAGTAGATGGAATTTTTCATTTTATGGAGAGTGGGTAAAGGACACGTTGGTATCCATGACAGTTGAGATTTAATACTGTCAAGAAGGGGTTGCGGCTAAATTTTTCTCTCACAGAGTACTGCGTGATTGGAATGGATTGCCATTGGTATGACAGCTGGTATGACATATTAGTACAAGTATGACAGCTGGTGCGAATGGTATGGCCTCCCTCGATGAGTTCCTGATTCCCTGGAGGTCTTTCTTAATAATAATATTAATAATATTTGTTTCAATATTAGAATACCATGAGTGGGCATAATAGTAGCAAACTAAAAGAAAAGAAAAAGAAATTCCAGGTTAAAACTTATTTATTTAAAGAAATTTCACTTAATTTTCATAGACATTTTCAAAACACAGAATGTCAATAATATATATATATATATATATATATATATATATATATAGAATGAAGACGCACCAATCAGCTTCTTCATTTCTTCGAAGTTACCGGTAATTAAAAAAATATCATAAATAGGAATAGTCCTAAACATGAGTACAGCATATAGGAAAAAATTCTCCAGATAAATAAGTTTAAACGTGGGATTTCTTCCGTTTTATAGTTTGTTAACTTTTGATTTAATCAGTTTGATAAGCGAGTAGTGTGTTGCAGATAAAGGATAACGATGACTGGCTATATTTTATGACATAACTGCTTAGAGTTGTTGCTTTCTCACCATATATCTCCCCCCCACCACCACCAAAATTCCATGCACACTAGCTATTTATATAGATAAACATCGGAATTTTGGTGTTTTTTGGAAGATGGCGATTAACAGACCTCAGTACCAAATATTTCAGCCAAATATCAGCATCATGACATTTTTTTTTTTTAAAGAAATTACAGTCCTGTGTTGAAACTGAACTTCTTGAAATAAATAACTGAAATTAAAATAATTTCTATATAATTTCTTTGGTCATATGTAATATTCTCTGTGTTCAGGTTTATATGAGAAGAAATAGATGCAAAGATAAACAGCATTCTACCAGATATAAATGGACTTTTGTTAATAAAATATATAAATATATATATATATTTCATAATAAAAGTGACCGGTGAGCACCAATATGCTTGGTTTCATATATACTTAATTTTGCTCACTCAAATTAATAATTGAATGAGCAAAATCTTTAAAGAAATTTGTGTTCAGTACAGACGTCTGTTGTATACCTCAGTGCATGAGTGATTCGGGTAAAAAAATCATATATATAAGAATTGTTTCCTAGCATATTGAATCCAAAAAAAAAAAAAAGCAAAACATGAAGCTTTTGACAACAACCAAATCGTAATTATAGTTGCCTATAATTACGATTCGAATTCAGCATCCTGGCTCTGTAAGACAACTGTTCTCACCACTTAGCTATAAAAGCACCAGTCAGCTTCTTCATTTCTTCGGCGTTACCGGTAATTAAAAAAAATCATAAATAGAAATAGTCCTAAACATCAGTTGAGTTACACCTGTTATTCAAGTCATATACTATTTAAGGCAGTGATCTCCCAATCTTTTTTGAGTCGCGACCCCGTTTTATAATAGCCAAGTAACATAACCCAGCCAAATTTGCATAAAAGGCATTTTTAATAGGGTAAAAATAACACATTCAAAATAGAGTTTTTAGATTATATTTCTAACCTATATTTAACTAGCCTATCATTTAATGCGATGGTTGTACTTTCATCTGGGCAACCAGCTTCAACATTCGAGGATGATTGTTTATTAAAGCCAACCTCATGTCATTCTCAACATTCAGTCTGTTTCTTGTTTTTGCTTTGATATGAAGAAGCGTTGAAAATCCACTCTTGCAAATGGAAGTAAAACTCGAAAGGCAAACATGGTGACATTTGGATATGACTGATACATAGCACACCAGAACCAAAATTTTATAAAACAAATTACTTCTCGGGGAATCGTTCCACAGATCCAAGAATTCATCCTGTACTTCATCGGGAAAGCCGGCTACATCCATCGAAGCAGAGAATGGGTTTCGTACCAATGCATCATCTTCTTCTTCTGTGAGCTCATTTATCAAAATTCAGTGTTACAACCGCTAGTAGAATATTGCAGTGTAACAGTGGCGGCTCGTAAGAATTTGTAGTGGTGGGTCTACAATGCTACCAGCTCAAATTGCACGTGCATCACGCATATAACCCCCACTACGTTATCCCCGCTAGATAGTGGTTTGGTGTGGTTTGCATTGAATGCAGCTCCAGCGTTGAGTATACTAGCCAGTACTGATACTGCCCCTAGCCCACACAGCACATTGAGTATTGTAAAATACAACTATTGCTACAAAATAAATTATATAAAATACTATCGAGCGGTAAGAAAATAACGGTTTTTAGATTAAAAAAAAAACAGCTAACGCCTTTTTATTCCCGTATACGGAGTAGACGAGGCCGTTTTAGCCATATCTAACTTTTGGAGACTGAGTGGGCAGTTCAATTTCCACTACTACCCAATCAGAGATAGCTGGTCCAAGGCTATCTATCACTAATTATACAATGCATTCGATGAAGAGAAACGGCTAACATGTACCTCCATCTCGTGGTCACTAATTCCCAATACTATATTTTGCTGTCACATAGTATGAGTTCTAGGGTCTATTTTCTTGAGTTTATAGAAAGAAAAATCAGAGTTTCCGGGAGAACAAAACCCCTGCCCGTGTCACAGATCGACTAACTCGGAAACCGGTCAGTAAAAGGTTTAGAAAAAAGTTCCTCTATTTGGTGACTAGAAGTAAACTTAGTTCGCATTTTTCGGGCGACCTAGTGCAGCGGTTGCACAAATTACTTTCACTGAGCTACACAGGCTCTAATAATACTATTATTATTATTATTATTATTATTATTAATATTTCGTGCCATGAAGTGGCAGGATGATCCACTCTACACAACCCACAGTGGTGTAGTTTACAAGAAAGAATTTCAGTAATAAAGAAATAAATACCATTAACTGACGTGAATGGGATTCGAACCTATGCGGTCAGTTCATTAGCAGCACATCACTTTAACAGAGCAGCATTCGTCTCGTGATGTAGTTTGTTGAATTTGCCTAAACAGTTTTAAGTAAATGAAGGTTAACTGATTTTAAATAAAGTTTTAAAGATAAGTTATCTCCCAGAAATTGGATTCTTGAAAACTGGTCAGAGAACACATGCAATTAAAAAACGTCATAATTAGCCTCATAGCCTGATATTATTATTATTTTATTTACATATTGATACACAGTCAAAACAAGATATCATATAAACAAAAATTTGATTGGTAATTCAGAACAATTCAGATTCTACCCAAGAATCTAAGAATAATCCATCAGGTAGTGTCGTAAAATATGGACTGTTCCAAGTAATGCTGTTTTTTGTAGGTCATATGGGGTCACTTCGTTGATGTTTAATTGCCGTAAATAGTTGGATAGCTTCTTTGAAGTTGAACCAAGTGCACCGATAACTATTGGGATGACTTTGGTGTGTTTAAGCCACAGTCGGCCAACTTCGATTGCCTGATCTCGATATTTAGTAATATTTTCCAGTTCTTTGTTTTTAATGTGGTTATCACTGGGTACTGAGATATCGATAATCCAAACCTGTCGATGTTCGATAATTGTGATCTCAGGTCTATTGTGTTCCAAATGCCGATCAGTTTGTGTTCTAAAGTCCCAGAGAATTTTTGCTGTTTCGTTTTCCATTTTATGCTGCAACAAGTTATCAGAAGTAGGAAAGCCATATTTTTTTGCATACATGCCAATGAACTATTTTGGCCACTTGATCATGGCGGTATTTATAGTCAGTTTGAGCTATTTTGCTGCAGGCACTGATTAGATGTTCTACAGTCTCATCTTTCTAATTGCATAATCTGCATTTGCTGTTATTATTGATGTTCAAAATTTTTGTTTTGATTGCATTAGTTTGTAATGCCTGTTCTTGAGCTATAGAATAAATCCTTCTGTTTCTTTTTTTAATGTATCTGTATTTGTAGCCATTGCCACGTCTTGTTCACGTCAATTTTTGTCCTCGGTATCTCGAAGAAATTGGTCATGCAAGGGTTTATTTTTCCAGCGCACATATCGGTTATTTTGTTGTAACTTTTTGTAATCGGATTTGTTTCCTGTTGCTTGAAGGCCCTCTTGTGTAATTGCTTGAAGCATTGGCTCAGAGCTATTGTCGAAGTAACTTCTTAAACTAATTTCTTCTTCTTCCACAGTCTGTCTCACTTACAGCAGACCCCGTCCACCTATTCTCCTCGGTAGGTACAACCGGTCAACATCACTTCGTGAATGTAATGCATGATACATAGTCATTAGTTTTCTAGTTTTGCAGTCCAGTTTGTCCAGGTCTTCTTTTGTCCAATCTATTATGCCAGCTGTGTATCGGATCACTTGTATAGCCCAAGAATTCATTGCTCTAATTGTATTTAATCCATTTAGTTTTGTTGTCAGAATATTTCTAACTCCTTTGATATATTCTGATGCTGCTTGTTGTTTAACTTTCGAGTGGAGAATGTCGTTGGCTTCTAATATTCCTAGGTATTTATTGTGTTCGTCAGCTGAAATTGCTTTTATATATTTCTCTTGATCAAAATTAAAACTGATAGTGTCATACTTTTTCCTCTTTTAATAGATAAAATTGCGCATTTATCTAAACCAAATTCCATTTTGATGTCCTGACTCAAAATACGAACTGTGTTCCATAAAGAATCTTTTTCCATATAACTTCAAGGCGTCCATATACAACAGATAGGAAATTTTAATATTACATTTAACAATTTCATATCCAAGTTGTGTTTTCTTCAGAATCATAGACAAAGGTATCAAAGAAATGTTGAAGAGCAATGGTAACAAGGAATCACCTTGGAAAATTCCACGTTTAATACTGATATCTCCAAATCGTTCATTATTCACTATTAAAGTTGTTTTCCATGATTTCATAGCAGGCAGCCAGAAACGATTTTAGGAACTAGAAGTGTGGGAGGGAATCGAATGCTTTCTTGAAGTCTATCCATGCCACGATTAAGTTAGTTTTTCGTCTTTTTAAGTTTCTGAGAATAATTTTATTAATAAGGATCTGGTCTTTTGTTTCTCTAGATTTTTACAAATTGCCTTTTTGTTCAATCGAATAAATCTGATAAGCGATGGTATATAGAATTTGCTATGATTGTAGTGAACAGCTTAAGCATAGTTGGTAGGCATGGTATTGGACGAGAGTTACTTGGGTCTGCATCCTTATCCTTATCTTTCACAAAGAGAAAAGTGCGCTCAGATATCATCCAGTCTTCCACTGAGCCTGACTGAAACAAATAATTAAATTGTTCTGCCATTTGATCATGTAAACTGGTTAGATGTTTTAACCAAAATCCATGTATTTCGTCTTTGCCAGGTTCACTCCAGTTTTTTAAATTTCTAGCTTGAGCACTGACCTCTTTAGTGATAATGACATTTTGCATTTGTTTTTGTTTCATTTCTGAGCGCACTTTTCTCTATCATTTCTCTATCAGCACAGCCTATATCATTTCCTTAATCCATGAGGCATCTTTATCATGTTCAATAGGATTATTCCAGATTGATTTCCAAAATTTGAATGTGTCTTCTTTTCCTGGTGAATGATGGTTTGTATTTCTTTGGAGAGACTGAAAGAACTGACGTTGGTTCTGTCAAAATTGCATCTTTTGTACATATTGGTTAATTTTTGCTTCATATCTTTTAATTTTCTGTGCAGTCACTGTAATTCTTTGTTTTAGCTCTTCGGTAACTTCAGCAATTGTTTTGTTGGCCAAATTATGTGTTAATCAGTTTGTTTTTGATGTTATTATTTTTCAGCCATCCTTCTTTAAAACTCTTTAAGTTGCTCAGATCAGCTCGAAGTTTGTTGACTTTTCGTTCTAACTGGATTTTCCATGGTGTAGATTGTTTCATCCTCGGCTTTTGCTCTTTTTGTTTGCAACCAAGCTTCGCTGAAATGATATAGGCCGTGCTGTATAGGAGCTGATTTGTTTCCTTTATACTATTGGTTGTGATGGTTTCAATTAGAGCATTTGCGTCTAAGCGGAGTTGTTTTAACTTAGATTTTTGTAAAGCTTTTAATGGTGGTAGTCTTATACGGTCATTTATGGAGTTCATATATTCCAATATTCCTGACTTCATTTTACACTGCATTTCTGTCAAAACATTCTGATGTGTCATCAGCTTGATGTTTACTGAGTTGAATTCCAAAGTTTGATATAGCTACCTCCTGATGATTTGCTGTTACTGGCGTTGCTGGTTTATTACGTAACTCTTGCAGCTCAAGTTCAATAAATATTTTGTTACGGAAAATGAAATTCTTTTGTTCAATAAGTCTTTGTTCTGTTATTGCAGATTCTGGGAATTTTTTTTCCAAAATGAATGCATACGTTTTCTGAAACCTCGTTTTTCTGGTGTTGATCTGTAAAAACATTTCATAACTTCTCTGTTTTCTTCTACAGTCCATTTTTTTACGTTTGGTTTCATCCTGTCGCTTTTCAGCTTCGTGCCCTGATTGCCCATCAAGGAGAGCTGGGTCCTGTAGTCCACTTGTCGCCTGATGCCCAGGATCCCCAACATCTGACGCAGTCCTTGATGACCCGGGCCTCGACTGATCCGGTATGGATCTATTCTTCCTTTTCACCATTAAGATGGGGAATGGAACACTGTTAGTCTGGCTCCTCAGTTGAGACCTGTCTGACAGGGATGGCCCTGCTGGCAGCTATGCTTCCGCCAGAATAGCTCTCAACATCACTGAAGCACGCAAGCCCCACCGCCACGACCGTGTTCCTTCGGGGGATTATTATTATTATCTCATCTTCTTTATACCCGCTTTTACCTTGCGGTGTCGAGGGTCCATTGATCATCGGACCTCAATCCGTTTACAGGATAAGGTGGTCAGCCCTATGCCCCGGTATATCCTATGGCCTGTAGTGTTAAGTTCTCAAGGCCAGTTTGTCTGCTTTGCGGGATGAAAACCCCCAGAATAAACTGGGGAAAAAACCTTGCTGTCCACGCCCAAGACTGGCTAACTTGGCTATGGCTGAGGAAGATCCTTCAGTTCGATTCACGTCACCGACGGGAATCGAACCTAGGACACTCTTTCCCCAGGCATATGGTTGCGAAGCGCATAACCACTAGGCTAACCGCGCGGAATTTTATTATTATTATTATTATTATTATTATTATTATTATTATTATTATTATTATTATTATTATTATTATTATTATTATTATTATTATTATTGGCAACTCCAAGGAGTCCTTAGACTCATCGAGGGAGGCCCTAAACATTATATCAAGAACAACTATTCGGCATTCGTACAATATCTACCATACTTTGCTATGAATTCATTTACAGTCATTTACGATATAGTCGCCATTTCCACATTTTTCATAGATTTTAAACTCAACGTCGGTATTTCATATCCCGTGTCACTGTAGCAAGTAACGTGAAGAATTCAAATGAAGATTTACAAATGAATAATTATATATATTTTTTTTCCGTAATACATAAAGGGAAAAAAAAGTTTAAAAAACCTCATTAGATTTATTGCTTCTAGATAAGCAAGGTTATAGTTAAACGACACGATTGTCATATCTAATGTAGCTAATGTAGCGTTTCGAATTGACCTTATATCTTTGTTTTGATTAAACTACTGAGATAACGTATTCAATTGGCTTATTTATTACAACATTCCGGTTTCAAAAGTAAGAGAGTTTCGAAGACGAGGTGGCCGAGTGGTTAAGGCGATGGACTGCTAATCCGTTGGGGTTTCCCCGCGTGGGTTCGAATCCCATCCTCGTCGATTTCTTTTTTTTTTATTTGATATACTTCAAAAAAGTCATGTACTTACAGTCAACAAGTTACGTTTCACTTCCATACCTGCTACTTAATTTCGTTTATGGCCAGATGCATTATTTTGAATATTATTTGGAATAAGGGCTGACTTTGTTAGCCAAGTTTTTTCTATAATATCTGATCTGTGAACTCACACGAAAGGTTATAAACTTTATCTTATATTAATGATATTTATAGAATAAGGATTAAATAATAAGAAACTCTGCTTTCTAAAGTAAACATGCTCGTTTTTTTTTTTTTTTTCTCTAAGATAAATCAAGCCTTCAGTGAGCAGAAATGTGATGGCACACTGGATACCGCTAAAATCAAAATTTTAGCTCTAGCGATTTGAAATTCGGCAATAGCTGATTGTTATTTTAGTTACAGTAAATTTCATTCTTATTAAATGGATGATATGCAAACTTTGTTATTGCATTAATGTCACATTTTCATTTTAAAGTAAAAAACATGCCTGTTAATTGCTTGGCAATAATGGAATTTTTATATTCGATTTCCTGAAATAAAATTCTCAAGACTTGACAACTACGTTTGTGTAATACACGCGAATGTTGTCCACTTAAAATACACTCGAATTATTGAATAAAACAAATTTATTCTGAAATCTTCCTATAACAAAATACTAATGAACTCCGTTATTCGGAATAATAACTAGCTTAGTTAGCCAAGTAAACAGCGACCTCTAGCAGACAATTTTTGAAGTGGCTTTGAAAAAAAAAAAATATGCCTCGTCTATTTTTAATATATTTATAACATTTAATTTACCTTTTTAAAGTTTATTAATATGAGGTAGGTTTACAAATTTTCGTAGTAGACATTAATCATATAAAGTAAATAAAACGCAGAAAGAACAGGAACCTAAAATCGCAGTTGAGCGAAAACACGTGTTTTTTTTAAGATCGACAGAATGATATAATTATAAAACCATTCGACGAGAACAGGATTCGAACCCACGGAATGAAACCTCAATGCATTAACAGTCGATTGCCTGAACTAGCACAGAGTAATGGCATTGCAGGTCTAATAACCCTAGTAAGAAAAAAGAGCAACCTGCAAATCATATCTCACTGCACACTGATAGAACACAGAGCACTAGAGGTTGAAATAGCCTGGGAAGCTCAAATAGTGTCTCTGATTAATATTTACGGCCCAGCTTTTCACAACAATTAACCACTCGGCTACCTCGTCCTTAGTGGAATAATATTCTAAATTTAATGTTGTAAAAAATGAAAAGGTTATTCCATTTTATTTTAATTATTTATTTTGTAAATAATAATAATAACAAACTGTTTAATCATAAAAACTACATTTAAATCTATAACCACTCACCATGAGAGCGAAGGATGTGAGTGTGTCCCTCCTTTGAAGTATATACTTCAATTATTTTTATAATTACTATGTATTCCATTGAATAACTTGATTCGTAAAATTTTGCTTGCGATGATCTGTCATATTTCTCAAATAAAAATCATGATTTTCGCTTTCAGACATTTATTTATGTCTGATGAACACAAATGAAAAACGTAATAGTAAAAATATGTTAAAGCTTATAGTGTGACCTTTCTCACAGTCTACTTCTAGGAGTTGAATACGCAAATTGAAACGATACAAGTTTCAGGATGCCAGACGTCGTTTTAT
The DNA here is from genome assembly GCF_054136105.1 of Typopeltis vanoorti. Classification (NCBI taxonomy): domain Eukaryota; kingdom Metazoa; phylum Arthropoda; class Arachnida; order Uropygi; family Thelyphonidae; genus Typopeltis; species Typopeltis vanoorti. The sequence continues at coordinate 72,958,403 of NC_143559.1, forward strand.
TTTATTTCATGTTTCAATCTGTTTTCAATATATCTTGCAAATTTTATATTATTAATTACTTTTCTTTCACTATTCTATTACTCACTTGCATTTACAATATCAAAATAATCAACAAAGCTCAAATACCGTAGCAGTGACGACAGTGCAAACGCACCAAGAAATATTAACGATTAATTAATAGACTCGCTGAGCTCAACAACATTCACTGTCGTCAGGTATTCCCGAAAGTAAATTTCAGTTGCAAAATATGTTTTATGCACTTCAGCTTACTTAAACTGTATAACAAAAAGTCGAGGCGCCAGATTAGATTGCGTCCTGAGACAAATTAAATATCGCTCCTGATGGATTATAAGACAAAAATATAAGAAAACCTTCAATTGCTATTTTGTTTTTATTACAAGAGAAACATTAATGCAAAACAATTACATAAGAATGTTAATTAAATGTTTGCTCTACGGGGATGTCGTACAATAAACCTGTTTATAAGCTCTTCTAAATTTAAATCATAAGCTATGTCCGCCTCTATCAATATAGTTGCTAGACCAACCAATTTTTCTTAGGTCATTACTGTTCGCAAATAATTTTTAATCAGTTTAAGCTTAGAAAAACTTCTTACCGCACTTGCCACGCTAGCAGGAATTGTTAGCGTTGCGACGGCGCCTACCCAATATGGCTGAACGAGCGCCCTTAATTAAGCCGCGTCGTGAGGTAGGCTGCCTCTATGCTACACCCTGTCGACAGTACTGCAAAAAGTATTCGTTAAATGCCTTTAACTAAATCATCGCAGTTATCGTAGGCTTTACCTAAAAATATCAGCTATTCTACAGAATATCGAATTTCGTACTACAACTATAATAAATAATTGCTGTTATTGTTAGTCTTAAAGTTTATTTTTTTTCTTAGAAAGAAATATTTTCTCTCATAATATTTCAGTACGTTTAGATAATGCTTCGGATTAGAATATGGCGACGAATCTTATTTTCTGTATTATGTTATTGTATATTCGACACTTTATGTGTTTATTATACAATAACATAATGCAGAAAAATAAGATAAAAATAGATATGAAATCTTTTGAATCCTTGTAAGTATATTGATCTTTACTAGTAATGTTGGATTGATCGCTTGGTGACCGCATTCCGGAAAGCCAAAATCACACTTTTTTTTTTTTTACTCAAAAATGGTGCTATACGAAAATTACGGTTATGTTCACTGTTTGCCAGCCTGGCATTTTTCTAAGTTCTTTTTCTTAATGGTTATTTAATTCACATCGCAAAATTCACATCGATAAAAAAATTGCTTTTTAAACTGGAGGCATCTGAAACTTCTCATTATTAAATGTTTGCCATGTATAATTTATACATGGGAAAATTTTAATATTAATGGGATTTCATTAGTATCCGAAATCCGATGTGGTGTGCCTCTATAGCTCAGTGGTTAGAAATTCGATTGAAATGATGGTATAACAATTATATTTCGAATGTATATATTGTATATATAATTCATTATGATGTAAATAATTGCAAAAGTTGATAATAAAGTTTTTTTTTTTTTTAAAGTGGTTAGAGCACTGGTCTTGTAAACCAGGGATCGTGAGTTCAATCCTCACTAGAGGCTCTTCTTCTTTTTTTAAAATCTGCATTTATTATTTTAATTTTAATTAATGAAGAACGGTCTGCAATTGCTCAAAATTTAGTAACGAATCTTTTTCAAAGGTTGTGAAATAAATATATTTAATTCCAAACGAACAAATCAAAACATAATAAAACCTTCTTGTCTCTACGGAATAATTTAGTTTCACTTTATCGCTCTACTGTAATACGAAGAATCTTTGAACTGAATAAAAATATTTAATGTTGCAATTAAAAAGGACTGAGCATGAATGCGTGTCAGTATGTTGCATCAAGATCCTGACATTTAAACACGAACTCTCCTAGATTTTTCCCCTTCCTCCTTTGATCATAACCGCTTTAATTTCATGCAGTGATGCGGATTCTATCCCAAGAGACTGGCTATGCAGAGGAGCAAAAGATTTTCGTTTCTAAAATGTCAAGAATATATATATATATTATTTGACATATATTATTTGACATATATATATATATATACTTGACATTTTAGAAACGAAAATCTACTCAAGCATATATATATATATATATATATATGCCCGAGTTTCCGAGTTGGTCGATCTCTGGCACGGGCAAGGGGGATTTTTCTCCCGGACACTCGGCTTTTTCGTTCCGTAAACTCAAGAAAATCGACCGTAGTACCCACATTATTTCAGACAGTAACATATCCTCATAGGGTTAGGTACCAAGAGATGTTTTCCAGCCTCTTTATAAGTGGCCGCCTATAATTAGTGATAGACATGGGCCAGCTATCTCTGATTGAGTATTGGTGCAGATTGAACTGCCCACTCAGTCTCCATAAGCTAGATAGGGTATAAAGGCCTTGCCTACGCCCTATAAGGGAATAAAAGGCATTAGCTGAGTATCTAACTTTTTCAGACTGAGTGGGCAGTTCAATCTCCACTTATACCCAATCAGAGATAACTGGCCCAAGGCTATCACTAATTAAGCTGCACGCATTGAAGAGAGATGGCTCAACAAGTGCCGCCATCGTGGTCCCTAACATAATATATTTAATGTCTGAAATAGTGTGGGTTCTACGGTCGGATGTCTTGGGTTTACCGGACGAAAAACCCGAGGTTCCGAGAGAAAAAACACGCTTGCCCGTGCCAGAGATCGACTAACTCAAGAACCGGTCGAAAAACGGCTTAGAAAAATTTCCTCTAGTCGCCGAGTAGACTCGAAACCAAGTCTTCCTTCGCGCGGTCAAGCGCCTTGTGTGCAAACGCCACATCCACTGAGCTACACAGGCTCTCATATATAAAGATATATACATATTATATATATCTATATACATAAAATTCACAAAGGTTAGTGTTGTTATTTTGCAGTAAAATGATAGATTTCGAGCCCCCCCCCTTTATTTGGCTGTTACGACTAAATCGCAGTGCCAATCTCACGTTTCGAGATCCCGGTCTATCTGTTTATCGTTGCACTGGCTGGGTATCTTGCATGACCATTTATTGTCTTGATTTTTGTTGTGACCTCTGTTGTACAAACTGCGAACTACTGCTTGATGTAATTTAGTTTCTTAGATATGAGACCCTATGTTTATTATTATTAGTAGTAGTAGTAGTAGTATCCGTTTGGAATTCCCTATATATTTCTCGTACAACATTGTTTCCTACTTTTTTCGTATTCAACCCATTTACCAATCCTCCTTTCGGAACTCTAATTATCCATCAATTCTTTTATATGATAACTCTTAATAATATCGTGAGTAAATGCCAAATTCTTGATATGATATATTTCTTCCTTAAACATATTAGGCAGGTTAGCATATTATATATTTAATATGCTAAACTGCACAGCTGTGGGACTTAAACTACTCTCCCTCAACATTGATTTTATCTTTGTACCAGTGAAGACAGCCGTCAACCATTTCACGTTTCACAACACTCTGTACTTAGAATAAAACAGTCCATATGAGGAGGTAGCTGAGTGGTTTACCTGCTAATCCTTTGAGTTTCACCAAATGAGTTCAAATCTCCTTTTTTTCGTCGGGTGTTTAATTTTTTTTTTTGGTTTCTCTCACTTTTCAAATAAGTCGCGTTTTCACACTCAACAAAGATGTATGGTTACTTTTACTTCCTCGTCTTTTATTGATTTTTTTATGACTATTCCTTCCACAAAAAGTTGTAAACCTCAATCCTAAATTAATATCATAGCCGAATATGGATTAAATAATACGAAAATTCCGCTTTCAAAGTAAACATGGCCATTTTTCAAGTCGCTCCAGGCAATGATTAGGACTGTGAATGAAAACACTCACATTTTAGACAGTTTCAATACTTCGTTTAAAAGTAACGATAATAACAATACCGGCATGTAAAAATAAGGATTATATTAAAATCAAAAGAGGAACATTCAGAGCAATTAATTACTGGTTAAATTCGAAGAAGAAGAAGAAAATTATTTTCCATTGAGACTTAGAATGTAAAATGCACAGATAGCTAGAATTGTTATTGCGACATGTTTTTCTTTCCTTTTCTAATTAAGGTTTGTTTAATCGTTTTCAACAGTTGCTATAAACTGATAATAAAAATGTCCTTAATTGTAATAGAATGACAAAAAAAAAAAAATAGAAATTTTGTTTGAAGTTTGAGTTTCTCTCACTTTGAAAAGTAATTTTTTTTTATTTTCTAAGAAAACTGTGATGACAGTTTGCAGAGAGGATCGATATAGGAAGGAGTTGAATACAAAAAAAATGGAAAGCTATACTTCAGGTGTCAGAACAAAGTGCACCGAACTTCTCAGTCTATAGGAAACCAACAAACCCAGGACGTTACCTACACGCCAATTCTCATTTCCACCTGGTGCAAAAAATAGGCATCATCCATTCCTTACGCAGAATTTCCAATGACAAAAATAAAAAGGGGGGGGGCAAGGTTCTACTCGACCTCCAAAACAATCAGATGAACAAGAAAACCAAGACTCCCAATGATTCTCCCATTGTATATATATCTACGTATAATGTACAATCATTCAAAGACAAAATAGCAAAGTTGTTTCGCCAACAAAATTTAAAGCACGCTCTATCAACAAGATCTCTATTCACTTGAAAAAAAAATTCTCCACACCCGCCACTTAAAAAACCAGGTGTCTAGAAGATCAGTTGTAGTTGTAGTTTACACTACCATAGTACGTATGTGTAGTGTAACGAGTCACGTGTTTCTACCCGGTATAAATTGAAGGAACATGATGCTCCCAAGTCAGTGCAGTTGTCCGGGTGAAATATGCTGCGAGAAAGGAACCGATGGAGTTTGAAAGAGGTGTGTGATAGGATTGCTGCAGTCATCGCAGCTAAAGGAGGTCCTATATCTTATTAAGGTTGGCGCCCTGACTGTTTGTTCCTCACACTATGATGTCCTTTGACTTCTTTCCGAACATTGTATGGTTATAAGGATTCAGCAATTATACGGAATTTCATACAGATTGATACATTTCTGCAAAATGAGATCATAATCCTAAACACTACTTGAACGTAACATTTTTTTCTATAGGCGTACCGTCTTAAGTCGAACAGTGGTAATTATTTTTCGTTGTTGGGCTTATTGTTTCTAAATTACAGCTAAAGTGATCCACACTTTGTCACCGATGTGTTATGTATATTAGGTGTGTGATCGCTTTTCCTGTTTGGGGTGAAAATTCCGAGTTTCCGATAAGAAAAACAATGCCATCTCTTCCATTCTTATTCAGCTACTCTCGTCACCAAACTCTACAGTGTCATCTTGAGGCTTTTGTCTGATACGAAAACAAACTCGGGGATGATATTGGAAGTGTGATTTCCAGTCTATCACGAAACCAAACAGAGCTGGCGGGCATTCAACATACATGTCACGAAGTGAAGACCATCTCTATAAGCAAAGTTACAACACTTAAAACTAAATATTATATTTGGCCGTAAGTTATTGCTCTGCTGTCGAAGTGGATGGAAAATTCATTGGCACAACAACACCGGAGCAAAAGGAAATAAACACATAACGCAAACGATGAAAAAATGTGGAAATTACAATTATCAGGGACACGCATCATTGGCTGAGTAGTTACATTAACTAAATCGGTAGACAGCAGGATTTAACTTGGATGTTTAGTGAAGTCATCTAAGTAAATTAACCCTGGGTTAGTCTATTTCTATCAACAATTATGTTAACCGACAGTTTGTCTTTCCCATGAAACACACACATATTTATATATATATCAATAATGATTTTCCAGAAGAAAAAATTCGCTGGGATATACTTATATGGTAACGATGCATACATACAAGTACAGTATTTAACAAACATTATGTCAAGTAAAGGGGGGATAGTAAATCCCGTATTATTTTACAATCGGGTACGAAACTCGGAGATCGAAATCTAAGAGTTTCATGCCGAACAACTATCGGCGAGTCCAAGCGTAAGTCATCACTTCTGTAGTACAACACTATGACAACTCGTTTATGTCGCCGGGAAAATAGCCTCTTGGCATTTTATAAACATTATGTTAGTTGAACTGCAAGATTGTCCTTTTGTATGGGGGGGGAGGATTTTCCGGGAGAGAAACATTACCACCCACATTTCGAACCGGATATATCTTCATCTAAGAAGTGGTATAAATGTTCCTCTCGTCATGAACGAATATGAAATGCTTCCTGTCCTTCATATAATTGTATCGAAAACTTCGCATGCTTTGTGAAAATAGGACAGAAATAATTTACTAATAAAAAAAAAATTCTTTTCTTTTTTTTTTTTTCATCATCCGGTTGAGTGGTTAATGTCTGTTTCTTGAACTTTCAGAATTAATGTAATGGGTTGGACGTTTGGTCTGGAAGAATTCAGAGAAAAATCCGAACATGATTAGCTTTTGTTCAATTTCCTGGCTAGTAAACCTCTAAGAAGGAAAAAGATGTATTATTTATTTATTCTCAAAAGGATGTAGGACATTTAACTCTATCTTGCGTCTAAAGATTAGGGGATAGCTAGCCTAAACCTTCAACTAATCAAACACTGCTGGTCCAAGACCACTGGAGATTTTAATTCCACTCGAGGACGGGAGCAATGTAGACAATTGAAGCCATCTCGTGGTCTTTAATTAACACACTATGCATTATTTTTTGAAATAGCAAGAATTTTATTATCTATTTTCTTGTTGTTTAAGTGCGGAAAAACCTGATTCCTGTGCCAGAGATCCACCATCTCAGGAAGCGGTGGAAAAAGGCTTAGAAATGTTTCTCTAGTAGGAGACAAAAAAATAACTTAGAACTCAAGTCGGCAATTACCTCACTGACGATCGTAAGATTGTCCCGAGGCTCTTATATTTCGTACGAGAGTAATTTGCGAAACAACTCGATTTGTCCAATCAGAACAAGTTAATATAGAACTTGATAATTTATTTCTATGGGTGCGAGAGTAACATTGTCTTCGTATATAAAATAGGCATCAGATACTTAAGAAATTTCAGAAAAATTTGTGAAAAGTTCTTAAGTGTTGTGTTGCTGTTCTCAGTATATTTAGATTTAGATATTTCACAGAGAAATATCAAGAAATCAATTCAAAAAATGGGGTCCGTTTCCAAGAACATTTTCAACATTCAGCTGAAAGGTGAAGATGAAACGCCTTTTTTGACGAAGTTCAAACGCAAGAGAGAACATTGTTCAGATGAAATCACAAGCCAGGAAGTGAAAGATAAAAGGAAGCGATTGAATAAGGAAGAATGTCGAGTCTCAAGAAACTTAAAGTCGGAGCAGAACGTTGGTTTTATAATTGTTATAGATGATAAATGCGAAGACTTTTTTAAAGGTACAGTTCTCAATTCTCCTTCCGTAAATTACACAGTTATTGAGGAAATCACAGAGGGCGCGTTTGGAGGAATGTACGAATGCTGCCGTTCAGGTGAGAACTCATTTGTCGCAATCAGAACTGTAAATCACAATTATTTTGGAAAGGAGTTTCTACAGTCAGAAATCGATTTGTTGAAAGATTTAAGCAAATGCTCAGAGGAACGCTTTCATATTGTGAAGTTTTATGAAAGTTTCGAATATAAACATTACACCTGTCTAGCATTCGAAAAGCTTGGGAAAACCCTGGAGAATTTGATGAAGGAAACAAGAAATGGCCATCTTACACTGCCTCATTCAAGATGTATTTTGGTGCAATTACTCTCGGCTTTAGGAAAACTAAAACAGATGGGTATCGTCCACAAAAACGTATCGCCGGATAACATAGCGTTGTGTGACACAAGGCCATACAAGTTTAAACTTACCAATTTTGAATCGGCGTCTTATATAAAAGATACAAGCAAGGACGAGCATCCAGATCTAGTGGACTACAGTTCTCCAGAACGTTTAGTGGGTGCTGGCTTTTGTGAGAGTGCTGACATGTGGTCGTTAGGGGCTGTGATGGCTTTTCTGTTCCTGGGAAGTCGTCTATACCCCGCTCATTCTACATATGACCAACTACGGTATATTTGCGAAACTCAAGGGATCCCGTCTTCGAATGTGTTGAAAAAAGGAATAAACTCGTCCATATATTTCTATCGTGAAAATAATGAATGGAAGTTAAAAGACGTTCTTCAGTATGAAAGTGAAACTAATGACCTCTATTTTGACAACAGAAAATTCCATCTCAACGGTGTGAATTCTATTCTGAAAGTTAAGAAACCTTCATCCCAATCTGAAGCATCACTGGCGGCGGAAGTAGCAGACCGAGAAATATTCGTGGATATTCTGAAGAAGATGTTATGCTTGGATCCCAGTCAACGTATTACTCCTTCGGAAGCAAGAAATCACTCATTCGTTGTCATGGATTATCTCGTGGAGCATTCAGATTGTCAATATGCGAAGTTGTCACATCTCATTGTCGATCGGTACCTTTAATGGTTCTAAAGACTTCATTTGTTGATCATACTCGTGCATGTTTGGACATTCGAAAAGTATTTTAAATAAATTTGTTTAATATTGCATTATTTCGTCTGGTTATTTAGTGTAAAGTAGTATTCCTATTATTTTTTCGCTAGATATTTTTATCAATAGGACTATCCGTAATCACCCACTTTAATAATATATGCTAATTGCTCATGTTTAGTGAGCAATTAGCATAGAAATATAAAGTGTCTATTACACTTTCTTTCTTTTTTTTTCATGTTTTCAAAATCGGTTATCAGTTACAGTAGCGAACAAGTGGGATTTTTCCAAAGTTTTTGGTTTGGTTTTTTTTTCAATTCACAACAAGTTTGGTTGAGTGCTGCATGTTTGAACTGTTTCTATGATGTTTATTAATAGTATTGTACGTTTTCTGTACTGTCAGCAAGTTGACATTCATAGGGTTCAATACATCTCCAAAAAGAGTTCAAAAATATGTATCGAATATAACTCGCACATTTTTCCCCAAAATTAAAGTTAAAAAATTGTGCGGCGAGATATATGATGGGATTTTCGGAAACTAAAGGTTTTCAGGCAAAAAGTAAATTGACGTTTATAATTAAATTCTCAGGATTCATTATAATTTATAATTGCTCACATTATTTATAAAATGGATGTGTTTGAAATTTAATTATCAACGTAAATAATTATAGTAGTATTGTGCAGACTGGTTTTCTAATAAAAATATTAAAATAACTGCAATCATCAAAATAATTCGCTATGACTCCTCTTATCAATTTTAATATTTTAAATTTATTGAAACTTCATTTTTGTGGTGTTGAGTAATAGAATAATTTTCAAACAATTTACTCACTTTCGAAATTTCTGTTTCAATCTTGACTACAATTTAATGAATCTAAATTTGCGCAAGGTTTGCAATAAGAAAGGATGTATATAAACGGCCAAAGTAAACAGTTAACACATGGAACGTAATCCATACATCCTACTTAATAATGAAGTACTTAAATTAGTAACATTTTTTTTATATTCTGACATGTTCATACTTCTAAAGAAGGATAATACTTCTAAAAAGCAAACGTTAGTTTGTAACCAAATAACCATATTTTAGAAACTTGTTCACATTGTATAATAATGCTACCACTGAGTTAGACAAGGGTAACATTATACAGTACTTCTGGATTTTGCTAAGACTTTTGACAGAATATAGCATGGAAGACTGTTGCATAAATTGGAGAATACAGGGTTTGAATTATAAACCGTTGACGTGCATAAGAGGATTGCTGACTGGTAGATATCAATATAGTATACGGGGGACGAATCTGCAAGATTCAGGTAACTCGTAGTGTGCCTCAAGGATCAGTCCTTGGTTCATTATTATTCAATCTGCACATTTATGATATTGGGAAGGATTTTACAAGCGACATACAACTATTTGCTGATGATGAAAAGACAGGAGGAGTAATCAGGAATGCTACTGATATGCATTACTTGCAGAATGATTTGAATAGGCTGGAATTGTGGGCATATGAAAATGACTGTCATTTCAATGTTAATAAATGTAAGGTGCACTTTGATGTGATTAGATATCCAGTGTAGTATTCTAATGGTGGAATTATGCTTGAAGAAACTGATGAGGCTAGGGATCTTGGAGTTTTAGTAGACAGGAAGTTGAAGTTCAAAGGTCATATAACAAAAATTGTAAAGACAATTCAGAGAATAATGGCAATGCTGAAACGAACCTTGGCGTGTAAAGATAAGGAAGTCATTTTGTCTCTTTACAAGGCTTTGATAAGACCTCACTTGGACTTTTGCGCACAGGTCTGGTCTCCTAGTTGACATGGTGATTCTGATATAGTGGAGAGAGTGCAAAGGAGAGAGTCAAAAAAATTAGGATTATGGAATACAGATTATGAAGACAGATTGAAAGTTTGTAGGGCTGCAGGCACTAGCATACAGGAGAAAGAGGAGTGATATGATTGAGATTTCGAAACTTCTGAAAGAGGTATACAGAATTTCAGTACTAGAATTTTCATTTTATGGAGGGTGGGGAAAAAACGCAAGGGCATCCGTGGCAGTTGAGATTGAATACTGTCAAGAAGGTGTTAGAGCAAGATTTTTCTCTGCGAATAGTGCGTGATTGGAATGAATTGCCGTTTGATGTTGTGTGTGTACAAGTAGCTTGAATGAATTCAAGAACAGGTTTGAAGTCAAGTTTGCACCTGATGTAAGTAGTAGGGGGGTAAATGCTTCTGGTGGGCATGAGTTAGGAATGTCAGGAATTTCCCTGAGGGCATGTGTCAATGGCTTTGGTTCGCGTATGGAATTATGGGTGATGGTTGAGATAAGGATTCGTGTTGTGATTGGTGGGACACTTTAAACCAAATGCTTCCGGTGGGCGTGGCTTCATGAGTTAGGAATGTCAGGAATTTCCCTGGGGGCATATGTGTCAATGGCTTCAGCTCTTGTGTTTTGGTTCGCGTACGGAATTATGGGTGATGGTAGAGATAAGGAATCGTGTCGTGATTGGTGGACACTTCTGACCAGATGAAGATCAAGATAAGATAAGGAATCGTGACGTGAACGTTTGTTGTTGTCAGATGAATATCAGTGACGTCATTTGTTAGTTGTAAATAAGTGACGTTGTTTGAATGGAAAGAAAGATATATTAGTGTATAAGGAATCGTGTCGTGATTGGTGGACACTTCTGACCAGATCAAGATCAAGATAAGATTAGGAATCGTGACGTGAATGTTTGTTGTTATTGATTTTGGAATGTTTGGAATTTCGCTGCCCCCCCTTCTGTCAGAAACATCACGTGGTGTTTTGGTTTGACTATGGAATTGTGGATGATGTTTTTGAGATAAGATATCTTGGAATTTTCTCAGGGTGACACACATCCATTATTGTCGTCTTTGGAAATTCTTAGAGTATGTCGTGATGGCCGGATTAGATTTTCTGAATAATTAATTATATACTGGTGTCACCCGAACACACATACTTTTTTTTTCCATAGTTCATCCGTATTTTCTTCTATATTCATATTCTAATCAAGTTCAAATTTTTTTCATAATTCATCCGAATATTTTGATTTGTCTAAACTAAGATCTTAAAATTCAATAAATAAATAAACAAACAAATCGTTTGTGTATTCACGGTTATTTCAAAAGTGTTCTTACTTAAACATACATAACACATCAAAGACACTGTTCTTTTAAGTTTACATATTTATTTAACAGATATTATTTACAATGTAATATGCAGAAATAGGAATTTACATATATCATTAATGCAAATGGTGTTTTTCTTGGCGTAACATTTCTTTCACATACACTTTAGACATGAAAAGTCGCTAATGTGTCTATGTTCATACTCTAATATACCCTGTGATTATTCTTATGAAAACAAAAAAAAAACTATTCAGTATTAGAATTACGCTTACCAAAAAACATGCGAACAGTGATTATTGTATTACAATTATCAATTGTTATGTTCAAGTTAAAAAAAAAAAAAATTACATTTCTTTCCAGAATGGGAACATCTTGGTACTATCTAGGTTTTCTGAATATTCCAAATTGTTGATTAACATATATTCACAGAACACAAACAAAAGTCTGAAAAGACATTTCACTTTTTCATTATAGGTTACTGCGGCTAACATATATTCACACCACAAAACATAGTAGTTGAAAGATATTTCTGTAAATAACCAGAAAAGCTAGTGGACTACTTAATTTACTTTAGTATCCGATTGGTTCTCTGTATTAATTCTTTCCCACTGCGGATATCTTTTAGTGATGTCACCTCCAATTGATAGTGATAACTTTTTTGGGGAAAAAATTTAAAAAACGCGTTTTTTTATTTTTTTTCCTAAAAAGTTATCATAAAAAACGCGTTTTTTAAATTTTTTTTCCCCAAAAAAGTTATCACTATCAATTGGAGGTGACATCACTAAAAGATATCTGCAAACGATGAGCTCACTCATCTCCACTAGGCTGAGCAGACATCTTCTGGAGGAGAGGGGAGGGGAGGGGAGAGACTAGGGTGATGGGGTTAGGTGGGGGAGCATTGCAGGGAAGACATCTGTCACCCTCTGTGATATCACAGAATGAGAGACATATGTTCCCCAGAAATATCCAAACACATAATGACATCGTTGTCATGTTTTGTTTGGCTATGGAATTGTGGGTGATGTATTTGAGATAAGATATCTTGGAATTTTCCCAGGGTGACACACATCCGTCATTGTCGTCATGGTTTATCCAACAACATGTAGAAACATATCCATGAATCATCTGCGCAAAAGTTTCATTTTGGAAGGAATGGTCAGGGTTAAGGATCAGGTAAACAGTACTATAAGGAAAAATAAACGAGTCAAGTGTCTTTGCAGTTATGACAATTCGTTCATCCTGTGAAGTTATCGTATTGTGTTGTGGTGATTGGTATCCAGGAAAGTAAAGTAAAGTAAAATAATGGGTGAGCCACAAAAGTCATTGAAATTTTCTTTCTTCAGGAAAATATATAAGACAAAACTCTTCACCTAGCTCTAAAAGGATGGAAACCGATTATTATTTTAGAAGACATGTACATTGTGATGTATTTATCCAGGACCACTTGGGAAAAATTATGCAGGAAGTGGTCTGATATCCTCGGCTACTTGCAAAGAAGAGTTGACTACGAAATGGACCTCGGTGAGTGTTATATTCTGAAAAATGCCAAGACGGGGAACTAATACTTGATGATACAGGAGCTGATGGAAGTAAGGTTTTTTCTATTAGTTGTGAAGAAGCTGAGAGATTTTCACCAAAAATGTACGACATTGATAATCATTTACTATTTTTGGAAACTGAATTACCATCTGTTCGTATAATGGGAAAAATTATCGCTAATCATTTAAATTCATCAATGATAAAATTAGAATTTCAAGATTTTATCCAATTCGATAAAGATTCTTTATTTTGCGACATTTATGAACATTTTACAAAAACTGTTTGTGTATATTTGCACAGAATGTTTAGGGAGGCATGGTGTCATTTCCAGACTGACACAATATCAAACGTATGGAAGTGTGGTTACCATGGTATCTGATTTAAAAATTCTTTTGCGTGACCAGCTATTTTGATGTAATGTAACCAAGAAACAGTGAGTAACAAAAATTTTATTCATTGAACTCTTTGGAAAATGTTAAGAGTCTAAACTAAATATTGTGAAATATTTTTAGGTAATTACATGTTTCGAATTTTTCTCAGTGAATATACTTGTAAATAGTATTTCAGCAAAATAAAATGTGCATTTGTAAACTTAAATGAACAAAGATGTGTGTTTTTGTTGTTGTGTTTTTCCACAGTGAATTTTTACTCAGTTATTCTGATTAGATCTTGATATTTAAATCCACAACTTTATATCTTAATGCAATTCTGTTTAATTATTTAAAAAAAAATCACAACTGTGAAATTAATGCCAGGACAGGGAAAAAAAAGAAAAAAAAGAAAAAGAAAAACGAAAATCCATGTATTGATTATTTTAGAAATTGTCTAATGCTATCTATTGACATTATTTGAGTTATCTGAAAACAAATCGTTCACATAATCGAAAATCCGAACTGTTAGAATTTGGTTATTTTACAGAGAGAGAAAGAGAGAAGCATCTAATTAAACCAACAAAATGTGACTTTAACACTTCTTTAAAGTTTGGCATAGAGAAAATGTTTGTACTCTACAGATAACACATATACAAATTTTACCTTTCCCTACAAAAAGTAAGATAAAAACACACCAACAGTATATCCAACACCATGTGAAAACATGTTGTTGAGTCATCTGCGCAAAGGTTCATTTTTGAAGGAACAGTCAGGGTAGGGGATGGTAAGTGTAAACAGTACTATAAGAAAATACCAGAGAGTCGAGTGAGTTTGGACTTAAGGTAATCGTTCATCCACTGCAGCTGCTGTTTTGTGATTTGTGTTTGGTAATGCAAAAATAATGGGTGAGCCACAAATTCATTGAAAGTTTCTTTGTGAAAAGTTCTAATTGTTTAGAATTTTGTAAACGAAAGTTACCATAAAGTATACGATCAGAGCTAATAATCAGTGAAATAATAATAAATAACTATTTATTTGTGGTGCCATATGAAGTAATCGAAGAAGAAGAATGAAGGAAAACGATTATGAAAAATCGACAGTGGGTGAAAAATACGAATTTTCAGTTATCATTGGGATAATTGATGTACAATTTTCGTTCAATAAGAGTTTAAATTTATTTCCTAAAGAAATTTGTATTTCTGATGGATTTAGTGTAAGATATGCAGTGACAAAATCACCTTGTAGTTGGAAAGAATTACCTGAAAGAGTTAAAAAACAGAATTCTTGGTTAATAAAATATAACCATCAGCTGAAGTGGGAAATTGGTTCACTAGCTTTGGACAAACTAAGAGATTGAATGATAGACTCAACATGCAAATATCATATATTACTTGCCAAAGGAAGAGAAAAATCAAAAACATTAACAAAGTTAATAGGGAGGCCTGTTCTTGATTTAAATGAAATTGGATGCCCAAAACGTGAAAACATAATGTGTACTTTTAAATGCTTTTGGAAACATAACGAAAGATTCTGTGCTTTTAATAATTCTCTGAAGTATACGTATTGGATTCGAAAAAATATAAATATGCAACCCTTAATTTTACTACTACAGTAATAAATTCCCAACAAACAAACACCAAATGAAAATTAACTTTCAGATGAGAATCACATTGTCAAAACCATACGATGGCAATTCCACAACCATGGAAGAACCTTTGATGTATTTTTCAATTTATTTATTTTCTGTATTGTTAGATTCAGTAAATACAATTTCGTTCAATAAAATGTGTAAATTAAATGAACAAATTGGGTGTCGTAGATGTGTTATACAAATTTAAGAAGGAAGATAAAATTTTTTTTTTCCTTGTGAAATTTCATGCCACAAAGTAACCAGAGAATTTTTTTTTTTTGATTCATTGAATTAAAAGTCTTATTTGTTCGTTATCTACAAACAAGTTTAATGAATGAAAACTAACAGTGTGGGAAAATAATTCATAAATAAATTCTACTTACAGAAATAGGTTAAGAGCACAAGGAATCGAAGATAAAATTAATAGTTATATTGGTAATTTCCCAGCGGAAACCAAAAGTTCGAAACAAAACACATGATTTCTCACCTACGTACAACAAAAGGCGACCGGATAAGGCTTAATGAGAATATACAGTGTTGGAAAATAAATTCTCATATACTTTATATATTTATTAATTCTGCTCAGTTATTCTGTTAGAATATGACCTGTAAAAGTAAAATACAGAAAATAACCAATTTGAAAAAAAAAAAAAAAAATTTCACTTGTCTGAATTCCATACTCTAACAGCAATCGGAATTCGAAAGCGGAAATAACACTTACCCTAAACAAAACGGCGCATAGACTTTCCCACTAAGCTTAGGGAACTTTAAGAAAAAACTTAATGAGAAATATTCAGTGTTGGAAAATAAATTCACATATACTTTATATATTTATTAATTCTACTCAGTTATTCTGTTAGAATATGACTTTTAAAAGTAAAATACAGAAAATAACCAATCAATTTGAAAAAAAAAATAATTTCACTTGTCTGAATTCCATACTCTAACAGCAATCGGAATTCGAAACCGGAAATAACACTTACCCTAAACAAAACAGCGCATAGAGCTTCCTACCGAGGATGGACACCCGTGGGAAAGATTAATACAGAGAACCAAACGGATACTAAAGTAAATTAAGTAGTCCACTAGCTTTTCTGGTTATTTACAGAAATATCTATCAACTCCTATGTTTTGTGTGTTTTGTGGTGTGAATATATGTTAGCCACAGTAACCTATAATGAAAAGTCTTTTCAGATTTGTGTTTGTGTTCTGTGAATATATGTTAATCAACAATTTGGAATATTCAGAAAACCTAGATAGTACCACGATGTTCCCATTCTGGAAAGAAATGTAAGTTTTTTTTTTTTTTTTTTTCAAAGAAATGTTACGCCAAGAAAAACACTATTTGCATTGGTGATATATGTAAATTCAATTCCTATTTCTTGCATATTGCAATGTAAATATCTGTGAAATAAATATGTAAACTTAAAAGAACAAACAGTGTCTTTGATGTGTTATATATGTATGTTTAAGTAAGAATACTTTTGAAATAACCGTGAATACACACACGATTTGTTTATTTATTTATTTATTTATTGAACTTTAAGATCTTACTTTTAGACAAATCAAAATATCCGGATGAATTATGAATAAAATATGAACTTGATTAGAATATGAATATAGAAGAAAATACAGATGAGGTATGGAAAAAAAGTATGTGTGTTTGAGTGACATCAGTAAATAATTAATTATTCAGAAAAGCTCGAAAGACTGCCGCCATCACGACTTACTCTAAGAATTCCCACAGACGACAATGACGGATGTGTGTCACCCTGGGAAAATTCAAAGATATCTTATCTCAAAACATAGCCAAACCAAAATACCGCACAAAGACATAACGTCACGATTCTTATCTCTAAATATCACCCATCACACCACGTGATATTTCTGACAGAAGGGGGAGCCCAGCAAAATTCCAAACTCAATAACAACAAACATTCGCGTCACGATTCCTTATCTAATCTTGATCTTGATCTGTTCAGAAATGTCCACCAATCACGACACGATTTCTTATCCACTAATATCATCCTTTCCATTCAAAACAACGTCACTTATTTACAAATAACAAATGACGACATTTATTTACAAATAACAAATGACGTCACTTATCTACATCTGAAAACAAAACACACCCACAACACGAATCCTTATCTCTACCATCACCCATAATTCCATACGCGAACCAAAACACAAGAACTGAAGCCAGTGACCACATATGCTCCCAGGGAAATTCCTGACTCAGGAAGCCACGCACACTGGAAGCATTTGGTTTAAAGTGTCCCACCAATCACAACACGAATCCTTATCTCTATCATCACCCATAATTCCATAGGCGAACCAAAAAAATCCCCCATAATCCCATACGCGAACCAAAACACAAGAACTGAAGCCATTCACACAGTTGCCCACATGGAAATTCCTAACATTCCAAACTCATGACGTCACTCACAATGACGTCAGGAAGCCACGCCCACCGGATGCATTTGGTCAGAAGAGGCTCCCCTACTAGGAGCTGAAGCCATTGGCACATATACCCTCAGGGAAAAGCCACGCCCACCGGAAGCATTTGGTCACTAGTGGGACTCCTACTACTAGGGGCTTTGCCGGTGAGTGCTTTTCTTCGGAATATAAGCGGTTCTGCTCTGTGGTGGGGGGGGCGTCACTGAGTGGAACCAACGCTGAGTTGGACGGTCTTTCGGCCACTATGAAGTGGTCTAGGGGTCGTCCGAATTTTTAGAGGTTGGCGTTACTTAAACATCGCCAATGAAGTTCTAACTGTGGCTCGGCTATTGCTGTTACCCCTCCTGCCATGATCAGAGCTTTATATATAAATGAAACTGAATAACACTACTAACTGAAAAAAAAAAGATTGAATTTTATTCTATTCTGCTATTACATGTCACGAGTTTTGAATTTGTTTTTTATGGGATAAATCTGAGCCATTACACTGGTTCTGTGACATAATCGAGAGAAGAATTTGGGAATCTTTAGAAATGGCATTAAATCCGAAACATCTAATCACAAACCTAAGTATCAACTTGTCGGCAGACATCCTAGCCATCTTTGGCCAAACGTGTACGTAAATGAGTAACAGCGCACCACGTGCTTAACAATGCAACGCATGATTGGAAATATTTTTAAAATCGTCAGACTCTTGTATAACTACACTTGGGGTTGCACCTTTCTTAGTCTGTGCTGGTTGTCTACTAGTTTTCGTGTTTACAAGAGTCTGAAGAAATTCTACGTAATTAGGATGAAACATTGTGTGTTTTGATTAAAGTAATTATGTGTATGTTATTGCAGTCACGTGTCCAAGGCCGGAGAAAACTCAATGTGCTGAATGGAAACGATGGTTATTTTGGGAGTGAGTGGTTCTCCCAAACTTATTTCACAGATGCATGGGCAGACATATCAATCGCTTAGTTTTTTTTTCAGTTTTTTTTTTATTTATTTATTTTTAACTTGGGCATGATGCCAAACCTGAAAACAATAAGTTGTAAATGTGTTATGCGCATGTGCACTTCACCACTTCTATGTAGTAGCTTCCAGCACTACTTCCATCAGTAACAAAGATAACAACGTAAATATCAGTGTCAGTCAGATTATATATAAAAAGAAAAAATCTCCGCAAAATAGATCAAAAAATCACCAGAATATCCAAAATGCAACAAAAATTTGCAAAAGAAAAAAATTATAATTCCAAAAAGCCGAAATAGCGTTATTTCAAATTAAAAAAAAAAAAAAAAAAGATTTTAAATTAAACTTGCCAAGAAATTATATTCTCTTTTTTCACTAATTCACGGATTTATATAACCAGGTATAAATTATATATTATATAATTTAATATAATTTAGCTAACAATTAAATTATTATAAACTATTATTGTATTGCATTTTGTCAAATGTCAGACCCTCACCGCCCGGCAATAAGCAAATGGAAACTAGCAAATGCTTCGGATGATTTCTCACACAATGAAGATCATCGATTGGTGTACTCTGACTCGTGCATGCTTGTGTACTATTATAAATGACTCTATAAAATAAATCAAACAAACAAGGTGATTTGTTGAGTAATGAAATTACGAAAAAAATTTTCTTTTCTCTTTCTTACTGTTGAATCCCAGTTTCTTTCACATCAGAAGATTTGATAGGAAACCAGAAATAAAATATTGTGTTCGATTGTCCAGTATTATTCACCCCTAAAGGCATAAAGCAGAGAATGATGATGATAACGTAATAAAAAGGACATCACTTATTTACACTACGTTTAATGGTAATATAAACTTATTTTGACTATTCCTGCCACCTGGTAGACGCAAACAGAATTATCGCCATTGAAAAATAGAAATATCTTTCCTCTTACACTAAAGAACGAGTTAGTTTTTAGTGTCGAACGGAACGATTTTATTAAGGTTACCAAGATCTCTTTTTCTTTAGTAAGTTTGATATTAGCATTTCATCGAATGTTATTTTACAGCAAAAGACACAAAATTGCTTATTATGCGAATAATTAACGATTTGTTCTTGGATAAAGCAAAGCATTCCTTATATTTATTTTATAGTTACTTTACCAATAAAATTTTATTTATTTTTTCATTTATAATTATTTATGGTTAATATATCATAGTACTGTAATACATTAATTTTAATACACCAAAATATAATTTATTTATTTTAAAATTAAAATCAAAAATTAAAAAAATTAAATTAAATTAAAGGAAGAATTGCTGATACTTTAGGGCATTCGATTTTAATCTTGTCTATATATTCTATATTAGTTATTTCTAAATCACTTAGGGAATTGAAACAACGTAGATCCGAATATAAATTAAATAATACTTTAATAGATATTTCCGATATTTCGGAAATGTCACATTGCCATTTTCTAAAGGAACTTACAAAAAGGCAGGTGCACACAGGCACTAACAATACAGTAACTGAGAATGAAGATATGAAGCTATCGTTCTCCTAGAAATCCTGATGGTGCCCTCTGGCGGGCTAAGTAGGCGTTCTTGGCATTGGGCTGAAGGTCTGCTGATGTATGCCTCCCAAATTTGGATGGCGCAGCCAATGGCTACCCCCCGAAAAAAAAATCCAAAAAATATTAAAACCTACAAACCACAGCCCCCCTCCACAAAAAAGATTACTCTAAATCCATCACCATTCCCTACATCCGAGGCACCTCAGAAAAAATTACCAAAATTCTAAAAAAACATCACCTCACCTCCCGTTACAGGCCTTACAGAAAATTGGCATACCTTATCTGCTCTACCAAAGACCAACCACTTCCCCTAGACCTACCTGGTGTATACCAGGTCCCTTGCAGTTGTAAACTGTCGTACTTTGGCCAAACAGGCAGGACAGCGAATATCAGAATTTCTGAACACAAGGACTACATCCGCTTTTACAAGTATAGCCATTCTGGTCTTGCAGACCATGCTCTGGATACTCGCCCAGAATACGGTGGAAGAAAGCAACAATAATACACCGGAGCAAATATAAATTCGAAAGATTATTTATGAAATCAGCCTCTGCCCTAAGAAACTCTCCAAACCTCAACAAATTTGGTTGTATACGACTGCCCCAAATTTGGGAGGCATACATCAGCAGACCTTCAGCCCAACGGCCAAGAATGCCTACTTAGCCCGCCAGAGGGCACCATCAGGACTTCTAGGAGAACGATAGCTTCATATCTTCATTCTCAGTTACTGTATTGTTAGTGCCTGTGCGCACCTGCCTTTTTGTAAGTTCCTTTAGAAAATGGCAATGTGACATTTCCGAAATATCGGAAATAAATAATAAAGTATTATTTAATTTATATTCGGATCTACGTTGTTTCAATTCCCTAAGTGATATAGAAATGCATAACCGACGTATAAGCCTGTCTACGAGAATCTATATTAGTTAATATGTTATTAACTATTAATATTAATTAATGTATAGACAAATACTAATATTTTAATTAAACATCCACATAACTATCTCAGACTAAATATGAGTGCATTACTCTCTACCATTACACTCAACGTTAAGCTATTTTAGCCAAAATTTAACAATATCAAATATGGACACTCGTGTTGACGTATTATATTTAGATAATCTTGTTTTGATACGCATTTTGCAGCTATAAAAAGATGAACAATCCTTAGTCGCTACACACACTGTTATCCTTTTGGAATTTAGAAATCGTTGAAAATATGAAGTAGGTCGGCTTCTAACAGAATGGTATTGGGTGTTGATTGGAGAGAAGCCGAACGAACAACTAGATTTATCGACATTTACTCATCTAAGTATAGTAAAGACAGGATACGTAACGTGTCTCTACTTAAAGCTGACATCGCTCTTTCTAATGAGAATAGAGAAACAGAAAGTATCGGTTTTACTCTTTTCCACACCACCTCGGAGGTAGAATATTTGGCGCGTTTTTTTTAAGGTGTTATCCCCAGTAGGTCTAATCCACGAACTGATAAATTTAAAAGCTTGATTACAAAAAGATGAATATCATTTTAAAAGTAAAGGATTTCAATTTGATCTTCTCTCCTTTTACGAATCTAGGCCAGGCAGCCCATTCCTATCTCTCTCCATAGTGTTTCATCGGTCTGCCTCTATTTCTTACAACCTTCGTTTCGTGGCCATCACCTTCCTTAGTATTCTATCGCATTCCATTCGTTCGTCTATGGGATTTGAATGCTTCTCTTTAAATATTTGTTTCTGTGATTTCTATTTCTGCTGCAATCGTTCTTTTCTTTGTTAATTTTGTTGTTGTTCTTCTTAACAGGATCATCGAGAAGATGATCCTAGAGTCGTCTGTAGGATCATCTTCGGAATCGGAACCAAATATTTCATGAAATTGATCATCGCTCATATTAGCATAAGCGTCTACTTCTATATCAGTAAGTTTTCTTTTACTGGCCATGGCGAAATTGAAGGTTCTTAGAGACTACAAACTGAAACTAGACTAGACACAATTAACACCGTCGTCAGTGCATGTAATATATAGGTGGAAGTGATACGAGATTACTCGTAGTTGGCCTATGGAACAAACTTCTGTCTGATAAGCCGGCTACGAGACTACTCGTAGTGACCTTGAAGACGCGAAAGCGCTTCACGTGCGGGAACAAACTATGCCCGAGGAGCGTGGCAGCGAACGTGTTAAAGTTTAGCTATATCAGATTGTGATGCTGGAAAATGGTTTTCTTACTGCAAGAAAGGCAAACCAGCCAGACAGCACACAGTTATTAGAAAGAATGCATTGCGCTCATAACTTTTGTTGTTTTCCCCGCAATCTCTAACAACAACATTAGTGCGATGGTTATGAAGTTCCTAACCATTGTAATGGTGTCCAACTTTCCATCTCAACTATTCACATTTACTCCGGATCGCATTTCTTGTAGATATTTCCCCTAAGTCTTCTTGATATTTATACGGATTTCATATTTTTCCTTTTCAAAGTAATTACTTCAACTCTCAAGAATCTTCTTCTTCTCTTCAGATTTTTATAACACAATTACAATCTTTGATTCCATTTGTGGTTCTCCATTTCTTAGTTGTAGCCAAAACCTTGGACTACATTTTCTATATTTGTCTTCAATATCCTTTCCGAAATATTCTTTTAACTTCTGCTTAGCCACTTTTGCATTTAGGTTTCCTATATTTTTCTCTTCACTCTATAAGAGTTCGTGCGTGTACTCTATACCCGAATGACCAAGAACTTTCTGTGTTTTTTACTGACCGTTTCTTTAACCACCTGAATTCTCATATCGTTTGATTTTTTTTTTTTTCAGGCAACTGCATTAAAGACTTTGTTATTACAAATAATGCAACAAATTTAAAAAGATTCAAAAAGGCTGCATGTTTTCTATTTATTTTTTTCACTAAATTTTAATTATAGGTATGAGCCACATAACTAGAACCTCAACACAACCTACAAATGCGAAAGATTCTGCTTGAGAGGGGGGGGGGAATGACTGACCCATTTTTAATGTCCACCATCATGTTAGATTCCATACCTCCTAGATATTGAACTGGGCTAGTGTTGTGTATATATATGTGTTGGGGGAGTTATATATTTTTGCTTACTCTCTCACACTCCAAGTGGTTTTAAACTCTGAAATTCAAAATAAAATGGAAACACTGTAACTAAACTGCAAACCTAGCTTGCACACAGGTTCCCATCCCAGGATATAATTCAGCCTCTTAAGTGACCTTAATAACCCATTAAACCCGCCTGGCCCAAGACTTAATTATACGTGTCCTCCGGTGAAGAAAGGTGGCTAAGAAGTGCGGTCATCTGGTGGTCCTTAATCTAATCCTAACATTATGTTTTACTGTCTGAAAATAGTCTGGGTTCTACAGTCGATTTTCTTGAGTTTGCGGGAAGAAAATCCCGAGTTTCCTGGAGTAAAACCTGCCTGCTTGTGCCAGAGATCGACTAATTGTGGAGCCGGTCGAAAAAAAGTAAAAATTCCTCTAATCGGTGACTACAATAGAACACTTCCGCTTCAGTCCACTATTGTGCACCGCTATTACTGCTTTCAGCCTTGGGAGTGAAACGATGATAGAGCAGAAAAGTTTATTTAATTAGAATTTCATTACGAAACGGCCAGAATTTATAAGTTATTCGTTTGACAATGTTTTACGCACTGAGGTGATTTCATTTAATCACTTTCACAGAGTGACTTACAGCGGTAACTTTCGGTTCCCTCTTAACACATTTCGTGAAAAAAAGCCTACTTTAGACAAAACAACATCAACTTGACATGTCACATAAAATTATAATTTAACCGATAATATCGAAGTTAATCAAATTTATTGCACATCAAAGCAAGACTTCCATAGTGAAAGACAAAAATAATTTCTCAAAACATCTTTCTCGCGACATACAAAAGTAAATATATTTAGCTAAAAGCAACAACAACAAAAAAGAGCACGCATTTAAATTAATTAAATTTTAATTCGTGAAATCTGAATATTAATACAGATTTAATTCGTGGAATGGAATATCTGAATATATTTAGCTAAAAGCAACAACAAAAAAAGAGCACACTTTTAAATTAATTAAATTTTAATTCGTGGAATCTGAATATTAATACAGAAATATTAATACAGATATCCGACAATTGGAAATTCTTGACTTAGCTGACCAGTTTTTGCTGAAATTACAAGTGTTGGTAGAATAATATAATCAGATGCTGTCTGGTAGGATCCATTGCAGGATGATTTTTTTGTTTGTTTTCCGCACAAAAATTAGTAGAAAATACAAAAATCAGAGAGCTTCGAAAGTCCATTCACAGTCCTTATAAGGACTGGCTTAAAGGGGCGAAGCAAGAATGCTTTTCATCTTCCCCGTTATCTGTAGAGGACAGTGTAGGGATAAGGTGTTATTGAGCTATTAAATTAAACTCTGATCATGGCAGGAGGGTAACAGCAATGGCCGAGCCTCAGTTAGAACTTCATTGGCTACAGCATTGTCATCCATTACCCTCCAATAATAAAATAATTTGTGAGTTCAACAAATCTTCATCATCGGCCTGTAGAGTAAGATAGGCTGAGAGTCAGCAGATAGTAGGAGAGGAAATAAAGATAGAGTGCATAGTGGTAGAGTAGGTTAAAGAGGCCTCAGTTGACCTGTTTTAGCTGTTTGCCCCCAGGGGCGTTTCTAAAACGGTCGTTGATTTTTCACTTTACAAAAAAGGAAAAATCCTAAAAAGGAAACATGTAACAAAACAAAAACAAAAAAGTACACAGAAAAGCAAAAATTGAAAGTTAAACTTAGAGCTGGAGGAAGGATCTGGCCCAAGTGATGCAGCTCACAAGGAACTGCACCGCCTCGCTGTATGCCTTCGCCGCTCAGGTTCTCCCCCACCTGTGATAGCTGAAACCAGTGAAGATGTGTACAGAAACCCCACAAGGTGGTTACTGTGTCTTTCTTTTGTTGTGGGCAGTTATTATTCTTTTGGCCACCTCACTTCCCTTGGCCATGTCTAGTTTGCAGAGAGCAATGTAGAACGCCGAAGCTGCCTCTTCGTCTAAATCCTGGGATACCTCTACTTGCTCAGGGGTGATTTTGCTGATGTCATCAACGAAAATGTCACCCCATTTTGCACTGACGATGTCAGATCCATGTTCTCCTGTGAGGAGGAGTTCAGGTTCTCCTATTTTTTTTATCGCTTCTTTGAATTTTTCAGCCATCCCTGGGATACCTCTGATGAGATGGCTGAGAGTCTCCCCTGCTTTCGCGTGAGGGACTTCTGGGTGGGCGGTCTCAGATACTTTTGCTGTTTTGGGCGTTACCAACTCTTCTTCCTGTGGGCTTAATGGCCGTTTGGAGGTGTTGGTGTTCACCTCCATCTTTCCTTCTTCCCTATCTATATCATCTGTTATCTATATTGGTATTGATGGTTTCAATAGCGACTGTTTCTTCTTGTTGGATTTTACTGCTTGTGGAAGTTTTTTCCCCTTTCGGTTTTTCTTTGACGTGGAGGTATGGATTTCTGTTATATCAGGAGCAGCCTCGAAAGGAGGAGAAGCTTCCTGTGGTGTGTCATTTCCATTGCTTGGTGGAGTTGCTGGCATGATTGCACCACCCATCCTCTCAGCAAGGGTTCTGGATGGGCTTGTGTCCACTTTGTGGTCAATTACCCCACATTTCAGGCAAGCTGACTCACAGTTTTCTTGGTTGTGGCCTGCTTTGAGGCAGTTTTTACATTTCACTATAGGACAGTCCGCCCCAAGGTGAGTGAAAGCACCACATCTAAAACATTGTTTTTTTACACCAGGGTAATTTATCATTACTCTGGCGGATCCAATAATAATGAAGTTGGGAAGTTGTAAGCCTTCGCCGCTCGGGTTCTCAGGTCCTCCCCCACCTGTGATAGCTGAAACAGGTAAAGCTGTGTACAGAAACCCCACAAGGTGGTTACTGTGTCTTTCTTTTGTTGTGGGCAGTTATTATTCTTTAGGCCACCTCACTTCCCTTGGCCATGTTTAGTTTGCAGAGAGCAATGTAGAACGCCGAAGCTGCCTCCTCGTCAAAATCCTGGGCTACCTCTGCTCTACTTGCTCAGGGGTGATTTTACTGATGTCATCAATCAACGAAAATGTCACCCCATTTTGCACTGACGATGTCAGATCCATGTTCTCCTGTGAGGAGGAGTTCAGGTTCTCCTATTTTTTTTATCGCTTCTTTGAAAATTCTAAGAATAGCCTCCAAGAGTATTTTAGATTGAATGAATCAATCACCACATCTCCATCCATTTATCCATTTATTTATTTTAGATTGAATGAATCAATCACCACATCTCCATCCATTTATCCATTTATTTACAGAGTGCAAATACATGTCATAAATATTAATAACATATAAATTATTTCTTAGTGTATTTAAATATTGTAATTATTTTTATTTATATTCAAAAATAATTTATAATTAAATTTTAAATTGTATGTAACATAAAAGTTACAATTTTGTTTTATAAAAATACTGACTTTAGATTAAATACTACTTTATTAATTTGTAGTCATTGTACTTAAACACAAAATAGTTGGTTTTAGCTCACATAATTAGGACAGTTTGGCTTCTTAAGTAACTAATCGAAAAAGAAAATTCTATTAACGAACTGAACTTTATGTTTTGAGAAATCTTACATGAGATATTGATCATAGTCAACTGAAAATTACAAACGTTTTTGAAAATATGCATCAGTACCGATATTCTTCTTGTTTTGGTGAAACATTTAGAAGGAATTTTTGTCATTTTATTCCTAGGCTGGGCATGTTGTGTGTGTGTGTGTGTGTGTGTTTTGGGGGACCATTCCTGCTACATGTACACATGGGGAGAAGCCGTTTGGGGGATCACAAAAAGAGAACTCTGAATAACTAATAATTAAGAAAGTAGTGTGCAGTTCTATCTTAACATTGATCTGCTAATAGCCCTAACCAAACTGTGTATTACTCTATGCGTGAGGAAGGGGGGGTGTTTTCGAGTCTTTCTCCTCCCATAAAGCAATAAACCACGTAATCGACTTAAACACTTTATGTTAAGGTTTATGTTAAACACTTTACTCACTCAAAAACACTCATAAAATCAAGAAAAAAACCTAATAAACAAAAAAAAAACATCCGCATTACTTACAAAAGCTGCCGTATTTAAAGAAACAAAACAACAACAAAAAAAAACAGGGTTCTCACATCCGCTGAATTTTAAGCATTCCCGTAAAATGCGAATAATTTCTACCTATGATAAGGAACATTGTCCCTTTTCAGGCACTCAAAGGAATGTACTCGACTATAGCGATGGTGAGAGTACACACAGGCTGTCTCTCAATTTGCAAGGGAAAAAAATGTGATGGCTAAAACAATGTTGCGTACTCTGATCATCTAACAAATGTGTTAAATGGTTTATTTTATATTGTGGAAACAATATTTCCTACGAAAAATTTTACATAAAAAATTATATTTTTCCTAAGAGAGGAGAATATTGGCTCCTAAGGAGAGCCACTATTCTTCTAGATAACGCGTTTCCCCTGTGGTTGAGAGTGGAAAGCATCCCAGATATGAGTGGTAAGAGGAAATGAAATGCTTTCAGTGGACCATCAGACAACAGTAGTGTCTTTTCCATAGTGTGCGGCTGCAAACTGCATCTGTCGCCATGTTAGGGGCAGCTGAAAGACCTAATAGGGTCGGTCAGATGAGTGTCGATACGTTGACTGCAAAAACAGAACACGATTGAAATCTGATGCAATATGGAAGTGCAAAGAAAAAGTACAACATCATGCCGGCTCGAAATTCGCCCGGATAGGCAACGCCCGCGCACTGAGCTGAGCAATCGCGTTGGATCCATAAGTTACCTACCGAAAGAAGTGCAATACAAGTAAAACGGACAAGAGACAAGCTCTCAGTAAGAACCCCCCCACCCCCCCCCCCCCCCACCCCCCCCCCCCCCCACCCCCCCCCCCCCCCACCCCCCCCCCCCCCCACCCCCCCCCCCCCCCACCCCCCCCCCCCCCCACCCCCCCCCCCCCCCACCCCCCCCCCCCCCCACCCCCCCCCCCCCCCACCCCCCCCCCCCCCCACCCCCCCCCCCCCCCACCCCCCCCCCCCCCCACCCCCCCCCCCCCCCACCCCCCCCCCCCCCCACCCCCCCCCCCCCCCACCCCCCCCCCCCCCCACCCCCCCCCCCCCCCACCCCCCCCCCCCCCCACCCCCCCCCCCCCCCACCCCCCCCCCCCCCCACCCCCCCCCCCCCCCACCCCCCCCCCCCCCCACCCCCCCCCCCCCCCACCCCCCCCCCCCCCCACCCCCCCCCCCCCCCACCCCCCCCCCCCCCCACCCCCCCCCCCCCCCACCCCCCCCCCCCCCCACCCCCCCCCCCCCCCACCCCCCCCCCCCCCCACCCCCCCCCCCCAGCACTCAAATCCACTGATCAAACAAGCCAACAACTACAGTGAAGCAATACACTGCAAATACAGAAGACCAAAATCTATTCTACTACACACCGAACATCACTAACTTCAGGCCCCAAGAGGGCGAGCAGGTAGCTCAATAATACCCCATTCATAGTATCACCAACAGAGATAAAGGGGAAAAAGAAAAGCATTTTTTGCTTCACCCATCCAACCAGTAACGTTATGCGTTATGCGTTATGAGACATATTCATACTATATATTCATACTATAAAGTCACACTTTTTTTACTTATAAAGAATATCTAAGGTGTACTAAAGTTCATTTTTGTGAACTTTCCCAATAAGTGATTAGCAAATTGTTTAGCTAAGCGCAAATTGTAGTATATGTTAGCTCAGTTATTATCGGGAAAGCGTCTCATAGCGGCACTTGATAATAAACTACAGCATCAGATACAGAATAAACCCCAGACTGGGGCAAAGAACAACACACTCGGTGGTGGAAATAGCTTAAGCCCCCCCCTCACCAGCATGGCTTTGCCGCGTACGCGGACCCTTAGAATCGAAGTTGAAGCTGATCTACGACCTCGATGTTTGGCCAAAGCCCTCATCGAAAGCTTCGGCGCTGAGCAGATTTTTGGGTTTACTCCCTTTGTTGGTGGCCGCTTCCAAGTAGTAGTAAGGAGTGAGCAAACAAGAGATAAACTACTTGCAGGATTCGAGTGTAATGGAAAAACAATAGTTCCATTTTTGGTAGGGAGCGTTACCAAACTACTTCGAATCCCAAGATTCCCTTTAGAATATATTGAAACGGATGTAAAGATCATCCACGGAATATTCGGGTAATGGGGCGTTATACACAAGGTGGAAGTCCTAAATGACGCAGAAAACCCCAAATGGAAGTCGGGTGAAGTCCACATCTTCCTCGAGATGAAAACGTCCGTTCCCAACTTAATTATTATTGGATCCGCCAGAGTAATGATAAATTACCCTGGTGTAAAAAAACAATGTTTTAGATGTGGTGCTTTCACTCACCTTGGGGCGGACTGTCATCGAGTGAAATGTAAAAACTGCCTCAAAGCAGGCTACAACCAAAAAAACTGTGAGTCAGCTTGCCTGAAATGTGGGGTCATTGACCACAAAGTGGACACATGCCCATCCAGAACCCTTGCTGAGAGGATGGGTGGTGCAATCACGCCAGTAACTCCACCAAGCAATGGAAATGACGCACCACAGGAAGCTTCTCCTCCTTTCGAGGCTGCTCCTGATATAACAGAAATCCATACCTCCACGTCTAAGAAAAACCGAAAGGGAAAAAAAACTTCCACAAGCAGTAAAATCCAACAAGAAGAAACAGTCGCTATTGAAACCATCAATACCAATATAGATACTAATACCGACATAGAAGAGGGAAAGATGGAGGTGAACACTAACACCTCCAAACGGCCATTAAGCCCACAGGAAGAAGAATTGGTAACGCCCAAAACAGCAAAAGTATCTGAGACCGCCCACCCAGAAGTCCCTCACGCGAAAGCAGGGGAGACTCTCAGCCATCTCATCAGAGGTATCCCAGGGATGGCGGAAAAATTCAAAGAAGCGATAAAAAAAAATAGGAGAACCTGAACTCCTCCTCACAGGAGAACATGGATCTGACATCGCCAGTGCAAAATGGGGTGACATTTTCGTTGATGACATCAGCAAAATCACCCCTGAGCAAGTAGAGGTATCCCAGGATTTAGACGAGGAGGCAGCCTCGGCGTTCTTCATAGCTCTCTGCAAACTAGACATGGCCAAGGGAAGTGAGGTGGCCAAAAGAATAATAACTGCCCACAACAAAAGAAAGACACAGTAACCACCTTGTGGGGTTTCTGTACACATCTTCACCGGTTTCAGCTATCACAGGTGGGGGAAAACCTGAGAACCCGAGCGGCGAAGGCTTCCAGCGAGGCGGTGCAGTTCCTTGTGAGCTGCATCACTCGGGCCAGATTCTTCCTCCACCTCTAAGTTTAACTTTCAATTTTTGCTTTTTTGTTTTTGTTTTATTACATGTTTCCTTTTAGGATTTTTCCTTTTTTGTAAAGTGAAAAATCAACGACCGTTTTAGAAACGCCCCTGGGGGGCAAACAGCTAAAACAGGTCAACTGAGGCCTCTTTAACCTACTCTACCACTATGCACTCTATCTTTATTTTCCTCTCTACTACCTGCTGACTCTCAGCCTATCTTACTCTACAGGCCGATGATGAAGATTTGTTGAACTCACAAATTATTAACTAGGTCTGGCTACTCACTGATGAGACCTGATTTAGCGGCCCCGCGAGAAAGCTCCATGTTCCAGCTCTGTAGTGAAAGTATCCCAGCCTTGGATTCCAGTTTCCAGACCCCGAGAGAGAGCTCCTTTTTACAGTCCTGCTGCCTTGGTAAGAACCCTTTGTCTTTTTTTTTCTACTTTGGTTCTTTGTGTTCCCCCTGTGCCTAAGTTTAACAGGTTTTTCTTATCTGCAAACAGGAAAAGGTTGGCCTTTTCTACAGATCTGTCCTTTTGTGGACTTGGATCGTACAAGGTCTACTCTTCCCTTTTTTTTTTGAAGTATGTCTTCGGCTCTACCGAGAGTAAGAACCGTCGGGTTCGAAATCGATGCAAGTGTACACAAGAGGACGTTTGCGAAAGCGCTAATTGACTGCGTAGGGGTAGATAATATTTCTGTCATTACCCCCTATGGGGGTGGCAGATATCAAGTAATTTGTAAAAATACAACAACAAGGGAGAAACTACTCAAAGGGTTGAGTGTCAAGGGAAACTTTGCCATCCTTTAGTCGTTGGTAGCATCTCTAAAAAGATGAGAATAGAGCGATTCCCTCAGGAATACCTAGAAGGATGCAACGACATAATTAATCAAGTCTTTTCGAAATGGGCAACCGTACGAGATGTCGAAGTAGGCAAAGACGCTGACTACCCTGAATGGATGTCGGGGGAAGTCACGTTATCGTTAACGATGAAAACAGAAGTTCCGAATTTTGTAATGATCGGATCGGCCAGGGAAATGGTGAGTTACCCGGGAGTGAAGAGGCAATGTTTTAAATGTGGAGCCCTGACTCATCTCGGGGCCCGGTGCCCGAAGTTAAAGTGTAAGAACTGCCTAACAGCGGGTCATACACTAGCACAGTGCCAATCGGCATGCCTAAAATTGGGCATTAAGAGCCATAAAATAGACACCTGTCCGGACAGAAATCTGGCCGAAAAATTGGGAGGCACTATTACGCCCAACACGGAAACAATAGCCCAAAATGTTATTGGCGCAGAACCGAATGAGTTCCCCACCCTGAAGGCCGCGCATGAGGGAACAACAAAGAATCATGCCGCCACCTCCGAAACACTGCCAAGTACACCAGTGGAGAAGCCTGCAACCAGGAGAGATGAAGGGCAGGAGGAACTGGCCACCGATCAAACCGCCACTACAGACGTAGCAACCGAAAATAACCAGCAGCACCAACAAAACGGAACTATCACTGCAGTCACAATAGACGAGGACACGGAGGCAGTAGATATGGAAATCAACAATGCAGAAACCACACAAAAGAGGCCAGCCAGCCCTGAAGAAGTAAATATTAAAAAATCGAAACAAGGAAGTCCAGCACAAGTTGGAAATATAAAGTCAACTTCAGAACCCACAAAGTTCCCTCATGCAAAGGCTAATGCACCTATATTGCATCTTTTAAAAGATTTCCCCGAGGAGGCAGCGAGACTACGAAAAGCAATAGAAACATTCGGAGACATTCCAATACTCACAGGACAAAACGGGCCAAGAGTCGTCAGTGCAGAATGGAACAACGTGTTTGTCGATAATATAGATGAAATCACTCCTGAAAAGATCATTGGTCTTATCGATGCAGAGGACGACGTGGGACTAGCACTGCACAGAGGCCTCTACATGCTAAACCATGTCCGTGGAGACAAATTAGCAGATCTCATCATTAAAACCCACAACAATAGACAGCAGGAGGATTTAAACCTCGCCTAACAAGTCAGTCGACTCCTAGTATCGATCTGCCAGAGCGAAAAAAAAAAAAAAAAATTCTGGTTTGTTTTTTCTTCTTTTTGTCCTCTTTCAGATTAGAATTTTTGTTGTAAAAAAGGTCTATGTCTATTCCACACAGGAGGGGGTATCCTGAGAACCTGGGCTGCGAAGGCTTACACCGAGGCGGTGCAGCTCCTTGTGGGCTGCATCACCCAGGCCAGGCTCTGCCCCCGCTCTTCTCAGTATTAAACTGGTCATTCAGGTTGAAATTTCAGAATTTACCTAGATTCTTACAAATTGTTATATGTAATTTTTAATGTTATTTACTAGTTCCTCTTTTTCATGTGGTGCTTTCATTTGTTTTTCCCCACTTTCCTCGGGCAGACACCTGAAGAGGTGACTGACCGGGGAAAGCTGAAAAGAACGGATGGAGAGAGATAATGTCGGAGATCTGCTTGATGCTGACATTTAAGTCAGGCCAAGTAGATCGACTGAGGCTTATTTTAAGTATCAACTACTATCCACTCTATCTTTTCTCCTCCTCTCTCACTATCAAGCTGACTCTCAGCACAACTTTTTTTTAAATCTAAAGAGGCCAGTGATGAAAGGCATGAACTCCCATTCTACTATACATGTACGTATTATTACAACATTAACAGTGATGCTTTTACAGATACTTTTATAATAAATAAATAAATAAATAATATATATGTAGATTATATATAGATTGATAATAGTGAATGTAACTGGTAATTTACAGTTGCAGAAGAATGAAATTACATTTTTACAGCGCGCAAGAGCAGGCACGCACGCACGCACGCACGCACGCACGCACGCACGCACACACACACACACACACACACACACACACACACACACACACACACACACACACACACACACACACACACACACACACACACACACACACACAAATTTCTTTAGAATACACATACGCACACTTTATGTACACTATCTACCAATAATTGTCTGGACACCCCTGTTATTTGAAGCTATAGAACTTCCAAGTTTGTGAATTAAAAAAAAAAAAAACATATACAAGCATTTCATCATAGCAGTTGAATACTGCTGGTATGGCAACACGATTTGAACTCAGTGGCTTCGAGAGAGATGTAATCGTGTCACATTGGCGGTATGTCCATAAGTGCCATTACTGCTCAATTGGAGCATCTGAAATCAATGGTTGCCGATGTGATGAAGAAATGAAAACGTTTCAGCATCACTAGTGGAGAAAAATATCCAGTGCGGCCGCTGAAAATAAGTGGCAGGGACATGAGGGTGTTAAAATAGGTGGAACGCAAAAACTGGCTACAATCTGCACAGACCATTTGTGAGGAGTTCCAGAGCTCAAGAAACACCATGGTGAGCATAAATACTGCAAGAAAAGAAGTCCATTTTTTGGGTTTCCACGAAAGAAACACAGAAGCCAAATATCACAACAATGAAGAAGGCAGCTCATCTGATCTGGTGCAAAGTGTGTGGGAAGTGGACAAGCAACCAGTGGAAAACGGTAGTCTGAAGCGATTAATCAAAGTTCTCCTGTTTCTAGGAAATATCAAGGGAGAAGAGAAGCAATCTTAACCCTAAGAACAGTTATCGAAAGAAGATTTACGAAGAATCAAAATACTCTGATAGTCTTTCTTAACTTGATCGGAAGCTTAATGCAACCGTATTTATTGAGATTTGGTTGGTTTTTGAGAGCTGCTGCTGCTTCTAAGAAAAGTCTCTCTTTCTTGAATTTGCTGTGGTGGAGCATGGTGGTTTTCTTCCATGATACCCTGTGGGTGGTGTCCAAAACATGGTCAGCCAAGCCTGAATGGCCATAGTTGTGTTTGAAGATGTACGACTTGTGTTCCTCCAGACGGATGGATGCTGATCTGCCTGTCTGTCCAAAGCACGCCAGCTTAAGGCAGATCAGCATCCATCCATCTAGAGGAACACAAGTCGTACATCTTCAAACACAACTATGGCCATTCAGGCTTGGCTGACCATGCTTTAGACACCACCCACAGGGTATCATGGAAGAAAACCACCATGCTCCACCACAGCAAATTCAAGAAAGAGAGACTTTTCTTAGAAGCAGCAGCAGCTCTCAAAAACCAACCAAATCTCAATAAATACGGTTGCATTAAGCTTCCGAAGATTTGGGAAACACTCATCACCAGAGTTCCCACCTTACATTCCAGGCCACCTACTACTGCCCTTAGAGGGCGCTCTACCTAGATAGCACTTTAGTGTCACCCATGTGGTTGGGCTTAGTATTGTTTGTTATTTGTGTATATGTTACATTAATTGTTTTTGTAATCCCCGTAGATGTCCTAGTGACTAGGAAGAAATATAGGAAGTATTAAATTCTATTTTAATTCTTTTTGAGTGTTGTAAAAAATCCATTAAGCCTCCAACATGATGTCCTCACAGCACTTAAGCCTCTACACACGTAGAAGAATCTTTAAATTGATCGAAAATATTTAATGTTACAATTAAAAGGTACTGTGCATAAATATGTGTTAGTAGATGAGTTCAAGATCCTGACTTTTAAACACTAACTCGCCAGTATTTTATTTTTATATTTATTTATTTATTGTTATTCTGCCTCCTTTGGTAATACACCGCTTGAATTTCATGAGATGATTCGGATTTCTATCCAAGGAATCTAGCTGTGCAGAATAGTAACAGCTTTTAGTTTCTAAAATGTCAAGCCTATATATATATATATATATATATTCGCCATGCCAATCTCACGTTTTCACATTTCTCGTCTTATTTGTTTACCGTTGCGCTGGTTGTGTATCTTGCATGACCAGTTCTTCTTCTTCAAGTAGCTTCCTCAGTGAGAGGGTGCAGCACCATGTCCTTCCACTTCTCTCTGTTGGTGGCGTTCCTTTTTGTTTCTGCATAGCCATGTGATCCTGTCCATGATCTTATATCTTCAAGCCATGTCCTTCGTTTTTTGCCTCTTGATCCTTTTCCCATAATTTTTCCTTCTAAAACTGTTAGTATCCTCTGTCCTGCTGAGCCTCTCAGTACATGTCCTGCCAATCTAATCTTTCTCTGGATCATTTCCTGTAATAAAGATCTCTGTGTTCTCATTCTCTGTAGGACATCTGTATTTGTCACATGTTCTTGTCCATGAGATTTTCAGAGCTCTCCTATAGCACCACATTTCAAAGGCCATTAAGTCTTACTCTCTTCTTGAATATCGAGGTCTCATTTCCATATGCAAAAATTGGCCACACTAATGTTCTTATCATTCTTTTCTTTGTCTCGATACCCACAGAACTTCTGAGCAGATCTCTAATTTTCCAGAAGGCACCTTTAGCTATGGCTGTTCTTATTTTTATTTCTTTATCTTGCTTTCCATTGGCAGTAAAGTAGGTGCCTAAATATTTGTATTCTGTTGTATGTTCAATTTTCATATTGTTTATGAATATTTCTAGCTCGGATCTGTTTTCTTTTGAGATTTTCATAAATTTAGTCTTTTTTTGCATTTATATCTAATCCAAATTCTTTACCTTGTTCAATTAGTAGCTGCAGTAATTTGATTAATTTGTTTCTGTTTTCTGCTATTAGAATGGTATCATTGGCATATCCAAGATTGTTGTATTTTATACCATTGGCACTAATTCCTATTTTTTTTGCTTTTCAATCATTTTCATCACTGTCTCACTATAGATATTAAATAGATTTGGTAAAAGGACACAACCTTGTCTAACTCCTCTTTTTATTTTTACTACAGAAGCCTCAAAGCAGTGGCGGCTTGCACATAAGCACTGCGACACTACAGCACCCCCCCCCCAAAGGAAAAAAAGAAAAAAATTAAAACTTTTGTTTGTGTTTATAAATAATAACAATGCTTACAACATTATATAAATGCAATCCAACATGTTAAAGGTTACAGCTTATGTTTCTACAATGGTTGAACAGTTAATAATTGGAATAGTTCGATTAAAGCTTTAGATTACGAAACAAATGCACTGGGATCTAACGTAGTGTCAGAATTATCACGCTCGGCTAATTACAGCTAGACTCGCCGATATTCGTTTGCATTTGTCACCGCATGTAACAAGTGAATCCGACACTGCTCAACGAGCAGTGTCGCTACAGATAAATTGTATGCTTGCGCACCTTATTTCTGTGAGATACGAAACTTTTATTACTGGTGTGTGTTCGCGGCGAGGGTGAAATATTTTTAATAAAGCAAATTTTTAATATGTAAATTTATTTATTAATAAATTGGTTACTGATTAGGAAAAATGAATTATTTTTCTTATTTTGTATATGCAGCACCCCCACTTAAAATTTTCACAGGCCGCCACTGCCTGAGTTTAACAGCTGCATTTTCTGTTTGGTGTAAATCATTTTTATAATCTAAGTACATGATCTTCTATGCCTAATTTATCTAATATATTGAGCATGTCATTATGTTTTACCCGGCCAAAGGCCTTCTGAAAGTCTATGACGCATATGTAAATGTTCCTGTTTCTTTCGAGTGATCTTTCTATTAGTATTTTTAATTCCAGGATAGCATTAATGGTTCCCATTCCTTTTCTGAAGCCTTTCTGTTGTTCATTCAATTCACCGCTTATGGCTCTTTCCATTTGTTTGTTAACAATGGTTAAAATAATTTTAGATGCATGGGATATTAGGCTCACATTTCTGTAATCCTCGCAATTTTGTGCATTCTTTTTCTTTGGAATTGGAATTGCTATGCAGATAATGTTGTAAAAACTTCAAGTAATTCTATTGTTTTATAGATGTCCTAAATGGATTCCTAAATAGTTGTTATTGCCAGTCAAAGCTTTCAGCAGCAGCTCAGCCAGGATATTATCACAGCCAGGGGATTTATTATTACGAATATTCTTGATTGCGTGTTTTATCTCCTTTCTTGTCGGTAGAGTGGTATCTGTTGTTATGTTTAACTTAAGGTGTCGTGAATCATGTAACATGTTACCATTATCATCATCATAGAGATCTGATAAGTACTCCACCGATCATCCATTTATCTTTTCCTTATCAATGATTATGTTTCCATCTTTGTCCTTGATGTTATTAGATTGTGTACGTTTTGCTTTTCTATTCAGTTCTTTCACTTTCAGGAATGCTTCTCTGGTTTTGTTCCTATTTTGTAATTCTTCTATTTCGGTGCACTGCCTATTTATCCAGTTTTCTTTCAATCTTCTGCATAACTGTTTGATTCTTTTATCCAATGTTTCGTATCTTAATCTTCTTCATTTGCTCCTCTTTTCTGTTCTTCTTTTATCGATAAGGTTGATTACTTCTTGTGTTATCCATGGTTTTTTCTTTCTTTCTTCTTGTTTATTGATGTGGTTTTTAGCAGATGTTATGATAGGTGCTTGTAGTTTACTCCACTGAGAGGGTTCATTTTCGAACAGCAGTTCTGAAACATTTTGGTTAAATTTTGATTTTACTATTGGATTTTGTACCATTTGCAGATCCCATTTGAGGGGTTGACTTTTTTTAATTTTTATTGTTTTCGGGCAAATATTCATCTTCATTAAGACCAGTCTATGATCAGATCCACAGTCAGCACTTAGCATCACCTTTGAGTTCCGTATTCCATTGAAGTGACCATTTATTGTCTTTTTTACTTGTGAGCTCTGTTGTTAGAAACGGCGAACTACTGCTTGCTGTAATCTGTTTTCTTAGATATGAGACCCTATGTTTATTATTATTATTATCATCATCCGTTTTGAATTCCTTATATATTCCTCGTACAACATTGTTTCTTACTTTTTAGTACGCAACTCATTTACCAATCGTCCTCTAATGAACTCTAATTCTCAATTAATTTTATACGATTACTGTTAATAATATCAGGAGTCAATGTCAAATTCCTGATATATTTAACTATGCATATTTAGTCATATCATTCCTAATTATGATGCACTGATAACCTAATCCCGATCTTTATGAAAGAAAGATCTTATAGCTTCGATTCTAGTCAACAAAAAGAACTTTTTCCAAGGTTCTTTCTCAGCCGATTCCAAACTTAGTTAATTTTGGTGTAGACTGGTAGAGATTTTGTTTCTGTTCTCCTGGTAAAAATTCATGTTTATAACCCTGCTACTCAGAAAATAGATAATCTCGTATAATTTTGCACACTAGTACCAGTCAGGATTAGGAACATGAGATAGTAGTGGTTGACTGCCTTATCTTGAGCACTTATGAGATCTGTGTGCCAGTTAGAGATTACACTAATCTTCCAGTGATAACCAAGGTGTAGCTAGCTGACACCGACCAAACAAACATTTACTCCCTTTGGAGATGAAAATGGTGTGGGGATTTTATTTATTTATTAATTCAGTTATAACACCATACAGAGACTAATTTTTGTAATTATTCCTTCCTCTTTTTCTAATTTCCGTTTACATACATATTATTTTGTTTGAAATATATTTTTTCTTTCTCTGTTTTCATATAGTATCTGAAACAAAACCCATGTCAACAAGATATTAATGTCTAGTTCGCATAAAATATAAAGGAACCATGGGATTGTCAGAGGTAACATTGATGTCCTTCAATCTATTGTGCTGTTTCTGTGAAGTTTCACATTAAGTAGTGAACTGGTCTCTGGGAAAGGGAGATCAATGAATGAAAGTTGAAGATTGGAAAATGTCAAAGCATCTAAATACTATTTCTGATGTGTCTCTTTTAATCATTTCGTTTATAATGATTAAAGCGAATGTGTATAATTAGGATAATGCGTTTTGTCGTATCTTGTTCGGATATTTAAGTATGCAACATGGAGATTGAACTGCCCACTCAGTCTCCAAAAGTTAGATAGCGCTAAATGGCCTCGCCTAATCCCCGTATACGGGAATAAAAAGGCGTTAGCTGATTTTTTAAAAAGCACAAAAAAGAGAGCCTATGTAGCTCAGTGGATGTGGCGTTTGCACACCACGGCGCTTGGCCGCACGAAGGAAGACTTAGCTTCGAGTCTAGTCGCCGACTAGAGGAAATTTTTCTGAGCCTTTTTTCGACCGGTTCCCGAGTTAGTCGATCTCTGGCACGGGCAAGCGGGTTTTTCCTCCCGGAAACTCGGGTTTTTCGTCCCGTAAACTCAAGAAAATCGACCGTAGAACCCACATTAATTCAGACATTAAATATATTGTGTTAGGGTTAGGGACCACGAGATGGCGGCACATTTGAGCCGTCTCTCTTCACTGTGTACTGCTTAATTAGTCATAGCCTTGGGCCATCTATCTCTGATTGGTACCAGTGGAGATTGAACTGCCCACTCAGTCTCCAAAAGTTAGATAGGGCTAAATGGCCTCGCCTACTCCCCGTATACGGGAATAAAAAGGCGTTAGCTGATTTTTTTTTTTTTTACATAAGACAAGCCCTACATTGCTGGCATTAGTAATATTTGTCTTGCTGTATAACTAGTCCAAAGACGGTCATTATTAATGCTATTCTTATGTGTGTTAGCTCACAAAAAAAAAAAAAAAGATAAACTTGATTTCATAACATAGACGTTGCCAACTATCACCGCTTTTACCTTTAAGCAACACTAAGTGGAGTTGCAATACCAGCGAGTTGGTCTCGCTGGTGTTGCAACCACATTTATTTTCTCAGCTGCTTTCTGAAAACTTCAAATCATCCTGATGTTGGCGAATTTATTCCTAAAGCACGATTTTGTTATCATTTTTCCTTGATGACTTCAATCTCTGCAACTCTGTCTCCAGTGGACCAGGCTGGAAAATATTCCGAACTACAGTATTTACTGTACATAGTGAAGTAACAAATTTCCTATTTACTTACTAAAAACATTCCCAACTTTCGCAACACCGCTGATCTTTTCTTATTCGACTCTTCTCCTGAGTATGTTTGTAAACGTCGGCTTTCCTCTAAGTAACTCGAACATGGTACTAGGTGGCTCACTTGCAGAACACCCATAGCTACTGGTAGCTCTGAGTTATTGGGGGGGAAGGACATCGTAATTTGTGCAGCAGTCATGAGGATTTGCCCTTCATTTGGAAACAGCTTAGTTCGAATCTAATTTACGACTTACTAACTCGTAGTCAGTCGTAGATTTGATCTAGAGTTAGCT
This sequence comes from Typopeltis vanoorti, assembly GCF_054136105.1. Lineage (NCBI taxonomy): Eukaryota > Metazoa > Arthropoda > Arachnida > Uropygi > Thelyphonidae > Typopeltis > Typopeltis vanoorti. The sequence continues at coordinate 72,999,113 of NC_143559.1, forward strand.
AGTCTCATACAGATTCAGAATATTTCGTGCAAGAAACTTCGGTTTTTCATCCTCTAAAATGAGTAAAACCGGCAGTAGAAAATGTCCAATTAAGAGACATAATCCACTGAACTGTTTGGCTTTAATTACCTCTAAGTAACTGCAAAACCTAATTGCTCCATTACTGCTACTCGTTACGGTTTCCATCTTCCTACCCAGATCCAATACATATACAGAAATAATTGGTCTTAGTCCGGCATTCCGCCTAGAAAATTCCAGCACATTATCTAAATCTTAATCTATAACAAGGCTCTTAAAAGCTCCTAAAAAAAAAAATGCAACAGATCACAAGTGACTTGTGACAAAATTTCCAGTTTCATTCTTCCTGCATGGGTTCCCATCATGCAGGAAGAAGGAAAAAGAAGTTTCTGGCACAAGGAAAAAAATAATATTACCTAAAAAGCAAGATGACACATCCTTCAATCATTCTTCTTCCAAAGGGGACTGCATTGACATGAACAAATGCGTCATACACATAAAAATTACCAGAAAGATTTCGGAAGATTCTTTACTGAGGGAAAAAAGGTGTTAGCTGATTTTTTTTTCTTTTGACTGGGCTGGAAGGTCATCAGTTTATCAATGACCATCAGTGCGTATTCCTTCAATCTCAAGCTACTGTGGATGTCTCTGTATACGTAACTTTCCTCTGGCTGGAAGTTGTAGAGAAATTTATGAAGTCCCTCTTGATATTTTCAGAGGATGGAGCAGTCATGTGTACCTGACATACTGTCATTTCATGGCCTGTATTTCACTCGCTTGAAAGAAGAAGAAAAAAAAAAGGGCAACCACTTTCTACTCCGGCCATTCGTTATGCATGATGGTTTTCTTTCTTTAGACTTCTCTACTAATGCAATTTGCATATAACGTTGTATTCCTTCATATATATAAATAACGTAACGTTGTATTCCTTCACTTATCTTTTTTCCTTTTATATATCCATGATCTCTTTCCTCACTGACGAGTGCCTACGTGCCTCAAATAGAAGCTGTGATGCCCTTGGGTTGGCAAATCTGGTTCGAAACCTGTTTGAGCTCAGAAACTTCTTTCTATAACACCTGAAGATAAGTTGGTCAATTCGGATTTTTCCTCTTGCAAAGACAATCCAGTCCCACGAATACAAACATTTTCGATCTTCCAAATCAAGCGAGAGAGAGCAGTACGAGTATTTTGGTCTAATTGTAGCTCTCCCCCCCTCTCACGCCTAACTCAGTCAAATTGACAAAACCTCCTATTGGCCACCTAAAATGCGGGTGTTTTTTCTTCATACCATTGGAAAAGAGTTAATTTAAGGCATCCTTCAATGACTTTTAAAAATTCGTGTTATTCTCTAGATAAGGGTTTCGGAGTTATTCAACCTTTAGACTATCTAGCATTAAATGTACGATAGGATAACAGGATAGGAGCTTTTAACATAAAGATTTACTAAGTGATCTGCCATGCAAATCGTTCTTCTTTTCTCTCTCCTCTTTCCTTGGATATTCAGTGTATGTGTGTGTGTGTTACACGCTCAACGTATATCTACTAATGGTAAATTATAATCCTCAGTTCTTTCACTCTTTGTTAAATTCGTTACTGATTTTTGATTTTTTGATTTTTATTTTTAAAAAATCTTTCGATTTATTATTATTATTATTTACTTATTTATATTTTGATTCAGTAAAAAATAAATAAATTATAGCCTTTTATATTTTATGTTTTTTCTGTTTGGACAGTGCTATATAAAAGCCTATTTTCGAAACTTCTATCCTAATTGTCAAAAATAAATATCTGTTTCTAGTTATTAATACACAAATTGAATCTGTGAATTGCCTTAAAATTTCTTACCAACTCTAGTAATTAATTATCCTCTTAATTTTAGGATGCCCAATGAAGGTTCATATTTTTCTCCCAAGACAAATAAGTCAGTATTCACAGTGAAATATAGAAACTGTCCTTTGCCTTTGACTAGGAAAATAGCAAAGAAGATATTTAATTTCCAATTGTGGAATATACAGTATAAGGAAATATCATCTCTGTTCTGAGTGCTAGCAACTGTCAGTTTTTATTACGATATTTTAATTTTATTTTATTTATCATTTTTAAGTGTTTACGTATTCTGACAAATGTAGACGAATACCTTCGACAATACATAAAATCTTACAGTGCGTATAAATTCTTGATGGACTGTATGTAATTTTAACATTATTATTATTATTTGAAAGATCAGTTACTTCCGGTTTTAAATCAGTAATTCGAACTTTCAAAATATAACAATTGTATCATTGATAAAATTGCGGTATTGTAGTATACTCATGTTCTCTTACATTATTACGTCACAACGATAAAAAAATATGGACAATTATTTGTGCCTGCTGTCAACTTCACATAAAGGTAAGCCAATAGTATGCATTAAAATCATGGATAATAATCGGATAAAAGTTCGATATGCACACTTCTCTCTCTTTTATTAATTAAACAAATTCAGATACCCCAGATTATACAAGGCTGTTTTGAGAACTCTTTGGGCCAAATATATTGGTGGCTCTCATACATTCATGAGCCAAAACATTAGGACCAAGCCTGTTTATCTCCAAACTGCACGGTTAGACGGAAACTTAATAAAGGAAACAAAATTTGCATAAAATAATATAATAAAAGAGCATATTATAATGCATCGTTTGTTTAAAACATGTACATGATTGCTTAATGAAGAAAATTATCACATCTAAATTTCGTAGCAGAACGGCGGCAGTGGTCTGAGGTGCTGGTTTAAGGAGACATTCTCTTTGAAGCACTGGATTCAAATCCCACCTCTGCGAAGATTTTTGTGGTTACGAGGTGGCTGAATTGTTAATAAGATAGACTATTAATTAACCCAGTGGGGTTTCTACGTGTGAGTTCAAATCGGAAAGAGACGATTGAATAAAGTGATTTCTGGAATGCTAGGTATGAAGAAAGATTGAGGAAATGTCAGTCGCAGAATCCAGTGGAGAAGGATGTAATATATGAATGAGACATGAGTTGTTTTTACCATATTAAGATTTTACTAGATTTTACATCATATTCCTCCAATTTATACTGACTACAAACACGTTTCTTTCCAAACAGTGTATATTCACCGCTTTGAAAGAAGTGAACTTCCACTATTACAGAGAAGCCTTATTCGATAATAATGTTCTCTGGATGGTTTTTGATATGTAGGATGAAAAACATCAAGTTCCTGGCAGAAGAAAAATCCTATTTGCCAGTCCCAAAGTTCGTCGAACCGAAGAACACCATAGAAATCTCTAGTAGGTGAACAGAATGGATTCATTTCCACAGGCACTCAGCTCTTTTTTTTTCTGTTTCAAATGACTTTAATTTTGGAATAGGAATAATTATCGCTCGTGTTTGTAAGCATGGCGTGCAGCTTTTCAAGTGTTTACACACACACACACACACACACAACAACAACACCACCAAAGTGTATTCTTTCCACACAGTAAAGGCATATGGAAAGTGACCTACATGAAGTTCATATTTATGATCACTACTTTGCATATCATTGCACAATATAATTAGTTTTAACATAATCGTGTTCAAATAAAAAAAAGCATTATGTTATTATTATTGTTTTATAAATAAATACAGTACTGACATTTATATCTCATTTGGATGGCATGGCACCAAAGAGATTGTTGTTCTGGTGTTATCTTCGGGTGCATTTGTATTATCATACATTTACTAATCTGTGATTACAGACTAGAGCCAGAATGCATTGCTATACATGAATGATTTTAAGCCTAACCAAAATGCAATCCATGTCTACGCAAAAGGTAACACTTTACTTATTTTGGGCATCCCCTACTCTAAAAATGTCTTGTTCAAGCTTTTTGAGACTGCAGAATTTGCGATGGAATTACGCATAAGTTAAATAAGGCTTAGCTTATTAGGAACGCACATTACAAGAGGCTTCTGCTTTTGTATACATAGATAGATAACTATACTATCTGTATAGGTGGGCAGCTTAAAAGCTATAGCTTAGGGATATGCAAGCACCTTAAATCCGGCCCTATTAATATATTTATTTATTAAAATAAATAATATTTTGCAGTCACACCAGAGCACATACCTAAAATTATTTATTTATTATTTTTTTTGTCACTGAACCCCTATGAAAATGACACAAAAAATCATAAAAGTAGTATATAGATCACTTTAAACCACATCAAGATCATGATAAGGTATCATGACGTGATTGGTTGATAAGAAGATGACGTCGTTGTGGGGGTGATGTCATGAGATTGGAGTGTTAGGAATTTCCCTGGGCGCATATGTGTCAGTGACGTGAGTTCTTGTGTTTTGGTTCGCGAATGGAATTATGGGTGATGGTAGAGATAAGGATTCGTGTTGTGATTGGTGGACAGTTTGAACCAGATCAAGATAAGATAAGGAATCGTGTCGTGGGTGTGTTATTATCAGATGAAGATAAGTGACGTCATTTGTTAGTTGTAAATAAGTGACGTTATTGTTTTGAATGGAAAAGGGAGATATATTAGTAGATAAGGAATCGTGTCGTGATTGGTGGGACACTTCTGACCAGATCAAGATAAGATAAGGAATTGTGACGTCAATCTTTGTTATTATAGATTTTGGAATGGTTGGAATTTCTCTGGGGGCCCTCATCTGTCAGGGACATCACGTGGTCTGTTTGGTTCTTTTGTTGCCTTGTGGGTGATATTTAGAGATAAGAATCGTGACGTTATGTGTTTGGAAATTTCTGGGGAACATATGTCTCTGTGATATCACATGGTGTTTTGGTTTGGCTATGGAATTGTGGGCGATGTTTTTGAGATAAGATATCTTGGAATTTTCCCAGGGTGACATACATCTGTCATTGTTGTCATGTTTTGTCTTTGGTTGTCTATAGATGACTGTACTAATTTTCCAATACATTTTGGGGATATTGCTTTCCTGTTAAAGGGTGGGAATTCTTAGAGTCGTGATGGCGGTAGTGATTAGGCTTTTCTGAATAATTTAATTATATGCTGGTGTCCCACACACACACACACACATATTAGACATGAAAACTCGCTAATGTATCCATGTTGATATTCTAATACATACCCTATGATTATTCTTATGAAAAAAAAAACTATTCAGTGTTAGAATTATGCTTACCAAAACATAGCAGTGATTATTGAAATTACAATTATCAATTGTTATGTTCAAGTTAAAAAAAAATTAACTTACATTTCTTTCCAGAATGGGAACATCTTGATACTATCTAGTTTTTTGAATATTGCAAATTGTTGATTTTTAACATATATTCACAGAACACAAACACAAGTCTGAAAATGCAGTTCACTTTTTCATTATAGGTTACTGGGGCTAACATATATTCACAGCACAAAAACACACAAAACATAGGAGTTGAAAGATATTTCTGTAAATAACCAGAAAAGCTAGTGGACTACTTAATTTAGATTACTATCCAATTGGTTCTCTGTATTAATTCTTTTCCACAGTTGCTCATGCTATGATGTCCCAAGCTTGGTGGGAAAGTTTATGCGCCATTTAGTTTAGGGTAAGTTTAGTGTTATTTCGGTTTCAAATGCTGTTAGAGTATGGAATTCTGACAAGTGAAATTATTATTTTTTTTCAAATTGATTGGTTATTTTCTGTATTTTACTTTTAAAATTGATATTCTAACAGAATAACTGAGCAAAATTAATAAATATATAAAATGTATGTGAATTTATTTACCAACACAGTAGATTTCTCATTAAGTCTTATCTTAAAGATATCTCTCTAATCTGGTCCAATTTGTTGTATGTAGGTGAGAAATCGTGTGTTTAGGTTGGAACTCTTGGTTCCCGTGGGAAATTATTGCTGTAGTAAATTAATGCTTACATTTATTTTTTTAAACCAATATGACTATTAATTTTATCTTCCATTCCTTGTGCTCATAACCTATTTCTGTAACTGGAAGTTATTTATTTTTTCTTTAGCATTAGTAATTTTAATTGCCTTAGCATTTTCTTTTAGAAACTTCTTTTGCCAGCACAACAAATAAATAGTTATTTATTATTTCAAATGAATATTAGCTCTGTAATATATACTTTGTTAATTTCTGTTATTACCTTTTATTTGACTGTAATATTATTTACAAATTGTGTTTACTTTAACATATAAAAAATAAATAAAGTGAAAAAGACAGGTTTTTTTTTCAAATTGAATGGTTATTTTCTGTATTTTACTTTTAAAATTCAGTTTAACTACATACTCTAACAGAATAACTGAGCAAAATTAATGAATAAATAAAATGTATGTGAATTTATTTTCCAACACTGTAGATTTTTCATTAAATCTTATCTTAAAGATATCTCTCTTATCCAGTCGCCAAATTGTTGTACGTAGGTGAGAAATCGTGTTTAGGTAGGAACTCGTTCCTGTAGGAAATTATTTCTGTAGTAAATTAATGCTTACATTTATTTTTTTAAAAAAACCCAATATGACTTAATTTTACCTTCGATTCCTTGTGCTCTTAACCTATTTCTGTAACTGTAATTTATTTATTTTATTTATTTTTTCTTTAGCATTAGTAATTTTAAGTAACGGATATGAAACAAACAAGGTTTTGAACTCTCCGCAGCATTTTTCTACAGCAATCTTTTTAAGAGTTTTAGTAATGTGTCGTTGGTTTAAAATATATAATGGCTCTGTAAAATAACCAAATTTTAACAGTATTGTGACTTTTCAGGTGAAATCTTCTCCACTAAAATTCTGGCTATAATTTAATACCTAATTATTCCTTTTGCTTCCAAGAGTTGACAGTTTCATGAAATATTTGAAGGCTTGCATGAACAAATAAGACTTTTAATTCACTGAGTCAAAAAAAAGTCTCTGGTTACTTTGTGGCATGAAATTTCACAAGGAAAAAAAATGTTACGCTCTTACTTAAATTTGTATAACACATCAACAACACCCAATTTGTTTATTTAAATTTACACATTTTATTTGAATGAAATATTATTTATAAATTGTATTTACTGAATCTAACATACAGAAAATAAATAAATTGAAAAATACATCAAAGGTTCTTCCCATGCTTGTGGAATTGCCATCATGTGGTTTTTGACAAGTGACTCTCATCTGAAAGTTAATTTTTCATTTGGTGATCGTTGGGAAATTATTACTGTTGTAAAATTAAGGGTTGCATATTCATTTTTTGAAACCAATACATATACTTCTGAGAATTATTAAAAGCACAGAATGTCCCAAAATAAAGAATCTTTATCGAATTGGATAAAATCTTGAGTGTCTAATTTTACCATTGATGAATTTAAATGATTAGCGATAATTTTCCCCATGATACGAATAGATGGTAATTCAGTTTCCAAAAATAGTAAATAATTATGAATGTCATACATTTTTGGTGAAAATCTCTCAGTTTCTTCACAACTAATAGAAAAAACTTTACTGCCATCAGCTCCTGTATCATCAAGTATTGGTTCCCCATTTTGGCATTTCAGAATATAACATTCACCGAGGTCCATTTCGTAGCCAACTATTCTTTGCAAGTAGCTGAGGATATCAGACCACTTCCTGCATAACTTTTCCTGAGTGGTCCTGGATAAATACATCACAATGTACGTGTCTTCTAAAATAATAATCGGTTTCCATCCTTTTAGAGCTATATGAAGAGTTTTGTCTTATGCTATTTTCCTGAAAAAAGAAAATTTCACTGACTTTTGTGGCTCACCCATATTTTACTTTACTTTCCTGGATACCAATCACCACAACACAATACGATAGCTGCATGGGATGAACGAATTGCCATAACTGCAAAGACACTTGACTCGTTTATTTTTCCTTATAGTGCTGTTTACCTGACCCTTAATCCTGACCGTTCCTTCCAAAATGAAATTTTCGTGCAGATGATTCACGAACATGTTTCTCCATGCTGTTGGATATGATGTTGATGTGAGATTATCTTACTTTGAGACATCATAGGGCAAATCTTATCTCTGTGGCTCGAAGGGTATTCTATATTATTTGTCCTTATTATGTTAAGTATTTTATCCTCAAAAAGTGTTTTTGATGTTAGACCATGTGACTATTTCTCTCACTCATATGTCCGAAATTGTTGGGATGGGGAAAAAAATAGTATTAGTTGGTGGAAGTGAAAAGGTCATCAAGAGGATGACAGAAGTCTTCCCTGCAATGCTCCTCCACCTAACCACATCACCCCCTATTCCCCCCCCCTCTCCTCCAGAAGGTATGCTCAGCCTGGCAAGCTCATCTTTTGCAAATATCTTTTAGTGATGTCACCTCCAACTGATACTGATAACTTTTTAGGGAAAAAAAATAAAAAACGCATTATTTTATTTTATTTTTCCTCCAAAAGTTATCATAAAAAAAACGCGTTTTTTATTTTTTTTCCTAACAAGTTATCAGTATCGGTTGGAGGTGCTTGGGAAATCATAGCATGCACAACTGTGGGAAAGAATTAATACAGAGAACCAATCGGATAGTAATCTAAATTAAATAGTCAACTATCTTTTCTGGTTATTTACAGAAATATCTTTCAACTCCTATGTTTTGTGTGTTTTTGTGCTGTGAATATATGTTAGCCCCAGTAACCTATAATAAAAAAGTGAACTGCATTTTCAGACTTGTGTTTGTGTTCTGTGAATATATGTTAAAAATCAACAATTTGCAATATTCAGAAAACTTAGATAGTACCAAGATGTCCCACCAATCACGACACGATTCCTTATCTACTAATATATCTCCCTTTTCCATTCAAAACAATAACGTCACTTATTTACAACTAACAAATGGCGTCACTTATCTTCATCTGATAATAACACACCCACGACACGAATCCTTATCTCCACTATCACCCATAATTCCATTCGCGAACCAAAACACAAGAACTCACGTCACTGACACATATGCGCCCAGGGAATTCCTAACACTCCAATCTCATGATGTCACGCCCACAATGACGTCATCTTCTTATCAACCAATCACATTACGATTCCTCATCTTATCTTGATCTGGTTTAGTGACCCATATACTACTCATAAAGAGAAATTATGACCATAAACTATTATATTAACAAGAAAACAGGTGATATACATACTATTTCAAACAATAAAGTAACGTAACTATTCTAGAAATAAGTCAGTTTAACAAAAAAAAATGTTCACTCCTTAAATGCACGAATCTTAATGAGAAGTGCCTGCATTGCATGACACAAATTTTGGTAACGTTTGGTAATAATGGTTATCAGAGAAAGTGTCAGAGTGGGCACATCAAGGTTTCGATCGAATTTACCATGACTAGCAGCATCAAACTGAATGTTTTGTGGATTCTCAACAATCTCTGCAATGGACTAGGATCCTAAACGTTGTTACACTTAAAGACCCATAATTTGTATGAATTTTAACCCAAAATTTAACAAGTATATATTGTCATTGTAACAAAGAAATCTAACTTATGCTGTTTACTCAGATCAGCAAATAAATTTAATAAATAATTACAGGAATATCAACGCCTTCACAGTGGTGCCGAAAATTAAAAATGATAATAAATAAACGAACAAACCCTCAGCTTACCTACCTTCTTTCTTTAACGTTCCTTCCTTATCCCAGAAATCTTTAGAAGTATACACATAAAAAATATTTTTTAAAAATCTGGTATAGCTGAAAATCGACAACTTAACTGTTATAATCTTATTTTCAGGTTGTGAATAGTGGCAAGAAAAACAACAAAAGAATATGCAGCTTCCATTTTTTTCTGGAGTCACTACAATGATATTTCTGCAGACTTCATTCATTTTGGTACCAGCATTCAGCCCTAGTGCATATTTCAGCACTGTTCTTAAAAGGCCCGTAAGGATTATTGTAAAGCAGCCTTCACTGTATTCTGAAACCAAAAAGAGCATTAGCACTTTCTGGCCAAGTAGAATAGCATTGATCCGGCATGCGTTAGCAAAACGAATGAAAAACGAAGCGGCAAGAAAAGGACAAAGAGCAGTCTTCCAAGCCACAGCTTTCATGGAAAAGCCAAGACGTCGAAAATTTCGCGAAATACAAAATACGAGTAGAATTCCAAATTGGCTGAAAGGCATCACAAGGAGTTTCTTCTTTATAAATAATCTAACTGTTCCTATTGAAGTGAGAAATAAAAATATCCCTAAAAAGAATACCGAAGAGGATCGCTTACATAACCTTCCACCACCTGATAATCTCTTGTCAATACAGCTGACTCCACTTTGGAAAAACAAACACGAATATCAAACACGAAATGCTGGAAATGCAGAAAAAGTTAATGAGAACATTGTAAACTTCAGTGGTTTAAATCTTGACCTTACAAATATGACTATTGAAGAAAGTAAAAATATTTCTTTTAAGGACTGCATTCCTGGTCATAACTGCACTGAAAAGGATTCTTTAACTCGTCGACTTAAAATGCGGAAAGGTTTCAGAAATTCCCAAATTTTTATTCCGGTTCTTCTCTTGGTCTCCACTGCTGCTCTGCTCATGCTGCTTCTGATAGGGTTGATTATCCTGTGTGCGATTCGCAAGAAATTTGACAAAGATGAATCCAATCATACGCAAGAAATAGATCTGCATTATTCTGAACAGAATACGGTAGAAAATAATGAAACTGCTAATAATAATATTGGGATTTCCAACAGCCATGATTCTTATGAAATATTAAGTGATTTAGTAGAGAAATATCCAAAGAAAGGGCGTAGCTGCCTGACAATTTGTCCACAAACACCACAAAATATTAACTCTCAGACAGAGCATCCTGCACAACTGGGCGATGGAACTCTAGCAACAATGACAATTTATGGAACAAAGACAAAATCTGATGAACAAATGGGTATACAGCAGCAGAAAAACTTCGATCTTCTTTCTTTATATAAAGATGATAATAATGAAAATATGACGCAAAATTTATATCAATTAAATCCTTTTACAACACCTAATATTAGAAGCGAATATAGTTGTCAACGGCAATATCCATTCCAAAAATGGAAAAATAATATGCAATTCAAAACATCTGTTACTGGAGCTGAATATTTCAATAATATTCTTGTAAAATCAAATGAAGAAGAAGACAGTAAGGATTTATCTTCGATTTCCAGTCAATGCCTTCAACAAAACAGAAGTTACAATCAAGAATTCGATACCTTTAGTCTATCAGAGAATTCTTGTGACTTTGGAAAAAGTCAACGTGTTTTCCAGTTATCTTCAGACCAGAGAATATTCCAAAGGATGCCAACCACAATCCTTAAGTCGAAGCTGATAGAGGAAGTCGCTGTGTCGAGTAAGCCAATTACAGGTAATGTACACAGCGAGAGAAAGCTTAATGAAAATTATCACCTAGATCGTCTTCATGAGAGCAGTAGTTGTCTTGAACCATATATACCCAACAAAAACAAATTATCTAAAGATCAAATAGTAAATTCTGAATTAAAAATCTCCCGCATTGTTTCCGAATATTCGTTTCAATTTCCTCCTGAGTATATCAAAAATATTATGAGTCCAGGACCATATATTGGAGTTTTGACAATTGATATGGAAATTAATTCCGAGGAATCGCATGCAGTCTTCTATGAAATTCAAGAACTATCTCAACAATCTGTAGAACATGTATCGAAAGAATCCCATATTTTACAACCCACTACAGCAAACAAACAGATGCCACAGTTTTTACAATCTGAAAAAAAAAAATTTTTAGAGAAAGAATTAGTGAATTTTCGAAATTCTGATTCTACTGAGGACATTAGCGAAAATGATCAATCGAATTCCATATCCATTATATCAGAAGACTTAACTAGTAACAAAGAAGAATCAAAAGGAAGCAGTCAAAACAACATAGAGCTTACAAATAAATCAGAAAATGGTCTTGCACAAAATAACATAAAGTTGGTCTACGAAGGAAATCGAACAGAAGAATATGATGATATGCAACTAATTCCTTTATGTGAAGAAAGTTTGAAGCCTATGGGAACTCAGCAAGTAGATGCACCAGAAGAAAATGAAATTGTTAGATCAATTAATAAAAGTAAGCTAATGATTAGTATTCTTACCAATTCTAACTGCAAAAAAGACACAGAGGACATGATAAGTAGGTATTCAAAAATTTCTCTTTTGGATTCACCTCCCTCCCTGACAGGTGAGTCAATGGCTTCGCTTTCTGACTCCGATTGTGATGACTCTGATCCTCAGACATTGTGTACAAACACAGAAGTTCAGCCGTTGGAATGGTGTCTAGCAATACCGCCATTATGGCACAGCTAGTTTTTGTAAATTGGAACTCGTTCAAACCTACAAATAAGAAATAATTTGCGCACATCATACAAGAGTTTACAGAAAACTGGGTAACCCTAAGAAAATGATGTCCAGCAGTACTACTTATTAACAATTTTTGTAAACAGGAGCATTCAAAATCTTGAAACGTCGCGTTTTAGTGTAATGTTGGTGTTTTTGAATTTAGATAATGTCAATTAGCATTCTTCAAAAGTGTCGACACAATCAAGCCATCCATTTATATCGTCCAGCAAGCTGTGGTTAATGGAATAAAAAAATTTAACTTCCATACATTTGATTTCTTTATTCATTAAAAATATACTACCTCATAAGCAGAAATGCCATATGTACATTTTTACGATAATTTCCAAAATTCTGGTTGCAATTAACTTTAATTTAGATACATTCATATTCCTTCCTCCCCACACATTTATCTATGTATAATTGAAAACTATAAACAAACTAGCATGAGAACTATAAACAAACAAACAAAAAAACTCTAATTTTTTTCTTTTGTAATATCATTTCTCGCGCAATAAGCTGTAAAGTATAGCGCATCAGAGTGTGTGTAAAATGTAGTTAATAAGGGAAAAAAAAAAAACTTACACAGTAAGACTCGTTACGACCCACTCATTGATGGTTTTAATGACATGACGTTCCCGTAAATCAACCGATGCGCAATTTGCTTGAACTGTTAGCTTACGACATCGTTGCTCGCCATATCTCGCTGTGTTTTGATGTTCGCTGTGAATTATTATTGTTATTATATACAAGTGTCTCCATAGAGTCAGACGACTCTTTGCGGGAGACCCTATATTGACACACCAGTCATTACTCACACAATACCTATCATAGCTTTCCTTAAACTCATTCACAGATGAAGCACTCATAACCGCCTCTGGCAACGTTCCACCCATTCACCATACTCCAAAAAAAAAAAAAAAAAAAAAAAAAGTCTAGTCCTAACATCCTTATAAATCACTCTTATACAATTTCCAGGGATTATCCCTCGTTCTATCCCCCCCCGTGCACTGTACCGAAAAAAGTCATCAGTGTCAATCCTATTAAATCCCTTTAATAACTTATAAGCTTTTATCATATCTCCTCTCTTAGGTTTATCAGCTAGTTTTTGGAGACAACAGACCTTCAATATGTTTTCATAGGAAGCATTCCACAGACCTGCCACAATCTTTGTCACTCGCCTCTGAATCCTCTTCACTTCTTCAATTCCAAGAATTCCAGGCAACCAGATTTGTGTGCAATAGTCCAAATGTGGCCTTATTAATGCCTTATAAAGTTGAACAAGAACTTCCCTACTGGCCACCTTTCCAATATACCTTCTAAACTTTCAATTCTCTGTCCACAGTCCCTTGCCTAAACTGCAATTAAACTTCTTGCAGTTTAATTCCATCAATATGTACGCAGCGAGTGATCTTTCTCCCAAAGTGCATCACTTTACACTTAGCCATGTTAAACTGGCTGCCATTTAACTTTGCCCATACCGCCAACATATTTACGTCATTCTGCAAGATCTCTACATCACTTTCATTGACTATGGCTCTTGCCAGTTTTGCATCATCAGCAAACAAGTGGATATCCAGCCAAATTATTTCTAATATCATTAATCTACAAATTAAACAACAGAGGACCGAGTACTGCGTCCTAAGGTACACCACTGATCACCTACCTTCTCCTGGACTCAGTGGAGAAAGTGATTGGGGTGAGTGATCTGAAAAAGTGGGATCATCTATTAAGTGAATTGTGCTCTTTTAGATACAGTAATATAAATTATTTTTAGCGAAGTTTTTGCACACACTACCCCAAATATGAGAACGTTATTCTAATGTTGGGTAGATTTCTTCTTTGTATATGCTATTACCATATATAAATAGGACGAGGCCATGAATGTATGTGAGAAGAGAGGTCAGAGGTAGATGTGCCAAAGAGAAATCTGATTATGCCTGGAGATTTGAGTATTATCTAGTTTCAAGATCTTTCATAACAAATGTCTTAGACACTGATCCCTTTCCAGTTCTCCAATGAAATGAGACGACTTGCTGATCTTCAATTCTAATAAAAGAATTGAAGATCAGCTATAATAAAATGAAATAGAGTGAATTGCCATTCAGCAGCAAAACTATGGGTAGTGTGACCTGAATAGTGAGAGAAAATTATTTCTGTATAGAAGAGAACGAGCACAGGTGAAAACAGCCCTGGGATATTCCAGCATTGCTAGAAAAATCTAAAGGGAGGAAAACACACACACGCAAGCAGTGAATAGCCAGGAAACTGATAACATAATTGCAAAAGATAGTAAGGAAAACAAGTAGATAGCATTTGCTAGGTAGAAATCTGGGGCAGAAATAATCAAATACAAGCTAACCTCTACTTATGAATACATCAAAATACAAACAATTCGTCCTAATGATCACAGCACGGGCTAATGAATCGTGACCCGAGTTCATTTAGCGAACACGAAAACCTTGCGCTTGAAAGAACATTTTACGATGCCTGCAGTTCATCAATACATTAAAAAAAAATATAATAATAGATCTTATGAAAAAAAATAATTAAATTCGACTTAAGAACATTAAACTTACGAACAGATTTCAAGGAATGCACCATGTTCTAAGTTATGGTTCGTCTGTATCCTAGAAACTGCTTTATGCACTGTAAGATGGAATGCGCTTGAATGATTTTGGAGTTAGGTTGTCAGAGAAAGTGATCACATGCTTGGATATAATTGGTTAATTCACTTATTTGTAAAGTAATGGTAAAATTGTCAGTTTATCAGCAGGATGGTTCACTTCCTTAGTGCTATTGTTTTAACACTCCATGGATTCAAAAATTATTATCACAGGTTTTATTGCGTTCAGGCCATTTAGCCAAATGCATTATTTTTAACATATCCACTTAGTAAGTGTGCTAAAAAAAAAGTAATGTCAACAATAACAATAACCTTAGATATATAGGATATGGATTATAAGGCTAGAGTGAGTTTGGAATTATAGTGTTGTTTTTTTTTTGTTTAAGAGTATGTTGAGACAGCCAAAACCATGACCGCATGTATTATATTATATCCTCTCAAACTGTATGTGTTCTCAAGCCACTTTGGATGATTTAGGAAACTGAAATTACCTAAATGAAAAGTTTTCCGCCACCAATATGCTTTCGTTTAGAAAAGTGTTTATAAATTAGGGAGGGCGCTAGCATTGTCCTTAGCAGCGGCTGTGGTACACGTGTTGCTCAAAGAAGTCCTTATCCTTTAGTAAATATTAGCGCTATCTTGTTTATTTTTTACTGTTGTTTAGTCGTGACTATCATTTACGCAATATTATTTCAAAAGCATTATACCACCGATACCCACGAGAAAAATGGCGGCCAAGACATCGATGTTATTATTATTAATAATAATACGTGACATCTCCAGGGAGTCCAAAGACTCATCGAGGGAGGGTACCTACTCTACAACTCTCCTGTCTCCACCACTCCATCAGCCGAAACTATCTTCATCATCTACTGAATGATATAATCACGTAATCACAAGAAAGATATCTATTTAACCAAATATTTCGGTCTGGAAATAGCAGACCATCGTCAGTGGTATTACAAGAACAGTTGAAAAAAATACAAACTAGAATACTAACAATAGATCGTTAAACTGTTCTTGTAATACCACTGACGATGGTCTGCTATTTCCAGACCGAAATATTTAGTTAAATAAATATCTTTCTTGTGATTACGTGATTATATCATTCAGTCTTATGTTGCAAGTATCCTTGAAACAACTTCATCATCTACACCAACGCCATCTACCGCCGACCACGGTCACCACATGGTGGATGATAATATGCGTAATTTAGTGCGATATAGCGTATTTAATATATTCATTGCCGAGAATAAATGGTTTCAGGTATGAGAGTGAGAATGGAGAAAATGTTCGTCGGAAATGTTTCGTAAGCGAATGCAAAAAATGCGAGTATTGTCGGAAGTGGAAGAATTAAGTGACTAATAATAAGGCAGGATTGCGAAAGTGTTATGGAGAATGTGGCGGAAGCAGCGAATGATAGTGCGCGAAATACGGATGAGAGTAATAATGTGGATGCAGTTACGTAGTTAGAGCTTTTGCCACCCGGGGAGATCCCTGAGTTTGTCGCCCCCTCTCAATATACACCAAAAATACTACAAAAAGTCAAAACGACGTATAGGGAAATAAATAAAAACACTATTTCAATGAAGGGGGATATTAAATCCCACATTGTTTTAAAACCGAATAAGAAACTCAAAAGCATTATACCACTGATACGCACGAGAAAAATGGCGGCCAAGACATCGATGTTATTATTATTAATAATAATACGTGACATCTCCGGGGAGTCCAAAGACTCATCGAAGGATCATCATCCACATAACGAAGCTAAATATCTGTTTGTAGAACAGATAGAGGGGACAGCCATGGGTTCACCACTTTCCCCACCCTTGGATAATTTCTTTATGGAGACATTTGAAGAGAAAGCCTTAAACTCCGCCCCACAAAAACCCACTATTTGGCTTCGTTATGTGGATGATGTGTTTGCTATTTGGCCACATGGCTCAGACACACTCCACTCCTTCCTAGCACACTTAAACAACCAACACCCCAGAGTCCAGTTCACCTTAGAAAAAGAGGAAAACAACACCCTCCCCTTCCTAGACACTTTAATCACCCGCCAGCTTGATGGAACTTTGGTTTTCTCTGTTTACAGAAAACCCACCCACACTGGCAGATACATTCACCAGCAATCCCCCCCCCCTCACAACAATATGGGGTGATAAAAACACTATATAACAGGGCAAAATTAATCTGCTCAGATGACAAGGCCCTGACTATTGAACTAAACCACATCCTCAACACTTTCTTAGCCAATGGCTATAACCCCCAAAAAATCCAAAAAATACTAAAACCTGTAAACCACAACCCCCCTCCCCCCCTCCACAATAAAGATTACACCAAGTCTATCACCATCCCCTACATCCAGGGCACCTCTGAGAAAATAACCAATATCCTCAAAAAATATGACCTTACTTCCTGTTACAGACCATATAAAAAGTTGGCATCCCTTATCCGCTCTACCAAAGACCAACCACTTCCCCTAGACCTACCTGGTGTATACCAGGTCCCTTGCAGCTGCAAATTGTCCTACTTTGGCCAAACAGGCAGAACAACAAATATCAGGATTTCAGAACACCACGACTACATCCGGTTTCACCAGTACAGCCGCTCTGGGCTGGCAGACCATGCCTTAGATACCCACCATAAAATTCGTTGGAAGAAAACAAAAATAATTCATCGCAGCAAGTTTAAATACGAAAGATTATTCAAAGAATCTTCAGCAGCTCTAAAAAACGTTCCTAATCTTAACAAATTTGGGTGCATGAAACTGCCCCAAATTTGGGAGACTTTCATTATGAGAACTTCAGCCCAACTGCCAAGACTACCAAATTAGCCTGCAAGAGGACACCATTAGGACTTTAGGAACAATATTAGTTTCTTGCTTTCTTCCTCATTTGCTTTGTGTTGGTTCCTGAGTGCACATACCATATCTTTATGTTCCTGAAGATGGCAATGTGACGCCGAAATATAGAAGTTATTAATTAAAGTTACCTTTAATTAATATACTTTATACGCGTTGTTAATTCCGTAAACTAATTACCAGTTATGTCTAACCAACGTATGTCTTGCTACTAGAAAAATGTAGAAAAGTTACTTTATAATGATAGTTTTGCTATGGGGAAGCATGTGGGTGGGAAGGAGTGAATTGTGTTATTTTTGTTTTGAATATCGCCTTCACATCCACCAATGGAATAATTTGTGACTTCAAAATCGATGAGTATCTTATTATTATTATTACTGAACATTAGGAAATGTGATAAGGGGCTTCACATTTCTCTTCCTGCCGGGGGCCCAAGAAGGTGTTGATTTGGACCTGGCTGGCACAAATGATTTGAAAGGTGAGAAATATGCAATAAGATAGGATATGAGAGTTGTTGGAAGAAGCAAAAATGAAGAGTAAGAAAAACTGCTAGTCTGCTGCCTCGGTATGATAGGATAGAATTGAGAATAATCTACAGGAGGAATGGTGTACAGATTGAATTTGATGGATGTAAAGACCTGCATATGCTTGATGGACTGCAATTGAATGGTTTTGGAATCAGATACTTGGAGAAGTGTTATTCAGTTAGAGTTTGGAAGTGCAAAACCAGGGAAACTAGAGAGAGAGAGAGGGGGGGGGGGGAATCAGGCATGTGTCTAGCCACCCACAGGACAAATGAGTGTAAGTGTAGGAACAACTGGGAGACACTTCAGAGATAGATGAGTATGAGTGTAGGAATGATTGTGAAGGGCTGGGTAGAGTTTCCCAGGTTTTGAATCTGAATGTGTAGGTAATGATATTATTGGTCAGTTTGACTTGGCCAAAAATTATTGGCATCAGTGAGATCTGATGGTCCGAGAATGATGTAATTACAGGGATAGAACGTAACTGATATTGTATTTTCAGGGAAGGCAAAAGAAATAGGACAAGAGGAGGGCTATTATTAATGATAGTTCTTCAACCAGTAAAAATAGAAGTTAAGGAAGATTAAAGATCTGAGAAAAAATGGTTCATTTGAGGCTGTTTGGTGTGAGATAGAGGCCAATAGGACAAAATGTATTGTTGGTTGCTGCTATAGACCTTGGGTTTAAAAACAAGATATTGATGACATGCATTGGCAGATTATGATGCAGCCAAGCAATTATCATGGGAGACTTCTAGGTCTATGAAATTATAGACCCTAGAAATAAGTGAACACGTACTGCCTTTCTGCAGTCTCCAAATGTACTGCTGTACTTGTCCCAACGATGCGTCAATTTATCAATACCAGTACTGAAAAAGTCCATGACTACACCCAGTAACCAACTTCATGCCGCCTGATGAAATTCCTCATCTGTAGTGAAATGCTTTCTGGAAAGTTGTTTCTTGAGGACTCATACAAACAGAAGCCTGAAGGCATGAAACATGGGCTGTGGCAGGTTTCTCAACTATTACAGTACAACAACTTACAAGTTGGGTCACTAAGTCCTTTCGAAAGCCAAGAACATCATAGAACAATTTCATAAACAGTGGACTTATTCAAGTTCACCACTTGTGCAATTTCACCATATCACCAATTCTGGGCCTGGCTCCCATTGACGAGACCTCAATAAAGGTCGAAACCGGTCTGGGTAGTGGCCCTTCCCTTAATGCATAGCATTATACATCTCTGCAAGGAGATGTGCTTTGCATTATGGGAGCTACTGAGACAAGGAGTGATGAGAGCTTGGTCCACCTTTACTACGAGTTGCCTCAGTCCTGAAGATACTTCAGGTGCAAACTTTGTTTGTATTAAACTTGGATAAAGGATTAAATTAAATTTATTATAGTCTAACCAAGTGGAAAATAAACTTCCAAAATGATTATGGAAGTTTATTCCATAATCATTTTGGAATTTTATCCCATTCCTGAATTTTACTTTTAACCAATTTTCTGACACTTTAACCACCACTCCAGGGATACTAACTGGTCTCTAATTTGTTACTCCTGTGTTGGAGCTACCTTTATATAATGGAACTATCTTACTTTCTTTTCACTCTCTTGGAACCTCACCAGAGCTGAGACAGATTAAACAACTTCATCAGAGACACTGCCAGTTCACTTGCACATTCTCGTAGCACATAAGCTGACATACTAATGGTAGGAAAGTGACAGAAGCAGAAGAAATAGTTCAGTTATTGAGTGATCACTTTGCAAGGATATATCACCCAGGTGGTGACTTTGCAGTTGAGCATCGAGATAGATGAACTGGAGGTGCTCAGTATATTGAAAAATATCAATGTGAATACAGCAGTGGGCCTGGATGGTATGTCAGCTTGTGTGCTACGAGAATGTGCAAGTGAACTGGCAGTGTCTCTGATGAAGTTGTTTAATCTGTCTCAGCTCTGGTGAGGTTCCAAGACAGTGAAAAGAAAGTAAGATAGTTCCATTATATAAAGGTAGCTCCAACACAGGAGTAACAAATTACAGACCAATTAGTATCCCTGGAGTGGTGGTTAAAGTGTCAGAAAATTGGTTAAAAGTAAAATTCAGGAATGGGTGCACAGGAATATGATACTCTATAGGGAGTAACATGGCTTTGTAAAAGGTAGGTCCTGTCTCAGTAATTTATTCACATTTTATAATAAGGTGACAGCAGAATTGGATAAAGGAAATGGCTACACACCATGATACTGCTGGACTTTGCAAAAGCAGTTACAGAATGCTGCATGGAAAACTATTACATAAGTTGGAGCGAGTCAGAATGGATATGAGGGATATCCATTCTGACTCGGTTGGCTGATACACAGATATCAGTGGATGGTGGGTGGTGTATAGTGGAATCAAGGCGAATGAGGATAACTAGTGGGATGCTCCAGAGCTCTGTACTAGGACCACTAGATTTAAAATTGTCAGTGTGTACAAAAGACAGTGGTCGTCAATTCAGTGTTGTAAAATGTAGGGTAATGCATGTCAGGATGAAAATATTACACACTTCGTATCATACTGATAGTACTAATTTACAGGAAACTGATGAGGCTAGGGATCTGGGGGTGATTGTGGATAGATAACTGAAATTCAGAGGACACATTGCAAGAGTTGGCAAAATAACTCAGAGGATTACTTGGATGCTGAAGAACACATTGACAAGTAAAGACAGGGAGGTTATTATTCCTCTTTATAAGGCGATTCGGCCACATATTGACTACTGTGCACATATTTGATCACCTGCATTTCTTGGGGATCGGGAGGTGGTGGAGAGGATTCAGTGACCAAGCTCATGAGAGATCTGTGGAATGTTCTCTATTAGGATAGACTGAAGGTGTGGGGTTGCAGAGTTTAGCTGACAGGCAGAGGACAGGGGATATGATAGAAACTTATAATTTACTAAAGGGATTCTATAAGATTGACATGGAAGCAATTTTTGAATGCATGAGGAGTGGGGGGGGAAACAAGGGGTCACACTTGGAAGTTGTCTAAGAATGATTAGTTAGGGTGTGCAGACTAGGTTCTTTACTTGGAGACCAGAAAATGAGTGGAATGGATTGCCAGAGATGGTTGTGAGCACCCAAATAGTGAATAAGTTTCAGGAGATGTATTAAAATCATTGATGAACCGAATCCATTTAAAAAATTTTAACACCTCTGCTCAAGAGTAAAAGTCAGTTCTTTGTTTAAAGAGCTAGGAGTGAATAGAAAGCATTTTAGACTGAGTCCAGCCTGAATCATTCAAATTGAGTATGCCAAATTCCGTGATGAGTCTTGACTCCATGGAGTACCCATATAAATAATAATAATAAATATTTTTGGCATTGTTAGATCCTGAATGGAGAACTTTACAAGTAAATTCTTTATTCAGGATTTAACATGATAAATATTACTAATTAAGGAGATACCTGCACATCAGCTAATAATTATGAAAAATTTCTTTATGTTATGTGATAATGTAGTCCATATGTGCCATATATTGAAATTTATTCCTGTATGAGAAGCAGAGAATTTTGTGTCAGAATAGTAAGAATTATGTAAGGGAATTGTTAAGTTATTTGTAAATCCCATTAAGCTGTCTAGTACATTACGAAATTTCCAGAAAGACAATAAGTAGTAATCTGGAATAATCGTGTATAATCTGTATGAGTTGAGCGTAGTGATGGAGGCTGTACCTACGCGGAAAGTGACATCAGAATGACTACCTGGAATAGGGTAACCTAACAGATTAGGGAGAGTGTAGGATCACCCAAGGGGCATGGACAATGGGGTTTGTGGGTAAAAAAACACATCGAATAGAGGGCGTCCGAAAGGGTGAATAAAAGACGATGTGCGCCGTATTACAGGGCTCTTTTTCTTCTTCGGTTCCTGGATTTCAGTTTAGGAGGTTTGTCAGGGGATTCGTGAGAGCGGTAGGTCGACTACAGTGATGTCAGATGAAGAGGCCTATTCTTGAGAACGCTTGAGGATTTCCAAGCGAAGCCGATCGTGTTACGACGGCCTACGTAGAATCGAGCCTTAGAATAAAGTCCCATCAAGGAGAATGGAGAAAATTTCCTGCAGAGGAGCGGTAGCAGTGGCGCACCCAGAGGAGGGGTCAAGGGGCCCGGGCACCCCCCAAAGAAAAGGAAAAAACACTAGAAAAATTTCCAAAAATCTTTTCCTAATTAAAATTCATTTTTTTTATTTATGTTGTGTGCTACTTATGAATTAGCGATCACTGCAGATGCTCAGTTATAGGTCGTATGCGATGTGTAGTGTGTGTATTCGCAAAACGTCTACTCAACTCGCCCCCCCCCAAAGGTTAAATCCTGAGCGCTCAGCTCCCTCCAAGATTAAATCCTGAGTGCGCCACTGAGCGGTAGACAGCACGCCACAGGCCGGAAATGATTCAAAGAAAAGCGTAGTGCATCGCCAGGCGCAAAGACAGCCGATAACTATACAGTAAGGTAATCCAGATCTACATGAGATGGTGGCATGAAATCAGAAAGGATCTGGTAATGTAAAGAATTTCATTCTATGTTAAAAATCGCTTAGAAGAATAAGAAATTTGTGTATACTGTAAACTAAGGACACTAATAGAGGACTTTTAAGTGAGAATTTGATTGAATTAGTTAAGACCCCCGTGGAAGAAAGATGAATTGTTGATAGGCAGTATTTTGATTGAGAATGGCTAGGTTTGACTAATGAAATTTAGAATTAAGATGGTTATTGATAGAGTATTAATGAAAGTGTACAATGCGTGTTCTGTGAATAACCTGTGAAAGGAATTATACCCTAGTAGTGTTATACTTACACTTAATCTTATCCTTTCGTAATTGAAGGATTTAGCTTACTCAATTTCATTGTTGTGATTTAGTATGAACCATAACTTAGAGTGAGTTTTCTTCTATTGAGTATTTGAATTTTCTTAACTGTAAATGTTTTGTGCTTTTCCAATAAACGTTTTGTACCTTATACCTGAGTTTATGCCTGATTATGAATTCAAACCACCACTTATGAAATAGAACCTTTTGGCGGGAAGGAATTAGATATTATTGCTTAAGTTAAGATTTAGGTCACGAATGCTAACTGAATCTACACGGAGCTAGCGTAAGATTAATTACTGTGTGTATCCCTTTAGAATTTAGAATTATTCCCCTGAACAAGACTCTCTTCTGTTATAGGATATTAGCTGGCGCAGCATAAAAATCAATTTTGCCAATATCCAAAAAGGAAATAGTACTGAATTAATATTTTAAAGGCACAACAGTAGATTAGAAAGCGGGCTATTTAGAGGTAGAACAAGGTATAATATAAAGAAAACAACGATGTAACAGCATACTCAATTTGAAGGATTCATGCTGGACTCAGTATGAAATGCTTTCTATTCACTCCCAGCTCTTTAAACAAAGAACTGACTTTTAGTCTTGAGCAGAGGTGTTAAAATTTTTGAAATGGATTCGGTTCATCAATGATTTTCATACAGGCCTTGAGAAAATATACAGTTTATTTAGATGATTTTTGAAAAACATCTAAATAAACATTGCACTCGGCCACCCGAAGAAATATCGTTATAGGTTTCATTCTGGTTGCTAACTAGAGGAACTTTTATTATACACAGTATTCATAAAATATAGTGATTATATTTCTGGATAAAATATTATTGCAAATATTTTATCCAGAAACTAACTGGTCATCATCAGTGCATCAACATAATCACAAGGTGAAGCTGCAACAAAAAATGTTAATCTCATTTACACAGTTGAGTCACATGCCGGATGCCTAGTGGATGGTTACAATATAATAAGATTATAATTAAGGGCCCAAATTTAAAATTAAGTGATTTGAAAATAAAATTTAATTACATAATGAAATGATATAGCATTATATTAAATAAAATAATAATAATAATTAAAATGGGAAGGGGGAACATTATTGCTTGCCATGTATGAGGATGAATACCTTGGCAATAGACAGATAGTCATTCCAATTTTAATTTGGGTGATGTAGAAGTGCTTCAGCACTCTCTTTAAATATCTGCTCAAACCTAAACCTGCACTGATGAAAGATGAGTATCGAACCATAGGATATATTGGTCAGTGTCCACTCCATGTTGTGCAAGGACAGATTTTTCAGGTTTATTGTTGTTAATATAAGATTGAAGTTCTTGCAGTTGGTTATTCAACAGAACATCCTGTTTGTTCAAAGTATAAGTACTGAACTTGATAAATACCAGGGAGAGAGTGAGAGAAAGGGAGTGAGTTGTTTATCTTTCATGGATGGTAACCAAAAGGAGATTTTATTGATAGAGAAAAAAGTAGGAACTAAATTATATCTTTTCAGGATCTTAGCAATCATCTCAGAGATGCCTGCAATATATGGGATAGGAACTCGCTGTACAGTTCAGAGTTTTTGGCGATGGGCTTGTAAGAGTCAGATGCAATCTGCTCCAATTCCTAAGCTCTCCATAAGAATTAACACCAGCAAATGCATTTTACTACAGAAAATGGTTTTACCTCAAGGAAGTTTAAATGCATCTTGGACTCTTACAAGCCTAGCGTCAAAAATTCTGAACCTGTATGCCGAGTCCCTATCCCATATATTGCAGGCATCTCTGAAACTGATATACAGGAGTGTACTGCTTCATAAATTGTAAAATGACTGGATACACACCCATATGTAGAGTTGCACAGAGAGGTGCTGCACTTATGGAAATTCACTTTCAATTAATCATCCATCATTTCTCTCTCTGGGGGGAGGGGAAGATGTAATCACAGCAAAGATCAATTTAGGATCATAAGAAGCACTTATGAACTTGCAATATAAGTACTACATGATAAAATTGAACTAACAGATTTACTTCTCTTTAGACTACTACAGGGGACACCTAGCTAGAAAAGAATCTTGATGGTGATGTGTGCGCGCGCGCACACACACACACACACACTGTCATTTTCTGGTTGACATGTGACACTATTTTCTATGCTAGTATAGAGGTCTGTGTACCACAGCAGGATAAATGGACAAACCTCTTTAAGGAAAAGTGATATGTACTCACAACTTCTTTCTTTGTGACATCACAGTGATGCAAAGAAGTGACTGCCTCACAATGTCACTGCAAAAGTCAACCATCTTCCTAAAGAGAGATGTCCTTTTATTATACCTTTTATTATATCTTATCAAGCTTCCATGGATGGCCCCCTTGTCCTCCCACCACCAGTCCTGTTCTCAAAAAATCCTCTGAATTAATCTTATAGAAACCTTTCAGTAATTTGAATGTCTCAATCATATCACCCCTTTTCCGCCTATCAACCAATTTCTGCAGCCCACAAATCTTCAACCTGTTCTCATAAGGTTCATTCCATAGTCCTGCTGTTATCTTCATCACTCGTCTCTGGATCCTCTCCACCTCCTCCCCATCAAGAAGAAACCCTGGAGCCCATATCTGGGCACAGTAGTCTAGATGGGGTCTTATCAAGGCTCGATACAGAGGAACAATAACCTGTTTGTCTCTGCTCGTTAAAGTGTTTTTCAGCAACAAAGTGATTTGATGAACTTTGTTTTTAAATTATCCTCATAATTGTTTAAACACATACCCCCCCCCTCTTTTGAGTTATTTGTTACTTTTTTACTTTTGCTGATGTATGTTTATGAAAGCAACTCTTTCTCATATAAAGTGAACAAATTTTAAACTCTCTTATCAGATGTCATCTCCTTCAGGAGGTTGACTACTATGAGCTTCCACCATGTATGGTTTTGTGCTTCTCTTTTGCATTCTTCATAGGACAAAAAGGTCCAGTCCTTAATATTTTCCATCCAATCTGTTCTTTGCCTTCCTCTTCTTCTTCTTTTTCCTTGTAACATTCCTTCTAGAAGTGTTTTTTGTAGGGATTCATGCCTTAGTATGTGGCCAAGGTAGGTGGATTTCCTTTTCTTAATGGTTTTCAACAGATTCCTATCTTCTCCAATCATGTCTAATATTTCTAAATTAGACATGATTAGTTTTTTGGCAGTCCATGGGACTCTAAGAATTCTCTTGAGGATCCACATCTCGAAGGCTTTTAGTTTATTTTCACGATATTTTGATATTGTCCAGGTTTCTGCTTCATATAGCAGTGTTGACTACATAGCACTTGGACAGCCTATTTCTTGTTTTTGTGTGAATTCCCTTCAGTTCAGAATGTTTTTCATGCTAATGAAGGTTGATCTACCAATTTCTATTCATCTTAATATTTCCTTATCACACTTTCCATTCTCTGTAATTAGTTGACCCAAATATATATAACTCTCTACTTGATCTAAAGTATTTCCTCTGATCTTAATATTTATATCGGGTATTTTCCCTTTTTCTCTTGTTACCACCATGCGTTTGATTTTTTTGAAGTTGAAATTAGGTCCATATTTTTCACTTAGCATCAACGTCTCTTAGGTCTAGTAGGTTTTGAAGATCTTTTTTATTTTCAGCTAGCAGTACTGTATCATCTGCATATCTTAAGTTGTTTATATTCCTGCCTCCTATGCTGACTCCTTTAAATTCTTCTAATTGATGGAAGATATTTTCGGTATAGAGGTTAAACAATATAGGAGAAAGAACACAGCCTTGTCTGACACCCTTCTTTACTGGGAATTCCTCCAAGATTTCTCCTGATATTTTTATTGAGGCAGTTTGCTTCCAATATAGATTTATCAGTAATCTGGTATCTTTACCATCTACTCCTAAATTTCTGATGCATCTGATTAGTTGTTCATGTTGTATATTGTCAACGGCCTTTGTGTAGTCAATAAAACATAAGTAGACTTCTTTCTGCTTCTCCGGATATCTTTCTATAATAGTTCTAATGTTGAAGAGTCCTTCTCTACTTCCTTATTTTCCTGGAAACCAGATTGTGTTTCATTAATTTCCATTTTGATTTTATGTTTATTTCTTTCTAGGATGATATATAACATAACTTTTGCTATCTGACTGATCAGACTGATTGTTCTGTATTCTTCACACTTGATTGTCTTCGATTTTTTAGGTATTGGTAGGAACGTCGAGTGCTTAAAATCTATCGGCAGGTGTCCAATTTCGTGTATTTTGTTATATATGTCAGTCAGTAATCTTATAGCTTTACCATCTAAAGCCTTTAGATATTCTGCTATAATTCCATCCATTCCTGGAGCTCTTCCTGTTTTCAGTTTCCTAATGGCATTTGTTACTTCCCAGTGCACAGGTAAGAATTTCAAACTTGAAACAGAATATACAGAATAGAAAGATGATGCACCAGTCTGTATTGGTGCATCATCTTCAGAACGATAGTTTAAATTAAAAGGTTGTATAACAACATTTATGCATTTTTTTTTTTTGAACACAACATAGTAATTGGTTTCTAGTAGTTAAATTTTGACATATTTAAATAAAAAAATTATTAATCCAGGAATGTATTTATTATTATTATTATTATTATGTGACACCTCCAGGGAGTCCAAAGACTCATTGAGGGAGAGTGTGCCAACAGCATCGAACAATTGGTTCCCTTTCAACTACTAACCATGCTCAAACTTGCTTAACTTTTTGCAGGCTCTACCAATCGACCAACCTTTGCTGGCAAAGTTTGGTCAATTTATGTTTGTGTATATTTTATTGACAATTTACCTTTATCTCATTCTGGATGACCTGTCTCTCAATCACTTTTCACTTGAACTGTGACTTCCATATTACTGCGTTGAATATATATAGTTTACATTTCTCTGAAATATAAAGCTTTTCCCAATATAGTAAAAGGTGTCCTTTTTCTATATTGCTAGCTGGGTTAGCCAAGCAGTAACATACCCACTTTCCAACTAACAGACTGTTTGAATCCTACTTTTCAAATAACCCTTGTGATTGTTTAAACACTCTCTCTCTCTCTCTCCACGGAGTAATTTGTTACTCTTATGTTAATTTTTTTATCACTGTCAACACATTTTTATTATATGGCATCTCTATGGAGTCCGGGGAAGACCCAAATCAACCATCATCATACACCTATCATACCTCTCCTTGATCCATTCACTGTCAGGAACTCACAACTAATTCGGGCAATCCATTCCACCCACTCACCACTCTCCATGCAAAAAATCTGGTCTGCACACCCCTACTCACCACACTCCTACACAACTTCCACAGATGGCCCCTAGTTCTCTGACTATCTGTCATATATTGAAAAATTTCACTCGCATCAATTTTATAAAAACCCCTTTAATATCTTAAAAGTTTCTATCATGTCCCCTCTTTTTCCCCTATTAACTAAAATTTGTAACCCACAAACCTTCAACTCATCCTTGTAGGGAGTATTCCACAGACCTGTCACCATCTTGGTCACTTGTCTCTGAATCCTTTTGACCACCTCCTGATTCTGCAAGAAAATCCAGGTATGACCAAATCTGTGCACAGTGGTCAAAATGTTGCTGAATCATAGCCTTATAAAGAGGGATAATAACCTCCTTATCTTTACTTGTTAGCATGTTTTTCAACATCCAAGTAATTTGTTGAGCTATTTTACCAACTTTTGCAATATGCCCCTGAACTTCAACTCTTTGTCAACCTTTATCCCTAAGTTCCTAGCCTCATCAATTTCCTGTAAACCAATGCCATCAATATGATACACCATATGCAACCTTTTTAACCCGAAGTGTATAACCTTACATTTTACAACATTAAATTCACAATCATTATCCTTTGCTCACAATGCCAATTTATTTAAATCATCCTGCAGGATATCTACATCACCTTTATCAATTATTGCTCTCCCCAGTTTTGCATCATCAGCAAACAACTGAATATCACTCTTAAATTTTTCCCTTTGTAATTGATATACAAATTAAAGAGTAGTGACCCTAGTACCAAACTTTGAGGTACTCCACTAGTCACCATCATTCTCCTAGACTCCACTCCACCATATACTACTCTCTGGTGTCTGTCCATCAGCCATCCCTATCCATTCCCATCTTCTCCAGTTTTTGTAATAGTAGTCCATGTGGTATTCTGTCAAATGCCTTGGCAGAGTCGCGCAGTATCATGGTGTAGCCATTACCTTTATCCAATCAGTTGTCACTTTATTATAAAATGTGAATAAGTTCATGTTTATAAAAGTAACACTTTCTCATATAACAGTGACTTCTCATATAAGTGAATAAATTTCAAAATAGAAATAGAATATTGGATCCTCTCCTCATGACCATGACAGGCCAATGAATCTAATATGCAATGGGAAATTGGATATATAGTTAAAAGCACTGTTACAGATCCCATTTTATTTATTTAGTGCAAACTGACTATCTTCTCTTCTCAGGTTTCCAGATTCAAAGCCATATTGTTCAATCAGTGCCTCTTACCTAATGAGGCAATGAAATCTCCCATAACCACTAATTAAGCGTGACTGTCTTCATTTATTTCCAGCATCTATTATATCAGAGAAGTCATCAATATCTGTATTACAATGATAGTTGTTAGTGCATAGACTAGATTATGGTTCTAGATAAAATAGCTAAATAAGTAAGCTCTGTAATAATTAGAAATATTGCCAATTAACAAAAGATATGTTTTTATTGGTCTTTTACAAACTTATGATGTATTCAAAATTAATAATTTGTACTTAATTCGTTTTACAAAAGTATACTCGTAAAAAAAGTATACATGTAAAAGACATCTTTTTGTCATTCTGAATATAAATATCTACTAAAGCTTCTTTTTCAAAACTCTTGCTAAATTCAACTGAATAACAGTTCATCTGAAAAACAAAATTTCCATGATTGCAGGGAGATTTCAAATTAAGTTAGGCACCATATTTAAGACAATTTCATATTTAGTTTAGAAAAGTCTCTTAATTTTTTTATATGTTACAAGTCTGTCACTGATAATACGGTTAACTCTCTCTGTAACAAATACTATTATAACAAATTATTAAAAATCCTGACCAAGGCTCTAAATAGCATAAGTATTTTGATATAGTGAGAATTAACTATAATAGTAATTGTGTTAAGAATATATATTATTTATAAGCTCTGTATTACTTAAACCTTGGTATTTCTAAGCCTGGATCCCACTGATGAGACCTCAATAAAAGTATCGAAATCGGTATGGGTAGTGGCCCCTTGCCTTTAATGCATAGCATCATACATCTCCTCAAGAAGATGTGCTTTGCATTAAGGATAACTATTAAGAATAGTGATCAGAGCTTATTTCACCTTTACCACAAGTTGCCTAAGACTTGCACTACGTGTAGATCACCCAGACTTTCACTACCTGCAGGAGCAAACTTGACTTTCTTGTCTGTTTGCTTACTTGGAAAATGGATTAAAACCAGGTTTATATTTAAAATAGCTTGGTATCTTTAATGTATATTAACGTATATCTTTAACTTTCTACATTTCTACTTAATATTTACCCTTAATGCAAAGCACATCTCCTGGAGGAGATGTATGATGCTATGTATCAAAGGCAAGGGGCCACTACCCAGACCGGTTTCGACCTTTATTGAGGTCTCGTCAGTGGGAGCCAGGCTAAGAAATACTAAGTTTTAAGTAATACAGAGCTTATAAATATTTATAATTCACCAATTTTCTGGCAACAGATGGTCTGGCATCTCCTTTGGTCTGGACAAAATTAAAAGTGCACTTGAAATTCCTGGGACCACCTGACTAGTTCAATAGGATGCCACAGGCTGTTACTAATTAAGTAAGCCAACACAAGCGGATGTAAATATTAAACACATACTCAATTAATTAGTGTGAGTGTGAATGTAGTGAAGAGAAAATTCAAAGGTTTAAGAATTATCATGGAATTTCTATCAGCAAAAGTCTGTGCCAAAAATGGTCTGCAATTCATGAAGAAGCCATCTAGTATGTGGACAAATTTGCTAAACTTATAGCTGACAAGCACCTCATCCTGAACAGGTGTGTAATGCTGATGAAACTGCATTATATTGGCAATTCACACCATGATGGACCTTAACAGCAGAGGACAAAGAATGTCTCATGGAATTTTGACAATCTAAGGATAAAGTTACTGTCCTAGGGTGTTCAAACACAGCAGGCATACACAGATGTAAGCCGTTGGTGACAGGACCTTCAAAGCATTAAAATTTACACTAACATACCATGAAAATAAAAATGCCTGGATTAGCACAGAGCTTATGTTAGAATGGTTTGAAAAATCTGAAGCATGACATATCTGTAGGCCTAACAAAAGATTGCTGATATCTTCTCATTCTGGACAACTGTTTGACTTACTCCAGAGCTGAACTCCTGTGTAAGAAAAATGTTTATACAGTCTATTTACCACTAAATTGTACATTTTTTATCTAAGCAAAAATATTATGCTTTCTGAAGGCTAAGTATTGCTCACTTTCATGAATCATTTATTAGATGTAAATACTGGCAAGCCTGTAGAGATATTTATTATAGAATTAACATGAAAGAAGTGCTTTGGTTTCTTGCTAGAGACTGGAAGAAGGTATAGGATTCAAACTTAAAGAAATGCAGGCATAACTTGTGGCTCATCTTGGTGTTTGATAATTCTCCTAAGACAATGTTGGCAATGACTTTACAGGATTTAATGTATCACAAGACAGGAAAAAGCAGTTGCTCTTGAGTATGCATAGAAGTGTTATGGAACGTGCTTCCAAGTATATATAGCAAGCAAACTTAAAGAAGAAAATCTGGCTGAGTAAATGAACATTGATGAAGAAACAGAAATACGTGTTGTTCATCACTCTACCAGCTATACAGTATAATTATAGATATTGTTCTGAACCCTAAGAAAAATAATGAAATAATTACATTGTATCATTTATATTAATATATTTCATTTAAGTGTTTGGTCCATGTGTTTCAGAGCCATAGGAAAGGTATAATTAGTGGGTCAAATGTGTGCTGAAGAATTATCATTACATAACCTTGGTTGGTCTGGCAAAAGGCTGATCTGTGGAACTAAGGGTGCCAAAAATCGGTGGTGTACCTGTATGTATAAAGTAAAACCATTTGGATTTGATAGTTTGAGATGGATGTGATGTCATGAATCTCAGATAATATATCTGGTTTAGTATGCATGAAGGGGATGAGGAACTGGCAGCTTTGAGCATGCTGAAACATAGCTCTCGTTTTGTAGGCTGAGTAAAAGATGAGGGGGGGGATCAAATATTTGCTTTTAATGTTGATTATACTGTATCTCTCCATTACCCAATCTTCAAATAACCAAATTTTCAATTAGTTGACTGTTGAATAGGTTAGTTTGTTAACTGAGTCTAGGTATGGTACCATGTAACTACCATAATTTAACTGTCCCTTCAATTATCTGACCATGGTATCAATTTTCCACGGTAGTTAGATAATAGAGGAACTATTGTATTTACATAAATAAAGACAAATCTTCCTTTATTTTTAATAAGGTTTTATATTTTTCCACATGAAAAAAAATAGCAAAGAAAAGTAAAATACGAACTAATGTGCAAAATGACTTGACATAAAATCTTGCTATGTACTGCTTCATTTTTATCCTTTACTCAAGCATGAGTATGCAAAATAACATGCTGATTAACTATATATCTGTCCTCATATGTGTGGAGTCAGATAATGTCTCATGAAATTGCCCTAGTATCCCATAATGCACAGCACAATTCCATTTGGATGTGTATAGTGCAATGCATTATATATTGGGGAAACTCCGATGAATTAGCAATCCATCGTCTTAATCACTCAGCCACCTCGTCTCAAATTGTAACTGAAAAAATAAAATAATGTCCTAACAAGGTGCTCTCTAGGGCTGGATAACAATCAAGTTATTCTGGAGAACATCTGCTATATTTGATCTCAGAATGACTATCTCTCATTATCTTTGGCAAATAATGCAGTCATATTTGTTGATGTTTGGAGGGGGGGGGGGTTGATAGCCGATACTGATTCTAAAAATAGTCTCTTAGCCTATAGTAGTGACTTTTATACTTTTATATAGAACATATGTCTTTTCCCACTTAATCTTGTGTGAAAAAATATCAAGCGTATGGTCTGCAAATTCTGATTTGTTATATAGATCAATCACAGATGTAATTTTTGTGTCCTTCAAGGCGGATGCTAACTGATCTCAGTCTATCCAAAAATAAGCTAAACTGCAGGCATGAAAAACTTTATAAATTCGGGATTTACAGGAGTATGAAGATGATCCTTAGATGAATGAATGAAGTTAGCTAGCTGAATGAGTGGTTTAGCATGGAGATTATATGTGTTCACAAATATAATAAATGAATGTTTGTGTCAGCATTTACACTTGCATCCAATGCCCCAGTTTGTTCCACATTACTGTTTTATTCTGTCAAGGTGAGATTGAGATCATATTTTATTAATATCAACAGACCTCTATGGAGCCAAGAGACTCATCAAGCTGTGCATATCCAACTCACATGCACAGCTCTTCATCCTATCCTTCTCATCCATCCCTTAGGACTGGTTGAGTCCTCCCCCCGCTCCCCCCAACAAGGAACTTATGACAAATTAATGCAGCCAGCTCGTCATTCCTCTGCTGCATCCCCCTAAGGGAAATACAGTCATGGCAAGTATTCATGACTGTAGATCCATGTGTGCATTCACCATACCTCAACTTAAATGCATTTATGATCCTGCACTAACCACACTTGCAGGCAATGCATTCCAATCACACACCAATCTCCATGCAAAAAATCTACTCCTCGCCCACTTGCTCACACCTACCTTATACAGCTTCCAGGGATGGCCTCTCATTCTCCTCATTTCCTGATATTTTTTGAAAAATCTCATCCATGTTAATCTGGTAATTACCCCTTACCAACTTATATGTCTCGATCATGTCTCCCCTTTTCCTTCAATCTATTTGGCACTATAATTTGCATTCTCTCAATCTGTCCTCATATTCCACACTCCAGAGACCAGAAACCAACTTACTCAATTGTCTCTCTGCACCCTCTAAAACATCTCATTATCCTTTTGAAAGTCTGGTGACCAAAACAAAATCGAAACAGTCTTACTTCTACAGGTCAGTGTTCTTTCCATCATGCCCATAATTCACTGTGTCGTCCTCACAATTTTAGCAAAACGTCTATGAAATTTCAAGTTTCTATTCACCACAATCCCCAAATCCTTCATCTCCTCCAAAATATCACCACCAATCCTATACTCTACATCCCATCTTTGCTTCCCAAATTTTAAAACCTTACACTTTGTAACATTAAATTGACTCCACACACTCATCCATTCAGACGGTCTATTTAGGTCCTCTTGCAAAGCTACATCTGCTCTACATCTCATAATTCTTCAACTTTTCATCTTCTGCAAACAACTGTATATATCACCATTTAAGCCCTTCTCAATGTCATTTACATACAAATTAAACAACAACTGCCCCAAAACAGATCCCTGGGGCATGCCACTAGTGACTCTCCTCTTCCAGGATATCACTCCCCCAATACACAACCTGTTGATACCTATCAGACAGCCAATCTCCAATCCAAAACACTAATCTCTATCCAATCCCATCTGTTCCAATTTAACTACTAGTTTGTCATGTGGTAATCTATTGAAAGCCTTTGCAAAATCTAAATATACCACTGTATATATACATCCCCCCTTGTCCAATGTATTTGTCACCTTGTTATAATAAGTAAACAGAAGGCTAAAACACGATATCCCTTTAGCAAACCCATGCTGTCCATTAAAGAGAATTCTACTGCTATCTACTCAGTTCTGAATACTTGTCATCACTAGCTTCTCCAACACCTTGACCACAACTCCAGAAAAGCAGATTGGCCATTAATTTGAAGCCATAGTCTTATCACCTCCTTTATGAAGTGGAACAATTTTGCTGTCTTTCCATTCCTTTGGGACCGGGGGTAATCTAAGACTCATGTTGAAAATGTACATTAAAGGTGTTGTTAACTCCCTGGAACATGCCACCTTGACCCATGGCCTTGTTGACATCCAATTTACTCAATTCCTCATATTCCTCCCCCATTCCCTTTGCTCTCAAGTTCTGCATTATGTTACAATCACAAGGATGGAATACTTTAATGAACGGCTAATTTAACATTTCTACTATATCCTCCTCAGTTTATCATTCTATCATTATCACTGACCAGATCATCCTTACATAATTATTCTTCATTCTACTGGCCACATATCAAAAATACTTCCTAGGATTTCTTTTAGCATCATTTGCTAACTGCTGCTCAGACTGCACTTTTACTACCCTTACTGAGTGAGTCACCTTTCTTATTTGCTCTTTGAACTCCTCACATAACTGATTATCTCCACTCATCTTGTGCCACCTCCACAGATTGCATGCTTCACCTCTTCAGTCATTCATTTTACACCTACTTCATTTAATCTCCTGATCGTCAGAATACACTCAGTCATTGCCTCTGCCAGATAATTCCTGAGTAGAGACCAATATGTAGACCAGTAAACTTTTTTTCACATCACTTTCCTCAAAGATGTGCAACAGCATGGTGCATGATCAATGCAATGGATCAGTTTTGTAAAACTGCCACTGTATATCTATTTGCATTTATCTTACCAGGCACTACCAGTCAATTATAGGCAAAACTGCTCTAGATCATTACATCTCCATCACCAAACTTCACCATTGTGATGAATCACTTAGGCATATGGCATTCTCAAAACTACCATTCACATCAGCCCATCTAATTTGGATCCATAGATCATCTGTGATGTTCTTACCAATGTACTCTGTACTGTTGATTGGCATAACTGATTTTCAGCTTATGTAGCTGCCCCTCCAGAGATATCAAGATTGTGCATTTTGGTTTAAGGTTGGTAGTAGAATCTGAACTCATGCCAATTCTTCGAACACCTGGCTTATCATTCTATCTTTAAGAGTACACTTTGGTCCTTGGTGTTAACTTTCTTTGTCTTGGTGTTTTCAGGCTAAGAAAACACTCACACATTAACAGAGTGAAGGTACCCCATCATTTATTATACGTAAACAACATTGTTGGCTGATAATGTTGCTTACAGTTGATTTTGGGTGATGCAGTCTTTTTAACAATGTCACAAATGGATGGACCATTTGTAAAACAACTATGACACTTGTTTTAAAGTCCATAAGTTCTCATGTGCCATTTACAGTCAACTCCAAGAGTATATCTGTTGTCTTACATAGTAGCAGAGGAGACCTTTGATAATGACAGATGCATATTGTATGTTTCATTGTAAAACAGAAGGAGAGTGTCCCAATATTTATTTCAACATAGTGTATAAGTATGTGAAGGACATAGAAAGTAAATGTATCCATGTATTAAATACACAAGAACTGTTATGCTTTCTAATCCAAGAAATGGACACTCACACACATTCACATGGAGAGAAGAGGCAAAGAATAAGAAAAGTCTCATTGACTATGGATCCAAATTATTGTTGATAGTGATCTTTTCTCACTGGTGCAGGACACTACAGTGTATAGAGAATTTGAAATTGGAAGTGCTCACCATTTAGTCTTGAGCATGATAAAATTGAATTTCATATGGAAAAGAAGAACATGTAAGAAAGTTTTAAAGTGAATAAAAGTTGAGCAGCTCTGAGATGCAAACTGTAGACTAAAATACACAAACATCAAGAAAAAAATGAAAGTTTGAGAACAGGAACCAAACTTTGATGATTCAGTGGCAAGCCCTGAAGAAAACATTGATCGATTCAGCCAGAGAGGCATGTGGTGAGGTTGTCTGCAAGGATAGAAAAATCAGAATTCCATGGTGGACACAGGAAGTTAAAGAGGCAGTGAAGGAAAAGAAGAAAGCATATCAAAAGTTCCTGGCAAAACAAGTCACCTTGTGCTCTCAGAGAATACAGAGACAAATGTAAGAAAGCTAAACACCGTGTAAAACTAGCTAAACAAAAGTCGTGATAAGACTTTGGTAAGAACATAGAAAATAAATATCAAGAAGCTGGTAAGGTATTCTGTAAGATGATGAAAAAGCTCAGAAATGGAGGAAACAGTGCTATAAAAGGAAAATTAGATATGATAAAGGTGACATGAAAACTGGAGAAGAAAAGATATCCTTGATGTCTGGAGTAATTACTTTGAAAAATTGCTAAATGAAACAAGAAGTGATGACAGCACAGTGGTAAAAAAACACTCAACACACATGCAGTCAGGAATACATATCCATACTTGAAGGAAGAAAGCCATCAAAAGCATGAAATATAGAAAGGCAGTGGGAGTAGATGATATTCAACCAGAAATGCCCAAGTATAGAGGTATAAAAGTATTGCAGTGGCTGCACTGTATAGTTCAGAAAGCTGGGACAGAGGGATGAATTCCAGATGATTGGAATAGAGCTCTCATTGTATCCATATACTTCCTTACTGAGCATTCCTAGTAAGATTTATGCAAGTATACTTGAGAAATGGCTAAGAAAAATTGTGGAAGAGAAGCTTAGTGAAGAACAAGCCAGATTCAGGCCAAATAGAGGCTGTCAGGATCAGATTTTCACTTGATGATAAACAGTTGTGAAATTGTGGGAATATAACAAAGATCTGTATTTAAGTTTTGTTGATTGAAGTTTTGTCAAAATGCATATGACAAGAATGCCAAGAGAAAAGCTATTCAAAACGCTACAGTTATGTGATGTGAATGGGGCATTATATCAAGCAATACTTAGTCTTTATTTCAGTTGTAAGTCAGCAGTTAGAATTGAAGGAAGTACAGGAAGATGGTTTGATGTTAAATCTGGTGTAAGACAAGATTATCCCCTCTGTTATTCATTATCTATAATGGATCACATTATGAAGGTCAGTGGTAAAAAAAAAAAAAATCAGCTAACGCCTTTTTATTCCTGTATACGGGAGTAGGCGAGGCCATTTAGCCCTATCTAACTTTTGGAGACTGAGTGGACAGTTCAATCTCCACTGGTACCAATCAGAGATAGATGGCCCAAGGCTATCACTAATTAAGTGGTACACAGTGAAGAGAGACAGCTCAAATGTGCCACCATCTCGTGGTCCCTAACCCTAACACAATATATTTAATGTCTGAAATAATGTGGGTTCTACAGTCGATTTTCTTGAGTTTACGGGACAAAAAACCCGCTTGCCCATGCCAGAGATCGACTAACCCGGGAACCGGTCAAAAAAAGGCTTAGAAAAATTTTCTCTAGTCGCTGACTAGACTCGAAACCAAGTCTTCCTTCGTGCGGCCAAGCACCGTGGTGTGCAAATGCTACATCCACTGAGCTACACAGGCTCTGGTAAGTGGTATTAAACCTGATATCAAAATAGGAGATGTTAATCACAGCTCTTTACATTATGCAGATGATGTTTTACTTTTAAATAAATACAGTATGAGTCTGCAAGAACTCGCTGACTAAACTGAATAACTGTTGTAATAAATTTGGCATGAAAATCAGCAATAACAAGACAAAGACAATGAAAATAGGTAGAAACATTGAAAATATCAACTGCATCGTGACTGGAGAACCTATAGAACAAGTAAAACATTTCAGCTACTTAGGCATGATTTTTAGTACTGGTAAATTAAATATGGGAATAGACAGCAGAAACAACAAAGCCGGTATGGTAGGAAGTCAACTGAATAAATTTATATGGAATAAGAGAGAAATTAGTCAAAACACTAAATTATCTGTATAGATGACAGTGGATCTGAGATCTGGGTTAGAAATAAAACACCTGACCAAAGACTAGAGGCCACAGATATGAGAGTCCTGAGAAAGATTAGTAGCATGAACAGATGACATTAATGGCAATATCATATTAAAAATGAGGATATTAGGAAATAACTTGACATTGTTAGCATCCAGGAATGTGTTAGCAGAGCTAATCTCAGGTGGGTGGTGTGGTAAACAGAATCTGAGAGGAAAGATTAGCAAAACAAGTGTTCTCTGCCAGGTTGGCAGGAAAAAGACACAGGCGAAGACAAGACCAAGATATTGGTGAATTGAATTGGTAAAAAGTGCCTCAGAAGACAGAAATATAAGATCTGATAATATTGGAGTCTTAACAGATAACTGATTGATTTAGAGGAAAATTGTTGATAGGAAGTTAGTAATGATGTAAGTTTTTTATGTAGTACTATCATAATATCCTGGGGTGTACCCTTGAGGGTACATGTCAGGAATTTGATGATGATGAAATGGACACTAATCTGTTTACTTTACTCAGCAAGAAGAAATGTATATGTATGTATACATGCATTACATATGATTGTGAATAATTTCTTCATAACTGAGGACTCCATACGAATTCATGCTGAATCTGTCAGATGTTAATGAGTTATGTCATTACTTTTCTAGTTTTTTATTGAGTGATCAGCATACATACATACATATATATATATACCCATATGTATACTGATTTCTTATTAAAGATCTGTAAGAAATCTTAATTAAAAGTCTGTATCTCCAAAATACATACCTTTCTTAAGAATTCTTTTTGAGGTGTCTAGAAGGCTGTTCATTTATTTCCAGGTCATATGTGACATCTATTGTCTGAAAAAATAAATACTGTTAACATTATTATTTTATTTAATAATGCTAACATTGTATACATTATCAAAAGATTCAGAATTCTGAGAAGAGTATATCATAACTGAATAGAAGCATAAGGGATTTAATGAAGATGGTTTAGTTTCATAAAAAGGTGACAGGGTTTTTTCATCCCACAAGATAGATGAACTGTCCAGAGAATATACACAACTGTCAAACATAGTAGATTATGCAGATAGGATTGACTGCCCTGTCAGAGCATTAATTAGATTACTATGATGCCAAGTTACTTGGCTTGACAGGCCATTGGGCCTAGCATGGCAGGGGAAAGAGAAAATGAGATGACAAAATACTTTTGTACTGCATCTCATGAATTACTCATTCCACTTCAGGCTTACTGAAGTGGAATGAGTATATATACTGTATATAAATGTATATATAACAGATAACAAAAGACAATGCTAAAACAATTAAATAATGCAAATGCACAAATTCTTTAACAACTTTCATTAACCAACCATATAATCCTAAGTGAAATCCTAATTCTTTTTATTGTCCAGTGCATTAAGTAGCAGATAATTATAAAACAGAAATATATTACAAAACATCTAAAATATAAACTTGACACACACACACACTAATCCACGTACCTCTACAGGAACCAACCAAGTAAAAAATAGCATTAAAAGATGCTCAATGACTGCTAGTAGCATGAAAAAAGGACCTGCTATGGAGCCGCAGTGCTTGAACCTACACAACAAATTTAAGAAAATGCAAATAAAATGCAAATAAAACGAAATACATAAGTAAATAAAATAAAATAACAAAAATAAATATAATAATTTTCTATACATGTTAAGGTAGACAAAAGTTTATGGAATTTCAATGTTTTAATTTTAGCACTTCGTAAATTATAAGTGAAAACATTATTCAACAAATAAATTAATCCAAGCTTCTCCACGCAATTTACCTTTAAGATATCAGGTTCAGTACTTAGAGGTGAAAAATTTGACACCCATTTTCAACTTCGTCAATGCTGGCAAAGCTCGTTTTTTTTTTTTTTTCATCCTGTGTGTTGTTTGGACTGACACTGTCTCTTGAGATATATCCACTTCTAACTCACCAGCATTACTGCATACAGAACGCATGCATTCACTCTAGTTGAGAATAAAGGTTTAGACATGATGGTATGTTCTTTTGGATCCATCACAAGGCCACACCCTGAAAATGCTACTACCATACATACATACATACATCATTCCCAAACCAATCTATTTAATGGCATGCTACTTCAGTTGGAATGATTCACTGATTTTTGTGTATTCTGATTGTTGAAGCAGATCAACTTTTCATTGCAGTTAACCATCCATTTGATGAAGCATATGTTCCAAAGAATATGGATAATTTTACTTGATGCTGAGCTGTCTAGTGTCAATTTGTCTAGAACATTGTGACAGTTGTTGCTGTTGTTGATGAACTTGTAAAGCTGATGACAAGACATCAAATAATTTTACTTAAAAGTACTAAATCTGAGTAAAATTTTGTTGTGCTTGTGGTTGGATTGGCTTTACAGGTTAAGAAGTATCTTGGGATCAACTGAAAACAGGCAAAAAAAAAAAAAAAAAAAACGAAATCAACATCAGGAGTGATATAGCTAACTATAAAATTTTGAAACTGGTCAAATTTTGGAACTTCACAGCATCCTAGCATTGCAATATACCATGTTGAAACTCATAAGGTGAAAGTTCTTAAATTAGATGATTTTGGTCCCTCATTCTAAACAGTAAAAAAGAGCATTAATTGTATTATTATTCTGTTCACAAGAATAAGTTTACTTTGGTAATATAGATATAACTTTTTATGAGCAAGAGAATTAATATTAGTTGTGGGAACAAATGATTTAATTGGACATAAGGAGAATGTAAGGAAAGATATCGTGGGGGAGTGAAAGGTAACAGTATAGTAGAAAAGGTTGTCAGTGTGTTGACGAGGTATTACAATGATGAATTCAGACGGAGAGGATGAATCATGAATGGTCTGCTGGCAGAACTGTGTGAAGAGAAGGGAATGCAGTTTGTAGATGTGTGGCATGTATTTGAGGAAAGAATGGATTTATACAAAATTGATGGATTGCATTTGAATGGAGTAAGTGAAATGAAGAAACTGTTGCTAGAAGGAACACTCTCCTGAAGGATCGGGAGAGCAGAATGAATGAGACTGAAGCACTTTGTAATGGTAATAGTAGTAGTGTGTGAGAGATGAAGAGAATGGGAATGCAAGAGGAACAGAGAAATGGTGGAAGGGCAGTTGGGGGTGGAAAGGGAGACATGGCATAGGGAGGGTGGATGTTTGAAGTAATAGTGAATGTACATATGGATCAGTGCAGAAACAGAATGGAACAGGATGTGAGGTGTGTGTGTGGGAGGGGGATCACAACCAACAAGCGGCTCTTGTAGGACTGGTTATAGACCTAAAGGTAAACTGCTATGTTTATTTACAAATGTCAGGAACATCAGAAATAAGAGAGGCTAAATTCTTTCACTGATT
Source organism: Typopeltis vanoorti (assembly GCF_054136105.1). Lineage (NCBI taxonomy): Eukaryota > Metazoa > Arthropoda > Arachnida > Uropygi > Thelyphonidae > Typopeltis > Typopeltis vanoorti. The sequence goes on from NC_143559.1 coordinate 73,041,556, forward strand.
GAGTTTATTTCCCCAAAAATTGGAATAAGTGAAACATGCTTGAATGAGGATGATATCCTGCTGAGAATAGAAATAGATGTGAGGATTGAAAGAACAAGAAAGAAGGGGAAGTGAGTGCTATTGATAATAGCATGGGAAATTATGTTCACATAAGGTAGATGAAAGAGGGAAGTAGTGGCAAAGGGCAAAGGTTTTGAGGCAGAGTGTGTGAGAGTGGTAATGAAGAAATGTATAAGCAACTTGTGTTAGTGAACAAGGGAAGGGTGATTATTATGGGTGATTTAGTTGTGGCAGTATAGATTGAAATGAAGAGATAGCATTGAGGAATAAGGAAAACGAATTTCTTGAGAGACAACTATCTTAGTCAGTATATAAAGGGGGGGGGCACACGAGGATTGAGAGCTTTTAGATCTGATCATTTCATTTCTTCAGAGGATATGATTGTGAATGCTTTGCACTTCCCTCTAGTTGGTGAGAGAGTGATGAAGTGAAGTGATTACCTGAGTTGTGGCTAGCCACATAAAGACTTCTATGAGGAAAGGATTGTGAAATTACAATACTGGTGATTATGAAAAGCTTAGGAGAAAGCTTAACCTGCTTAACACCTCATTCCACAACATGGAATGAGGTGTTAAGCAGGAGAGAGATAAATGCTTCATGTGAACTGACCAAAAGATATTTAACAACATCAGCGTGTGAATGTATTCTGAAAGTCAAAAGGCTGAATAAAGTATATGTCAAATGGATGAATGAGAGGAATAAGCATGAAATCTGGAAGAAAAAGAAGAAGAAGGCACAATGGAGGCAGCACAAGATGAATAAAGGTAATAATCAGCTGCATGGAGAGTATAAAGAGCAGGCTAGGAGAGTAACTCAGTTGGACAACAAAAGTGGACAACAAAAGTGCAGTACCTAAGGAGTGTTTTGATATGTGACAAGCAAAAAGAAGAACGATTATGGCAAGATGATGTTAATGGATGAAAGTGGTAGACTGGTAACTTCTGCAGAGGACATGCTGAGGTATTCATTGGACAGTTGATCAAGGTGATTCATCCTCAGTGTGAAATTAAAAACTCAAGTGTAGAGAATGAAATGAGAGAAGACTGAATGGTGAGCAAGCCAAAGGTATATGAGCAGTTAAGCATGCTAGATGTCAATAAGGCAACAGGACTTAATGACATATCACCACATGCCTTAAGGGAATGTTCCATGGAGTCAGCATCAGCCTTGGCCTACCTGTTTAATAAGTCTTACAACAGCACAATTTTACCTTCCTTCCACTCTTTTGGGAGTAAAAAGAAGGTAAAATCGTTCCACTTCACAAAGGTGGTGATAAGGCTACAAATTATAGGCCGATCTGTCTACAGGAAAACCTCACTTAATGCGATTAATTAATCCATTAATTACTGCGCTAAGCGAATTGTCGTCAAGCAAATACAATAAAAACAATAGGAATAATTATAATTCATCCATCAGTTAGCGTAAATTTGAAAAAAAATTATAAGCTATGTTAAGAAATAAAATCATCAGTTAATAAAAATCAATTGCTTAAATTTTTATTTGATGTCTAAACATTTGAATCATGCTCAACTTTTTCATCTTATCATGCAATTTGCGATAGCTTTACCAAGATTTCAGCGGACTTCGAAGCTTCATTCCATATCAGGATCAACATCAAACAAAATTTCCTTAGCATGCTCAATGTGATTGAAAACTAGCTCAAGTTCTTTTATAGTTAGCTTCTTAGTTCTAACATTCTCTTCTTTTTCACACTCCTCCTCATCATCTTATTCTTTATATGCATGCTGCTCTTCTACTTGAAGGAGATCATTCTTGCTGAACTGTTCTGAATGGGAAATCAAGCAAGTTTTTCAGCTTTTCTTCTAATGTAATTACTTTTCTTCTCTTTTTATTACTGCTGCTTTCTTTATCAGTCTTTCTCTTTTCCATATCAGGGGGCTAAATATAATAAAGCCTTATAGGCAGTGGTGAGCTATGAAATTTTAACAAAGGGCTCGCATCGTCCAGCAAAAAAAAAAAAAAAAAAAGGCCTAACTTAGCTCTTATAATACTTATATTGCGACTTTGTAGAGCTTCTGACAGATATGATAATTCCTGTAGGATATCAATCGTTAATGCTAGATCTTTTAAAAATGCCATAGAATAGATGATCTTATGTATGTCCTTGATTGAAGAATGTAAGGTAAAGATTGTGAAAGCCCATCTTAGTGCCAAAAGAACTTAGGAGTGATAAGTTATAGAAGAGTTAGTCCTAGGAAGGTACGAAAATCAGAAAAAGGTGGAGACCGGTGTAGAAGACCCAAGTCATAAAGGTACTGTAAAATCTTGTGTCAATTCAAATAATATGTAACTGTAATCATTGCTCAATTACTGAACAGTTGAAGGGATTAATGAGAATTATACTAGGACTTTAGTACATGTCAGACTAGAATAAGAATGAGCTTGTTACTATACATTAATAAGTATTCATGTGCCTAGAGATTTATGCATGTACATTGTATTTTATTTAAGAGAGTTTCAAAGGTCAAAAGTGTGTATTAACTCAGCGAAAGGATAAATTTAATCCATGTTGTCTTAGTAAGAAAATTAGAGTAACTGAATATATATGTCCTAGAAAATACAGAATTATAGCGTGATCAGATCAGTAAGGGGTTAAAAAAAAAGGTCAACTAGTTCTAGAATTATACATGTTTGTATGTATAGAATCTATTATGGCAATATGATCACAATTCTTATATAGGATCTTAACCTAATACTTGTGTTTAGCTAGTGTTAATTTGTATTATATATTCTTAGTATTGAATTGAGTTTTATTTGATAAAGAATGAATTGTACCATGTTTAAGAGTTCAATAAACTTTTGTTCCTTGAAAATACAGTTGTCTGAGATTGCCGCTCAATGCACCACTTGTAACAACATACGAACCTAATCACGTAGGGGCGGGATTTTGTTGAGTTACGAGATAAAGGTCATGACTGCACACTCAGACATATTTTGGTAATTGCTCCTTGTTTTTGAATTAAACTAAATGTCCTGAAAGGCGCAGTATAAAATAAATATTTAGGGATACTAAGAGGAGAAGAAGCTTGAATATTTGTATTTGGGTGATATCTCGTATATAGATAAGATTTGGATAAAGACAAGCAAATGGGGATGTGAGTTCAATGTTGCAAAATGTAAAGTTTTAAAATTTGGAAAACAAAGATGGGATGCAGAATTTATGCTTGGTGAGAATATATTGTTGGAAGTAGAGGAAATAAGAGATCTGGGGGTGATAGTGGATAAGGATCTAAAATTTAGGGGACACATCGCCAAAATTGTGAAGACAACACAAAGACTTCTGGGAATGATGCGGAGGACACCGACATGTAGAAGTAGGGAGATACTTGTTCCAATATATAAGGCTTTGATTAGGCCACACTTGGACTATTGTGCCCAGATTTGGTCACTGGGTTTTCAGAAGGATGAAGAGATGTTGGAAAGGGTCCAAAGGCGACTGACTAAGGTAGTTTCTGACCTCTGGAATGTTGAGTATGAGGAAAGATTGAAAAGATGTAATTTGCAGAGTCTCGTGGAGAGAAGGAAGAGGGGAGATATGATAGAGACCTACAAGTTGGTAAGGGGTTGTTATAGGATCAATGGTGGAGAAGTTCTACAGAGAATAGTGGGAGATCAGGGGAGAACCAGAGGTCATCCCTGGAAACTGTATAAGGAGGGTGTGAGTAAGGGAGTGAGAGGCAGGTTTTTTTCGTGCAGAGTTGTGAGTGATTGGAATGCCTTGCCTGAGAGCGTGGTGTCTGCAAGTAGTTTGAATGTGTTTAAGACACGGTATGATGAGATGTGTGTGTAAGATAAAAGGACCTCCTAGATGAGTCTTTGACTCCATGAGGTCTTGTTTAATAATAATAATAATAATAATAATAAGACAAGTATAGTTTCACATGTAAGGATAGTTGAAAGCCTAATAATCGTAAATTGGGACACAACAATATGAATTATAAGATTTTCATAACCTATTGAGAATACTTTGAACTTTTGGATGTTGATTTACATACCAATAAGTTTAGCCTGTTCTTCTAGTAGTTGTGCATTTATTGGTTATGTATTAATAAGTACAACATCATCAGCAAAGCTAAGATCAGTTATTTGCATGGTGTGGGCAGATGTTCTAATAGTAAAACCAAGATCTTCTGTATTGATGGTCCAGAAGATGTAGTTCAAGCATACCAAAAACAAATAAGGTACTAGTACAGCACCTTGCAGGACTCCTGTTGTCACCTGAAAGATTCAGATGTTTCTGTTTTAAAGATTACTGTAGCATTGTAATCTTTATAAGGTGCTGAGATTGCTTGTATGATTTTTGAGGGCAGACCATAGAAGCTGAATATTTTAAACATTGCTTCTCTATTAATTGAGTCAAAGGCTTTTTTTAAGTCTATAAAGGTTGAAATGAATGGTAGGTTTTAATAATGTGAACCTTGTATGATTCTTGTGATGCAATGTATCTGTTCCATTGTACATTGTTTTTTCAGAAATCCAGCTTGGTTTTTTTCTTAAAAGTGGTGTTAAGTGAGGTTCTGTTCTATCGAGTATCATCCTGTTGTAGATTTTAACTGTGGTTGATAGCAAAGTAATATCTCCATAGTTATCCATTCTATTAAGATTGTCCTTTCTGATATATGTACAGTTATTATATTATGTACAGGTATTATAATTACTTGTAATTATTTATAAGAATTGCTGAGGACATTCATTTTTTTAAATATACATAATTATAATAATAGTAAGTATATTTGTTATTTTGTTCACATCTTTTGAAGCTGATGTATGGCTTATGTGAAAATGAATAAGTATATAATTAAGCTACAAATAGATTTTTTTTTTTCCATGTGGCTACTTTAATATCAGACATTGTTATTATTGCATGTTGGGTATAGAGACCAGAAAGTTATCTTTAGGACAGCATATGAAGTTAGGTTCTTTATATTGTATGGAATCTTATTTAATAGGTCTGATACATAGAATTCATGGGTTGCTTTTCATATGCATCATTATGATTACTTGTAACATATATTATATGCTGAGGTTTGATTTGTTTTGTTTTGGAATTGCTATTGTTGTTCAGTAATATATAGTATACAAGGTGTGGCTATTAAATAACAAGACAAAGCGAATTGTGTACTCGTAGCAGTGGGATGTGCTTGCACCATGAATGACCTTTGAAGGTTCTAGAAGCAGTTGAGATAAGCATCGTTTGCTGTCACTCATAGTTAGTCTGTAGGCAGTTATAAAAGAAACATGTGTGAAGTTGCTTTGCCAGAAACAAATTTGCACTGAAATCATGGAACGGCTAACAGTAGAGCCAGACTTGCAGGAGAAGATCATCACATGTGATGAGACATGGATTTTCCAGTACAATCCAGAAACAAAGAGACAATCGATGCACTGGAAAACTCCCATGTCACCAAGAAAGAAAAAAGCAAGAATAAGCAAGTCAAAACTGAAGGCAATGCTGATCGTTTTTTTTATATCAATGGTGTGGTGGGTGAATGGGTACCAGAGGGTCGGACAGTTAACTAACATTATTACCTTGAGGTTCTGGCCAAGCTGAGAAAACGAGTGAGGAAGAAACCTGATCTGTGGAAGAAGAATGCTTGGATTCTCCATCAGGACAATGCTCTAGTCCACAGTTCACTGTCTATAAAGCAGTATCTGGCTGATAAGACGATGCCAGTATTGGACCATCCACCTTACTCACCAGACTTAGCTCCATGCGACTTTTACCTTTTTCCAAAGTTGAAATCCGCATTGAAGGGCACCCATTTTCAGTCAGTGGATGAAGTATAGGAGAAAACGACAGCACTACTGAAACAGATAACACCTGATGACTTGCAGCACTGCTTCCAACAATGAAAATTCGTATGCAACGGTGTATAGATAGAGGAGGGGAGTATGTTGGAGGAGGATAACAATTAAGTTGTACAATTGTAATAATAAACCACATTTTTGCAACCAGTCTCATTATTTAATAGCCACACCTCGTATGGTAATAATAATAATAATAATATGCATCTCCATTGTCCAATGTATTCATCACCTTGTTAGAGTACATAAGCAAGTCAGTAAAGCATTTTCTCTTGCTGTCAAGCATAGAGAATATTGCTGTTATCAACCCACTTGTGTATTTTAGCTCTCACTAACCTCTCCAATACTTTAACTACAACAACTCTAGATACGGGAAAATCTCGCTTTATGCAAATTTGATATGCACGATAATCAGTTAGCGCAGTTGAGTGAAATGATACTATTTCCCTTTAAGCGAGTGAGTAATCAGTTAACACAATTTTTTTATGTTATGTGAAAGTTTTTGTCGCCAATCTGCAGTGAGCAGTGGCACTTGTAGTGTAGCAGCCAGTGGGCAGCAGCAGTAGGTGCCGGCCACTGCCAGCAACATTTGGCAGTTGACTCAAAGCTACCATCGCAAGCACGTGCAAACTCTGTTCTCTTGCTCAATCACTTTTCCTTCATTTTGCTTTAATTTAGATACCTATAAGCAGTGGTGAGCTACAAGGGACTCGTGCAAGCCCTTTGTTAAATTTTTCTCAAATTTGCGAGCCCCTTGTTCTACTTGTTAAATAATCTTGTAGAACTAGAAAATACCACCATGGAATGTATACATGCTACTTTTTTCAGTATCTTCCATATGTTAGGAAAACAAATCAGGTGTTGCAATCAAACTTCTACAAAAATTTCCCAACGTTGTAATTTGGCATTGTGCTCATCTTTTACACTTAGCATTAAACGATTCAATAAAAAATATTAAAGAAATAAATCAATTTGAAATATTTATGGATAAATTATATGCATTTCATCATCAATCACCAAAAAATCAACGATAATTAAATACGATTGCAAAAGACCTTGGCATCGAAATTTTAAAGATCGGCTGTGTGTTTGGATCATGATGGGCAGCTTGCAGTTTATGAATGGCTCTTGCTTTATTGAGAAATTACCTGGTTTTATGCAAGCATTTTGCATTGAACGATAAATATAAGGGCTTTTTAAACCGACTTCTCAATTAAATGGGAAGGGCCACTACCCAGACTAGTTTTGACCTTTATTGAGGTCTCTTCAGTGGGAGCCAGGTTCAAGTGGAGATACCAAGGCAGAAGCATTAGCAAGGTCATCTCCTCCTATAGGAGCTGCCAAACGGTGTGCCACCTTTTTAAATTACTCTGGATTTAGAGAAAGATGTTCAAAGTTTATTTTTCACTTGGTCAGACTATAATAAATTTAGTTTAATCCTTTATCCAAGTGTGTGCAAACAAAGTTTGCGCCTGAAAGTATCTTTAGGACTGAAGTAAGGTGGTACAACACCGGACGACTCCTTGAAAAGGTGGAGCAAGCTACCAACACTTCTATCTCAGTATCTTCCATAATGCAAAAACACATCTCCTTGTGGATATGTATAATGTTATGCATTATATGGGAAAGGCCACTGCCCAGACTAGTTTCGACCTTTATTGAGGTCTCTTCAGTGGGACCCAGGCTCAAGTGGAGAGACCAAGGCGGAAGCATTAGCAAGGTCATCTTCTTTCTTTTAACTAAACGGCATCCCTCATTTCTTACAATAGGAACACGGAATCGAAATCCCGCACACTTTGTTTCCTTATTGTGTCGGACGGAGAAAACTCCTAACCCGTCACTCAGGAAAACCGAGCGAGACCTATACGAAGACTCGTGAAGAAAACCTTGAGGAAAAAAAGCCTCTTGGGGGGGGGTTCCTAACCCTTTTATATGATGACCCCTACTGGCACCTTCTTCAATTTCTTTTCTTCCCACCTTACCGGTCGATTTCACTGACCAATTAGAGTGGCATTTTTCTGCCAAAACATCATGCGGTCCGTGTGCACACAACTGACATGTGACGAAGTCTCAATTCGAGAATTATGACCATGAGGTTTGGTTTTTGTTTAAGCTAACCTCTATGTCATCTATACTAAATTAATCCCCTTTCCAAAATTTTATAAGAATTAACTCGAATCTTTAATCTCTTATTTCAAGTGTAAAAACTAGCCTCTCACATACAAAATCCTATGACTAATCTTCTTTACTTTACTTAACCTTATTTTATCATATCACAACTGTAATAAAATTCCCTTCTTTTTTTTATTTAGTTCAACAAACAATTTCAGCTATATTTTTCACTTGGATGCAAGCATATTTTTCTTTCTTTTAATTTTTTGTATTCGTTACTTTCAAAGGCTCTTAACGATATCTGCTTAGGAACAAGCTTGCTTACTTAGTTATCTATACAGGGTTTTTAATTCTTCTCCTATTACATCATGATAACTGAAATTTTCACATTCTTAAGTTATCAGGGTGTAACAATATCAACAATAGACCCTTAGAAAGAGTAATGGACTTTCAGTATCTTGGATTGTACATTAGCAATACAGAAAATGACATTAGAAAACATAAATGGCTGGCTCTAGTCTTCCATAACAAACTCGGCCCCATCTGGAAATCATCATTAATATCATTAAAGACAAAATTAAGACTATACCATGCAACCAGCAGATCCATCTTCTTGTATGGTTCTCAAACTTGGACAATAAGTACTAAAAAAAAACAACAGAACTAATTAACTCCTTCGGAACTACATGTCTCAGACTGACCCTTGGATATACTTAGATTTACTGTGCTAGAATTCTTAGAATACACTGGCTAAGTAAGTGGCTAACTTAGACAGCAACTCGGATATCCTGAGGTATCACCCTTTTTGGAATCCCTCATCCTGTACAAACCAGAAGATGGCAACTGCCGTAGAGGAAGACCATGCAAACAATTTTGGCAATAAATCTGTGAAACCATCAATACTGAACTGTAAAACTCCATCTGATATCTACGAATTAGCTCAAGATGGAGAGACCTGGAAGACCATAATTTGCAATCTTTAATTTTTTATGTAAATCTCTTATCCCTTTTCACATTGTATCATATTGTGAATAAACTATGATGATGATGATATCAAAACTCTGTACACATGAGATCAATAATTAATAATAGTATTAAGCATATAAACTAAAGTGTATCTACTATAAAACTATCAGTAGTTTTATAGTAGATACACTCATGTTGGAGGTTTAATGGAATATTATCAGCACTGAGAAAGGATTAAAACTAATTTTAATGCTTCCAATATTTCGTCTGTCACAGAGACATCTTCAGGGATTACAAAAAACTTTTTGTAACAACACACACAAATAAGGATAATGCCACGGTTGTTCTTAACGCCTCAGAATATAATCAAAAAATGAATATTATTCTCCGGGATCGCTCTACCTACATACCACTTGAACACGATCCCACAAAAACTAAGTTAAAAAATTAAAAAACCGGCTCCCTTTTCCCATAAACCTTTCCCCTTCCTCTAAAAAACAGTTTCTATTTTCAGCCCCCTTTTTCATCTTTTTCCCACCCACTCTTAAAAATAATATATGTATATATTATAAAAAATTAAAAAAATAAACAAAAACAGGTTTTTTTCAAATTAATTCTCCCACACTGCCTAAGTCCCCCCACTCCCCCTTTCAACACCATAACAGCAGAAGTATGCATACCGCAGAAAGAAGACAGGAAACAACATCCAAGAAAAGGTATGTGCGAATTTTCTTCTATTATGCTACATATATTTGTCTCTAAAATACATCTGCACTGCCCTAAGAATTCTTGAGTAAAAAGCCATTGACATTAAAACAGGGGGACTCCTAAACAAAAGCAGGCAAAATAGCTGTAAAATTAATAGTTTTTAAGAGGAGTAACGTAAAATTAATAGCTTTTAAGAGGAGTAACATAAAATTAATAGTTTTTAAGAGTAGTAACATAAAATTAATAGTTTTTAAGAGGAATAATATGGGAGTTTTCTCAGAAATAATACCTGAATAAATAATTTGTAATGTCAGGAGTCCTCCTGACATTACAAAAAACTCAAACCTTTCGATTCTCATCTCCCCCCCCCCCTGTATATACGGTTTACCTAAAATCCACAAACCTAATTCTCTAGACTTATAGTAAATACCACTAATGCTCCTTGCTACAAACTGTCAAAGCAGCTAGCTAACTCTCTGATCCCCTCCCCCACTGGTCTTACCACATCTTATGTAAAAAACTCTACCCATTTTAAAAACTTAATTGAAAATCTTACTTTAAATAATACAGACATATTGGTCAGCTTTAACATCATCTCATTGTTTACTAATATTCCCCTAATTGACACCTTAACACTCTTAAAAACGTTTTTCCTTCTGATATCTTAGAGCTCTTTTCCTTTGTCATCAATTCTGGTTTTTTTCTTGGAAGAACAAAATCTACAAACAGATAGAGGGAACTGCCATGGGTTCCCCCTCCCCCTTTACTAAGTTTTACATGGAAAATTTTGAAAAATGAGGCATAGACTCTTCCCCTCTAAAACCTTCTATCTGGATAAGATATGTAGATGTGTTCTCTATTTGGCCTAATGGCCTAGACATTAGATTCCTTCCTCAGTCATCTCAATAGTCTACATCCAAGAATCCAGTTTACGATGAAAAAGGAAAATAACAATAGTTTAACCTTCCTAGACACCTTAGTAACATGCCTTCCTAATGGTAACCTTTCTTTCTCTGTATATAGAAACCCTACTCATACAGGCGGATACATTCACAAACTCTCCCACCACCATCCCTCTCAGCAATATGGCATTATTAAAACTCTAACCAATAGAGCCCACAATCTTTGTTCCAGTGAAACTGCCCTTTCAACCGAACTCAAACACATACACAACACCTTCCTTTCCAATGGCTACAGAATTAAAAAAAGAATCAAGTCCTTCTCTATTCCCTGACCATCTCTTCAGAAGGACTTCAGAAATGCCATCACCATACCTTACATCCGTGGCACATCAGAAAAAATAGCCAGATCATTAAAAAAGTATAACCTCCATACACCTTTTAAGCCCCACCATAAACTTGCTATCCTTATCTGTTCCACCAAAGATCAGCTCCCTCCTCTCTCAGTGCCTGGAGTATATAGAGTACCTTGTTCCTGTAAACTGGCTTACTTTGGACAGACAGGCAGATCAGCAACTATCCAATTAGAAGAACACAAGTCATACATCTGCAATCATGATTATGGTCAATCTGGTTTTGCAGACCATGTTTTGGATACAACCCACAGGATCTCCTGAAAAAAACCACCATAGTAAATTCGAAAAAAGAAAGACTGTTCTTTGAATCTGCATCTGCACTCAGGAATCAACCTAATTTAAACAAATACAGTTGCATAAAACCTCCCAAAATTTGGGAAACATTAATTATCAGAGATCCCTATTCACATCCTAGGCCACCTGCAAACGCCCATAGAGGGTGCACCACCTAGATAGGACTTTAGTTTCACTCACTGTTTTATATTTTTTGTGTGTGTTGTTACAAAAAGCTTTTTGTAATCTCTGAAGATGTCTCTTCGACTGAGACGAAATATTGGAAGCATTGAAATTAGTTTTAATCCTTTCCATTAAACCTCCAACATGAATTCTTCACAACGCTTAAGCCTCAACACACGTAGTCTATGTACTCTAATGGCATCTAAAATATCTTCATAAAAGCCAAACATTAGTTTTGAAAGATGTGAACAAAGTGATAAGTGTGCTACTATTATTATTGTATACTATATGTGTATGTGTATATATATATTAGGATAACCAAGTTATTTTATAAACTTGGTTATTTTAACTCCTAATCCCAAGTATGCAAACAATTAAGTTTGCGCCTGAAACAAAGTTCAAGTCTGCATACTTGTTTGCATACTTGGGATTAGGAGTTAAAATAACCAAGTTTATAAAATAACTTGGTTATCCTAATATACAATATCCCCAAGTTAAAAAATTTATTGTATATATATATATATATATATATATATATATATGTATATATATATATATATATACATATATATATATATATACATATATCAATTTGTAGTATTAACTCGGTATTGGGATATGTTCATATTTATATTTACTGACTATAAACGAGACTAGAATAACAATTAAATTTATTCAAAACGCAACATATTTCATCGGATTGTCCGACTTCTTCAGGCGTGGGAACATAGAAAGCCAATAAACACTATAAGAAACATCGTATCACTATACAAACGACTATTATAAAATTCAATTAGTTTTGAACTGTAGCTACAGTCCATGTTGAAGTTCTATTGTTAAGCAGCTGCATGCGTCTGATTTCACGAGTGTGCCAATATCGGATAGCAGAGCTGAAAGAGTCCGGTAGATTATAGCTGAGGTTATTATTTATGTGATGAGGGTCCATAACAATTTCCTTAGACTCGACTATGCAGCGCTACACCTCGTCACAGCATATATGAAGGTTTGAGGTTGTTGTCCAGTTTATCTCATGTTGACGGCCTTCATCATTTTTGTTTACTGAAAACAGTACTGCTTCCCACAGTCACGTGATTTTATACACTCCTGGGAATTGTAGATGGTTGTGAGCTTGTTTGTATTTGCTTAAAATCGATCTTAGTTTAGGTAGAGAAACAGGTTTTTATGTTGAACTTTCGTAAAATTCTTCTTAGTTTCGTGGAGAGCGAGCTGATATATGATAAGGAGATATAACCTTTGGGATTTTCTTGTGTTTCTGAGTTGTTTTTATGGTGGCAGTATAGATGCTTATTAATAGTTTTTGACGAGTAGCCACTACTTGTGGAGGTTCTTTGTAGATGTTGTAGTTCATTTTTTAGCTCTTCATCATCTGACAGTACAGATCTGGCACAATGTGCTAGGGTTGAGATGATGCCCACTTTCTGTGCAGGATAGTGATGTGAGGACACATGCAGGTATCTATCTGTGTGTGTAGATTTTCTAAAGATTGAGATTTTAATAGAATCAGATGACTTAGTAAGTCTTACATCCAGGAAGGGAAGAGATCCATTTTGTTCAACCTCCATTGTTAATTTGATATCTTGGTGGAAGTTGTTTAAATGATTTAAAAAAGACTGAAGGTTATCAGTGCCATGTTCCCAGAATAAGAAATATGTCATCTACAAATCTCAGCCAAATTTTTGGTTTAAGAGTAGCTGAGGAGATTGCCTTTTGTTCGAAATCTTCAAAAAAGATGTTAGCTAATATAGGAAACAGGGGGCTTCCCATTGCCAATCCCTTATTTTGTTTGTAGATTTTCTTCTCATATTGAAAGTAGCCGGAGTGAATGCAATGTGAAAGAATGGAAAACATCTTTTTTGAAATCTTGTTCTTTAAACTATCGAGAACCTCTTGAGTTGGTACGTTTGTAAAGAGAGCCACCACGTCAAAGCTCACCATGATATCTGAAGGCTGGAGTTTGAAATTTTTTATTTTCGAGACGAAATCTGTTGAGTTTTTTATATATGAAGAAGAATTTCCTGTAAAACCTTTTAAAGAAGAAGCCAGAAACTTAGATAAGCTGTAGGTAGGCGAGTCAATACTATCTACAATTGGTCTCAGTGGGCAGTTTTCCTTGTGTATCTTTGGGAGACCATATAATCTTGGGATGAGTGGATGTAAAGAGCGAGTGGCAAGGCATATGTTTCGTAGAAGTTCTGTGGCTTTTTGTAAGAGGTTGTTTGTTTTGTTATGTATCTCCCTCGTTGAATCTCTCCAACGAGGGAGATACATTTCCAAGTATGTATCTGACTCTAATAATGCCAAGATTTTTTCATGGTAATCTGTTTTATTTAGCACTACAGTTGCGTTGCCCTTGTCAGCTTGTATGATTATGATATCTTTGTTATTCTTAAGACTTTTTATGGCTAGCCTTTCGCCAAGGGAGATGTTGTCAGATGGAGGTCTTGCATTATTTATCGCAATTTGCTTCCATGCGAAGTAAACTGGCGTCTGCGGCAGGAAGTAGTGATGCAGCTTTCTCCATTTTAGTTAAAAACATTTCCTTGGAAATAGTTTTAGGCGCAAGGACAAAATTGAGACCTTTTTTAAGAATTTGTTCTTCGTTATGATTTAGAACATATGACGATTGGTTTATCACTAATTTTTTAGTTCTTCCATGAAGATTATTAGGGGTTGGTTGTTCTTGTGTTGTCTTTACTGAATTAAACTTTCTGATAAGCTTATGTTTGTTTAAGTTTTAAGATGCTAATGCCCGACGTGTACTTATTTCTTGAACGTGATTCCATGACACGAAGTCTAAGGAGGTCGCTAAATGGTTTTCTAAGGATGATTTTTGAGAAAAGAGAATTCAGAGAAGCCATTACCAGTGAAAAAGCGTAATTTAGCTCTTCTCTTTTATATCTCCTTACCATATATCAGCTCGCTCTCCACGAAACTAAGAAGAATTTTACGAAAGTTCAACATAAAAACCTGTTTCTCTACTCATCCTAAACTAAGATCGATTTTAAGCAAATACAAACAAGCTCACAACCATCTACAATTCCCAGGAGTGTACAAAATCATATGTGACTGTGGGAAGCAATACTATGGCCAAACTGAAAAATCCATCCTCCTACATCTGGAAGAACACCAGAAGGGCATAGCCTACAAAAGAACTAGAGAAAGTGCTCTATCAAGCCATGTACTGTTTTCAGTAAACACAAATGATGAAGGCCGTCAACATGAGATAAACTAGACAACAACCTCAAACTTTCATATATGCTGTGACGAGGTGGAGCGTCGCATAGTCGAGTCTAAGGAAATTGTTATGGACCCTCATCACATAAATAATAACCTCAGCTATAATCTACCGGACTCTTTCAGCTCCGCTATCCGATATTGGCACACTCGTGAAATCAGACGCACGCAGCTGCTTAACAATAGAACTTCAACACGGACTGCAGCTACAGTTCAAAACTAATTGAGTTTTATAATAGTCGTTTGTATAGTGATACGATGTTTCTTATAGTGTTTATTGGCTTTCTATGTTCCCACTCCTGAAGAAGTCGGACAATCTGATGAAACATGTTGCGTTTTGAATAAATTTAATTGTTATTCTAGTCTCGGTTATAGTCAGTAAATATAAATATATATGTGTGTGTGTAATGTATTATAACATACAAGTACATATATATGTACTTGTATGTAAAAATACATATATTATTATTATTTTTAAAAAATATGAACATGTAAGTACCTGTATGCATATTTTTGTGCATGTATATATTATTATTATTATTACTACTATTTAAAGACACCTGCATGGACTTGGGGACTCATCAAAGGAGGCCACATACTACCTACACCAGCTGTCAATACTTCTGCTTGAATTGATTTTCACTACTTGCACACACAACATCCAATGGCAATCCATTTCAATCACACATCTCTCTAATTCATTTCATTTCGATCACACATCTAAGAGAAAAATCTAGCTCTCTTCCCCTTCTTGATGATTGACATTCATTCTCAACTTGCAAGGATGCTCTCTTGTCCTTTCTCTACCCTCCATCAAGTGAAAATTTCCATCTACTGATATCCTGTCTGACCCTTTCAGACATCTGTAAGTTTCAATCATATCAACTGTCTTTCTCTTGTTTGCTAATGTTTGCAGTTTGCAAATTCTCAGTCTTCTTCATAATTAGTATTGACAATCCTGTTATCATTTTTAACACTTTCCTTTGCACTCTCTCCACTGTATCAGAATCACTATGGAAATCAGGAGACCATATAGAAACAATAGTTCCAAGTGGGGTCTTATCAAGGTCTTGTAAGGAGTCAAAATGACTTTCTTATGATGTCAGGGTTTGTTTGAAGATTACACCTCAAACTTTGAAGATTACACTTCTCATCTAAAATTTATTTACAGAAAACTAAATATGAAGATATCTTAATTTCAGTAATTATATCACCACAGACTTCAAAAGGTTAAAAAAAGTTAAAACTACTAGCTTACTTGTGTAATCTTCTTCCAAGGCTTTCAACAGGATCACTGTTGACTAAGTTGTAAACTGTCTCTGTTCTGTAAGCAATATCTTCCCAATGGTACATAGCACACACTCTAGAATGAGCTTCATAAGGTGGAACTACCTTTCCAGCATTTCGATCTGATAATGCTTGTTCAACACCACCCAGCAAACCTAAATTTAATATTAAATTAAGAAAAAAAATCATTATTATTCTTATACATAACAACTTAAAAGAGACAACCACTGGTACTGGTATTATTTAAATACATCAAATTAAAAATGCATTAAGTGAAATAACTATCATCATCATCATCATCAACAACTTTCTTCAGTCCACTGCTGAACAAATGCCTTTCCATGCTTTTTCCATTTTGGACAATCTTGTGAATCTCTCCACCATAAATGTCTACAACATTTTGTTATCTTATCATCCCTTCTTACTACCTGTCTACTTGGTTTCTATAAACAAGTGTTTTTTTTGCCCATCTGTTGTCAGATATTCTCAGCACATGTCCTGCCTAGCATCATTTGTTGCCTTTTATTATTACTAATGCAATGTCCATTACCTTTGATTGGTTCCTTATCCAAATATTAATCTTTTTATCTAACTGGGATATTCCCAAAATGGCTCTTTCCAATGTTTTTTGTTGTTTTCAAATTCTCTAGGTGTTTTTTAGTCAAACTTTCACTTGTGGTTTCACTACCACAAGTCATTGTTGGGAGTACACTCTGGTCGTAAATTATTCTTTTTAGACAGTTTGGTAAATTGCTTTTAACTATACATCCATATATAGTTAAAAACTTCTGATCCTGCTGTTATTATTATTTATATGGGTACTCCATGGAGTCAAAAAACTCATCACAGGAGATCCACTTTACCCATTAACACAATACCTATCATACATCTCCTTAAGAACACTTTCTTGTTACGACAGAGATCAATAAAGACATCAATAACTTGAAAATGTAGCATTGTGTGTGTGTGTCTCATTAAAAGGAAGAATGTTTGATAACAATTAACTTTTACTGATCATTTCTTCACAACATCATCATGAGACCAATGACTGTTGGTGTCTGATGCAGTTTTCACTATTGATGTCTTTATTGATTTTATTAAACAAATTTTTTTATTTCTTTATTTTATGCATTAGATTCATTATCCAACCTTTCTGTCCTAAAGGATCCTACCTGGGGCTAAGCCGAAAAATAATATCATTTAATACTGAAGGTTTCTCCAGTATCAAGCAAGATCTCATTGCAAATATTTGCAGAGATAATGACTGCGATGTGCTCTGCCTGCAAGAAACTCACAGAGGAGAAGGTGCTGCAAGACCTTACATCCATGGCATGAAACTGATCAAAGAAATACCCCACGATAAATATGGCAGTGCAATATTTACGAAAGAGAACTTGATCCCATCGTCCATTGACTCAATGAACAACAGAAACATTGAGATTATTAGGATCACATTTAAAAATATCTCAATAACCTCAGTCTATAAACCACCAGAAGAAGCTTTTGGTGGTTTATAGACTGATGTTTATATGATTTTTCTCCTTCCCTGACATCCTCCTCAATAATAATGCATACATGACTAATGTTGTATTAGGTGACTTTAACAGTCATAGTGTTAACTGGGGTTACACAAAGTCCAACTAAGATAGAGAACTTGTTGAAAAATGGGCTGAAAACCTTTCTCTAAACCTGATACATAATCCAAAACTCCCTGCATCTTTCAACAGTGGCAGATGGAAGCGAGGCTATAACCCTGACCTCATATTTGTTAGCTGAAAAATATCCAACATCTGCGTTAAAAAGGTTTTAAATCCGATTCCACATACTCAACATAGACCTATGATGCTTCAATTCAACCCAGCAATTATGCCTAACACCGTCCCTTACAGACGACGATTAAATTTCCAAAAAAGGCAAGGAACTATATCAACAGAATTAGGAAGGATTTCACTAAGCCATATGAGTATCCGCAGGTAACAGCTAATCAAATTGCTCACCAGCTGCTGCTGAAAGGAAAATTCACTAAAAAACACACAAAAAATAAGATACTTAGAACCCCAAGTGAGGAAACAAAATATGATTAACTCAGATTTCACCATCACTGAACTGCCATAAATTTAATAGGTTTATGACTATAAACCTATTAAAACCTAGAAAATCTGCAGGCCTTGATGATGTCTGTAATGAACAGATTAAACATTTTGGAACCAGGACTAAAGAGTGGTTATTAAACCTATACAACACTTGCCTCAGAACCCTAAGGATACCAACTATCTGGAGGCATGCCAAAGTGGTGGCCTTTCTGAAACCAGGGAAACCCCCAACCGAAGCAAAAAATTACAGACCTATATCACTACTCAGCAACCTCTTTAAACTCTATGAACGATTAATTTTGAATAGGCTACAACCCCTAATCGAACCCCATCTTATTGCTGAGCAGGCTGGCTTTAGACCAGGCAAATCCTGCACATCACAAATTCTCAACCTCACTTAATATATAGAAAATGGTTATGAGCAAAAACTAGCCACAGGAGTAGTCTTTGTAGACCTAGCTGCAGCATATGATACCGTAAACCATCTCACACTCAGAAATAAAATATAAAGAATAACTAGAGACTATCGCCTTGCCCTCCTGATCCAATCACTCTTGGAAAATAGGCACTTTTACGTGGACCTTGAGGGTAGGAAGAGCCGCTGGCACCACCAAAAAAATGGCCTCCCCCAGGGAAGTGTGTTATCACCATTACTTTTCAACATCTACGTCAATGATCTCCCCATCTTTTCAGGAACTAGAAATTTTATCTATGCTGATGACCTTGCCATAGCTACTCAGTCAAAAAATTTCAAGTCCATTGAACCTACTCTATCACTTGCCTTAAATAGTCTAACCACATACTATATCAGCAATCAACTAAAACCAAACCGCTTGAAAACCCAGACTGGCCTTTTCCACCTTAACAATAAGGAAGCCAACAGGAAGCTACAGATTTCTTGGGAAGGCTCTAATATAGAACATTCCTGAAAACCAATCTACCTCAGTGTAACTCTCAATCGCATCCTCTCATATAAAGCCCACAGAAAAAACAAAGGCAAAAGTGAATGCAAGAAATAACATACTAAGAAAGCTCACTTCCTCCAAATGGGGTGCAGACTCTAGCACACTGAGATCTTCCACCTTGGCTCTTTGCTATTCTTCTGCTGAATATGCCTACCCAGTATGGTCCATGATCCTTCCATGCTGAAAAACTTGACCCAGCATTGAATGAAAGCTGCCGCTTAATTACAGGATGCCTGAAACCAACACCACTAAAAAGACCTGTATACTTTGGCTGGTATTGCACACCCTTCTATTCGAAGATCTGCATTCTCAGCTGATGAAAGAAGCAGACAAATGAATGATGAACGCCACCCACTGTTCGGCCAGACCTCAGTGCCCCAAAGACTAAGATCCCGACATAGCTTCCTGACAACTGTTGAACTACCTAAAAACCTCCCAGAGACAAGACTTCAACAATGGCTTGCACTATATCCTGAAAATAATACTGGTATTCCAACAGCCGAACATCTTCCACGTGGTGCCCACTTGGACTGGAATACTTGAAAAAGCCTAAACAGACTCCGGACGACAGGACGCTGCAAACAAAACCTCATCAAATGGGGCTACCTCACTGGCCCAGACAATTGTGTGTGTGGGACAACCAGTCCATGGAACACCTTCTTTCTTGTCCCTTTCTTCCATTGCCTTGTGCAAAAGAGGACCTTATATTCTGCATAGAAAGAGCAGTTGATTGTGCAAGATAATGGAGGAACATCTGATCATGTTTATTGTATATAAGTTATGTATAGTTTCCTTTTTTTCATATTTAATTATTATTCCCTGTATAATTCACCTACCAAATCTAAGCTAATCTCATTGTAATGTATCCTAATTTGTTGTAAATCATGTTGTACCGCTTACTTACTACTGTACTACTTGTGTTTGGATACAAAATAAATAAATAAATTAGATTATTTTTCCAATTAATTTTTTGTATAATTCTTCAGTTCATAGAACTTTCCTATAGTATTCTTTCAAATGTCATTTACCTTACAGTCATTAACCATGCATCACACAGAACCGCTTATGAATACACACAATTCCAGTATTCTCAACTTTGTTAAGAATACTGGAATTGTATCATAAACTTATTCACTATTTGGGTGCTCACAACCACCTCTAGCAAGCCATTCCACTCATTTACTACTCTCACATAAAAGACCTAGTCTGAACATCCTAACTAACCACATTCTTAGATAACTTCTAAGAGTGACTACTTGTTTTCACCCAACTCCTCATGTATTTAAAATTTTCTTCCATCTTATAGAATCCCTTTAATAACTTATAAGTTTCTATCATATCTCCTGTCTGTTCTCTGCCTGTCAGCTAAACTCTGCAGCCCCACTCCTTCAATCTATCCTAATAGGGAACATTCCACAGGCCTCTCACGACTTTAGTCACTCATCTCTGAATCTTCTCCACCCCCATCCTGATCCCAAGAAATGCAGGTGAGCAAATATACACACAGTAGTCAACATGTGGCCGAATCATAGCCTTATAACAAGGGATAATAACCTCCCTATCTTTACTTGTCAATGTGTTCTTTAGCATCCAAGTGATCTGAGTTATTTTGCCAACTCTTGCAATATGTCTTCTGAATTTCAATTCTCTATTCACCATCACCCCCAGATCCCTAGCTTCATCTATTTTCTGTAAACTAGTATCATCAATATGATACGAAATGTGTAATCTTTTCTTCCTAAAGTGCATTACCTTAACATTTTAAAACATTGAATTGACAGCCACTGTCCTCTGTCCACATTGCCAATTTATTTAAATCATTCTGTAAGATATTTACATCAACTTTTAGTCTTCCAAGTTCTACATCATTGGCAAACAACTGGATATCCCTCTTAAAATCTGCTATATCATTAATGTACAAATTAAAGCATAGCGATCCTAGTACAGAGCTCTGGGGCATATCCCCCAATCACCCTCATTTGCCTTGATTTCACTCCACCATCCTCTGATGTCTGTCTCTCTCAGCCAGCCTGATATCCATGCTACTAGCTTCATATCCATTCCCATTTGCTCCAACGTATGTAGTAGTTTTCCATGTGGTATTTTGTCAAATGCCTTTACAAAGTCCAGCAGTATCATGGTGTGGCCATTTCCTTTATCCAATTCTGCTGTCACCTTATTATAAAAAAATGTGAATAAATTATTGAGGCAGGACCTACCTTTTAAAAAGCCATGCTAATCCCTATAGAGTATCATATTCCTCTCCACCCATTCCTGAATTTACTTTTAACCAACTTTTCCAACACTTTAACCACCACTCCAGAGATACTAACTGGTTTGTTATTTATTACTTCTGTGTTGGAGCCACCTTTACATAATGGAACTATCTTACTTTCTTTCCACTCCCTTGGAATCTTGTCTGATCTGAGACTTAGATTAAACAGAGAAGTGAACAGAGAAGTGAACTGGCACTGCCAGTTCACTTTGTCAGAGGCACTGCCAGTTCACTTGCACATTCTCATAGCACACAAGCAGACACATGCTGTATTCACATTGATATTTTTCAATATACTGAGAACCACCAGTTCATCTATCTCAATGGTTACATCAGTCTCTGTCATCTCAGTAACTGCAAAGTCACCACATGAATGATATATATACTTGCAAAGTGATCACTCAGTAACTGAACTATTTCCTCTGCTTCGGTCACTTTCCTACCATTAGTACTGAGTAAAGTTACCTTTCCATAATCATTCTTTCTCTTACTTGCTACATAGTAAAAAAAAAAAAAAAAACTCTTTTATTACTTCGGCCTGCTTAGCTAATTTTCTCTCAAAATCTGATTTAGCTTTTCTTACCATACTAGTTACCCTTCTTGCTTGTGCTTTATATTGCTCATGGGCATGCTGATCACTTTGTTCTTTATGTTCCTTCAACAATGCTTTCTTTTTTTTGCAGCACCTGCTTTATATTGATACTCAATATAATGCACTTAATCCCTACTTAGTTTATCCTCTTGACCCTGGGTATGCACTCTGATACAGCTTTGCTTAAATAATCTGACCGCTTCCCATGAACTAATGACATCCATTCCATGCAGTTTCTTATGCCATGACACTGGTCCAAGTTACCTCCTAAGTTTGTCGTAATCGCAGCATGCTTTGTAGTTCTGCATAAATCGTTTCTTAACTGAAATTTCCAATTTCAGTTAAGAAACGATTGAGCTTAACGATTTCAGTTAAGAAACGTTGAGCAACCTTCCAGAATAAGAAAGTTGCTGCATGGTCATTTTCCCTGATCGGAGGTAGAGTTGCTACTGTAGTTATAGATAGATCTTCTGATGCCATTAACAGATTCAACACTCTCAAACCAACTACTGGTCCCCTCTATCATGTGCTATTCCAGATAATTATCCCTAAGTAACTATAAATTCCATTTCCATTTTGCCATGTGTACTTTCCCACTTCCAATCTACAAAGGGTTTCCAAAAAGTAAGGTAACACATTTTTTACTTAATCGTGAATGGGAATGAGAAAAACATGGTTGACAGATAAACCTGTTAATAGCCTTCAAAAAGGCCACCACTGCAGTCTTGCACTACTGTCGTCTTACAGCTAATTCTGGTTACAAGATGGCAGCTACCACGAGAGTGGTCCAAAACCAATATCCATGAAATTATTCGTTTTTGGCAAGCAAAAGGGGCTCCACCTAGTGACGTTCACTGTGAACTGGTTGCTGTTTATGGCAAAAAGGTGATGTCAAAGAGGCAGGCATGTTTCTGGTGCAATTAATTTAGAGTTATCCATGGTGACATCAGGCTGGCAGGCCTTCATTGAGCAAGACAGAAGACAACATTTTCACATTAAAAAAGACCAGTGAATGAAATTGCACAAGTGGTGTACCTTAAATAAGTCCACTGTCTACAAAATTGTTCCGTAATGTCCCTGGCTTTTGAAAGGTGTGCTCCCACTTGGTGCTCCAATATGTGAGTGGTTGCACTGCAATTGTTGAGAAACTGCCACAGACCACATTTCATGCCTTCAGACTTCAGCCATCTGTTTGGCTCCTCAAGAAACAACTTTCTGGAAGGCATTTCACTACAGATGAGGAATTTCATCAGGTGGTGTGATGTTGGTTACTGAGTATGGTCATGGACATTTCAGTACTGGTATTGATAAACTGATCTATCGCCAGGACGAGCACTGCAATAAATTTGGAAACTGCAGAAAAGTAACACATGTTCACTTATTTCTTGGCATATAGTTTCAACTTCCTGTTACTTTCCTCAAGGGGAAAAAGTATTACCTTGCTTTTCAGAAACCTCTCGTATATCCCCATAGTTGAAGCTTCCAATGATAATTGCTTGGCCTGCATCATTATGCTAATCTGCCGATGTATGTCATCAAATCTTGTTTTTAAACCCAAGGTCTATGGCAGCAACCAACAATACATTTTGCCCTATTGGCCTCTATCTTGCAACAAACAGCCTCAAATGAACCATTTTTCCTCATATCTTTAATCTTCCTTAACTTCTATTTTTTTCTGGTTGAAATTCTTCAGCTATCATTAATAATAGCCCTCCTCCTGTCCTATTTCTTCTATCTTCCCTGAAAATACAATATCCGTTACATTCTATCCCTGCAACTACATCATTTTCGGACAATCGGGTCTTACTGATGCCAATAACTTTTGGCCAAATTAAGCTGACCAATACCATAAACTCATCTCATTTATTTCTAATACTTTGGACATTCCTGTACATACCTTTCAACCTCCCCTTGGGCCTACAGTTACCTTACATAATATCATTACCTACTCATTCAGATTTGAAACCTGAGAAACTGTACCCAGCTCTTCACAATCATTCCTGCACTCATGCCCATCTATCCTTGAGGTGGTTTCCAGTCATTCCTGCACTCACACTCATTTTTTCCCATGGGTGGCTAGACACATGCTTGATTGCTTCCCTCATCTGTAGTTTCCCTGGTTTTGCACTTCCAAATTCTCACTGAACAACACTTTCTCCAAGTACCGAACTCCCAAACCATTCAAGTGCAGTCCATAAGACATACAGAGGTCCTTACTTCCATCAAAATCACTCCACACATCTATAACCTACACACCATTCCTCTTGCACATTCTTTTCAATTCTATTCTGTCATACCGAGGTAGCAGACTCACAGTTTTTCTTACTCTTCATTTTTGCTTCTTCCAATAACTCTTTCATATCCTTTCTCATTGCATATTTCTCACCTTTCAAATCATTTCTTCCTGCCATAACAATGAGGTTTTTTATCTGTTAAGATAAAAAAAAAACTCATTGTGTTGCCAGTATGTTGGGAAAGCACTTTGGCAAAGCATTTCATTAATTTGTAGGCAGGTAATCAATGCCATCCACTACTTGGCATAATGCCATATTTTGCTTATAGTGACTACCAGATTTCTGGTAGTCACTATATCTGAGGGAGGGAGGAAGGGCTGGAAGAGCAATTATTTATATTAACTGTAATTTCTACAATCCAGTAGGTGACATCTTTGAAGGAATCTGTCAAAGATTTTGATCTGCATGCTGATTGGATCATAGTTCAAAGGACAGTAGGTGGAACAATCCTTAAATAGAGAGATTAGTTTATGTGTATAATCAAGGTGGTTTAGAACTACAGTGGCACTACCTTCTCTAATTTTTTAACTATTATTCTTTTGTTGCTCTTCAGTTCTAGTTGACTATATTCAGTTTGATACTGTCTGCAACATGGGTAGGAAGGCTGCAGGATTCCTCACTCAATATGAATCATAATTTCATTTATTGGTATACAGTTCTAGGTGCAAGTATATAGTTATGGCCATGACTGAGAGCACTAATGGCTTCTGGTTTGAAGGCTATACAGGTTGACTGTGGTTTTCTTATTGTTGTGAAGGCATAAAAATAGTGCTTCTTAACAGATGGATAAATTTACTAATGGGTTGACTTTAATTTTTTGGAGTTCTTTGGCTGCTGAAGCACCAAAGATGTTGTGAGAGAATAGATGAAAGGTTCTCATTTAGTATACAAATAGCTTCATTGGTGTGTCAGTCAGTAGAGGGTGAATGATTCCTATTGTTTATGTAGAAAGTGAAGTAATTGTATAATCAGAGGGCTTTGAGTAAACTAAAATAAGTGAGGCTTTAATTTTACACAATTTGGAATGTTGTATTCCAACAGTGTTTTAAAAAGGCTACTTAGCTCAACAGTCAAGAGACCAGATCAATCTTCTTACACTGACATTTACCTCTAGCCTCTCCTGATACAAACACATCACTTCTATAGAATCCAGCAGGCTCCAAAAAACTTGGCATCCATTTTTTTTTCACTCCAAATCACTTTCCAATTGGTCAGATATGAATCCCAAATCTGCCCAAACTTAGAATACTTCTCTTTCATTTGGAACATTGCACCAAAACTGCTCTAAAAATCTCTCTAAATTCTTGAGGTTGTCCAAAAGAGGACAATTCTGCTGAACATCAATTTCTCTGAGACAGCTGATTTTTCTGCTGAATATCATGAATAAGAATGAAAATGATATTCAGCAGAAAATCAGATGAATAAGAATCCATTAACTCTTTCCCCATTTCTGATAAACTACAGCAACACAAGCTGCTCCGTATCCATTTACAGTTTCAAATTAACAAGAATGTAAATTTACCAGGCCAGCATTTACAAGAATGTGTAAATGCTGGCCTGGCTGGCTGAGTGATTAGTGCACCTGCTCTCCAACTAACAGGCTGTGGGTTCAAATCCCACAGTGGGCATGGATGTGTATGATTGTCTTTAGGTGGGAGATAAATTTCATTGCCTGATGTGAGACCACCATCCTGCTTATTGGAGGCATGAAGTGGCATGAAAAAGTTCAATGTTTGGTCTCTGGAGCAAGGTTTCCAGACTATGTAAAAAACAGATTTAAAAAATACAAATATATATATATATATAAAATTGATAAAAAATAGAAAAAAATTCCACCCATAGTACCAAACATTCTATAGGTTTGCAAATAACCTTTTGTAGGTGGAATCAACATAAATCAACCTACTAAACCTGTTACCCCCCCCATGCCACACACACACACTCATCTTTCATCCAGTCTATTTTTATTATCTGGAACAGCTTTCTACATGAAGTATTCCCCAAAGACTATAACTTCCAGAGCTTTAAAAAGAACTTCAACAGATTTCTTCCTTTTAACTCTTGCTGAAAGAATCAGTTTGCTACAAGTTCTGAAACCTCTCATTATGTGTGGGGGTGATATAAAAAGTAACAGAATTTGATTATACAGTAAAGTTATAAAAAACATATAAAAATATTAAAAAAAATAACAAAATGGTATCATCATCATCATCAAATTCCTGACATATATCTTCAAAGGGATGTACAGGATATGATAGTACTACATGTAAAACTTACATCACCACTAACTTCTTATCTACAATTTTCCTCCAAATCAATTCTGTCTTCTAAGGCACTTTTTACTGTATGAATCCACCTAAACGAGGGTGGTTTGAAAAGTTCTCGGCCTAACAATGAAAAAACGAATTTATAATTTCAAAAATATTTTTATTTTTCCACATAATCTCCCTTAAGACTAATACATTTATTCCAGCGATGCTCCAGCACCATTATTATCCCATTACTGTAGTGGTTCTCAGTAAGACCTGCAAAATACCCCTCTACAGCTGCAATCACCTCTTGATTCGAAGAAAAACGCTGATCAGCGAGGAAGAGACTGTTGGAACGCTGGCACTTCCTGGTTTTGAATCTGCCATCCTGATGTAAAGTTGTTCTTAATAAAATCAATTAATTGCTAGTTGATTACTAATCAAAATATAGGGAAATTTATGTTTATACTGCGCCACCCTATATTTAGAATAGTCTATGCAGAATAGTAAAATCAATCTTGAATTAATCTAGCAGTCTCATTAATCATATAGGCTGAATTTAATATTTTACACTTAAGGCTCCCGCAAGATCTGAACTTTTTATGAACGGTGCAATGAAAAAGAATCAGGCACACACAATATTGAAATCAATAAAACAAAACATTTAATACAAGGTTATATGACAAGTACATAAAATTATAACTCCCAAAATAAGATAATACAATTAACTTAGTTCTTCAGGTTAGAACATTCACATAGAATCAAACATCAGATTTTCAGACACTAAATTCATAGTTCTTCTAATAATAAAATTGTTCGTACATTTCAAAACTTCAGAATCTCTTAGTAAATAAATTTACTAGTATTACTTAGCTGCACTCTATAATTTAACACTTAGTCAGCAAGCACTTATAAATTTATTAATGACGGCAGCTATTACTTCAAGGAGAAATACTTCCAGGTCTCAAACTTGGCTAAACTCAGCAAAACGCCACTGTGAATGTTAGGATATTACAGATGGAGCTATCACCTAAATCTTCACACTGAAATAAAATATAGTAGGACTGTTCTTACTGGAATTAATCCTTAGCACATCAGACTCAATGCGAGCACATATCAAAACTATATTCACTTATTCAAAAGAATTCTTCATGGAGATAACTGAATTAATATTTATTACACTACTCAAATCTTGACGGACTTGCTATAAGGCAGAATAATTGTTCCATGTTTACTACTGCATAACAAATTGAGCTTTGAATAATTCTTTTTCTAAGCGATATAGGAATACACAGTAATTCTAGAACTTAGTGAAATTATTCTGGATTTCCTATTAATCTTCTGGTCTTTTGTTAATCTTATTAAGGCACTAAAATTCCTATTAGTGCCACCCTAACCTCACTCTCAGCCGTCTATAAGTTTTTCTCCTCGTCTCCGTAGTGTTCTGAATGCTCCTGCCCCTGAATGTCCTGGCCCTCGAGTCTCCTTGTTTACTTTCCTCTCCTGTTTATCTACCTTCCTCCTTTTTCGCCTAAACTTCTTCACTCCTCCAACTCATATTAATTCCTTACTCCCAATTACCGCAGCTCATGCCCTAAGCTCGCACGTTCTATTTTATTTCTGTCTCCATGGCAACGATCAAAACAAAAACGTAAACATAAGCATTATATAAGATTATACCTTTACACTCAGTAATGAAAAATAATAACGAAAAATATTACAGTTACTTAATTTTTCCTTCACTTTCATTTACAAATATAATAAATAAAACATATGTTACAGTTCCCATAAGGCACATAAAAGTCACATTCATAGAATATCTCATAATATTACTGAAGGAATATTATTATTATTATTATTATTATTATTAAACAAGACCTCATGGAGTCAAAGACTCATCTAGGAGGTCCTTTTATCTTACACACACATCTCATCATACCGTGTCTTAAACACATTCAAACTACTTGCAGACACCACGCTCTCAGGCAAGGCATTCCAATCACTCACAACTCTGCACGAAAAAAACCTGCCTCTCACTCCCTTACTCACACCCTCCTTATACAGTTTCCAGGGATGACCCCTGGTTCTCCCCTGATCTCCCACTATTCTCTGTAGAACTTCTCCACCATTGATCCTATAACAACCCCTTACCAACTTGTAGGTCTCTATCATATCTCCCCTCTTCCTTCTCTCCACGAGACTCTGCAAATTACATCTTTTCAATCTTTCCTCATACTCAACATTCCAGAGGTCAGAAACTACCTTAGTCAGTCGCCTTTGGACCCTTTCCAACATCTCTTCATCCTTCTGAAAACCCGGTGACCAAATCTGGGCACAATAGTCCAAGTGTGGCCTAATCAAAGCCTTATACATTGGAACAAGTATCTCCCTACTTCTACATGTCAGTGTCCTCCGCATCATTCCCAGAAGTCTTTGTGTTGTCTTCACAATTTTGGCGATGTGTCCCCTAAATTTTAGATCCTTATCCACTATCACCCCCAGATCTCTTATTTCCTCTACTTCCAACAATATATTCTCACCAAGCATAAATTCTGCATCCCATCTTTGTTTTCCAAATTTTAAAACTTTACATTTTGCAACATTGAACTCACATCCCCATTTGCTTGCCCAATCACTCAATTTATTCAAGTCTTCTTGCAAGGCCACAACATCTTCACTACTCTTTATGGTTCGCCCCAACTTTGCATCATCTGCAAACAACTGAATATCTCCATCCAAATCTTCACCAATATCATTAATATATAAGTTAAATAGTAATGGCCCTAAAACAGACCCCTGAGGCACTCCACTAGTGACTTTCCTTTTCCTGGATATTGCACCCCCATACACAACTTGTTGATACCTATCAGATAGCCAGTCTCCAATCCAATGCATTAATCTAATATCCAACCCCATCTGCTCTAGTTTGACTGTCAACTTATCATGAGGTACTCTATCAAAAGCCTTTGTGAAATCCAAGTATATTACTGTGTATCCTTCTCCTCTGTCCAAGGAAGCAGTCACTTTATTGTAATAAGTAAGTAGATCACTAAAACATGACCTCCCTTTAGCAAATCCATGCTGTCCATCAAAGATTATACCATTGTTGTCAACCCAACTCTGGATCCTAGTTCTCACAAGCTTCTCCAACAACTTAACCACAACACCTGACACACAGATAGGCCTATAGTTTGATGCTTGAGTTCGATCACCTCCTTTATGAAGTGGCACAATCTTGCCCTCCTTCCACTCTTTAGGAACTTGACCAAGTGCAAGACTCGTATTAAAAAAATATGTCAAGGCAGGTGTCAACTCTCTGGCACACTCCTTCAGAATACGTGGTGATATATTATCAAGTCCCACAGCCTTATTTACATCTAGTTTACTCAACTCCCCAAACACCTCTTGCTCACTTACAGTCAGTCTCTCCTCCCCATCATCAACTGCTCTTAATCTCTCCATGAAGTCACATTCACAAGATTGAAAGATCTTTATGAATTGCTCATTAAGTATCTCCACAACACATTCTGCAACAGCTGTCTTTATACCATTTCCTCCAATCAATGTCATCCTTCCATAATCATTCTTTCTTTTGCTGGCTACATATCGAAAGAACTCCCTAGGATTCTTTTTGGCTTCATTAGCTAACTGCTGTTCATACCTCTCTTTAGCTACTCTCACCAACCAAGTCACCCTCCTTGCCTGGTCTTCGTAGACCTCATGAAATTGGTTACTTCCACTTCTCTTATGCTGTCTCCACAATGCCTTTTTTTTCTGTATTGCATGCTTAATCTCTTTATTCATCCATCTCACACCTACCTTATTTAATCTTCTCACCCGTGGTATACATTTAGACATTGCATCTACTAAATAGTTTTTGAAAATCCCCCAAGCTGCATTGATCTCTTTTCCAGCTAACTCCTCATTCCATGCTACATCTGCAAGCTGTCTCCTGAGCTCTTCATAATCACCCCCCTTGTAGTTCCACATATACCCTTTTTTCACAGGGGTCCTTGCACTGCTGGCAACCACCCAGGTAATCACCTCATGGTCACTTTCACCAATTGGTGGATGATTTAGAAATAAAACAAATGGTATTTTCCACGGAGTCCTTTCATTAACATAACATATATTAAAATTATATAATTACATAATAACTGATAAAAATTCAAGGAAAATACATGAATAATAAATCTTATGCAAATGACTAACAAATAATACATAACAAGTCTTGCTTAGGATATGGTAGATTATGTTAAATGTGAATGAAGAATAAAACATACAAAACAATTTCATTCATAGTTTAACAAGACAGAAATCAGAGGGAGCCACATCTGGGGAATAGGGTGGATGTTCCAACAATTCATAGTTCAGATCCCTTAATTTTCCCATTGCCAAAATACCTTTGTGGGCAGGTGCATTGTACTGATTAAAGCTGATTTTTATTCTTCTGCAAACCAGGTCTTTTCTCATGAATTTTTTTGCCTAGTCTGGTTAAAAGATTGGAATAACATTCCCCAGTTATTGTTTTAATCTTTTCAAGACAATAAAGAAAATGCCTTTAGCATCTCAAAAACACTGACGCCATGACCTTTCGATGGAACCGACTTTGTCTTCTTTTGGCGCTGAACAACTGGCTTCTGTCCACTCTTTTGACTGCTGTTTGGATTCTGGTGTGTAATAGTGAATCCAAGTCAAATCCATAGTGATAAATTGATGCACAAAATCAGTTTTATTCTTGTTAAAATGCTCCAAGCACTGTTCAGAGATTTCATGCAAGTGCGTTTTTGATCTTATATGAGCAAGTGTGGCACCCATCTTATGCAAAGCTTTTTCATTTGCAATTCTTCGTGCAAAATATATCCTACATGTTCTTTTGAAATGCCTATAGTCATCAATTTCATGCACTCTGACTCGCCAGTTTTATTCATCCAATACCATATTGTGCACTTGATCAATGATTTGTAGTGTTGTTACACTTTTTGGACATCCTTCATGTGGATCATCTTCAAGGCTGGTACGGCCACATTTAAACTCGGCAGCCCATTTCTTAATTGTCTAAAATGAAGGAGAAGAGTGCCCATAAACTTTCATGAACTTTGAATGAATTTCTTTTGCCGTTAAACCTTCCTTTACAAAGAATTTTATGACCGCATGATACTCAATTTTATCCATTTCAAGGGATAGAGACAACACTTTTGCTTCGTACAAAAGTGTTTTATACAAAACAATTTTGTTTTGTATAAAACAAACTACTTGATAGAATGACTTGCAATTTCACATGGAAGCTTACAACTTAGAAAAAAAAATCTTCCCGATAGTGTTGCCATTTGTGGTCAAGGCCGACAACTTTTCACATCACCCTCGTATCTTGGTTTTCCTCTGGGTCTTTTTCCTACCAACCTGACAAAGAACACTTGTTTTGCTAATCTTTCCTCTCCCATTCTGTTTAAGTGACCATACCACCTGAGATTAGCAGAGTTAATCTTTAGGTGATAAAAAGATATAATAATAATAATCCACTAATCCCTTTTATTCCCTTATAGGGAGTAGGCAAGGCCATTTTAGCCATATCTAACTTCTGGAGACTGAGTGGGCAGTTCAATCTTCACCGGTAGCCAATCAGAGATAGCTTTATTGAAGACTATCACTAATTTTAGGTAGCATCCAGTGAAGAGACTGGCAAACAAATGCTGCCATCTCATAGTCTCTAATCCTAACATGATATGTTATTGTCTGAAACAGTGTGGGTTCTATAGTCATTTTTTTTGGTTTACATGAAGAAAAACCAGAGTTTCTGGGAGAAAAAAAGCCTGTTTTCCCCTACCAGAAATCAACTAACTCAAGAACCAGTCAAAAAAAAATGCTAAGAAAAAAAAAACGTTTGTCTACTCAATGACAAAAATCAAACCCAGGTCTTTCTTCAAGTGGCTTAGTGCTATGGAAGCAAACACCACTTCCACTATGTTACACAAGTCTTCTAAAATGATATAAAATAATAATATAAAAAAACAATAATAATAAAATTTCATTATAGCATAAAGTCAGAAAAAATAATTTATGCATGCAAAATAAATTAATCCATTATTTAGCTCTTCAGATATATTGCTTGGCTATTAAAGATTAAACCATACCTTTAACACTTGGCTCTGTCAACCATATAAGATCAGGAGGCAAAACTTCAGGCACCCCACCAACTCGAGTGCTTACAACTTGTAGTCTATATAAATTCCAAAATGCAATTATATTAAGAACTTTTTCTATACTGAAAAGTTTAAAATAGTTTATTATGAAAGCAGAAGTAAACAAAATACTAAAGTACTACTACTACTGACTGATTTTCCCTTTTGGTTGTTTCAGACAGTAAGTGACGTTATATGCATTGCCCACAAAGTATTCCTGGTGAGATTTTTACAGGGTAGCTCACCACTGCTCCCCCCCCCAATTTTATTCGGGCTTGGGACCGGCATATGGCTGGTCATATTCATGACTGTAATCCATGTGCGTTCAAGGGGCAGGTTTGCCTGTTTGCAGGAGGAAAAACCTCAGCTAAACTAACTGGCGAGAAAAAGTCTGCAGTCCATGCCCAAGACCGGCTAATTTGGCTATGTCTGAGAAAGATCCTTAAGCTCCTCACATCAGTGATGGGAATCGAACCCAGGACACTCCTTTCCCAGGCATATGGTTGCATAGCGCATGGACACTAGGCTAACCACGCTCAAGAATATGCAAAAAAAGGTGCAGATGATGAAAGAAGGTTCAAAGTTGAGTACCGTGTGTCCAGCTTTGAAAAAAGCTTTATTACAAAATAACATCATCTGCAAAATATTTAAAATGAAAAGATTACCATCTGTGTACCATACTGATGGAATTGTGCTCCAAGAACTTCATGAAGCCAGGGATTTGGGGGTGGTGTTGGTGGATAGAGAGCTGAAATTCAGAAGGCATATTACAAAAGTGGCTAAAACAGCTCATAGGATTACCTGGTCATTGAAGAAATATAGAGATAAGGTTATTATTTCACTTTATAAGACTTTGATAAGGCATCATCTGGATGACTGCACAGAGATCTGGTCACCTGGATTTCTTGATGTGGATGAGGCAGAGCAGATTCAGAAGACAGTAACTAAGATAGTGGCAGGACTGTGTGATGCATAAAATGAAGAGAGGTTGAACATTTGTGTACAGAAGCCAGATGATCAGCAGATAAGGCAGGATATGATAAAAACATATAAGTTGCTTAGGGGGAGGTTATTATTATTACTATTATACTGACACCTGCATGGAGTCCAAAGACTCACTGCAGGAGACCCAATCTATTATACCTCTCCTTGAACCCATTAAACAGACAAAGCACTCCCAATTGACTCTGACAACCCATTCCACTCATTCACAACTCTCCAAGCAAAAAATCTCGTCCTCACACCCGTGCTAACTACACTTTATTCAACTTCCAGGAATGATTCCTTGTTCTGGTCCCTCTAGCCAAGTGCTGAAACATTCCCCTGCATCTATCTTATAAAACTCTTTAAACAACTTAAATGCTTCTATCATATCCCCTCTTTTTCTTCTATCAACTAACTTCTGCGATCCCAAACCTTCAATCTATCCTCATAGGGAACATTCCACAGGTCGCTCATCATCTTGGCCACTTGCCTCTGAATCCTTTCCACAACTTCCCCATCCCAAAAAATCAGGATACCAGACTTGAGCACAATAATCCAGATGTGGGCATATCAAAGCCTTGTAAAGAGGAATAAACAACTTCCTTATCTCTACTTGTTAATGTGTTCTTCAATAGTCAAGTAATCTTATGGGCTACTTTAGCAATATTTCCTCTAAATATTAACTCTCTGTCTACTACCACCACCACCACTCCTAAATCTCTAGCTTCATCTATTTCCTGGAGTGCAGTGCCATCAATGTGATACACAACTTGCAATCTATTTATCCAAAAACGCATAACTTCACAGTTCTCCACATTAAACTGACATTCATTAACTTTTGCCCATACGGACAGCTTATTTAAATTATCCTGCAAGTTTTCCACATAACCTTGATTAACAATTACTCTACCTATTTTGCATCATCAGCAAACAACTGAATATCTAATTTCAGGTTATTTCCTAAATCATTTATGTACAAATTAAACAGCAATGGTCCCAGCACTGAACCATGCGGCACATAACTAGTCACTTGTTTTTGCCTCGATTCTGTCCCTCCACATACTACTTTTTGATATGTCCAGAGGCATCCAGATGTCCAGAGGCATCTGGACAGATGCCTCTTATGGCTGCCAGCTGTCCAGCTGCCATCCTCTTATCCACTTAACCACTGTCATATCCATCCCCATTTGTTCTAGTTTGCATAAAAGAGTTCCATGTGGTATTCTGTCAAATGCTTTTGCAAAATCCAGAAAAATCATCGTGTAGCCATTTCCTTTATCCAACTCAGCTGTTACTTTATTATAAAAAGTTAGTAAATTACTAAGGCATGTCCGACTCTTCACAAAGATATGTTGATCCTCATACAGTATCATATTTTTATCTATAGGATAAATATTTTTATTTATACGACTGCCATGCAGGAAATATTTCACTACATAAATGTGATGAAGACTAAAGATCATCCATGGAAACTGAGTAGGAATGTGGTTAGGAAGGGAGTGACGACTAGATTTTTTGCTTGAAAAGTGGTGAATGAGTGGAATAGATTGCCAGAGTCAGTTGGTTAATTTACTCTAAATCCAAAAAACTGACTTTTGTGTGTGTGGACAAACAAAATGGCACTGTTGTCACTTAGCCACTTCTGTGTCTTCTCCCAATTCCTTATTCTAAATACTGTAGTGTATTTCAGCATTCTATGCTGCACTGAGTAAAGAAAAAAAAAGTGTTTAAATTTTGTCATGTGCACACCATGTCACATGCTCCTTGTGAAAATGCAAAGTTGGTTTAACTATGGCTAGGGACTGTCTCGAAAGATGTAGATGGATTAAGGGCCTGGTTCCCTGAGAGTGATAGGAATTGAATGATGGGGATTTTAATGAGTTCTTAAGCATGCCTGTTAAGATGTATGATAAATTTGCAAACTGCTGTGAGATTGGAATGCAAAGACAGAGAAACTAGAGCTATTATGAAGGATGTAGATGGGAGCATGTGGATACCAATAAAGCAAACGAGTGTATAGGTGGATGGGAAAAGTTGGATTTAGTTCAAGAGGTAGAAAGTCAGAATTTTCCACAACTACCTCTACAAAGTGTAGAGGTAGTTGTGGGAAAAGGATACAGCTCAGTTTTATGTATACTAATACTTGAAATAGAAGTCATCAAAAACTAGAAATGTGGAAAGGCAGCTGGAGTAGATGAAACCGAACCAGAAATGCTCAACTATGGAGGTATTAAAGTTTTAAAGTGGCTGCACTGCATAATTCAGAAGGCCTGGTCAGAG
Organism: Typopeltis vanoorti; assembly: GCF_054136105.1. NCBI lineage: Eukaryota > Metazoa > Arthropoda > Arachnida > Uropygi > Thelyphonidae > Typopeltis > Typopeltis vanoorti. The sequence continues at coordinate 73,077,455 of NC_143559.1, forward strand.
GGTCGAATTCTAGATGATCGGAGCCGAGCTCTCATAGCTTCCATAAAATGACAAATAAAACTGAATGTGAGAATTATAGAAGTATTTCCCTGCTGAGTGTTCCTAGTAAGTATTATTATTATTATTATATGACACCTCGAGGGAGTCCAAAGACTCATCGAGGGAGGGCACCTACTCTACAGCTCTGTCTCCACCACCCAATTCACCAACTACACTGAACCGCAACCATCATCTACACCAACACCATCTACCACCCACCACAACCACTAGTGTTTTCACAGACAATCATAAACATCCATGCCCATGGAAGGATTCGAGCCCACAGCCTTCTGGCTGGAGAGTAGTGTTAGATCGTGAATGAGGCCTGCCTTTACTAGACAGACACTCATTCGTGATCTAACAATGAAAGGAGCTTTAAACCAGAGAAAATACCTGTACTGCTGGTCAAAATTGTATTGGAAAGAAATAAGGAGGGGGGGGGTAAAGTAAAGTGTATTATATAATTGTATATTGAGTGTAAAGTGTATCATGTAATTGTGGATTGAGTATCTAATTATTAAGTGTATATCTATTTACTTATTGAAAGGGAAAGATTGTGAAATATTTAATATGTGTAATTTTAATGAAGGAAAATAATGTGAATAAATCGAAATAAAGGAATGGTGTGTAAGCTATGGCAAACAAAGAAAACGTGATGACTAAGAGTGTAAAGGGCATGACCTTGACAAGCCCATATTGGAACCTTACATGCAAGGATTAGATAATTCTCTGAGAGGAGCTCTGTCATGAGTTTTGATGCGACCGTGAATGTAAGCTCCTTGGAAGAAAAAGGTAGATGATCGAAAGAAAGAGAAAAAGTGGGAGACAGAGAGTGAGGGACACGGTGTGGGAAAACAATGAAAGAAAAGGAAGTAGGAAGGAGGATGATCTCTGACTAGAAAGGGAAAGCTCGGGTCTAAGTGAAACCCAAACCGTGATGTTTCCCCTTGAAGGATCCAGAAATCCCAGACAAGCACATCAGATGTTCCCAGCTAACGGCAAAATTTCAGTGCGCGTGAATCCAAGAGACAGGAAGGAAAAAAATCTGCAGTGTGAACAAGGATCCAACAAGGATGCACACGTGACTCGCACGTGGTGATTCAGTGAAACAGTGAGCAGCCAGAAACGGTAAGGCAATTTTGTCCTGTCTAAAGTTAAGTGAGAGTGCTGAAGGAAAACACATTAAGCAGTGTCGCTAAAAAGAAAACTGAAACTAATTTATTTGTTAGAGTAACTTTAGGAACATTGGACTAGTAGTCCGAAGTTTAAAGGTAAAAGATAAAGATAAAAGGCATTGCCCAAGTGCATGCCTTTCTTAGAGAATGATGAATGTGTTAATTTGTGAGATTTTCATGTGATATTGTTTGAATGTGGTTTAATCTAATTAAGATAACAGAAGAATTGATTATTTCATATTTTATGTAATTTTATTAGTGTAAAATAAAACTTTATGTTTTGTCATTTGAAATCCTGGCATTGAATGTGTGTTTGAAACCGACATTTGCCAATCACTAAACTACGAACCATGATAAAGGGGAAAGAAAGATATAACCAAATAAGAAAGAGAAGGGGCCACGACTGCAACATTTTTGAGAGCCCCGAACATATCTAAGGTATAATAACTCTAACTGGTGCAGTATAAATATAAATTTGTTAGGATTTGTTACCCAGGGAAAACCTTACAATCCCTGACCACAGAGAAAGTAGTTATAAGACACATTAAGAATTGAGTAATATTAACACCCCAAAGTACGATCTAACAGTAGATATGCTAGCCTCTCGGCCAAGCACACCAGCAAAAATTATTATTATTATGTGACACCTCCAGGGAGTCCAAAGACTCATGAAAGGAGGGCACCTGCTCTACAGCTCTCTGTCTCCATCAACCACAACTAACCGCAACTACACCAACACCATCTGCTGCCCACCACCAGTCTCTTCACAGACAATCACAAACATCCTTGCCCATGGCAGGATTCGAACCTGCAGCCTTTGGCTGGAGAGCAGATACACTAACCACTCAGCCAACCAGGCCAGCATTATGCAAGTATACTTGAGAAATGGTTAACAAAAATTGTGGAAGGGAAGCTTAGTGAAGAACAAGCTGGAATCAGGCCAAACAGAGGTGGTCAGGATCAGATTTTCACTTTAAGACAAATAGTTGAGAAATCTTGGGAATATAACAAGAATTTCAATTTAAGTTTTATTGATCTATAAAAGGCATATGAAAAGGTGTCAGGAAGAAAGCTCTTCAAAACACTATCGATATATGGTGTAAATAGAACATTATATCAACCAATACGAGGGAAGGGGGGGATCTGAAAAATTCTGATAAACACCTAGAACAAAAATTAATTAATTTTTTGTCTTCTTATATATCCTAACAGAAAAAGAACAAATTATTACATGGGGATTAAAGAGTTTTAAGATATATTCTTTCTTGTGGTTATATCAGTTCCTTTAATATCATTTTTGTTCATGGCACTTATCAGAACTTTCCAGACCCCCCTCCTCCCATTCATAGTCTTTATTCAAGCTGTAAGTAAGCAGTTAAAATTGAAGGAGATATAGGAAGATGGTTTGACGTTAAATCAGGTGTGACAAGGATGCACAATTATCTCCACTGTTATTCATTATCTATGGATTACATTATGAAGGAAAGTGGTATTAAATCTTATATCAAAATTGGTGATGTTAATCTTAGCTCTTTAATGCAAATGATGTTATACTTCTGAATAAATCCAGTACAAGTCTGCAAGATTCCCTGACTAAATTGAATAACTGTTGTAATAAATTTGGTATGAAAATCAACAATAAAACAACAAAAATAATGAAAATAGGCAGAAACATTGAAAGCATCAACTGTATCCTGAATGATGAATCTAAAGAACAAGTAAAACATTCAAGCTATTTAGGCACAATTGTTAATGCAAATAGACAACATAATTGGTAAAGCTGGTAGAGTAGGAAGTCAGCTGAATAAATTTATATGGAAGAAAGAAATTAATCTAAATGCTAAATTAGATGTATACAAGACAGTGTTCAAATCAATTTTAACTTATGGATTTGAGAGCTCAGTTAGAAATAAAACACTTGATCAAAGACTGGAGATCTCTGATATGAGAGTTCTGAGAAAGATTACTGGAGAGAACAGATGGCATCATTGGCAGAATTACATTAAAATAAGGATATTAGGAAAAAACTTGCCATTGTTAGCATTCACGAATGTGTTAGTAGAGCTAATATCAAGTGGTATGGTCACTTAAGAATGGGGAGGAAAGATTAGCAAAGCAAGTGTTCTTTGCCAAGTGGCAGGAAAAAGACCCAGAGGAAGTCCAAGATGTAGGTGGAATGATATAGTAAAAAGTGCCTAAAATGACAGAAATAAAGATTTGATAATGTTGGAGTCTTGATAGATAACAGATTAATTTGAAGGAAAATTGTTGATCAGAAGTAAGTTAGTAGTGGTGTTACTTTTTTTCATGTAGTACTATCATAATTATCCTGTACACCCCCTAGAGGATACATCACGAATTTGATGATGATGATGATGAGAGAAACATTCAGAACAAGTAAGAGTTTTGGCATTAGTCTGCTCTTCCCTTGCTAATACCAAAAGTTATTGGTATTAGCAAGATGTACCTAATAGAAGATGATAGAGTAATTGGTATTGAATGTGAAGGCTATAATACTTTCAGGACAGATAAAGCAAACAAAATTGGGAGAGGGGTATTACTGATAATAGCAGACGATTTGTAGCCAAAAAGAATAACAGCTCAACAGGGTGATCAGTGAAATGGAAAGCAACATAACTGAGGCCACATGGTGTGAGACAGAAGATAACAGGACAAAATATATAGCTGGTTGCTGCTATAGGTCAGGGAAGTAAGAGAGATGATACAAATGATATGCATTCGGAAATAAACTTTCATAGACTGGAAGGAGGAAAGGTCACATGGGAGAAATTAAATGGAATTTATGTAGTTACTAAGAAATAATTACTTAAGACAGCATGTGATGGAAGGTACTAGGGGATTGAGAATGTTGGACATTGTGATTACATTAGATTATCAGCTATGGAACTGCAACACACTAACAAGCACAATAAAGACATCATCTCTTGATACAGCCCCATCTTGATTATTGTGCACAAATCTCATCACTTGGGTTCCTTGGAGATACAGAAGAGGTGGAAAGGATCCAGAGGTGGGTGACCAAGATGGTGGCAGTTCTATGAGATGTTCCTTATGAGTATAGATTGAAGATTTGTGGGTTACAGAAATTGGTGGATAGAAGAAAAAAGGGGTGATATGATAGAGACCCTCGGATATTAAGAAAGAGTTTAGTTAGCAAGGGTGTGAGGGCTAGTGTTTCACTTGAAGAGTGGTGAATGAGTGGAATGGGTTGCCAGTCAGTTGTGAGTGCTGTGTCAGTAAATGAATTCAAAGCAAATTATAACAACTATTGTGCAAATTGTTGTTCCATGTCTTCAGTCCAAATTGCCATTAATTTGTTCGATTAATATACCACTTTTCTAGGAAATGATCGTGGACTGCATTGGTTGCATATGCAAACTTTATGTTTTATGATAGTTCTAACAGCCAATTCATTTACTTTGTAAACTTATGCGACTTTCTATGAACTTATTACATTTTTTTATGCTGTTTAATAATATCTACTTCATTCTCCACAGTTATAATAATGTGCCGCTTCTTACAACTGTGAATACCTGTATTTATTCTAATCACTTTTATGTTTCTCAGATATATTTAGGGTTTATATTTTGTTTTCAATAAGTACATGGGGGTTACTAACAAGAAACAACTTGCATTTTCCTTGCATTCAAAGTAGAAACAAACAAAATGGCAATAAAGCTATGAGGTGTACATCAATTTACTAAAGTCATCTCTTATGTTCAAAGTGGCACTCGATACACTAGCTGGATGTTTATCATTTGATGCATTCTTCTCTTATACTATACATAATAAAATTATGCATCTAAAATATTTTGTTTTCATTAGGAAAGGAATTAAAGTTTGTGTGATTATTATAAAATAACAGTTTAGAATTTTTCACCTTATGGATAAGTTTTCAAGACAATATGAGTTGTAACTCATGCACACTTCATTGACTTAAATTTCTATTTAAAGAAATACTGTGTTTAATAGCATATTTATTTAATGTATAGTTTTAAAAGAAATCAACTTATTTTGGTATGCATCACTAGGTCTCTCTTATCTGCATGATTCAATCTACCAATTGGAAAGCAGCTGATTTTGCACACCTATCACTTTTTTTTTCTTTTCTTGTGTAACCGAGAAAATTTAAGCATTAGCTATTTATCACTTGTATCCTGTATATATGTTGGATTCTGAATACATAGAGATTTGAGTAATTAATATTTGCTTCAGAATCCAACATGATCTTCCATCACATAAGCCAAACTTGTAATTATTATTTAATGTAAATCACTTGTTTATAAATTAATATTCATATAACTACCTTTAAGTTTATTTGATATTTAATTATTTAATCAATGATATGTATTAATAGTGAAAAGACTCTGTATTAAAATATTATTAAGTTTATTTTATTTATTTCTATGTTAATATTGTAAGAATTTGTATCCAACATTTTAACTGCGTATTAATTGAAGTGTAAATATTCTTTATTTGTTCCTGTATGTAGAGGTATAACGTTTTGCAATACCTCAGTTTTGTTATATTTTGTTTTGGTTGTCATGGAGATGTATGTAAGATAGCTATCACGAGTTTAGAACAGTGCGTTACAGATTAGTATTGAAGGGCTGGAAAGGATTTTAGTTGAAGAGAGCATGAGAATAATTTCGGCAGGAAGAAGGGATATATAAGCTAAGAACGTGGAGAAAGCTATTCATTCGGGGAATCAGAGTACGATAACAGCGAGTCACTCAAGTAGCTAATTAAAGTTTACTAGTCGAGGAGCGAGTTAGCTAGTAAGTTGTAGAACAACAATAAAGCAACGGAAGATAGCAAAGTGACAACTGGATGACTAGCTATACTTTATTATTAGTTGGCATTTAAATTCAGGACCGACTTTTCAGGGACACACGGAAACTTGAAGCTTAGCACGGAGTAACTAAGAGAATAAGTAGAGGCAGCAAGGTTGAATTTAAACGATAGCTGTGTTAAGAGATATAGTGCCTAAAAGATTAATTAAATGCCGGAAGTATAGGCAATTGTGCGTAAAAACTTCAAGTTAAAGAATTACTGTGTTATCTTAGTTCAAGAGTTATTGGTAGAATACTAAATTAGTCAAGTGATGTCAAAGATAGTACAAGCCTTTTGATCTGAGCAAGAACGTTTTAACTATGTGAATTGCGACCATTAATTTATTCAGTTATTACTAAGAAGATTTGTTTTAATGAGTGTTGTTAATTGTTTTAAGTGTATGCAGTTATAAGAAATGTTCATATATAAGTAGATGAACAAGGAAGATTACTGGTAAGAATTATCCAACTATTGATATTCCTATGCGGGGATATGTGTGTGTTTCTTCCTAGAATATCCCTATATTAACAGTAACTATTGCAGAGATTAGCTGGAGTATGGATTTAAGAGTGTATACTTGTGAAGAAGTGTTACTGCCCTTTTATTGTATTTGGAACTTAAGTAACTATGAGATATTAATGTAATTGGTTACTAAGGAACTTACGACATTGAACTTTTTCAAATGGTTAATTGAATTTTGTGAAAGCTGTATTTCAGACAACAGATTAACCATTGCTTGAAATTATATGACTAAATTACCAGATGAGCTAAAATGTTTATAATAGCTTATTCAGTGATTTAAACTAAAGTGTATAAATTGTGAGCCTAAATTAAATATTTGTTTTGTTGATCTAAAGTTGTATTTTACCTGAATCTCTTTTACTGCATCGTTCATAAAATATTCGAACCAAAGTGGGTGAATTACATAAGTTAAATAAACTCGGCCTGTATACATAATAATAACATATTAAGGGGAAATAGTTGAGAGTTGGTTTTACTTCAATTCTTGGACTAATTTAGATATAGAGTGGCGCAGTCAATAAATACAAATTTTCTCTATATTTGGATTAGAAATCAACTAGCAACTTATTTTTTGTTTAAGAACATCGTAGTGACAAACATGTCGGATCCAAAGATGGGTTAAGACGAATTAGGATCCAACATCCTCCCTTGGGTATTGAGCAGAGGTGACCAATTACAAAGTTGAATGACTATCAAACTTTTCAGGTTGTTTTAGATTTTAATGGTACAGACCACACATTTTGTTTATTATGATTTCAGGTAATCAACATTAATTTCTGGATACACTTGGATAAAGGATGAAACCAAGAATATAACTTCTTTAATTTATAGTAAAACCAAGTAAAAAATTTAAAGCCAAACACGTGTTTTACTAAACTTTCTTCTCCCATTTTCATGGGAGATCTATCCTCTGGTTCCCTGTGAGGACAGATTGAAGATGTGTGGGTTGCAGAGTTTAACTGACCGATGAAGGAGAGGGGATATCAGAGAAACTTGTAAGTTGCTAAAGGGATTCCATAAGATTGACACAAAAGAAATTTTTCAATACATAGGGAATAGGAGGGGGGATCACACTTGGAAGTTATCTAAGAGTGTGTACACTAGGTTCTTTAGTTGGAGAGTGGTGAATGAGTGGAATGGATTGCCATAGGTGGTTGTGAGCACCCCAACAGTGAATAAGTTTAAGGAAATGTAGGATTAGGTATTGTTCTAATGGATAGTGGGTCTCCTGTGATGAGTCTTTTGACTCCATGGGGTGCCCGTATAAATAATAATAATTCTGTTTAAGTGACCACTACCTCAGATTAGCTCTGTTAACCCATTCTTGAATACTAACAATGTCAAGTTAATTCTTAAACTTCTTAATATCTTCATTTTTAATATGATTCTGCTACTGATGCCATCTGTTAACTCTATTAATTTTTCTCAGAATTCTCACATCCAGTCTTTCATCAAACATTTTATTTCTCACCCTCTTCTCAGATCCCAAACCAGTCAAGTTAAAACTAGTTTCAGTGCTGTCTTGTATACAGTGCTTTAACTGATTTCTCTCTTATCCTATATAAATTTAATTGGTTGACTCTCTACTATCAGCTTTGCTAATTCCGTTATCTTTTTCCATATTTAATATAATATAATATAAATTTTCAACAGTTTTCCATATTTAATTTGCCATCTTCAATAAAAATTGTACCTAAATAGCTGAAATATTTCATTTGTTCAATAGGTTTCCCATTTAGGATGCAACTGATGTCTTCAGTGTTCCTGACTATTTTCAGTCTTCTTTGTCTTTTTATTATTGGTTTTCATGCCAAATCTGTTACAGCAATTATTCAATTTAGCCAGGAAATTCTGCAGACATATACTGCATTTATTTAGAAATATAACATTATCTGCATAAAGTAAAGAGCTGAAATTAACATCTCCAATTTTGATATCAGACCTAATGCCACTTTCCTACATAATGTAATCCATATAGATGATGAATAACAGTGGAGATAATGAGCATCCTTGTCATATACCTGACTTAACATCAAACCATCTTCTTATATCTCATTCAATTCTAAATGCTGACTTACAGCTCAAATATATATTAAGTATTGCTTGATATAATGTCCCATTTACCCATATAACTGTAGCATTTTGAGCTGTTTTTCTCTTGGCAGCATATCACATGACTTTTCCAGATCTACAAAACTTAAATACAGATCTTTGTTATCTTCTCATGATTTCTCAACTATTTGTCTTAAAGTTAAAATCTGATCCTGACAACCTCTATTTGGCATGAACCCAGCTTGTTCTTCTCTAAGTTTCTTTGACAATTTTTCTTACTCTTTCTGAAGTATGCTTGTAAAACACTGATTAGGGCAATTCCTCTGTCATTTGCACATTCAGTTTTATTTTAATTTTTTGTAGACAGGCATTATGAGAGCCCAACTCTAATCATATGAAATTTGACCCTTTGACCAGGCTTTCTGAATTATGCAGTGCAAACACTGTGAAACTTTCATCATCATCATCATGTGTCATCTCCATCTAGGAGGTTGACTACAGGGTATAAGGATAATGTGGTGAGGACCTTATTTCTTCCACATTGTTGTAAGTATTCATGGCTCTGAGAGATGAAAAACCTGAGTTTCCAGGTGAAAAAAACCCTCTACCTCTGTATGAGACTGGCTAACTCACCTTTAGTTGAAAGAGACCAGATTTCTCATGGATGAGAATTGAACCCAGGTCTTTCTGACCAAAGCTTTGTCTATACTGACTGAGCTATGGAGGCGCTAAAATTTTTAAAAACTTTTATACTACCATATATTTTAGCATTTCTGGGCAAATATCATCTACTCCAGATGACTTTCCACATTTCAAGTTGTTGATTGCACTTTCTATTTCAAGTATTGATTTTTACTAATGACTGCACTCCACTTCAATATTTTTTGCCACATGAAAACGGTAGCAAATGATATGAGAGTTGCACTACATGAAGATTCAATTATTAGACGCATATGCAAAGATGCATGAGATTTGTTTTACTGAAGGTAGAATGAGCACGGTGACTGAAGCAATGGATATGAGGAGGAAATGAGCAAATGATTTGGTTGGGAACAACAAGAATGCAAAAAATGGATATTAGGAGGTTGTTGAAGAGAATGAAAAATAATGGTGGTGGTGGTGGTGGAAAAGATGTGTGTATGTGTGTGTGTGTATTTCCCAAGTATGACCATGAACTGACTCAGCAAAGTTCATGAAATAGTTTGCAAGTGGAGCTGTGTGCAAAGAGAAACGAATGTAGTTTGTGAATGGTATGATTTTGGGAAACAGATGGAACTGTATAAGAGAGAGAGATGGCCTACAATGGTTTTTTGTTTGCAAGTCAAGTGAAGAGATTGTTGTTGGAATGAAAAGGAATAACTGCATTGAGCAGAAGATCTAAAGCAGGAAGTACTGATGTGGAGAAGTAGGAAAGTTGAATGGAGATGTGAGTAGTATGAGTAAAGGAAATGAGACAGCAGGAAAGACAAACAGTGAAATAAGGGAGGGGAACATCAGAGCAGACAGGGAGACTGCAGCTGTGAATGCAGAAGTGAATCTGTGAGTAGGCCAAAAAAGGAATGGATGGGATTTACTTGGGGGGGACAGGAGTGAGTGAGTCTAGGGGAAGGTAGTAGGATGGTTTAATGATGGAATGGCCAGGGGGGGGTATAGAAGAGTCACACCAGATAAGTAGTGTCAGTGGGACATGTTATAGACCTAGAAATGAACTATTATGTTTGTTTATGACTGCTAGAGTATCCAAAATATAGGAACAAAATTGTTGCACCAATTGAGTTATTATTATTATTATTATTAAACAAGACCTCATTGAGTCAAAGACTCATCTAGGAGGTCCTTTTATCTTACACACACATCTCATCATACCGTGTCTTAAACACATTCAAACTACTTGCAGACACCACGCTCTCAGGCAAGGCATTCCAATCACTCACAACTCTGCACGAAAAAAACCTGCCTCTCACTCCCTTACTCACACCCTCCTTATACAGTTTCCAGGGATGACCCCTGGTTCTCCCCTGATCTCCCACTATTCTCTGTAGAACTTCTCCACCATTGATCCTATAACAACCCCTTACCAACTTGTAGGTCTCTATCATATCTCCCCTCTTCCTTCTCTCCACGAGACTCTGCAAATTAGGGGAAGTTCTTTCCTCATACTCAACATTCCAGAGGTCAGAAACTACCTTAGTCAGTCGCCTTTGGACCCTTTCCAACATCTCTTCATCCTTCTGAAAACCCGGTGACCAAATCTGGGCACAATAGTCCAAGTGTGGCCTAATCAAAGCCTTATACATTGGAACAAGTATCTCCCTACTTCTACATGTCAGTGTCCTCCGCATCATTCCCAGAAGTCTTTGTGTTGTCTTCACAATTTTGGCGATGTGTCCCCTAAATTTTAGATCCTTATCCACTATCACCCCCAGATCTCTTATTTCCTCTACTTCCAACAATATATTCTCACCAAGCATAAATTCTGCATCCCATCTTTGTTTTCCAAATTTTAAAACTTTACATTTTGCAACATTGAACTCACATCCCCATTTGCTTGCCCAATCACTCAATTTATTCAAGTCTTCTTGCAAGGCCACAACATCTTCACTACTCTTTATGGTTCGTCCCAACTTTGCATCATCTGCAAACAACTGAATATCTCCATCCAAATCTTCACCAATATCATTAATATATAAGTTAAATAGTAATGGCCCTAAAACAGACCCCTGAGGCACTCCACTAGTGACTTTCCTTTTCCTGGATATTGCACCCCCATACACAACTTGTTGATACCTATCAGATAGCCAGTCTCCAATCCAATGCACTAATCTAATATCCAACCCCATCTGCTCTAGTTTGACTGTCAACTTATCATGAGGTACTCTATCAAAAGCCTTTGCGAAATCCAAGTATATTACTGTGTATCCTTCTCCTCTGTCCAAGGAAGCAGTCACTTTATTGTAATAAGTAAGTAGATTACTAAAACATGACCTCCCTTTAGCAAATCCATGCTGTCCATCAAAGATTATACCATTGTTGTCAACCCAACTCTGGATCCTAGTTCTCACAAGCTTCTCCAACAACTTAACCACAACACCTGACACACAGATAGGCCTATAGTTTGATGCTTGAGTTCGATCACCTCCTTTATGAAGTGGCACAATCTTGCCCTCCTTCCACTCTTTAGGAACTTGACCAAGTGCAAGACTCGTATTAAAAAAATATGTCAAGGCAGGTGTCAACTCTCTGGCACACTCCTTCAGAATACGTGGTGATATATTATCAAGTCCCACAGCCTTATTTACATCTAGTTTACTCAACTCCCCAAACACCTCTTGCTCACTTACAGTCAGTCTCTCCTCCCCATCATCAACTGCTCTTAATCTCTCCATGAAGTCACATTCACAAGATTGAAAGATCTTTATGAATTGCTCATTAAGTATCTCCACAACACATTCTGCAACAGCTGTCTTTATACCATTTCCTCCAATCAATGTCATCCTTCCATAATCATTCTTTCTTTTGCTGGCTACATATCGAAAGAACTCTCTAGGATTCTTTTTGGCTTCATTAGCTAACTGCTGTTCATACCTCTCTTTAGCTACTCTCACCAACCAAGTCACCCTCCTTGCCTGGTCTTTGTAGACCTCATGAAATTGGTTACTTCCACTTCTCTTATGCTGTCTCCACAATGCCTTTTTTTTCTGTATTGCATGCTTAATCTCTTTATTCATCCATCTCACACCTACCTTATTCAACCTTCTCACCCGTGGTATACATTTAGACATTGCATCTACTAAATAGTTTTTGAAAATCCCCCAAGCTGCATTGATCTCTTTTCCAGCTAACTCCTCATTCCATGCTACATCTGCAAGCTGTCTCCTGAGCTCTTCATAATCACCCCCCTTGTAGTTCCACATATACCCTTTTTTCACAGGGGTCCTTGCACTGCTGGAAACCACCCAGGTAATCACCTCATGGTCACTTTCACCAATTGGTGGATGATTTGACACCTCATTTATAATTACATCCTCCGATGAGATGACCAAATCCAAGACCCTTAATCCTCGTGTGCCCTCTGTTACATACTGTCTGAGGTAGTTATCCCTCAAAAACTCAAGAAACTCATTTTCTTTACTTCCAGTCGCTATCTCTTCAATCCAGTCTATATCGCCATAATTAAAATCACCCATAATGATCACCCTTTTCTTATTTGCTTGGCTTATTTGACTATACATTTCACTATCACCACCATCCACATTACCAGGTCTATAACAACATCCCACCAAGTATTTGATTCTATTCACCTCTATCTCACACCATACTGCCTCAAAACCACTGGCCCTATTTCCCTCTTGCATCTCTACCTTGTATGGACATAACTCTTTCTCTATCATCAATAGCACTCCCCCTCCCTTTTTATCCCTTCTATCCTCACGAAACACATCATACCTTTCCATCTCTATTCCTGTCAGGATGTCGTCTTCATCTAACCATGTCTCACTTATTCCAACAATCTCTGGGTACACAGACACAATTAGTGCAACCATTTCATCCGCCTTGTTTCTTATGCTTCTAGCATTGGTATACAAACACAACAACTCATTTCTGGATCTACAGCTAGTTCCACTGATACCATTCACTCGATGTGCTCTCTCCATGCTGGACTGGGGCCATTTCTCTTTCTGCTTCTTCATTTTAGAACCCTTTGCAACAACATCTGTTTCCTCTTGATCCCTGGTCATCCCATTACTTTCCTGCCTACACATGCTTTCACCTCCTCTTGGAGCATCCACCTTTCTCACACTGTGTATCCCTGTCCACCCTGGGCCTCCTCGTTTCCCTGCTCCTCTTGCACACCCATTCTCTCATTTTCTATACTCATACCACTCACCTCTCCATTCATTTCCACTTCTTCAATCTCTCCTGTCTTACTCTCCTGCTCTTCCACATCACTCCCCTCTCGATCTGATTCATTTTCTCTATTCACTTCTCTACCTTCCAGTAGCAGTCTCTCCAAGCGACTCACACCATAACCACTCAAATGCAGTCCATCGCTCCCATACAGCTCACTTCGTCCCTCAAACTCATTCCACACATTAACAAACTGTACACCCATCTCCTCACACATTTCAGCCAGAATACCATTCATAATCCTTGCTCTCCGCCTCATTTCACCACAATCATACCTAGGTAACACACTGACCACCCTTCCTGTCACACTATTCTCTTTTATCTTTCCAAGCAGTCTCTTGACATTCATTTTGACATGCTCTTTGTTCTCTCTCAAATCATTTGTACCAATTAATACAATTAACTCTTTTGCTCGCTCCCGCCTCACATCCAATGCCTCAATCACTCTACTTATTTTACCGCCTGGAAAACATACTTGTGCATTTTATCCTCTAGCACACCTTTAATAATGGAGTCGCCATACAACGCCACTCGCTCATCTTTCGTTAACTCTTTCATGCCATCATGATTTATTTTAATAGTTTTGACCTGAATTCTCTTAATTTCATTCCGCATCCATTTCATTTCTTGCCTCATCCAATCTAATTCACTTTCCGAACCTCGCGACACATTCTCTCTATCATTAAATCTTTCTAACTTTCTAACTCTCGACCCCCTCTTCTCACATTTCCTCTCATTCATCCTTCTTTGTTTCCGTACTTTCGGTCCAACATACGTCCAACTTTCACTATCATTCTTCTCACTTTCACTCTCATTTATCTTTCTTTGTTTCCGTACTTTTGGACTAACATGCATCCAACTTTCGCTATCATTCTTCTCACTTTTACTGTCATTCATCTTTCTTTGTTTCAGTACTTTCGGTCCAACATGCGTCGAACTTTCGCCATCATTTATTCTTTCGATTTTTTTTACTTGCGATTTCTGCATTACGCAAGTTCTACTTTCATTCGTTCTCTCAATTTCGTTTCTTTCCACCTCACTTTCGTCCCTTTTAACATCCGTTACGGTTGTCAAATCGCTCTTTTTCTTTTTTCCTTATTTTTTAACATTTTTTCGCTTCTCTTGCTCACCATCCATTTCTTTCAAACGTGCAATCGCAACACAATCAGTACTAGCACTTTCTGTCATCAATTTCATATTCGCATTCATTAGTTCTTCGTTCAGGTCACACTTCGCACACACCCTTCTTCCATCCGCACTAAACATCCACAAATCATTTATGTAATCGAAGGAATACATATAACAGACCTCACACTTAACGAAACGACTGAAATCTACATTCAAATCATGGAATGACAATGCCGCCGCCATTTTTTTTTTTTTCTCTCTGCCGGTTACTAGGTCTAATAATAACGATTTCGTAATTTAGTTTAGACAAGAAAAAAAAACCCACACTAATAATACCGGTAGCGTACAACGTTTACAGCCACTCTTACTCAAACAATTACGCATATATACTTTATTATTCCTAGTAAAAACTTATCTGAATCAGGAGCTCTTCAAAACACGTCCGCAGTACTTGGCCCACTAGCGCCCCCTCAATTCAGTCATCAAAAAATTGTTGGAATAAGTGAGATGTGGTTGGATGAAGTTGAAAACCTAATAGGAATAGAGATGGAGGGATATGTTTTTTATGAAGATAGACAGAACAGAAAGGAAAGCAGAATGCTGTTTGACGATAGCAGAGGATTTATGCCTATCCAAGGTGGAGAGTCCTCAGGGACTCACACCTGATGAGTATGGGAATGGCAATACCAAGGAACCTGACGTTCATCATCATCATCATCATTGGCTCGACAGTCCACGTGGACTGTCGAGCTCATTTATTGCAGAGGAGGAATCTGTAGTTCCTCCACTGCAATAAATTTCTGCCTTCTTCAGAAACTTCTGCCAGTCTTCCTTATTCAATGCCAAACTCCTCCAATTTTTGACTCCTAAAACCTTAATATCTTGCATCACTCCATCTTCCCATCTTAATTTAGGTCTTCCAATTTTTCTTTTCCCTTCCGGTTTAGCATTAAACATCTTAACTATTCTATTACTATCCATGCGTATAATGTGTCCAGCCTAACTTAATCTATTTATTTTTATGTGCTTAATAATAAAGTCTGGCTCATTAAATAATCTGTATAGCTCATAGTTATATCTTTTCCTCCACACACACACACCATTCTCTTGTACTGCTCCAAAAATATATCTCAGAACTCTTCTTTCAAACAGATCTAGCAATCTTTCATCTGCCATTGATAAAGTTTTTGGAAGCATAAGTTAACACTCGTCTTACAGGTACTTTGTACATTGCTATCTTTGTTTTTCTTGAGATCAGATGTGACTTTAGGTGTTTCCTAAGAGTCCACAAAAGCATCTATTCGTGGAAAGAATACGTCTCTAAATCTCAGTACTGATATCATTTTTACAATTAAATTCTGACCCCAAGCATATAAAACCATGTATCACAAATCTTTCTAGTTACTGGCAATTACTTTGTTTTTTCTTGGTTAATCTGCAAATTCATCTTCTTTGCTGCCTTTTCTAAACTGATGAAAGTTTCTTCCATTATTTTTCATGCCCTTTCTATAATATCGATATTGTCTACATATGCCATAATTTGTACTGACTTGTAGAAATAGTTCCCCTTGTATTAATACCAAAATCTCTGAAAACGTTTTCAAGTGTTATGTTAAACAGTAAAAAAGCTAAGCCATCCCCTTGTCAAACACCATTTTATATATATATTGAATCAGACAATATGTTCTGAATTTTGATCTGACAACGAGTATTTCTCATTGTAGCTTTAACTAAAGCAATAAGCTTTCACAGAATCTGTAGTTCCTCCACTGCAATAAATAAGTTAGATCTATCTATGCTATCATATGCGGCTCAAAAGGTGGTGTGTTTCAATTCCAAATTCATTACATTTCTCAAGTAATTGGCATATATTAAAAATCTGATCATTTGTAGATATTCTTTGATAGAATCCACACTGATAATTGCCAGTAGCATTCTCTACATAGGGATTAAGTCTCTGAAATAGAATGTTAGAGAAAATTTTATAAGTTGTACATAGTAAATTAATTCCTCTATAGTTAGAACATAGTTACATCACTTTCTTATGGATAGGACATATGATGCTCAGATTCCATTCATCTGGAATTGTTTCATTAATTCAGATTTTGTTGAAAAGTTAACACATCTGCTTGAAGTATTTTGTATCAGGACTTCTTCTGCTTGTATCCTATCCATTCCTTGGGCTTATTGTTCTTAAGTTTTTTAATAGCTGCCTCCACTTCTACATTGGTTGGTACTGGTTACAACTGCTTCTAGATCTTGGCTCTGTTCCATATCATCTAATTAACCAAATATATTTATTATTATTATTATTATTATTATTATTATCCAGGCCTCCATGGAGTCAAAAGATTCCTTGTGGGAGGTCGTTTTTAGGAAATACAAAGTTTATCATACCACTCATTGAATCCATTGACCGTTCCCACTCCAACCACTCTCTCAGGCAATGCATCCCAAAGTTCAACCACCCTCCTTGCAAAGAAACCACTCCTCACCCTCTTGCACACAGCCTCCTTTTGTAACTTCCAGGGATTGTACCCTTGTCATTGCTCCTTCCCACCATTCCACAAAGCAAAAGAACTCCCCAGTGTCAACCCTATAACCACCTCTCAACAGTTTAAAAGTCTAGATCATATCACCTCTCCTCCTTCTTCTATCCACCAAACTCTGCAGTCCACATTCCCTCAGTCGATCCTCATAATTTATATTGTACAGTCCTGAAACCATCTTTGTTATCTGCCTCCGTACCCTTTCCACAGTCAATTTATCCCCTTCAAATCCTGGGGACCAAATCTGAGAACAATAGTCTAGGTATAGTCTGATCAGGGCCTTATACAACAGAATGATAACTCTTTTATCTCTGCAGGTCAGCGTCCTTCTCAGTATTGCAGCATTTGAATTCAATAGTTCATCGAAATGCTCTGCCCATCTTTCTAGTATCATTTCATTCCCACTAAAAATTACCCTCCATAATGTTGTTCTAGGCTGAAAATCTTTCCGACTACTATTTAACTTTTGATAGAAAAATGTGCTTTCATTCATACTTTTGAGATTTCCAATTCCTTAAGTTCATCCTCATAGAATTTCTTCTTTCTATTCTTATGCACTCTTTTTTCTTCTTTTTTAGCCAAATGATATTCTGCCACAGCTTTACGAGTGTGGTTCCTCTGCTGCATTTGTTTACATGCCTCATTTTTAATACAGTCATACGTTCACATTCTGCATCAAACCAATGGCTATACTTAACTCTACTGACTTTTCCTAATATTATGTCTGCTGTTGTCACTATGACATCCCTAAGAACATCCCAAGCTTCATTAACACTCTCACCAATGGTTAGACCAGATAGGTTTTCAATGATTCTCTCACCATATTTGGATTTAACTTCTAATTCCTTCTCAATCTTTCCTTATTAAACTTTTAGCATGGGACCCATATATCTTCCTTGCATTAGAGATTCTGCTTCTAATCTTTCATATAATCAAATAGTGATCAGAATCAATATTTGCTCCACTGTAGATTCTAACATCCATCAAATTGGATAGGTGTCTTGCATCTAGTAAAAGATGATCAATTTAGTTAAAGGTGTCTCCATCGGGAGACTTCCAGGTCATTTTATGAATATCTTTATGATTAAACATTGTATACTACCAATAATCACATTTCTTGAAGAAGTAAAGTTGATCAATCTAGTCCCATTATTGTTAGTCTCCAGAGATATCGTGAGGAATTTTGGCGCCTATGGCCAGGAAAGAAAATTGCACGATTGGCGTTTATGGCAATTTTGATGCCTATGGCCAGGAAAGAAAATTGCAGTGGTCTAAAAAAAAAAAAAAAACCTTTAAAAATCTCAATTTCTGCGCCTATGGCCAGGGCCACATTGTCCATAGCCTCACTATGCCTCTGTTAGTCTCATTATGTAAACTATATTTCCCAATGGTTGGCCTGTGTGTATCCTCTTTGCCTATCTTGGAATTCAAATCACCTATAATAATTTTTACATCCCTCTTTGGACATTCCCCATAGATCTTATTTAATTCATCATAAACAACTCTTTTTCGGCATAATTTTTTTTCTTCATTTGGAGCATGTATACAGATAAAACTGTGTAACTGTAGTTAAAAAAACTGTCCTTAAATTCGTAATCTACACATTCACCGAGTGCTGACTACACATACACATTCGTGTATGTGTAGTCACTGATCTGATCCACAGTCAGCTGAGTGCTGACTGTGGATCAGACCACAGACTTGTTTGAATTACAATAAATATGAAGCTAAAAAAGCCTCCTGTATCTTTGCTCCTAAGTTCATAACATTCACCATCCCCCTTACATAATCATTTCTCAGACAATCCTTTCTGGTCACACACCACATCCACCTAAGCATTCACATCTCCACTATCTCCATCCTGCTGATATTATTTTTCCTCAGGGCCACAGTTTCCATAGTACTAATAGATTTAGAACATTAATGTGAAATACAGATAAATTAAATAATAGTAACACCAAGACTGTTTCAGAATAATATAGCACAGTATATTGAAAAAAAAGAAGACCCCACAAATGGATCAAGATAAAAGAAGTAATACTGACTGCAGCAGAAAAATGTACTGCAAAAACAAAGAGTAAATTTAAAAAAATATGGATGACTGAAGAGATACTAGAACGAATAGATAAAAGAAGATCCTAAAAATAACCCAAATGGAGATGAAGAATATAAAAGTTATACAGACAAATAAAAAATAAATGTAGGGAAGAAAAACATATATGGATCAATAATAATTGCTTAGAAGTAGAGAAATTAGATAAAGAAAATAAAATTGTAGAGTTACATTCAAAAATAAAATTTATTAATAACCAAAAGAAAAGAACAAGCCAACAGTTAAAAGATAAGAATAAGAATGTTATTATAAATCCAGAAGACAAGATACAAAGATGAAAAGAATATCCAACAAAACTGTATAATGACCATAGGCCTGGTCATTATACAGTTCTGTTAAGTTCTGTTCTATTGTAGGTTTGCAATAAACAGTTCTGTTTATTGCAAACCTACAATCAATGTTCATTCAAAAAATCCAGGTATACTTAAAGACAGAGGCATAGCTAGGGAGGAGCAGAGGGGGCAGTCTACCCTGGATGACACTTTGATCCTTTTCGAACTTTTGCAGTTATTTCTAAAATACAGTCTTGAGAACTCATTTCCAATTATTGTAATACTAATGTGAATTTTCCTCAGAATTGCTGTAGGTGTTGCTAGATGTGAGAGGAGTTTTTCTAAATAAAATAGGTTAAGAGTTACCTACATTATTATGAAATAGACTTTGCCAATGTCATCGACGATTTTACAGGAAAGCAAGAAAAATAACATTTTAGAATGTTGAAATTAAAGTTTTATTTAAAAAATAAACATAGTGTTTTAATTTATTTCCCTATACATTGTTTTGACTTTTTGTAGTATTTTTGGTGTGTATTGAGAGGGGAGGCAAACTCAGGGACCGCCCCGGGCAGCAAAAGCTCTAGCTACACCACTGCTTAAAGAAGAAATAGTAAGTGCAATAAAATAATAATTAGAATTAGCAATATTAGATTTGCTGACGATTTGGTGTTCATAGCGAAATCAAAAATAGAGTTACAAAATATGGTTAAAATATTAATCAAAAAGAGTCAGAATTATGGCTTAATATTAAATACAGCAAAAAAAGTATATGGTAATAAGTAAAAAACAGCAACAAAACACAAATTTAAGAGTATCAACAGGATTGATTCAAAATGTAAAGGCTCATAATTATTTAGATGGAAAAAAAGAAGCACTGTGGAATAATAAATTACTAATGATCCTATGGAATAAATAAACAGACTAAAATAAGAATAATAAAATCCTATATATGGTCCACATTGAATTCTGGACGTGAGACATGGTCATATAGAAAATCCATAATCAGGAAATTGCAGGTCTTTGAGATGTGGTGCTATAGGAGAGCACTGAAGATTTCTTAGAACAAGAAAAAAAAACTAATGAAGAGGTATTGAAGTTAATGAGAACCAATAGAGAGCACTCGTGGAAGACCTTATAAAGAGAAAGTGCAAGATGACATATATTAAGAGGATCAGCAAGGAAAAACGTCTCTGGGAGTACTGGAGGGAAAATAAGAGGGAAAGATCTAGCAGACCAAGAACTTCTTGGGTTGCTGATGATGTAAAGAAACAAATGGGTAACAAGAGCTATTATGAGATCAAAAGATTGGCAGAGGATCAGGCACTCTGGCATAACATGATTGTAACCTCCAAATTGGAGAAGCTATTTAAGAAGAAGGTGGAGGTGGCAGTGGTTTTGACATGGCAGAGTATGCAGTAGAGGTATACAAGATAAAATATTTAGTTCAATGTTGCTATAGACCTGGAAAATTGGAGGGAGGGCAGTGAGAAGGAAATGTATAGGCAAATTAACCTAGTAAATTCAAAAAGGACAATCGTTGTGGTTTTAATTAATGGTAATATAGAATAGAATAATATAGATGGCATCTGGGAGCAAAGAGAATGAAAGTTTTTGAAAGACCCTAGGCAGTACATAACAGAGGGAATGTGAAGATCATGGTTAATAGTTTTAATCATCTTATCAGAGGATATCTTATGGTCACTTCATGAAGTGATCCCTGGGTGGTCACCAACCGTATGAAGACTTCTGTTAGAAACAATATCATTAATAGTATTACTAGTATTATCCCAAGCCCCCATGGAGTCAAAGAGTCATCTAGGAAGTCTTTTGTCATACACACAACTCATCATACCGAGCCTTAAACACACTCAAATTCTCTGCAGACACCACACGCTCAGGCAAAGTATTCCAATCATTCACAAATCTGCATCCAAAAAAAACCTGCTTCTCACTCCCCTGCTCAACTCCCCCCCCCCCTTTGTACAGCTTTCAGGGGATGTTCTCTACTGATATCTCACCATTTGGTGTAAAACCTCTCCAACATTGATCCTATAACAACCCCTTACTAACTTGTAGGTCTCTATCATATCACCCCCTCTCCCTTCTATCCATTAGACTCTGTAAATTGCATCTTCTCAAACTTTCCTCATATTCTACATTCCAGAGATCAGACACTACCTTTGTAAGTCACCTCTGGATCCTTTCCGACATCTCTTCATCCTTTTGAAAACCAGGTGACCAAATCTGTGCACAGAAGTCCATGTGTGGCCTAATCAAAGCCTTACACAATCGAACAAGAATCTCCTTACTTCTACAAGTCAGTGTCCTCCATATCATTCCCAGAATTCTTTGTGTTGTCCTCACAATTTTGGCAATATGTCTCCTAAATTTCAGATCCTTATCCACTATCATCCCAAGATCTCTTATTTCCTCCACCTCCAACAATATGTCCCCACCAAGCATAAATTCTACATCCCATCTTCGTTTCCCAAATTTTAAAACTGGATATTGCTCTCCAATATATGTGGAACTACAGCAGCCAATCACTATAATGAACCCCTAGGGACCAGAGACATTGTTTGTTATACTGCAAGGTTCACTATAGTGAATTATGTACTTATGATCCCATACTTCATTTTCATGAAACAAAAGAAATTGTGAGAAATAAAATCAGTCATTGGAAATAACACAATAGAAATTGCCAGAAATCATTTTGTTTGTTCATGAAACAAACAAAATTACAGGATTCAGAACAAAGGAAATTGCAAGAAACAGAACAAAAGAAATAGTGAAAAACATAACAAAGGAAACTGCAAGAAATAAGATAATGGAAATCACCAGAAATATAACAAAACAAATCATGAAAAATAAAAGAAATCACTAGAAACAGAACAAAGGAAATTGTGGAAAATGAAAAAAGGAAATGACAGGAAACCATATATTATCAACAAAACACAAAGGACTGGCAGGAAACATAAATTAAGCATGGCAAATGACAACATGAAAAAAGTACAAAATACAAAGAATCATGGCAGACAAAGAAAGCAACTAGAACAGCATGAAATTATAAAAATGCAAAGCCACAATTAATGAAATCTTCATAATAAATTAAATAGATTATGTTCAGTCTGTACCATTAAAATCAAAAATAACCCGAAAATCAGCAGTCAGTCAACCTCAATTACAAAGAAGAACAGAAGTGTTGAACATTAGTCATCCTGCGTTATTCAGCATGAGAGGGAAGGATTCACACCAAATGTCAGTTTCATCATTGGCTCACTATCCAACAGAAAGCTGACATTCACACATTTGGTGCACCCAGTGCTAATGATAAGTTGAGAAGGCAAGTGAGAATTATGAATTGTATGCTAGAAGAGCTGTGTGAGGAGAAGGGAGTTCATTTGGTGAATGTGTGGGATGAGTTTGAGGGACAGATATAAAAGAGATGGGCTACATTTGAATGGATTTGTGTGAGTCAGTTGGACAGACTGTTGCTGCGAGAGAATAACTGAAGTGAATGCAAGACCTGAGGAAGCAAGTGGTGTTTTGGAAAAGCAGGAGAGTAAGGTAGGCAAGTCTGTGAATGGAGAAGTAAGCGGTGTGAGTGAAGAGAATAAAAGAGAAGGAACACAGAGCAGACAAGGAAACGGGGGGGGGGGGCAGGGTGGACAGGGGACACTATGCAAAAAGTGTGGATAATGGCTTCAGGAGTAGATGTGCAAATGTGCAAAAAAGGATTAAGACAATCAAGGATGTGGGGGTGATATTTAGGTCTGGGGAGAGGTGTGATATCAGTGACAATAGACAGGAATAGATAGGGGAGAGTGTGTAGAGTCATGTCTGAGAAGTGGGGGGTTAGTGGGACTTGTTAGAAACAGAAATGAACCAGTCTGTATGTTTACAAATGCTAGAAGTATTCAAAACAAAGAGAATGCAATTATAGCATTGATAGAGTTTATTAGCCCAAAAATTGATGGTATAAGTGAGAAGTGAGACATCGTTGAAAGAGGATGACATTCTGACAGGAATAGAGATGGAGAGATATGTAGTCTTTTGTAAAAACAGACAAAGCAAAAAGGGAGGAGATGCAAGGAGCAAATACTGACAATGGTTTTGAAGCAGTATGGTGTGAAGTGGATAGGATGAAATATTTAGTAGGGTTCTGCTATACACCTGATAATGTGGAAGGCAGAGAGAAGGAAATGTTTAGACAAATTGGTATGGCTAATACCAATTTGTCTAAATTGGTATTAGCCATAATACCAATGCTGGAATGAAGAAACTGATGAGACCTCAATAAAGGTCAAAACCAGTCTGGGTAGTGACCCTTCCCATAATGCATAGCATTATACATGTCCGTAAGGATATGTACTTTGCATTATGGGATACTAAGGCAAGTTAGCCTCTACATATGAGTTGCCCAGTCCTGAAGTTACTTCAGGTGCAAACTTTGTTTGCTTACACTTGGATAAAGGATTAAACTAAAAATATAATTTCTTGGCATATTTAATTTATAGTATAACCAAGTGGAAAAACTTCCAACAATAACTTTGTAGTTATCTGATCCATAGAGAGCAGCACATAAGGACATTAGATGTCCGTTACAATTTAAATTGTTTCTACAATTACTTGGTTTAGTGCTGTGTGCCTCTCATAGTTTCAATGTGCTCTGATGATGCTGGATAGAAAACCAGCCAAATATTAGCAAGTTTAATAAATAAGTTTTTTCCTCTTCATGTTAGTTATACTGTTAAGTTTTTTATGGATAACGAACAAACTCTAAGCCTTTCTGTATGAATTGATAGTGCCTATCTTGAATTTTGGCAATGCTAAATTTATTCTAGTAGCTGACCTTTCACTGTTTGCTCTGGTTCCCTGATGAAAACAGCAGTGGCTTGTTTAACTGGACGATTCACCTGGCCAAGAATTTCATCACGTTGCACAATCATTTTGTTTTGGTTTATGCCAATGCAGGATATAATTTAGCCAGCTAAATCTCAAATTGCCAGCCCATTTCCATTTGTTTCATATTCAGGTAGATATCTACTAATGGAATGCACTATGAGAAGGGTTGAATATTATGTCAGAAGACTGGTCAGTTCTTCACATGACTTAAAAGGCTATGTGGAGGTCTTCTCCTGATTATCTAGCTTTGTGACTCTTAAGCAATCCCATAATATCATATTTATCAAACATATTAAAATATTCAATATTTACAGGTTCTTAAATTTTTATGCAGTTCTACTAATCAATACTAAAATACCTAAAAGTTACATTTAAAAGAAAATAGAGGGAGAGGACAACAGCCTTTGTTTTTTATGAGTATCTTTTCTAACCTATTTAAGCTTCTAATTATTTTATCAGGTTTTTTTTTTTTTTGATAACTGGAAGGATTATACTAATGTTTTTTTTTCCCCTCCAGAAATGAAAAATATATCTCCTGTGTCCTGCTTTCCAATTCAACTTCTGCAAATAATTAGAAATAACTATATTTACTCACCCACATGCTGCTGCTTCTACGATAGCCATACAGAATGCTTCTGTCAGTGATGCATTCAAAAATATGTCCCCTTGAACTAAAACCTATAAATAAAATATATACATTAATCGTATTTATGATTGATTGATGATTGTTTATTTGCTGAAGAATTCAGTCCATGCTTAAAAATAAACCAAGTGAAGAGAAGTATTAAAAATTGTTTACAACAGTAGCTTCCAAGTTGTAAAATTTTTAATTCAAAAAATTCAAATTTTTATTAAACCAACAAATTTTTTTTTTAATTTTTGGTTGGAGAGTGGATAATGCTGTCCACTCAATCAATCAGGCTGGCCAAAAAGAAGTAGGAGTCCACTACTGTACATGATTTCATTCAAATTTAATACTGTTCCTGTTTCACCTGAATAAAAAACCAAGGGGCATGACTTCTTTGAATAGTGAGACCCAGCATGAGCCCCACCCCAACCCAGAAAAAATATCTTTTGTAAACCTGTAGCCTAAACAATCCAGGATATTTGCACTAGAGACTAAACATGGAAAACGTTTTTCAAACATCACCTTATTAGAGTCATCTATTTAAGGTGACTCTAATAAGGTGATGTAAAGCATCTGTCACCAGAAGACATTCACAAATATTTATGCCACAGCCAACTGGTTGCAGACAAGAGATGCAATTCACTTGATTAATCAGGCATTTGGTAAAGACAAGTGGCATTAAGTTAAATTAAAAATGCCAAGAAATTATATTCTTGTTTAATCCTTTATCCAAGTGCAAAGTTTGCTCACAATAGACACCTAATACACATCTGAAAGGATGTGTGCTTTGCATTATGGGACTAAGGCAGTTAATATGAAGTCATTAGCCTCTATATATAGGTAGCTTAGTTGTACAGAAACTTTGTGCACAAGCCTTGTTTGCTTACACTTGGATAAAGAATTAAACAAGAATATAATTTCTGGGCATCTTTTAATTTAATTTATAACCACACCAGTTAAATAAATATTTTTTATCTATACTTTATGCAACATTTATTTTGTTGAATGAAATTTACCAAATTATATCCAATCAGTTGTAATTATTTCAATATAATAACTTATATAATTTAATATAATCAAGTGAACATAAAATTTCACAAATATAAGACGGTCTGGTTGGCTGAGTGGTTAGCATATCCACTCTCCAGCCAATAGGCTGTGGGTTCAAATCCCACCGTGGCCATGGATGTTTGTGATTGTGTATGAAAATAGTAGTGGTAGTAATGGTTGGCAGTAGATTAGCTGGCCTGGTTGGCCGAGTGGATAGTGTGTCTATTCTCCAGCCAAGCAGCTACAGGTTCGAATCCTGCCATGGGTATGGAAGTTTGTGATTGTCTGTGGAAAAACCAGTGGTGGTTGGCGGTAGGTAGCGTTGGTGTAGTTGCGGTCAGTTGGTGATTGAATGGTGGAGACGGAGTTGTAGAGCAGGTGCCCTCCCTCGATGAGTCCATGGACTCCCTGGAGGTGTCAAATAATAATAATAATAATTAATCCAATCTTGCAATAATTACAATATTTTGATATATTTTATTCAGATTTATTTGTTAATAAAAACAAAATATCATTTTTTTTAACAAATTTAATAATTTGAACACAGTCGTCTGTGAATTTAAAATACTTTGTATCTAAAAAAAAACATGTTTTTATATATGTTATGTAAATAATGTTACTGCCAATTGTCATGCCATTATGAATTAGGCAAAGTTTTGCTAACCAGCCTACCAGCCATGATGTGCATTTCTGTCATGTAAACCATGGATGAGAGTTGTATCATTAAAACTGAAATACCATTGAAAGTAACATGGATACAAAGTTTAAGGCTTTTGAAAAATTTCATCCACCATGCCCGGATTTGTGTGATTAAAGGTGCTGAACAAAGGATTACTGAATTACTAATTAGAAGAATGAAAATATAAAAATATATTAAATAGGTGAAGGATAACTTTGTGTGAAGGTATTGGTGATGTGTGTTTGTTTTTAAGTGTACCTCAAAAAGTGACTGTGGAATTTAACCAGGGGAAAAATCACAATGTTTCTCAGACTACAATCCAATGTACTCTCTTCTGTATCAGCCTCCCAAGTAAGGCATCCAGAGATCACTGGACCATTGAAGATTATAAAAAAGTTGCCTTTTCAAATGAGTCTCGTTTCATCCACCATGCCCGGATTTGTGTGATTAAAGGTGCTCAACAAAGGATTACTGAATTACTAATTAGAAGAATGAAAATATAAAAATATATTAAATAGGTGAAGGACCTCAAAAAGTGACTGTGGAATTTAACCAGGGGAAAAATCACAATGTTTCTCAGACTACAATCCAATGTACTCTCTTCTGTATCAGCCTCCCAAGTAGGGCATCCAGAGATCACTGGACCATTGAAGATTGTAAAAAAGTTGCCTTTTCAAATGAGTCTCATTTCCATCTATGCTGTGTGGATGATAGGCAGAGGGTTAGGTGAAAACTTGAGAAGAGAAGAATCATCCCTACCATAATCATAATGCAGCCACCTGTCCTGTTTCTGTGGACCATGAAGTCAGAGAGATTCTTCTCCTCATGACAAGAAAATTTACCAATACAACATCAATTGCTTCAGTATGGCAAACAATGATCAATTAATCCATCAAACCTGTTGAGACTGGAGCAAAGTAATACTTCACAACATTCCTTATATAGTTATATCATTCCTTATATCATTCCATAAGGAATGTGCTCTGGTGTAAGACCTTTGTTTTCTTTTGAAGAACTCTGTGTTTAGAGGAGATAGCATGTTCCACAAGGTCAGATGCTCACAAATCTCCTGGAAACCATACCATAAAGTACCTATCCAGCGTAACTGATCAGGTACACCTCTTTATAGGGACCGTCTTCCCAATTGGCACAATTTGCAAAAGATAATGCACCATGACATGTTGTCACTATCATTTGAGAGTGCTTCACCAAATGCAACAGTGATTTCCAGGTATTGCCATGGTCAAATGTACCAGATTTGAATCCCAAAGATATCTCTGGGATTACATGGATCGAGAGATCTGGCATTTGAATTCCATATTTAAATATTATGTCATGGCATACCTCTTGCACCATTCAAAGGTGTGATAGAGTTGAATACCATGTCATGTAGAAGCAGATGTGACAGCAAGAAGGAACATATAAACTATTAAGCCAGTGGTTATAATATTTGAACTGGACTGTGTATATTATTATTATTATTATTATTATTATTATTCAGGCCTCCAAGGAGTCAAAAGACTCATCGAGGGAGGTCCTTTCTAAGACAAAGTCTGTCAAGACTCATCGAGGGGAAGTCCCCCTCTGAGAAACACAAAGTTTATCATACCACTCCTTAAACCCACTGACCGTTCTCGCTCCCACCACTCCATCAGGCAATGCATTCCACGGCTCAACCACCCTCCACACAAAGAAACCACTCCTTACCCTCTTGCTCACAGTTTCCTTTCGTAACTTCCAGGGATGGCCTCTTGTCATCACTCCTTCCCGCTGATCAACCAAGCGAAAGAACTCCCCAGTGTCAACCCTGTAACCACCTCTCAACAGTTTAAAAGTCTCAATCATATCACCTCTCCTTCTTCTATCCACCAAACTCTGCAGTCCACATTCTCTCAGCCGATCCTCATAACTATCCTTGTACAGTCCTGAAACCATCTTTGTCATCCGTCTTTGTATCCTTTCCACGGTTAATTTATCCCCTTCAAATCCTGGGGACCAAATCTGAGAACAATAGTCCAAGTGTGGTCTGATCAGAGACTTATACAACGGAATGATAACCCTCTTATCTCTGCAGGTCAGTGTCCTTCTCATAATAGCAGCAATCCTCTGTGTTACCTTCACCACCTTTGCAATATGTCCCCTAAACTTCAGGTTTCTATCAATCATCAACCCCAGATCTCTTGTCTCCCCTACTTCCTCCAGTATAACTCCTCCCATAGAGTATGCAGCATCCCATCGATGTTTCCCAAACCTCAAGACCTTGCATTTTGCTGCATTAAACTGACACCCCCATTCATTTGCCCATCTATCTAGCTTATTTAAATCCTCTTGCAGGGCTACCACATCTGCACTATTACTAATAATCCTTCCAAGCTTCGCATCATCCGCAAACAACTGAATATCCCCCTGCAATCCACTGGCTATGTCATTGATATAAAGGTTAAACAATATAGGTCCTAGTACTGAGCCCTGTGGGACCCCACTTGTAACCCTCTGCCTCCTGGAAACTGCTCCACTAAAAGGCTTAGAAAAATTTCCTCTAGTCGCCGACTAGACTCGAAACCAAGACTTCCTTCATGCGGCCAAGCGCGGTGGTATGCAAACGGCACATCCACTGAGCTACACAGGCTCTTCATATTTTTTGTGATATTCATTTGGTGATATTCATATTTTTTCATGAAAAAAAAGTGAAGAGACTTATTATTGATATTAGATCTGAAAAACCTTATTCCAGGAGAAAAAATCAGGTGATTTTTTACTCAATAAGAAGACAATATTCCATAGCTTTATTAGAGTTAAAAATATATAGGGAAGTGGAATCACAAAAAGTTCTTTGGTTTTAAATATTCAAAAGCATAATTTTGCAAAAGTTCTCTTTCTTTCTTTCCATATAATAAGGATATTTTATCCACTTTTATTTCATGAATATGTTCATTAAGGATTCAGAGACTGCATTCCATTTATTAGAAAATAAATTAATATAGATCATCATCATCATCATGTGTATTCAAGGATTTAGGCCTAGCATGGCCTGTTCCACCATGCTAGGCCTAAATCTTTTTAATGATTCAACGATGACTTCTATGCCTTAGAAGTCATCGTTGAATCATTTAAGAGGACATCCTGGTTTTCTTTTTCCTAATGGCTTGTACTTTAAGGCTTGTTTTGGTAATTTTTCTGTTTTCATTCTTTGAATGTGTTCCATTCATTTATGTTTATATTTTTTAATTATTTCTATTACTGGTTCTTGGTTTAATTCTTTCATAATTTCTTTGTTTTTTTTGTGATCAAATAGGGTATACTTTGCAGTTTTTCTCATAAACTTCATTTCTGCTGTTATTTATCTTTGTTTGTCTTTTTGTTTTATTGTCCAGATTTCACTTCCATACTGGGAGAGTTAATGTATTGTATACTTTTAGTCTGGTTTTTTTCGAACTAGGTTTGGTTTAAATATAGAGTTAATTACACCTGTTATTTTTAGATATTTTGCAATTTTTACGTTTATATCTTTTTCATTTTCACATCTGATCATACATCCTAAGTAGTTAAATGAATTCACCTGTTCTAAGATCTTGTTATCTATTAATATTTCAGTTCTTGCTGGATCTTGTCCTTTAAAGGCCATAGTTTTTGATTTTTCTGTTGATATCATCATGCCAAAATCTTTGGCTATCTCATTTAGATCTAAAATAGCTTTCTGTAAGTTATCTTCAGAATTTGTAATTATTATTTTGTCGTCGGCAAAAAGGAGAATGTTTAAGTTCATTGCAGGAGAAAGTTTAATACCTTGATGTAAATTTTTTTTCCATTTTATTATTATTTCATTTAAGTAAATATTATTTACTTAAATGAAAGAGTTAAGAGTTAAGTAAAAGAGTTGCTGAGAGGGATACATCCCTGTAGGACCTCTTGGTTTATCTCTCTCGTATATGATAGCTCGTGATTTAATCTTATTTGTATTCGATTCTTTTCATATATACTGGTGATACTTTTTAAGATATTATTTGGTATTTGTCTTTCTTTTAATATGTTAAATAATATTTCTTTTAAGGTTACACGGTGATCAGCACTAATATTTGTAAATTTAGGGACACAAAAAAACACACGTGTTGAACAGATTATTTTGTTAATTACTAATAAAATAAAACTTGACTTTTCGACCCCTGTATCAAGGTCATCATCGAAAGAATACAAGTGTATAAGGAACCAAGCTGTATACCAGTAAACTAAATCTATGTAGTTAATTAATCTTTTTCCATAGCTTGACCTCCACTGATAAAAAAAAATTATAAATAAATAAAATATAATTAAAAAAAATAATAAATAAATAAATACCACTACAATAAACTGCTCAAGTCCTCATGTATTAATATTCTTCTGGATAGTTCTGATTGTTATAATATGATTTCTTTCAGTTGCTGTTGAAACACTTCACCAGGTTATCTTCTTGTAGTGGGATTTTTCTATGGCTAGTTTACGTTGTTATACAGGTTGTAGATGGGTCCTCCACATTCATGAAATGGTTAGGCCATCATTTTTGTTGAGATTTGAGTTGTGTTTGAGCATTTCACATGACTCTTTAAATTTTCTCTCAAACCAGGTTTTGGTGCAGTGTAGGGACTTGGTATTTTTCCAATCAATTCTGTGATATGGTTGGAGTGCGTGGTCAAAAAGGCCGGTTTTTACAAAATGGAGGTATTTAATGTGTCTTTTGTGTTCGTCTTGTCTGATTGTGATAGATCACCCTGTTTTCCCTATATATATGGTATGTTACATGTGCATTGTATTTTGTATACCCCTGGGTGGGCTAGGTGTGGAAGTGGATCTTTAGAAGAACTGAGTAGGTATCTTAATTTATTTGGGGGTTTAAAGGGTGGTTTTAATGTTGTATTTGCGTAGTGTTCTGTCTATTTTTTCAGAAATGCCTCTAACATAAGGAATGGCAGTAGCATTCCTGAAATCATTTTTGTTCTTACTGGTATCTTTATGGAAGATCTTGTGAATAGTTCTTTTACTGTATCCATTTTTTATAAATGTTTGGTTGATGATCTTGTATTCCTGGTTTAGAGCATGTTCATTACAACAAATAGTTAGAGCTCTGTGTTTAAGGGTGCTTATGACACCTAGTTTTTGTGTTGGGTGGTAGTAAGAATTTTTGTGTATGTATTGGCCTGTGTGTGTGTAGGTTTGCGGTAACCTGAGAAGGAGAGACAGCCAGAGGGAAGACGTGTGACAAGTGTGTCTAGGAAAGGAAGAGAGTTGTTTTTTTCCATTTCAATGGTGAATTGGATACGTTTGTGTTGTTTGTTTAGGTGGCTAAGGAATGTATTTAGAGCTTCGCAGCCGTGGGGCCAAATGGCGAAAATATCATCGATGTATCTGAGCCAAATTTTGGACTTTAGACATGCTGTCTCTAGAGCACATTGCTCAAAGTCTTCCATATAAAAGTTAGCTATTGGGGGGGGGGGGGAAGTGATGACCCCCTGTACCTTCTTTTTGAAGGTAAAAATTGTTTTGCCACACGAAATATCCGGAGCGGAATACGTGGGCAAAGAGGGCCGTGATGTCATGTGGAAATATGTTCTGTAGGAGCAAGATAGTGTCATTGATTGGGACATTGGTGAAAAGGGAAGTTATGTCAAAGCTGACTAATAAATCTTGGTCATTGGGTGTAATGTTTATAATTTTATTAATGAAATGTTGTGTATTTTTTATGTAGGAAGGGGACTGACCTACCAATTCCTTGAGTGTGGCCGCTAATTTTTTAGCTAAGTGATAATTTGGGCTGTCAATTCCTTCAACAATCGGATGTAGCGGTGTGCCTGGTATGTGTATTTTTGGCAGGCCATAAATTCTGGGTGCATGGGCATAATGAGGAATTAATTTTTTTGTTGTTTCTTTGGGCCATGTGTGGACGGATTTGATTAATTCAGTTGTTTTCTTTTTGTAACGTTTTGTGAGGTTGAAGTTTACCATTTGGTAGAGTGTTGTGGTCCGATATTAAATAGTTCATTTTTTCAATGTATGTTGTACAGTCTAAAAGAACAGTGGCATTGCCTTTATCTGCTTTCATGATTATAATGTCTTGGTTATTTTTTAAGGATTTAAGGGCTAGATTTTCGATTTTGTTTAAGTTGGTGCATAGTTTTTTGTCTGAATTTAGTATATACGATGTTTCCATTCGTATTTTATCAGCCAAAATGGTGGGGAGGGATCTTAAACCTCTCTCGATATGATACACGATATCAAGTTTGTTCACTGACCTTGGAGCAATGGCGTAGTTCAAACCTTTCTTTAGCAGCTAGAGTTCACCTTGGGTGAGATGGTGGTTTGATTGGTTGATAACCAAGCGGTGCTCTGATGGATAAAAAATGGATACAGTAAAAAAACTATTCACAAGATCCTCCACAAAGATACCAGTAAGAACAAAAAAGATTTCAGGAATGCTACTGCCATTCCTTATGTTAGAGGCATTTCTGAAAAAATAGACAAAACACTAAGCAAATACAATATTAAAACCACCTTTAAACCCACAAATAAGTTAAGACACCCACTCAGTTCTTCTAAAAATTCTCTTCCACACCTAGCCCACCCAGGGGTATACAAAATACAATGCACATGTAACATACTATACATAGGGAAAACAGGGCGAACTATCCCAATCAGACAAGACGAACACAAACGACACATTAAATACCTCCATTTTGGAAAAACCGGCCTTTCTGACCACGCACTCCAAACATATCACAGAATTGATTGGAAAAATACCAAGTCCCTACACTGCACCAAAACCTGGTTTGAGAGAAAATTTAAAGAGTCATGTGAAATGCTCAAACACAACTCAAATCTCAACAAAAATGATGGCCTAACCATGTCAAGAATGTGGAGGACCCATCTACAACCTGTATAACAACGTAAACTAGCCATAGAAAAATCCCACTACAAGAAGACAACCTGGTGAAGTGTTTCAACAGCAACTGAAAGAAATCATATTATATTATACTACATTATACTATTATATATTATACATTATATTATATTATATTATATACATTATACATTATATTATATTCATTATTTTCATTATATTTTATTCTTCATTATTTCATTATTCATTATATTATATACATTATATTATACGTTACACATTATATATTATACTACAATCAGAACTATCCAGAAGAATATTAATACATGAGGACTTTCGCAGTTTATTATAGTTGTATTTATTTTTATTTTTTTTTAATTATTTATTTTTTATTTATTTATTTATTTATTATTATTTTTTTTATCACTAGACGTCAGGCTAGGGAAAAGGATTAATTAACTACGTAGATTTAGTTTACTGGTATACTGGGCATGAGTATGTAGCTTGGTTCCTTATACACTTGTATTCTTCCGATGATGACCTCGATACAGGGGTTGAAACGTCAAGTTTTATTTTATTAGTAATTAATAAAATAATCTGTTAAACACATGAGTTTTTTTGTGTCCCTAAATTTATAAATATGAGTAGAAGTGAAGAAACAGTAGAAGAGAGGGAATGAGAGAGAGGTATGGGAATGCTAGCAGACGAGAGGATGGAAACAGTAGGAGAGACGGAATGAGAGAGAGATATGGAAGTGCTAGAAGACGAGAGAATGGAAACGGCAGGAGAGAGAGGGAATGAGAGAGATGTATGGGAGTGCTAGAAGAGGAGAGAATGGAAACAGTAGAAGAGAGAGGTATGGGAGTGCTAGAAGAGGAGAGAATGGAAACAGTAGAAGAGAGAGGTATGGGAATGAAAGAAGAGGAGAGAATGGAAACAATAGGAGCGAGGGAATGGTAAGAGGTATAATGTATGGCGACTCAATGATCCGTGGTGTTCAAGATAGGATGTGTGAGGAGTGTTTGCCAGGAGGAACAATAGAAAGGGTGGCTATGGCAATTAAGAGAGGTGAAAGGGTGGATGAGATGATTGTGATGGTAGGAACGAATGACTTGAGTGGTAATGTAAGTCGGGCAGCGAGAGATATGCGATTTTTGCTTGAGACTGTACGGAAGAAGACAGAGAGAGGAAAAATAGTGTGCATGTTGCCTAGGTATGATAATGATGAGCTGAGCAGAAGAGCGATGATACTGAATGGCATAATAGCGAGAATGTGTGACAAGAGAGGACTGGTATATGTGGATGCTTGGAGTGCGTTTGAGGAAAGAGAGGAATTGTATGCGAGAGACCGTTTACATTTGAATGAGGAAGGACGTAGGCATCTGGAGAGATTGCTGTTCTGAACGAGTCAGTGTGTCCCAGGGAGGATGATAGCAGGGGTGGTCTTTTGTGGGAATGGATACTTGGGAGAAGGGAGACAATGTCAGGTAACACTGAGCCCAGTGGAGTCTAGAAGGGATAATGCTGGGTATAGAAACAATGGCATTTATATGCTTTATACTAATGCCAGGAGTATCCGGAATAAGGGAGAGGAATTGGTGGCGCAGATAGCATCAGCCTGGCCAAAAATTATTGCGATCACTGAGACGTGGTTGACAGAAGGGGATATAACAATAGGAATAGAAGTCGCTGGGTATAGCATTTTTCGTCAGGATAGGAGGGGAAAGCGTGGTGGTGGGGTACTGCTTATGATAAGTGATGACCTATGTCCTCTAAGAGTGGAGAATTTAGAAGGAAGTGAGACAAATGATTTTGTGAGCGTATGGTGTGAGGTAGAGGTAGGCAAGACAGGATATTTAGTGGGGTGTTGCTACAGACCCAGGAGCACAGAGGATGGGGACCAGGAGATGTTTAGACAGCTAAGTTTGGCAAGTGCAAGAAGAATGATTGTTATGGGAGATTTTAACTTCAGTAGTATAAATTGGAGAGAGGAAGATGCATGTAGTAATAGGGGAATGGAATTTCTAGAATTCTTGAGGGACAAATGTCTTAGGCAACATGTAACAGAGGGAACAAGAGGTTCAAAAGTTTTGGATTTGGTTATAGCATCAGAAGAGTTGATAATAACTGAGTTGACGTCTCTCCCACCAGTTGGAGAGTGTGACCATATGGTGTTGACTTGGAAAATGAATAGACATGCAGGAGTATCAAAGAGACGGGAACTTATGTGGAATTATAAGGCAGGTGATTATAATAGTCTTAGACGTCAACTTCGGGAAGTTTCATGGAGGGAGGAATTGGAAGGCCGGGATATCACTAGTGCGTGGGAAATTGTGAAAGAATATTTGTTATCAGCAATGGTAAGTTGTATACCACGAGTGAAGAAGAGGACGCAATTTGGAGTAAAGTGGATGACAAACAATATTAAACAGGAATTGCATGCGAAAAAGAGGCTATGGAAGAGATATAAGGAGACAGGTGAAGAGATGCATGAGGAATATAAGACACAGGCCAGAAGAGTGACTAGTGTGGTAAGGAAAGCGAAACTGGAATATGAGAGGAGATTGGCCCTAAGATCCAAAGAAAATCCTAGGGAATTTTTTAGCTATGTGGCCAGTAGGAGGAGAAATGACTGTGGAAGAATGATATTGTGGGATAAAAATGGGAATAGAGTGACTGATGCAGAGGACATAGTGGAATTGTTCAATGAACACTTTATTAGAGTATTTCATCCTAGAGGAGTCAGTTTTAATGCTAGAGGAATAGGACTGGTTCATGGTCTGGAGGTACAGGAGGAGAGTGTGTTTCAGATACTGAGTACTCTGGATGTCAGTAAAGCTGTGGGACTGGATGGTATTTCACCACGAGTTTTGAGAGAATGTGCTAGGGAATTGACAGTGCCTTTAACGTGGCTTTTCAATGAAAGTCTGGCTTTGGCAAAGGTGCCCAGGGAATGGAAGGAAGGTAAGATAGTGCCATTGCACAAGTCTGTTACCACAGACTGGAAGTGTCTAATTATAGGCCAGTCTGTGTGTGTCATCAGTAGTTGTTAAGATCTTGGAGAAAGTAGTGAGGGACTGTATACAGCATTGGGCAGATGAGGGTAATGTTATCTGTGAGAATCAACATGGATTTGTGAAAGGATGCTCTTGTTTTAGCAATATGCTAGCCTTTTATAATAAAGTTACAAGAACATTAGATGAGGGAAAGGCATATACTGCAATTTTCTTAGACTTGGCTAAGGCATTTGACAGGGTGCCACATGATAAGCTGATATTTAAGTTGCAGCACATGGGTCTGGATGTCAGATTGGTCAACTGGATTCAGGATTGGCTGTCTGATAGGTATCAGAGAGTTGTGTATGGTGGAGCAGTTTCCAGGAGGCAGAGGGTTACAAGTGGGGTCCCACAGGGCTCAGTACTAGGACCTATATTGTTTAACCTTTATATCAATGACATAGCCAGTGGATTGCAGGGGGATATTCAGTTGTTTGCAGATGATGTGAAGCTGGGAAGGTTTTTGTTTGATTTAAAGAAGTTTAAATCAGCCAAAGCACTCTGTATTTATGCCTGGTTGGAAAAAGCCTTCTTACGAGAACAAATCCACGATGCATGTAAAAATCTAGCATCAACCCAAGCCAAAGTTCTAAAACTTAAATTAGAGCTATCCGACTACGTTATTCCAGAAATTTGGGAGATTTTAGACAAGATCACAGATGACTCGGCCAAGCACTCATTACTGAAAAACAAAGAAAAATTAGTAATGAAATTTCAAGCCCTACAACAACAGAAAAGCAGAAGACTATCAAGATGCCATAACGAAAGGAACAGCCAATCACAAACTGACATCATAAGGAGCAGCCAATCGCCCACAAACAAAGTTAGGAGCAACCAACCACCATCGGACTACTGCTTGGTTATCAACCAATCAAACCACCATTTCACCCAAGGTGAACTCTTGCTGCTAAAGAAAGGTTTGAACTATGCCATTGCTCCGAGGTCAGTGAACAAACTTGATATCGTGTATCATATCGAAAGAGAGAGAGAGAGAGAGAGGTTTAAGATCCCTCCCCACCATTTTGGCTGATAAAATACGAATGGAAACATCCTGTATGCTAAATTCAAACAAAAAACTGAGCACCAACTTAAACAATGAAAATCTAACCCTTAAAAAATAACCAAGACATTATAATCACGAAAGTAGATAAAGGCAATGCCACTCTCCTTTTAGACCGTACAACATACATTGAAAAAATGAACCGTTTAATATCAGACCACAATACCTACCAAATGGTAAACTACAACCTCACAAAACGTTACAAAAAGAAAACAACTGAATTAATCAAATCCGTCCACACATGGCCCAAAGAAACAACAAAAAAATTAATTCCTCATTATGCCCATGCACCCAGAATTTATGGCCTGCCAAAAATACACATACCAGGCACACCGCTACGTCCGATTGTTGAAGGAATTGACAGCCCAAATTATCACTTAGCTAAAAAATTAGCGGCCACACTCAAGGAATTGGTAGGTCAGTCCCCTTCCTACATAAAAAATACACAACATTTCATTAATAAAATTATAAACATTACACCCAATGACCAAGATTTATTAGTCAGCTTTGACATAACTTCCCTTTTCACCAATGTCCCAATCAATGACACTATCTTGCTCCTACAGAACATATTTCCACATGACATCACGGCCCTCTTTGCCCACGTATTCCGCTCCGGATATTTCGTGTGGCAAAACAATTTTTACCTTCAAAAAGAAGGTACAGGGGGTCATCACTTCCCCCCCCCCAATAGCTAACTTTTATATGGAAGACTTTGAGCAATGTGCTCTAGAGACAGCATGTCTAAAGTCCAAAATTTGGCTCAGATACATCGATGATATTTTCGCCATTTGGCCCCCACGGCTGCGAAGCTCTAAATACATTCCTTAGCCACCTAAACAAACAAAACAAACGTATCCAATTCACCATTGAAATGGAAAAAAACAACTCTCTTCCTTTCCTAGACACACTTGTCACACGTCTTCTCTCTGGCTGTCTCTCCTTCTCAGTTTACCGCAAACCTACACACACAGGCCAATACATACACAAAAATTCTTACTACCACCCAACACAAAAACTAGGTGTCATAAGCTCCCTTAAACACAGGGCTCTAACTATTTGTTCTAATGAACAGGCTCTAAACCAGGAATACAAGATCATCAACCAAACATTTATAAAAAATGGATACAGAAAAGAACTATTCACAAGATCCTCCTCAAAGATACCAGTAAGAACAAAAAAGATTTCAGGAATGCTACTGCCATTCCTTATGTTAGAGGCATTTCTGAAAAAATAGACAGAACACTACGCAAATACAACATTAAAACCACCTTTAAACCCCCAAATAAATTAAGACACCTACTCAGTTCTTCTAAAGATCCACTTCCACACCTAGCCCACCCAGGGGTATACAAAATACAATGCACACGTGTAACATACTATACATAGGGAAAACAGGGCGAACTATCCCAATCAGACAAGACGAACACAAACGACACATTAAATACCTCCATTTTGGAAAAACCGGCCTTTCTGACCACGCACTCCAAACATATCACAGAATTGATTGGAAAAATACCAAGTCCCTACACTGCACCAAAACCTGGTTTGAGAGAAAATTTAAAGAGTCATGTGAAATGCTCAAACACAACTCAAATCTCAACAAAAATGATGGCCTAACCATTTCAAGAATGTGGAGGACCCATCTACAACCTGTATAACAACCTAAACTAGCCATAGAAAAATCCCACTACAAAAGACAACCTGGTGAAGTGTTTCGACAGCAACTGAAAGAAATCATATTATAAAAATCAGAACTATCCAGAAGAATATTAATACATGAGGACTTTAGCAGTTTATTGTAGTTGTATTTATTTTTTTTTTTTTTAAATTATTTATTTTTTATTTATTATTTTTTTTTTTATCACTAGAGGTCAGGCTAGGGAAAAGGATTAATTAACTACGTAGATTTAGTTTACCGGTATACAGGGCATGAGCATGTAGCTTGGTTCCTTATACACTTGTATTCTTCCGATGGTGACCTCGATACAGGGGTTGAAACATCAAGTTTTATTTTATTAGTAATTAATAAAGTAATCTGTTCAACATATGTGTTTTTTTGTGTCACTAAATTTACAAATATGAATGTTAAATAATATGTTTCTTTTAACTTTGTCAAATGCTTTTTCAAAGTCAATAAATGCAATATGTGTTTCTAAATAGTATTCTCTTCTTTTCTCTATTATTAATTTTAGGCAAAAGGCTGGGTCTATACATGATCGTCCTTTTCTAAATCCATTCTGTACTTCTAAAATAAAGTTTTCGGAATATTTCATTAGTTTGCTATTTAAGATTCTGCTATATATTTTGTAACAGGAATTTAGTATACTGATACCTCTATAGTTTTTAGGGTCATCTCTATTACCTTTTTTAAAGATAGGAATCACAATTGCTTTTTTCCATTCTGTTGGGGGGATACCAGTTGAATAAATTTTATATAAAAATAATAAGAGTCTTTCTTTGAGTCTTGTTCCTGCGTATTTATATAGTTCTGAACCTAGCTTATCTTCTCCAGGTGATTTTCCGTTTCTTGTTTCTTTCAGGCTGATTTCTAAATCTTCTTTGTTTATTTCTTTTTCATTTTTGTTAATTGTTTGCCAGTTGTCTTTTCTAAAATATTTGTCTGTCCACAATTCTGTGTAGTAATTTAGAAATTCTTCTAATTTCAATTCAGTGTTTAATTTTATGTTTTCTTTGGTATCTCCCTTTAAGTGTTTCAAAATCTTATATACATTGGGTCTTATATTATATAAATCATGTTCTAAATTAGAAACAAATTTGTTCTATGATTCTCTATGTCTTTTTCTGACTTCTCTTTTAGCTATGGCTCTTATTCTTTTATATTCTATTTCATCTTCTAATCTTTTATTGGTTAACCATTTGTGATAGGCTACTTTTTTCTTTTTGATTATTTCTTTGATTGTATCATCCCAGATACAATCATCATCAGTTTTTTTCCTTTTATTGAATTTTTTGGTCTTTCCTAAGCTTTCATTTGCTGCTGCATTTAGTATCGTTTTTATGTTAAGCCATTCTATTTCTATTTCCTCATTTTGTTTTATTTTATCTAGATATTGGTTAATTCTTTGTTCATATAGCCATTGTACATTTTTGTCATTCAATAGTCTAGTTTTATAAACAAATGTTTCAAATTTTCTTTCTGTTCTTGTTACTTGTAGCCATTTAGGTGGTAATCTTAATTTTATTTTAACAAGGAAGTGGTCACTGCTTATTTCACATCTTCTGTGAACTCTACATCTAGTGAAAATTTTGATGTCTTTCCATTTAATATAAAATAAATTAATATTTTATAGTAATATATATAAATTAATATAGGTAATATTATATTAATATAGATAATAATTTTATTCAATAATGTAGAATTTTAGTCCATTTTTCATATATACTCAACATGAAATGACTGACACCTATGTGCATGCACACATAAAGAAAATTTACCAATGCAATAGCAATTGCTTCAGTATGGCAAATAATGATCAATTAATCCATTAGACCTGTTGAGATTGGAGCAAGATAATAATGCTTCGCAACATTCCTTGTATAGTCTTTCGTGCTCTTGTACAAGAACTTTGTTTTCTTTTGAAGAAAAATCTAGCTCTCAATCCTTTCTTAACCACACACACACACACACACACACACACACACAAACAACTTCCACAGATGCCCCCTTTCTTCTCCCCACTTTCCATATAATGAAAAATTTCACTGACCAATATCACCCTTCCAGAAGTTTATACGTCTCTATCATATCACTCCCTCTTTCTCCTGTTTACCACTATCAGTAGTCCACATTCTTAACAACTATCTTCATAATCTACATTCCATAATCCAATATTATTATTATGTGACACCTCCAAGGAGTCCCAAGATCCATCGAGGGAGGGCACCTAAATCTACAAATCTCTGTCTCTGCCACTAAATCCACCAACTACAGCAAACAGCATCATCTACACCAACGTTATCTACTGCCCACCACCACCACCACTAGTATTTTCACAGACAATGACAAACATCATTGCCCAAGGTGGGGTTCAAACCCACAGCCTTTTGACTGGAGAGCAAATATGCTAACCACTCGGCCAGCTAGGCTGCCATTGTCCCTTTCAAACCCAGGAGACCAAATCTGCACACAGTATTCCAGGTGTAGTCATATCAAGGCCTTGTAAAGAAGCAAAACGAGTTCCTAATCCTTATTCAATGTTTGTTTCAACATTGCAACCTATGAGTTGTATTTGCAATTTTTGCTATGTGACCTTTGAATTCCAAGATCCCTATCTTCATCAGTTTCTTATAGCATCATCCCACCAACATTAATACATTGTTGGAAATCTCAATGTAAATGACATTGTAAAAAAAGGGGCACTCCTAAACGAAAGTAGGATATATCAGCCATTAAAATAATATATGTATTTATATTTATTTTCCAATAAGTTAACATAACTAATTGGAAACTTACATTTCTAACATTATCAGGTTCTACATGTCCCAATAAAGTTACTCTCTCCTGCAACTGATGATGTTCTCTAACTTCTTCTAAAACAATTCTCTTGGGGCCATCCCCACCTGAAACGAGCATGACATCACATCATATTAGAGATTACAACAAAATTTCATTATGCATTATATATTGTTCTGGCATATTTACATTACTATTTTTAAATCTGCTCTTTGATCTGCAGGTCAGCACAATTTCAATTGCTTTGTGTAATTAATTCATTTTGAAAACATATTGATGCTGTGCAAAGGAGTGAATATGGTTTTGCTTCTGTTGCACTGCTAACTTTTTTAGGTCACAAAATTTGGTTTTTCTAATTATTCCTGGGTTATGTTGCTTATTTTTGTAAATGCTATTTAATGGAATGATTAATACATGGTACAACTTCAACTGCTCTCCTGTAACTGAGAAATCTAAGAAACCATGTGACCTATATGACTCACATCTGGTGACATGAATCACACAACAATATGCAAAGCACATGATGAAACACTATGCAAATAAAACGACTTATAGGAAAAAAAAGAGCAAAAAAACCTAAAAAAAAAAAGACACCAAAAATCACACAATTCATCATTATCATCATCATCATGCTTATCAAGGATTTAGGCCCAGAGTGGCCTGTTCCAGCCTTAGAAGTCATCGTGAATCTTTTAAGAGGACATCCTGGTTTTCTTTTTCTTAATGGCTTGTATGTATGTATTTTATGTATTAGGTATTATACAATACATAAAATAAAATGATAATAATAATAAAAACATTATTAAAAGAAAACATTTAAGAAAAATAAATACAGCATAATAAATCACACAAGGTGAACACCTTCATCTATGTAAACAACCTAATTTCTTGTGAATTTCATAAATTTCATTTTATACTGCAATTACTACAAATAGCTCGACAAAATGCAAATCAACATATAAAACATTTATTTCTATATATTAGTTTGACTGATTACTTCCAATCTTCTATGCCACAGAACTTAACACCGGTAGTGATAACAATGTTATTAAAAGTATTCCTTCACCTCTAAGTATACATTCGAATAAGAATGTATTCTAAGTATACATTCCTCTCAATAGTGAAAATATTAGCCACTGTTAATTAACTAGAAACCATCACATTTTCTTTCCAGTGTTCTATACAGAAACTA
This sequence comes from Typopeltis vanoorti, assembly GCF_054136105.1. Taxonomy (NCBI): domain Eukaryota; kingdom Metazoa; phylum Arthropoda; class Arachnida; order Uropygi; family Thelyphonidae; genus Typopeltis; species Typopeltis vanoorti. The sequence goes on from NC_143559.1 coordinate 73,120,985, forward strand.
ATACATGAGAAACTAATACATTCAACAACAAAAACATTGAGAGCATTTTCAGTGGAATAAAATTCATCATACAATTCCCCCTTATGCAAAACAAAAACACATCACCAAACATTCTGTAATGTGTTTTGGTAATGTGGATTGCAGCCTTCCAAAGTTAAAAATGAATGAAGTCAACATATCACCTCTTCAGAAACAGATACAGACACACCAATATAACCACTAGTATAAAGAACCAAACACTACTGCCTCTGTCACTGGAAACCCAAACTCACCTTAAAAAAATCAATAAAAATTAGAAAACCGTGATTGATAATAAAAAAAAGCAACTTTACAAAAATAAACACAATAAAACAAGTTATAACATTATTCCTTGAAAAACAAAATCATCCACATAAAATAGATAACCATTATATGAACACTACAAATGCTAAACATATACATGACAACAACCATATTAAAAAAAAACAACAGATATAAACCAACATATAAACCATTGGTACAGACAAAACAAAAGTCATGGCCTTCAAAGGTGCTAATCCAATAAGATACAAAGTAGTAATAAACAACAAAATAATAGAGCAAGTAAATACATTCAAATATTTAGGTTGCACAATGTCATATGAAAATGAAGCTGATATAGAACCAAAGATATCGAACTTTTTAAAAGTAACAGGTATTATAAATAAAATTTTAAACCCAATTATGTACAAAAACACACATGAAGAATTTACAATGCAGTAGCTAAACCAACCTTACTTTATGGCAGTGAGATATGGACAATAAAAAAAAGCAGATGAAAGAAAAATTGAACCATCCGAAATAAAATTTCTGCGCAGAACTGAAGGAGTCACAATAATGATCAAAACGAAAAGTAGCAAAATCAGGAAAAAACTTGGAATTACAACCTTCCTAAATGAAACAGATATTTGCTATAGAGAAAAATTGAAAGAACACATACTGAGAATGAATAGAAACAGAATACCTAAACAAATTCTAAATTACCACCCAAAAGGTACTCGATGCAGACCCTTAAAAAGATGGAATTGAGTCCGGAACAGGCCACTTGGCCTATAAGCCTGGAAAGGAAGAAGAAGAAGAAGATGAACCATTGCAAACACATAATCATAAGACAATAGTCATATTAACAGAAACAGATTTTAAAAAAATAAAAAACATCACTGTCACATAAAAAATTAAGAAAGTACAATTCTGAAGATAAACAACAAACACTTCGATAAAGGAGGTGATAGAACTCAAGCATCAAACTATAGGCCTATCTGTGTGTCAGATGTTGTAGTTAAGTTGTTGGAGAAGCTTGTGAGAACTAGGATCCAGAACTGGGTTGACAACAATGGTATTATCTTTGATGGACAGCATGGATTTGCTAAAGGGAGGTCATGTTTTAGTAATCTACTTACTTATTACAATAAGGTGATCGATTCCATCCATGGATTCAGTCACCTTTGGATGGAAATATTCAGCTGTTTGCAGATAATGCAAAGTTGGGATGGACAATGAAGAGTAGAGAAGATGTTGTGGTCTTACAAGAAGACTAGGATAAACTGAGTAACTGGGTACGGGAATGGGGATGTGAGTTCAATGTTGCAAAATGTAAGGTTTTAAAATTTGGAAAACAAAAATTATTATTATTATTATTATTTAGGCCTCCAAGGAGTCAAAAGACTAATCATGGGAGGTCCTTCCCAGAAAACACAAGTTTAATCAAGACTCATAGTGGGAGGTCCCTCCTAGGAAACACAAAGTCTATCATACCACTCCTTAACCTCATTGACCATTCTCGCTCTTACCACTCTATCAGGCAACGCATTCCACAGTTCAACCACCCTCCATGCAAAGAAACCACTCCTCACCCTCTTGCTCACAGTTTATTTCGTAACTTCCAGGGATGGGCCCCTTGTCATCACTCCTTCCTGCTGTTCCACTAAGCGAAAGAACTCCCAGTGTCAACCCTGTAACCACCTCTCAACAGTTTAAAAGTCTCAATCATATCACCTCTCTTTCTTCTATTCACCAAACCTCTGCAGTCCACATTCCCTCAGCCGATCCTCATAACTAACATTGTACAGTCCTGAAACTGTCTTTGTTATCTGCCACTGTACCCTTTCCATAGTTAATTTATCCCCTTCAAAATCCTGGGGACCAAATCTGAGAACAATAGTCTAAGTGTGGTCTGATCAGGGTCTTATACAACGAAATGATAACTGTTTTATTTCTGCAGATCAGCATTCTTCTTATTATTGTAGCAATCCTTTGTATTACCGTCACCACCTTTACAATATGTGCCTTGAATTTCAGGTTTCTATCAAACCCAGATCTCTTGTCTCCTCTACTTCCTCCAGTATATCTCCTCTAATAGATTATGCAGCGTCCCATTGATGTGTCCCAAACCTGAAGACCTTACATTTTGCTGCATTAAACCGACACCCCCATTCATTTGCCCATCCGTCTAGCTTATTCAAATCCTCTTGCATGACTACCACATCTGCACTATTACTAATAACCCATCCCAGCTTCACATCATCTGCAAACAACTGAACATCCCCCTGCAATCCACTGACAATGTCATTGATATAAAGGTTAAACAATATAGGTCCCAGAACTGAGCCCTGTGGGACCCCACTTGTAACCCTCTGCCTCCTTGAAACTGCCCCACCATACACAACTCTCTGATACCTATCATACAGCCAATCCTGAATCCAGTTAACCACCTGACATCCAAATCCATGTGCTGCAACATTAAATATCAGCTTATCATATGGTACCCTGTCAAATGACTTCACTAAATCCAAGAAATGGCAGTATATGCCTTTCCCTCATCTACTGCTCTTGTAACTTTATTATAAAAGGCTAGTATATTACTAAAACAAGAGCACCCCCTCACAAATCCATGTTGACTCTCACAGATAACATTACTCTCATCTGTGCAATGTTGTAAATACCATCCCTAACTAATTTTTCCAAGATCTTAACAACTACTGATGACACACAAACTGGCCTATAATTAGACACTTCCAATCTGCTACTACCCTTATGCAATGGCACTATCTTACCTTCCTTACATTCCCTGGGCATCTTTCATGTATCCAGACTTTCATTGAAAAGCCAGGTCAAAGGAGCTGTCAGTTCCTTAGGACATTCTCTCAAAACTCGTGGTGAAATACCATCCAGTCCCACAGCTTTACTGACATCCAGTGTACTCAGTATTTGGAACACGTTCTTCCCCTGCACCTCTAAACCTGCCCTATCTCTCTAGTATTAAAATTTACTCCTCCAGGATGAAATACATCAATAAAGTGTTCATTAAACAATTCCACTATGTCCTCTGCATCAGTCACTCTATTCCTATTTTTATCTCACAATGTCATTTTTCCACAATCATTTCTCCTCCTACTGGCCACATAGCTAAAAAATTCCCTAGGATTTTCTTTGGATCTTGGGCTAATCTCTTCTCATATTCCTGTTTCGCCTTCCTTACCATACTAGTCACTCTCCTGTGTCTTATATTCTTCATGCATCTGCTCTTCACCTGTCTCCTTATAACTCTTCCATAGCCTCTTTTTCACATGCAGCTCTTGTTTAACATTGTCTGTCATCCACTTTACACCAAATTGTGTCCTCTTCTTCACTTGTGGAATACAGCTTACTATTGCTGCTAACAAATATTCCTTCACAATTTCCCAAGCACTAATGATATCCCGGACTTCCAATTCCTCCCTCCATGAAACTTCCTAAAGTTGATGTTTAAGACTATTGTAATCACCTGACTTATAATTCCACATACATTCCCATCTCTTTGACACTCCTGCATGTCTATTCATCTTCCAAGTCAAAACCACATGGTCACTCTCTCCAACTGGTGGGAGAGATGTCATCTCACTTATTATCAGCTCTTCCGATGCTATGACCAAATCCAAAACTCTTGAACCTCTTGTTCCCTCTATTACATCTTGCCTAGGACATTTGTCCCTCAAGAATTCTAGAAATTCCATCCCCTTTTTACTACATGCATTTTCCTCTTCCCAGCTTATATTGCTGTAGTCAAAATCTCCCATAACAATCATTCTTCTTGCACTTGCCAAGCTCAACTGTCTAAACATCTCCTGGCCCCCACCCTCTGTGCTCCTTGGTTTGTAGCAACACCCTACTAAATATCCCGTCTTGCCTATCTCTACCTCACACCATATGCTTTCAAAATCATTAGTGTCACTGCCTTCCAAAGCCTCCACTCTTAGAGGACATAAATCATCACTTATCATAAGCAGTACTCCACCACCATGCTTTCCCTTTCGATCCTGCCAAAAACTGCTGGCTGTACCCTGCTACTTCTATTCCTGTTATTATATCCTCTTCTGTCAACCACGTCTCAGTGATTCCAATAATCTTTGGCCAGGCTGATGCTATCAGCACCAATTCCTCTCCTTTATTCCGGATACTCCTGGCATTAGTATAAAGCATAAAAATGCCACTATTTCTATACCCAGCATTATCTCCTCAAGACTTAATTGGGCTCAGCGCTACCTGATGTTGTCCCCTTCTCCCAAGTATCCTTTCCCACAAGAGGCCACCCCACCATCCACCTTGGGCATTCTAGTTTCCTGCATTGACACACACTGACTCCTTCAAAACAGCAATCTCTCCAGATGCCTATGTCCTTCCTCATTCAAATGCAAGTGGTCTCTTGCATGCAATTCCTCTCTGTTCTCAAACGCTGTCCAAGCATCCACATATTCCAATCCTCTCTTCTGACACATTCTAGCTATTATGTTATTCAATACGACTGCTCTTCTGCTCAGGTCGTCACAATCATACCTATTCAACATGCACACTATCTTTCTTCTATGCGTCTTCTTTCGTACTACCTCAAGCAAGAATCTCATATCTCTCGCTGTCCAATTTACATTATGTCTCACGTCATTTGTTCCTACCATCACAATCATCTCATTCACCCTTTCACCCCCTTTTAATTGCCATAGCCACACTTTCTATTGTTCCTCCAGGCAAACACTCCTCACGCATCCTATCTTGCACACCACGGATCATTGAGTCACCGTACATTACACCTCTTACCATTCCCTCTCTCCTACTGTTTCCATTCTCTTCTCTTCTATCATTCCCATAACTCTCTCTCTCTCATTCCCTCTCTTCTACTGTTCCCATCCCATTCTCTCCTCTTCTATTATTTCCATAACTCTCTCTCATTCTCTCTCTTCTACTGTTCCCATTCTCTCCTCCTCTATCATTCCCATACTTCTCTCTCTCATTTCCTCTCTTCTACTGTTCCCATTCTCTCCTCTTCTATCATTCCCATAACTCTCTCTCTCTCATTCCCTCTCTTCTACTGTTCCCATTCTCTCCTCTTCTATCATTCCCATACTTCTCTCTCTCATTTCCTCTCTTCTACTGTTCCCATTCTCTCCTCTTCTATCATTCTCATAACTCTCTCTCTCATTCCCTCTCTTCTACTGTTCCCATTCCCTCCTCTTCTATCCTTCCCATACCTCTCTCTCTCATTTCCTCTCTTCTACTGTTTCCATTCTCTCCTCTTCTATCATTCCCATACCTCTCTGTCATTCCCTGTCTTCTACTAAGTTTTAAAAGAGGTAAACCGCGAGTAGACATAACTATACATAATAAATAACGGAAAAACTCACGTAGAAATATTATTTAATAGTAAATATTAAATAATATTTACTATTAAATATTAAATAATATTAAATAATTAAATATTTACTATTAAATAATATTTCTACGTGAGTTTTTCCGTTATTTATTATGTATAGTCCTGTCTTCTACTGTTTCTATACTCTCCTCTTCTATCATTCCCCAAACTTTCTCTCACTCCTACTCTGATTTGCCTTGCATACATCTCTTCCATTCACCTAATCTCATCTTTCATACTTCTCATCTTGTTCACAAGATATTTCACCTCCCCTTTCAGCTCATCTATCCCTTTCTGCAAGTTAATCACTCTTACTCACCATTCTTTTGCCCAATCAAAACCATCTCCATAAACTTCACAGTCATTCAAGCCTTCCACACTCCCGACTCTTATTTTCTCATTCATACTTTGCTCATCATTCTCTCCCATCACACTACTTGTCTCCCAACATTCATTTCCCATCCCTGAAGCAACTAGGTCAGTTATCGATATATCCAATTCATTAATTTCCTTCCACTGTCTGCATTTTGCGCATATATGCACTCCCCTTCTCTCACCCACCACATATCCAACTCCCAGGAAGCATACATGCTGCAACCACTGCATGCCACAAAATCCTTTATTATATTACATATAATAGAGTTCTTAAATGGAATGCAGAATTTATGCTTGGTGAGGATATATTGTCGGAGGTGGAGGAAATAAGAGATCTGGGGGTGATAGTGGATAAGGATCTGAAATTTAGGGGACACATAGCCAAAATTGTGAAGACAACACAAAGGCTTCTGGGAATGATGTGGAGGACACTGACGTGTAGAAGTAGGGAGATTCTTGTTCCGTTGTATAAGGCTTTGATTAGGCCACACGGACTATTGTGCCCAGATTTGATCACCTAGTTTTCAGAAGGATGAAGAGATGTTGGAGAGGGTCCAGAGGCGACTGACTAAGGTAGTTTCTAATTTCTGGAATGTCGGGTATGAGGAAAGATTGAGAAGATGCAACTTGCAGAGTCTTTCAATCTATAAATATTCTGTAGATATGTTGTTGAGGGGTTGTTATAAGATCAATGCTGGAGAGGTTCTACAGAAAATAGTGGGAGATCAGGGGAGAACCAGAGGTCATCCCTGGAAGCTGAATAAGGAGGGTGTGAGAAGCAGGTATTTTTTCATGCAGAGTTGTGAATGATTGGAATGCCTTGCCTGAGAGTGTGGTGTCTCCAGAGAATTTGAGTGTGTTTAAAGCACGGTATGATGAGCTGTGTTTGATAAAAGGACCTCCTAGATGAGTCTTGGACTCCATGGGGGTCTTGGGTAATAATAATAATAATAAAGATAATTGAAACCAACCAACACCACCACTTCTGATGGTGTCAGGCAGATGATATGCTGCTTTTTCAGTTATTGGAGAACAATATCTTTTCTGAGCTAATACCTAATATGATTATAAAATTATCAGCTATAATGATTAGTATCAGATCAAAATAATAAACATGTACTAACACTAGCCATATCAATAATGTGCAGTCAACTTTTGAGCAGCTACCCAGCCAAAACACTTAATGCAGTGTGAGAAATAGTCATTCTATAAAAAGTGATTACGAAAAACTAATCCAAATTGGAAATTTACTGACACTTTCGGGGAAAATCTATATGTTGCAGAGAAATAATACAAATTCAAACAGCAAAACAAAGGGTATCACATATTCAAAGTAAACCGTTCATAGGATTTTTTACATTTAAAGTAAAATAAAAAAGAAAGTGATTTAAGTCATTTATGTGCTGGGCATATTGCACCTGCTTGATGGAATACAAATAAAAAACACTGCATAAAGGAGAGAATGATTATATATTTTACTGGGATGTTGGAAATAATAATTCAAAGTAATATGCAAGAATTAGTATTTCTTACCAATCAGAAAGCGCACATCAGGATGGTCTGCACAAATTATGGGAATAACTCCAGCCAACAAGTCAACTCCTTTACGATATACTAATCGACTAACCACAACTATTGTCACTGTAACATCAGATTTAAGTTTTAACTGTTAGAAATTCTTTATGATAGAAATAATTTTTTAAAAAATAATTGCATTTATTTTAAATAAAGCTAATAAAAGATAAGTAACAAATTTCACTATCTCAAAATCTGGGAGCTTTGTTAATGAGATATACTAACATAACGATTAACAATATAAACTATGGAAATTTCAAGCCTCGTGTTCAAATGTGTTTGCTATTAGCTTTCATGCATTGCTTTCTTGGGATTGTTAGAATAACTGTCCCCAGAAACTGAATAACTTCACATTAATCTGGTAACAACTGCTCACCAACTTATATGTCTCAATCATATCCCCTCTTCTTAATCTTCTTCTATTCACAAGGCTTTGTAAGTTGCATTCCATCAATCTCTCCTCGTATCTGACATTCCATAGACCTGACATTAGTTTAGTAAGCCTTCTCTGAACCCTCTCCAATACATCCAGTATATCCCCTTGAAAACCAGATGACAAAATCTGTACAAATTAGTCCATTTGTGGCTGGATCAAAGCCTTATACAAGGGAACCATAACCTTTTTGCTTCTGCATGTCAATGTCCTCGCCATAATCCACTGGTATGTTCTTACAATTTCAGCATTGTGACACCTCCCCCCCTAAATGGTGGACAGAGACATGAAATATCTCAGTCCACCATCACTCTCAGATTTCTAACCCCCTTCCACCTCCATAGTGTAGTTTACAGACATAATGATGGTTAAGTCCCTTTCCCTTTTATGATCAACATTGCTATGATAGACATCTTTCAAATCTCATAGCCTTCTTTTGTAATGACCGAAATAAGGCTTTCTCAAGGTATAGTGAATTTTATAGATGTATAGATATTTCTAGAAAGACTTATTATCTTCACCAAATGTCAGGAAATAGTAGTTTTTGGACTGGTTTAAGAAATGAGGTGATGATATGTGATTTCTCTCTTATTCCATATAAATTTATTCAGCTGACTTCCTACCATACCAGCTTTGTTGACTCTGTTGTTTATTTCCATATTTAATTTACCATTTTCACTAAAAATCGTGCCTAAGTAGCTGAAATGTTTTACTTGTTCTATAGGTTCTCCATTCACAATGCAGTTGATATTTTCAATGTTTCTGCCTATTTTCATTGTCTTTTTTTTTAATGCTGACCTTCATACCATATCTATTACAACAGTTATTCAATTTAGTCAGGGAATTTTGCAGACTTGTAGCAGATTTATTTAGAAGTATAACATCATCTGCATAAAGCACATAGCTGAGATTAACATCTCCAATTTTGATATCAGGTTTAATATCACTTTCCTTCATAACGCGATCCATATAGATAATGAATAACAGATGGGATAATGTACATCCTTGTCTGACACCAGATTTAACATTAAACCACCTTCCTGTATTTACTTCAATTCTAACTGTTGACTTGCAACTCAAATAAAGACTAAGTATTGCTTGATATCTTCCTCTCTTGGCACCTTGTCATATACCTTTTCCAGATCTACAAAACTTAAATATCAATTTCTCAACTATCTGTTGTAAAATGAAAATCTGATCCTGACAGCCTCTATTTTTGCTGAATCCAGCTTGTTCTTCACCAAGCTTCTCTTCCACAATCCTTCTCGACCATATCATATCAGCAACACTCAGTAATGAAATACCTCTGTAATTCTCACATTCAGTTTTATTTCCCTTTCTATATATGGGTACTATTAGAGCTCTACTGAAATCATCTGGAATTCATCCCTCTGTCCAGGCCTTCTGAACTATGCAGTGCAGCCACTATAAGACTTTCATACCTCCATACTTGAGCATTTCTGGTCGAATATCATCTACTCCTGCTGCCTTTCCACATTTCAGGTTTTTGATGGCTTTTTCTACTATCAATACATGTTATATGTATTCCTGACTGCATGCCTGGTCAGTATTTTTTACCACTATGCTGTCATCACTGCTTGTTTTATTTAGCAATTTTTCGAAGTGATTACTCCATACTTTAAGGATATCTTTTTCTCCTGTTTTCATGTCACCTTTTTCATTTCCAATTCCTTTTACAGCACTCTTTCTTCCATTTCTGAGCTTCTTCAACGACCTCCAGAATATCTTGCCACCTTCTTGATATTTATTTTCTATGTTCTCACCAAAGTCCTCCCATGACTTTTGTTTTACACAATGTTTAGCTTTCTTACATTTGTCTCTGTATTCTCTAAGAGCACAAGCTGACTTATCTGCCAGGAATTTTGATATGCACTCTTCTTTTCTTTCACTGCCTCTTTAACTTCCTGTGTCCACCATGGAGTTCTGATTTTTCTATCTTTGCAGACATCCTCACCACAAGCCTGGCTGAATCAATGTTGTTTTCAGAATTTGCCACTGAATCTCCAAGGTTTGGTTCCTGTTCTCAAACTCTCATTTTTTTCTTGAATAATGTTTGTGTATTTTAGTCTACAGTTCACAACTGAGAGCTGCTCAACTTTTATTCGCTTTAAAACTTTCTTACATGTTATTCTTTTCAATATGAAATTCAATTTTATCCTGCTCAGGACTAAATGGTGATCACTTCCAATTTCAAATCCTCTGTACACTCTGATGTCCTGCACCATGGAGAAAACATCACTATCAATGATAACATAGTGAATGAGACTTTTCTTATTCCTTGCCTCTTCTGTCCATGTGAATTTGTGCACATTTCATGTATTGTGTTAGTAATAACCAATCCATATCCTGAGCAGATATCCAACAGGTATTTGCCATTATTATTAAGTTTGTTCTTTTCTCCAAATTTTCCCAATATATTTTTGTATGTCTGACAATCATTTCCTACTCTGCTATTTAGATCCCCAAGAAGGACCAACTTTTCCTTTTTCATTGTGTCAGTTGGTTTCTCTAGAGCCTAAAAAAATTCCTCCACTTCTACCTTAGTAGAACCTTCTGTGGGACCATAAACACAAATAAGTCTCATTGTCCAGTTCCCCATTCTCATATTTTCCCAATTCAAGAAAATTAACCTCGTATTTAGTGTTGAATACTTATGGCTACTCCTTTTCCTTGATTGTCATTGCTTGAATATAACATTTCTTCATTAATTTCCTAATGTGTACCCTCCTGAAGTGTTCAGGTTATTATGACAGCACTACATGATTAAGTTTACATTATTATTAATTTCCTATCAACAATTTTCCTCCTGTTACTTGTCAGCACTCCAATACTGTCATATCTAACATTTTGCTTCTAAGGCACTTCTGTCTGAATCAATCCACCTAGACCTAAGTCTTCCTCTGGATCTCTTTCCTGTCATCTTGACATCAAACACCTGTTTTGCCAACCTTTCCTTACCCATTCTATTTAAGTGGCCATACTATCTTAGATTAGCTCTGCTGACACATTCTTGAATGCTAATATTGTAAGTTCTTTTCTAATATATTCATTTTTAATATGTTTCTGCTAGTGATGCAGAAACCATTGGTTCACTCCCATAATTCTTCTCAGAACCCTCATATCTGTGGTCTCTAGTTTTGATCAAATGCTTTATTTCTAACCCAACTCTCAGATCCATAACTTAAAATGGGTTTGAACACTGTCTTGTATACTGCTAGTTTGGTGTTTTGGCTAATTTCTCTCTTATTCCATATAAATTTATTCAGCTGACTACCCACTATTCCAACTTTGCTTATTCTGTTGTTTATTTTAACTTGCCAGCTTCACTAAAAACTGTGCCTAAATAGCTCAAATATTTTACTTGTTCTATATGATCTACATTCAGAATGCAGTAGAAGTTTTCTATATATTTTCATGCCGATTTTCATGCCAAATTTGTTACAGCTGTTATTCAAATTAGTTAGAGAATCCTGGAGACTTCCATTTGATGTCTTCAGGAGTACATCATCTGCATAAATCAAAGAACTAATCTGACAAGTCAAATTCTAACATCAAGCCTAACGCCATTTTCTTTCATAATGTAATCCATATAGATGATGAATAAGAGTGGAGATAATGTTCATCCTTGTCTTACCCTTGATTTTACATAAAACCATCTTCCTGTATTTCCTTCATTTCTAACTTCTGATTGATAACTTAAATATAGGCTATATATTGTTCTGTATAAAGTCATAAAGTGAAAATCTGAATTTGACAACCTCTATTTTACCTGAAACCAGCTTTTTCTTCTCCAAGTTTCTCTTCCATCATTTTTCTCAACCTCTTTTTAAGTATGTTTGCATAAATCTTACCTTTAACACTTAGCAGAGAAATTCCTCTATAATTCTCACATTTAGCTTTATTTTCTTTTTTATAGATGAGAACAATGAGAGCTCTATTCCAATCATCTGGAATTCAACCTTCTGACCAGGCTCTCTGAATTATGCAGTGTAGCTGCAAAACTTTTATAACTCCATACTTAAGCATTTCTGGTTGAATGCTTAAGTATATATTCTACTCCAACTGCCTTTCCACATTTCAAGTTTTTGATGGCTTTTTCTACCTCAAGTGTTGATATGTATTCCTTGTCGATATTCCTCTTTGCATTCTCTTGAAATTTTTCTAGTATGGTTCTGGTCTGTTAAACAAAAACTGCTTGTCAGTCTTTCAAAGTAATTACTCCAGACATCTAGGATTATCCTTATCTCCAGTTTTCATTTAAGCTTTATCATCGTTAATTCCTTTTACAGCACTCTTTCCTCCATTTCTGAGCTTTTTCATTAGCCTCCAGAATATTTTGCCATCTTTCTTATATTTATTTTCTATTTTCTTACCAAAGTCTTCCCATGACTTTTGTTTAGCTACTTTTACACATAGGTTAGCTCACATTTTTCTTTGTACTCTTTTAAGACATCTACTGACTTATTTGCTAGGAACTTTTGGTATGGTTTCTTCTTTTTTTCATCATTGCTTCTCTAAGTTCTCATGTCCACCATGGTATTCTAATTTTTCTATCCTTGCAGACAGCTTCACCACATACCTCCCTTGCTGAATTAATCAGTTTCTTTTTCAGAGTTTGCCACTAAGACTCCAAGGTTTGGTTTGTGTTTTCAATCTGTTTCATTTTTTCTTCAATAACATTTGTATGGTCAAGTCTACAGTTTATCTGTAAAAGCTGCTTAACTTTAATTCTTTTTAAAACTTTTTTACGTACTGCTTTTTTTTCACCTGAAGGTGAGGTTAATCTGTCTCATACAGAAGTGGAAGGGCTTTTCCTCCCAGAAACTCTAGTTTCTTTTCCCACAAAATAGGAACTGGCCTCCCACAATTAACATATATAATAAATACACTGCCCACATAGATTGGCCATAATTAAAAACACATCCATTGAGTCCAAAGAAGGCTAATCATGGAAGCAACACACTAATCACAATGCTTATCATTTTGGACTGAACTATTTGAGACTTTGACAGGGAAAGAAGTCTGGTTTTTTTTCTTCTTCCTTATCAGTCCCATATGACAGCTTTTAAAACCTATAGCAATTCAGTGCAATTTGTGAAAATAATTGAATTCATGTGTGTGTGTGTGTGTGTGTGTGTGTGTATACACACAGGCAACATATTAATTATAATATATTGCCTGTTTACAATTAAAAAAAAAACTCTGAAACTGAACTATGAAAAAGTAAAACTGCACAAGTTTTGCAATCAGAACTTGAACAAATGTGCACATTTAGAGAAAATAAAGCTGAAGAAACATAAAATTAGTTATAATTTAACTTTATTCTCATTTGTAACTAGGAGCATACTTAAGTTCATAATATTTGAAAAAATGTAAAATTCAAGAATATAAAATCAAAGTTGCTGTGTAAATAAATTTTTAAGTCAGAATTTTTGCCCATTTGTTTCAGAACAATATCAGAAATAAACACACATGCACATGCACACCACACATTTTATATTTTATTTTTATTTTTTTGCACAACCAAGTTAATTTGGTTAACTCTGATTACAATGAATCCATAAAGACCACAAGAATACTTTGCTAAAAAATATTATATTTTTGAAGTAAGAAAAACAGCTTTATTATATAGTTGCAGTCTATTAAAACAAGGATGACAAGTTCTTGATATCTGATGAAATAAAATAAGTGTAATTCTTGAACTGGAGAACTGCCATGATTTATGGCTATGTTACTATTATGAAATATTGCAAAAAACTTTATGACAAACTTTATTAAAAAATTAGTTTAAACAAATTTTTTAATAAAGTTCCAATAAAATAATTGGAACTCTAAATGATGCTACAAAAAACAATTTTATGAAGATAATTGAATTTATTTATTTATTATGAGAAATTCCAAAATTCTAAAATTATGAATTTAAAAATTCATAATTTGTGAATTGTAGCTTGGGGAAAAATTAATTATTAAATTATATCTTAAAATATCTTTTAAAATTTAATTAATTTATAACAGTTTAAATTTGATGTTGGATTTCTGCTCAGGACATGGACTGGTTATTACTAACACCATGTTCCAACATAAAAATGTGCACAAATTCACATGGAGAGAAGAGGCTAGGAATAAGAAAAGTCTCATTGACTATGTTATTGTTGATAGCGATGTTTTCTCCCTGGTGCAGGACACCAGAGTGTACAGAGGATTTGAAATTGGAAGTGATCACTATTTAGTCTTGAGCATGATAAAATTGAATTTCATATTGAAAAGAATAACATGTAAGAAAGTTTTAAAGCGAATAAAGGGACTAGGGGCGCTAGTGGGTCAAGCGCTACGAACGTCTTTTGAAGAGCTCCTGATTCAGATAAGTTTTACTAGGAATAATTAAGTATATATGCGTAATTGTTTAAGTAAGAGCGGCTGTAAACGTTGTACGCTACCGATATTATTAGTGTGGGTTTTTTCCTTGCTTAAACTAAATACGAAAACGTTAATATTAGACCTAGTAACCTGCAGAGAAAAAAAAAAAAAAAAAAAATGGCGGCGGCATTGTCATTCCATGATTTTAATTTGGATTTCAGTCGGTTCGTTAAGTGTGAGGTCTGTTATATGTATTCCTTCGACTACATAAATGATTTGTGGATGTTTAGTGCGGATGGAAGAAGGGTGTGTGCGAAATGTGACCTGAACGAGGAATTGATGAATGTGAATATGAAGTTGATGACAGAAAGTGCTAGTACCGATAGTGTCGTGAGTGCATGTTTGAAAGAGACGGATGGCGGGAAAGACAGGCGAAAAAATGTTAAAAAATCAGGAAAAAAGAAAAAGAGCGATTTGACAACCGTAACGGATGTTAAAAGGGACGAAAGTAAGGCAGAAAGAAACGAAATTGAGAGAACGAATGAAAGTAGAAATGGCGTGGTGCAGAAATCGCAAGTAAAAAAAATCGAAAGAATGAATGATAGCGAAAAATGAATGACTGATGGCGAAAGTTGGACGCACGTTGGAACGAAAGTACTGAACCAAAGAAAGATGAATGACAGTAAAAGTGAGAAGAATGATAGCGAAAGTTGGACGCATGTTAGTCCGAAAGTACGGAAACAAAGAAAGATATGTGAGAGTGAGAAGAATGATAGTGAAAGTTGGACGTATGCTGGACCGAAAGTACGGAAACAAAGAAGGATGAATGAGAGGGAAAGTGAGAAGAGGGGGTCGAGAGTTAGAAAGTTAGAAAGATTTAATGATAGAGTGAATGTGTCGCGAGGTTCAGAAGGTGAATTGGATTGGATGAAGCAAGAAATGAAATGGATGCGGAATGAAATTGAGAGAATTCAGGTCAAAACTATTAAAATAAATCATGATGGCATGAAAGAGATAACAAAAGATGAGCGAGTGGCGTTGTATGGCGACTCCATTATTAAAGGTGTGCTAGAGGATAAAATGCACAAGGTATGTTTTCCAGGCGGAAAAATGAGTAGAGTGATTGAGGCATTGAATATGAGGCGGGAACGAGCATAAGAGTTAATTGTATTAATTGGTACGAATGATTTGAGAGAGAACAAAGAGCATGTCAAAATGAATGTCAGGAGACTGCTTGGAAAGATAAAGGAGAATAGTGTGACAGGAAGGGTGGTCAGTGTGTTGCCTAGGTATGATTGTGGTGAAATGAGGCGGAGAGCAAGGATTATGAATGATATTCTGGCTGAAATGTGTGAGGAGATGGGAGTAGAGTTTGTTAATGTGTGGAATGAGTTTGAGGGACGAAGTGAGCTGTATGGGAGTGATGGACTGCATTTGAGTGGTTATGGTGTGAGTCGCTTGGAGAGACTGCTGCTGGAAGGTAGAGAAGTGAATAGAGAGAATGAATCAGATCGAGAGGGGAGTGATGTGGAAGAGCAGGAGAGTAAGACAGGAGAGATTGAAGGAGTGCAAATGAATGTGGAAGTGAGTGGTATGAGTATAGAAAATGAGAGAATGGGTGTGCAAGTGGAGCAGGGAAACGGCGAGGCTCAGGGTGGACAGGGATACACAGCGTGAGAAAGGTGGATGCTCCAAGAGGAGGTGAGAGAATGTGTAGGCAGGAAAGTAATGCGGATGATCAGGGATCAAAAGGAAACAGATGGAATTGCAAAGGGTTCTAAAATGAAGAAGCAGAAAGGGAAATGGCCCCAGTCCAGCATGGAGAGATCACATCGAGTGAGTGGTATCAGTGGAACTAGCTGTAGATCCAGAAATGAGTTGTTGTGTTTGTATACCAATGCTAGAAGTATAAGAAACAAGGCAGATGAAATGGTTGCACTAATTGCGTCTGTGCACCCAGAGATTGTCGGAATAAGTGAGACATGGTTAGATGAGGATGACATCCTGACAGGAATAGAGATGGAAAGGTATGATGTGTTTCGTGAGGATAGAAGGGGTAAAAAGGGAGGGGGAGTGCTATTGATGATAGAGAAAGAGTTATGTCCATACAAGGTAGAGATGCAAGAGGGAAATGGGGCCAGTGGTTTTGAGGCAGTATGGTGTGAGATAGAGGTGAATAGAATCAAATACTTGGTGGGATGTTGTTATAGACCTGGTAATGTGGATGGTGGTGATAGTGAAATGTATAGTCAAATAAGCCAAGCAAATAAGAAAAGGGTGATCATTATGGGTGATTTTAATTATGGCAATATAGACTGGAATGAAGAGATAGCAACTGGAAGTAAAGAAAATGAGTTTCTTGAGTTTTTGAGGGATAACTACCTCAGACAGTATGTAACAGAGGGCACAAGAGGATTAAGGGTTTGGATTTGGTCATCTCATCGGAGGATGTAATTATCAATGAGGTATCAAATCATCCACCAATTGGCGAAAGTGACCATGAGGTGATTACTTGGGTGGTTGCCAGCAGTGCAAGGACCCCTGTGAAAAAAGGGTATATGTGGAACTACAAGGGGGGTGATTATGAAGAGCTCAGGAGACAGCTTGCAGGTGTAGCATGGAATGAGGAGTTAGCTGGAAAAGAGATCAATGCAGCTTGGGGGATTTTCAAAAAATATTTAGTGGATGCAATGTCTAAATGTATACCACGGGTGAGAAGGTTAAATAAGTTAGGTGTGAGATGGATAAATAAAGAGATTAAGCATGCAATACAGAGAAAAAGGGCATTGTGGAGGCAGCATAAGAGAAGTGGAAGTAACCAATTTCATGAGTTCTACAAAGACCAGGCAAGGAGAGTGACTTGGTTGGTGAGAGTAGCTAAAGAGAGGTATGAACAGCAGTTATCTAATGAAGCTAAAAAGAATCCCAGGGAGTTCTTTCGATATGTAGCCAGAAAAGAAAGAATGATTATGGAAGGATGACATTGATTGGAGGAAATGGTATAAAGACAGCTGTTGCAGAATGTGTGGTGGAGATACTTAATGAACAGTTCATAAAGATCTTTCAATCTTGTGAATGTGACTTCATGGAGAGATTAAGAGCAGTTGATGATGGGGAGGAGAGACTGACTGTAAGTGAGGAAGAGGTGTTTGGGGAGTTGAGTAAACTAGATGTAAATAAGGCTGTGGGACTTGATAATATATCACCGCGTATTCTGAAGGAATGTGCCAGAGAGTTGACACCTGCCTTGACATATTTTTTTAATACGAGTCTTGCACTTGGTCAAATCCCTAAAGAGTGGAAGGAGGGCAAGATTGTGCCACTTCATAAAGGAGGTGATCAAACTCAAGCATCAAACTATAGGCCTATCTGTGTGTCAGGTGTTGTGGTTAAGTTGTTGGAGAAGCTTGTGAGAACTAGGATCCAGAGTTGGGTTGACAACAATGGTATAATCTTTGATGGACAGCATGGATTTGCTAAAGGGAGGTCGTGTTTTAGTAATCTACTTACTTATTACAATAAAGTGACTGCTTCCTTGGACAGAGGAGAAGGATACACAGTAATATATTTGGATTTTGCAAAAGCTTTTGATAGAGTACCTCATGATAAGTTGACAGTCAAACTAGAGCAGATGGGGTTGGATATTAGATTAGTGCATTGGATTGGAGACTGGCTATCTGATAGGTATCAACAAGTTGTGTATGGGGGTGCAATATCCAGGAAAAGGAAAGTCACTAGTGGAGTGCCTCAGGGATCTGTTTTAGGGCCATTACTATTTAACTTGTATATTAATGATATTGGCAAAGATTTGGATGGAGATATTCAGTTGTTTCCAGATGATGCAAAGTTGGGACGAATCATAAAGAGTAGTGAAGATGTTGTGGTCTTGCAAGAAGACTTGAATAAATTGAGTGATTGGGCAAGCAAATGGAGATGTGAGTTCAATGTTGCAAAATGTAAGGTTTTAAAATTTGGAAAACAAAGATGGGATGCAGAATTTATGCTTGGTAAGAATATATTGTTGGAAGTAGAGGAAATAAGAGATCTCGGAGTGATAGTGGATAAGGATCTAAAATTTAGGGGACACATCGCCAAAATTGTGAAGACAACACAAAGACTTCTGGGAATGATGAGGAGGACACTGACGTGTAGAAATAGGGAGATTCTTGTTCCATTGCATAAGGCTTTGATTAGGCCACACATGGACTATTGTGCCCAGATTTGGTCACCTGGTTTTCAGAAGGATGAAGAGATGTTGGAAAGGGTCCAAAGGCGACTGACTAAGGTAGTTTCTGACCTCTGGAATGTTGAGTATGAGGAAAGATTGAAAAGATGTAATTTGCAGAGTCTAGTGGAGAGAAGGAAGAAGGGAGATATGATAGAGACCTACAAGTTGGTAAGGGGTTGTTATAGGATCAATGGTGGAGAAGTTCTACAGAGAATAGTGGGAGATCAGGGGAGAACCAGAGGTCATTCCTGGAAACTGTATAAAGAGGGTGTGAGTAGGGGAGTGAGAGGCAGGTTTTTTTCGTGCAGAGTTGTGAATGATTGGAATGCCTTGCCTGAGAGTGTGGTGTCTGCAAGGAGTTTGAATGTGTTTAAGACCCGGTATGATGAGATGTGTGTGAGATAAAAGGACCTCCTAGATGAGTCTTTGACTCCATGAGGTCTTGTATAATAATAATAATAATAATAATAAAAGTTGAGCAGCTCTCAGATGTAAACTGTAGACTAAAATACAGAAATATTATTGAAAAGAAAATGAAAGAGTTTGAGAACAGGAATCAAACCTTGGAGATTCAGTGGCAAACTCTGAAGGAAACATTGATTGATTCTGCCAGAGAGGCATGTGGTGAGGTTGTGTGCAAAGATAAAAAAATCAGAACTCCCTGGTGGACACAGGAAGTTAAAGAGGCAGTGAAGGAAAAGAAGAAAGCATATCAAAAGTTCCTGGCAAATAAGTCAGCTTTTACTCTTACAGAATACAGAGACAAATGTAAGAAAGCTAAACAGTGTGTAAAACTAGCTAAACAAAAGTCATGGGAGGACTTTGGCAAGAATATAGAAAATAAATATCAAGAAGGTGGCAAAATATTCTGGAGGTTGTTGAAGAAGCTTAGGAATGGAGGAAAGAGTGCTGTAAAAGGAATTAGAGATGATAAAGGTGAAATGAAAACAGGAGAAAAAGATATCCTTGAAGTATGGAATAATTACTTTGAAAAACTGCTAAATGAAACAAGCAGTGATGACAGCACAGTGATAAAAAACACTGACCAGGCATGCAGTCAGGAATACATATCCATACTTGAAGTAGAAAAAGCCATCAAAGGCTTGAAATGTGGAAAGGCAGCAGGAGTAGATGATATTCGACCAGAAACGCTGAAGTATGGTGGTATAAGAGTCTTACAGTGGCTGCACTGCATAGTTCAGAAAGCCTGGACAGAGGGACGAATTCCCGATGATTGGAGTAGAGCTCTCATAGTAACCATATATAAAAAGGGAAATAAAACTGAATGTGAGAATTACAGAGGTATTTCCCTACTGAGTGTTCCTGGCAAGATCTATGCAAGTATACTTGAGAATCGGTTGAGAAGAATTGTGGAAGAAAAGCTAGGTGAAGAACAAGCTGGATTCAGGCCAAATAGAGGCTGTCAGGATCAAATCTTCACTTTACGACAAATAGTCGAGAAAGCATGGGAATATAACAAAGATCTGTATTTAAGTTTTGTCGATTTGGAAAAGGCATATGACAAGGTGCCAAGAGAGAAGCTATTCAATACGCTGCAGTTATATGGTGTCAATGGGGCATTATATCAAGCAATACTTAGTCTTTATTTGAGTTGTGAGTCAGCAGTTAGAATTGAAGGAAGTACAGGAAGATGGTTTAATGTTAAATCTGGTGTGAGACAAGGATGTACATTATCCCCTCTGTTATTCATTATCTATATGGATCACATTATGAAGGAATGTGGTATTAAACCTGATATCAAAATTGGAGATGTTAATGTCAGCTCTTTGCTTTATGCGGATGATGTTATACTTGTAAATAAATCCGCTACAAGTCTGCAAGATTCTCTGACTAAATTGAATAGCTGTTGTAATAGATATGGTATGAAGGTCAGCAATAAAAAGACAAAGACAATGAAAATAGGCAGAATCATTGAAAATGTCAACTGTGTTGTGAATGGAGACCCTGTGGAACAAGTAAAACATTTCAGCTACTTAGGCACAATTTTTACTGAAGATGGTAAACTAAATATAGAAATAGACAACAGAATCAGCAAAGCTGGTATCGTGGGAAGTCAATTGAATAAATTCATATGGAATAAGAAAGAAATTAGTCGGAACACTAAATTAGCTGTATACAAGACTGTGTTCAAACCAATTTTAACTTATGGATCTGAGAGCTGGGTCAGAAGTAAAACACTTGACCAAAAGACTAGAGACCGCAGATATGAGAGTCCTGAGAAAGATTAGAGGCGTAAACAGATGGCATCAATGGCAATATCATATTAAAAATGAGGATATTAGGAAAGAACTTGACATTGTCAGCATCCAGGAATGCGTTAGCAGAGCTAATCTCAGATGGCATGGTCACTTAAATAGAATGGGAGAGGAAAGATTAGCAAAACAAGTGTTCTCTGCCTGGTTGGCAGGAAAACGACCCAGAGGAAGACCAAGATATAGGTGGATTGATACAGTACAAAGTGCCTTAGACGATAGAAATATAAGATCTGATAATGTTGGAGTCTTGACAAGTAACAGACTGATTTGGAGGAAAATTGTAGATAGGAAGTTAGTAATGATGTAATTTTTTCATGTAGTACTGTCATATCCTGTACACCCCTTGAGGGTACATGGCAGGAATTTGATGATGATGATGTTCCAAAACAAAAATGTGCACAAATTCACATGGAGAGAAGAGACAAGGAATAAGAAAAGTCTCATTGACTATATTATTGTTGATAGTGATGTTTTCTCTTTGGTGCAGGACACCAGAGTGTACAGAGGATTTGAAATTGGAAGTGATCACCATTTAGTCTTAAGCAGGATAAAATTGAATTTCATATTGAAAAGAAGAACATGAAAGAAAGTTTTAAAAACGAATAAAAGTTGAGTAGCTCTCATATGTGAACTGTAGACTAAAATATACAAACATTATTCACGAAAAAATGAAAGAGTTCGAGAACAGGAATTAAACCTTGGAGATTCAGTGGCAAACTCTGAAGAAAACATTGATTGATTCTGCCAGAGAGGCATGTGGTGAGGTTGTCTGCAAGGATAGAAAAATCAGAACTCCCTGGTGGACACAGGAAGTTAAAGAGGCAGTGAAGGAAAAGAAGAAAGCATATCAAAAGTTCCCGGCAAATAAGTCAGCTTTTGCTCTTAGAAAATACAGAGACAAATGTAAGAAAGCTAAGCACTGTGTAAAACCAGCTAAACAAAAGTCATGGGAAAAATTTGGTAAGAACATAAAAAATAAATATCAAGGTGGCAAGATATTCTGGATGTTGTTGTTGAAGAAGCTCAGAAATGGTGGAAAGAGTGCTATAAAAGGAATTAGAGATGACAAAGGTAAAATGAAAACTGAAGAAAAAGATATCCTTGAAGTATGGAGTAATTAAAAATCAGAATTTTTAATTACTAATTAATTTTAATTACTATAAAAAACACTGACCAGGCATGAAATCAGGAATACATATCCATGCTTGAAGTAGAAAAAGCCATCAAAAGTCTGAAATGTGGAAAGGCAGCTGGAGTAGATGATATTAGACAAGAAATGCTCAAATATGGAGGTATAAAAGTATTACAGTGGCTACACTGCATAGTTCAGAGGGCCTGGACAGAAGGACGAATTACAGATGATTGGAGTAGAGATCTCATATTACCCATATATAAAGGAGTGTGAAAGAGAAGCTTGGTGAAGAACAAGCTGGATTCAGGCCAAATAGAGGCTGTCAGGATCAGATCTTCACTTTATGAGAAATAGTTGAGAAATCATGGGAATATAACAAAGTCTGTATTTAAGTTTTGTAGATCGAGAAAAAGCATATGACAAGGTGGCAAGAGAAAAGCTATTCAAAACGCTACAGTTGTATGGTGTCAGTGGATCATTATGTCAAGCAATACTTAGTCTTTATTTGAGTTGTAAGTAAGCAGTTAGAATTGAAGGAAGTACAGGGAGATGGTTTAATGTTAAATCTGGTGTCAGACTAGGATGTACATTATCACCTGTTATTCATTATCTATATGGATTACATTATGAAGGAAAGTGGTATTAAACCTGATATCAAAATTGGAGATGTTAATGTCAGCTCCTTGCTTTATGCAGATAATGTTATACTTCTAAATAAATCCGCTACAAGTCTGCAAGATTCCCTGACTAAATTGAATAACTGTTGTGATAGATATGGTATGAAAGTTTATTTTTCACTTGGTTAGAGTATAATAAATTTAGTTTAATCCTTTATCCAAGTGTGAGCAAACAAAGTTTGCACCTGAAAGTATCTTCAGGACTGGGGTAAGGTGGTACAACACCAGGCAACTTGTTGCAAAGGTGGAGCAAGCTACCAATACTCCTGTCTCAGGACCTCCTATAATGCAAAACACATCTCCTTGCAGATATGTCTAATGTTATGCATTAAGGGAAGGGCCACTACCCAGACTAGTTTCGACCTTTATTGAGGTCTCTTCAGTGGGAGCCAGGCCCAAGCTGAGATACCAGGCAGAAGCATTCGCAGGTCATCTATACCTATAGGAGTTGCCAAATGGTGTGCCACCCTTTTTTAATAAATTACTCTGGATTTAGCGAAAGATGTTGAAAGTTTATTTGTTGCCCTGGTGTTGTACCACCTTACCCCAGTCCTGAAGATACTTTCAGGTGCAAATTTTGTTTGCTCACACTTGGATAAAGGATTAAACTAAACTTATTATACTCTAACCAAGTGAAAAATAAACTTTCAACATCTTTCTCTAAATCCAGAGTAATTTTTAAAAAGGGTGGCACACCATTTGGCAACTCCTATAGGTAGAGATGACCTGCAAATGCTTCTGCCTGGTATCTCAGCTTGGGCCTGGCTCCCACTGAAGAGACCTCAATAAAGGTCGAAACTAGTCTGGGTAGTGGCCCTTCCCTTAATGCATAACATTAGACATATCCGCAAGGAGATGTGTTTTGCATTATAGGAGGTCCTGAGACAGGAGTATTGGTAGCTTGCTCCACCTTTGCAACGAGTTGTCCTGGTGTTGTACCACCTTACCCCAGTCCTGAAGATACTTTCAGGCGCAAACTTTGCTCACACTTGGATAAAGGATTAAACTAAACTTATTATGATATGGTATGAAGGTCAGCAATAACAAGACAAAAATAATGAAAATAGGCAGAAGTATTGAAAATATCAGCTGCATTGTGAATGGAGAACCTATAGAACTAGTAAAACATTTCAGCTACTTAGGTACAATTTTTAGTGAAGATGGTAAATTAAATACGAAAATAGACAGCAGAATCAACAACGCTGGTATGGTAGGAAGTCAACTGAATAAATTTATATGGAATAAGAGAGAAATTAGTCAAAACTAAATTAGCTGTATACAAGACAGTGTTCAAACCAATTTTAACTTATGGATCTGAGAGCTGGGTTAGAAATAAAACACTTGACCAAAAACTAGACCACAGATATGAGGGTCCTGAGAAAGATTACGGGCGTGAACAGATGTCATCAATGGTAACATATTAAAAACGAGGATATTAGAAAAGAACTTGACATTGTCAGCATCCAGGAATGAATTAGCAGAGCTAATCTCAGGATTGATACAGTAAAAAGTGCCTTAGAAGATAGATATATAAATATAAGATATGACAATGTTGTAGCTTTGACAGGTAACAGATTGATTTGGCAGAAAATTGTAGGTAGGAAGTTAGTGATGATGTAAATTTTTCATGTAGTACTATCATATCCTGTACACCCATTGAGGGTAAATGTCAGGAATTTGATGATGATGATTAAATTTGAAAGACAGCTATTAGCAAAACATAATATGCCTGAATGACAAGCATTACTCCACTATGGCAATATTTGCTTGCCACGGTCCCCAGAATTTCATTTCTTGAAACAAACAAACAACAGGGGAAGATGGGAGTTGGTATAGAAAATTCAAATAAGTCTAAATAAATATCAGTCTCTTTTTCAATTAATGTAACTATCTGAAAAATAGCTTTTCACATTTTTTTTTTTTTTAAATATAACCATAGAAAACTTTTAGTGATTACATTTTATTAACAATAATTCATTAACAAATGCTATCTTTGGTAAATTTTCTTCTACATTTGATGCCTTTTTATTTATTTATTTTTCTCATCCTATTTATGGTCTTAGGGAGGGAAAAATAAGTCATGTACTTCACGATATTTCCAATATAACATTACTTTAGAATGCTGTACTGTCATGTTTCTATATACGTACCTTTGGATGGATTCCTTTTGCTAGGGTTAGGAACAAAACTTGCAGTGTCAACTGCATTGGGAATTACGGATACTAGATCAGGTCTGACTCCAGCCCTTAAAACTGTATTTTCTTTTCTGAAATTAGACATTTTTTTCCCTATTAGAAGTTAATTATATCAACCACAACATCATTTTTTAGTATTTATCAATATGAAATTCATACTTAATTAATAAGAAGTGTTTATGAACTCTAGATATGATAGAAATCAATAGAAATCAAAACCTAACAAGAAAGAGCAATCCTGCAATTAATCATTAGAGGGATTACTTGCATTATCATGCAACCGGATTTATAATTAATTGATAAATCCCAGATAAATTTTAAATTAATTGACTGAAAATATTTTTTTGGAAAAATATTTTCAGTCAATTAATTTAAAACTAAAAACTTTTTTGTGGAAAAAAACAGTTTTAGTATATATAACTTTATTGCTAATTTCACCAGTTTAAACTACTTATCTCAGAATCTTTTTTTTTTTTTTCATCAATCCACATATGAAAGGTTGCAAAACATATAGCATATTAGGTTAAGGGGAAAGTAGGAATCTATTGATATGTTGCAGGTTGCAATCTTCAATGAGGAAGCCCATTTTAAAGAACAAAAATAAATGTTGTTGTCGAGTCCACTGAAGAGCTTCTAGATATGACCATGGGCCTGTAGAACTGCTTTGGCAATCTCTTGAACTCTGATGGAGTAGAGCTTTTCTGTAGGGTTATTGTCAATTTTCTGTAGAGCAGCAGCAATTGCTGGACAAGAGTAGATATGGGCAGTTGTTAGTTCAACCCCTGGACAGTTCTTGCATGTTTCATAACTTCTAGTACCATCCGGATGAATTTTCATGCCTTTAAAGTGTTCCATCCTTAGCATGGTGATGATTGTGGTTATTTCTTTATTTTCATTTATTTCACAGATTTCATTCTTCTTCTTGATAGTTTGTTTTACCAATCTTATTTTTGTGACAGAGTTTGCATCAGTTAGTGATGCCATGAAGAGCATCTGTTTTTATCAGAAACATACAAAAATAAATGAAAATAAAATAAGAGAAGTCAGACAGGAAATGGATACTGACTATCAGCTGTTAGCAATCATACAAGAAAGGTGTGTGTGTGTGTGAGAGAGAGAGAGAGAAAGAGAGAGAGAATCCCAATCATGAAAATCTGTAATCAAATATTTTCAAGCTCCTTTGGGCATCATCACAAATATCCATGACACAGTGGGATTAATCCACAGCCACTGGTTGGAGAGTAGGTACACCATATACGTGGACAATCAGGTTGGCAACTGGAGAAATGATGATGGCCAATTCAGTGTCGTCAATCAAATGCATTGTCCTCTTCTGGATAGTATCAAGCATTCCATGTTTGGTAGCATTTAGTATTTTTAGAGGCTTTAGGTGCACTACCTGAAATAAGCGAGCAGTATTATGAAACTAGGTGGATTTGGGATATATTTAGTGTTAGCACTGTACAGGTGAGAAGGTATGGAAGCAATAAATGCATGAATAGAAACTCAGCCCAAAAAATAAAAATCTGATTTTGTTTCAATATCAAAGAAATAAGGAAGTGTCATAAGATCTGTTTTCTGAGATAGGACTATATTTTGGTAATACCGAAGCATATGAGGTTATTCTTGGAAAACTCACACACAACCTAATCATTAAAGGTACCTGTGGCATGATTACAAAACAACAAAAATAACACTATTAACTCTGAACCTATTGGCAGAATTTTTAAGATGTTTCATCTTAATCCAACATATTTTCCTATCCAAAATTTCATATCTGTTACATCTACAAACGACAAACTGTCACCTCTATCTTCAGCTGGCATTTTCCAGATCTCTTGTGATGTAATCTGACATACTTTGGGCAGACAGGTCGTTCTGTGGAAAAAAGAATTAATGAACATCAGTACCACGATGAATACCTGAAACCTCAAAGTCTGGTCTGGCACAGCGCAGTTTTGATGCTAAACACAGTTTCCAGTGGGATAAAGTTTGACTTCTTCCGAGAAGCAGTTTTAAATATGAACATGTTTTCAAAAAAGTTGTGAAGCCCTTTTACACTGCCCTAACCTGAAATGGAATGATTTTCTCTTTCTCCCAAAAGTTTGAGAGATTCTCACCTTATGTAAATATCAAAAATGTTGCTTTTTGATATTAATGTCATTTTTCTAGCAAGTGGCAACTCTTTTTAATTGGTAAACCATTGTATCTTTGCTTTTATCATTGTATTTACCTTGTATTCCTAGTCTCTGAATTGCTTGTTGTTTCCACACACTGATGACATACTCATTTTCAATACGAATTATTTGTGCTTTTCATTAAAGTTATTTTCATTGTTTTATCTCACATAAGTGTTTTACTTATTATGTTTGTTTGATTTTTAAAGTATTATGTAAACTGAGTGAAAATTTCATAAATAAGATTTATGAAATTTTCATTATATATGATACAATAATCTAAATATATAAATGCATTTGCTCATATTTATAAATGTAGTTGCATGCTTAGTATTACTGCAACCATGTAGTTATGCTGTGGCAATAGAAGGGAGACTTAAATGTATTTTAGAGTCAACTTGCTAACATAGTATAGCAATCCTTAGGGAATTATATAGAAATGAAAATGCATGTACAGGATGATCAAAATTAAAGTATTTCTGTTTAAGGCCTTGTGGAACACCATCCAGTGATCCAAATGCCGCAAAACTTTGCAGGAATGCATTGTGCATCATGTGGAACCGATATGTGAGGAAAAAAAAAAGTAGTTACAAAATTACCCATCAGGGGCATTGTAAACAAATGCATGGAATTTGCACATCAAAAACTTCTCACAGGAAGATGCAGCACAGTGTGTTCACTAGCAAAACGCAACTAGCCAGGACAATGTTGCATAGATGATGCATTATGCTAACTTTTAGCACTGGCAAGTTATCAGGATGATCCTGATAAACCTTGTCTTTGAGAAATCCCCAGAGCCAGAAGTCACAGAGGGTCAAGATCAGGTGAAGAAGTGGCCATGCAGTGCGAAATGCACAGCTGACACTCTGGCTTCCTTGAAATGCTCTCAAAGAACATCCTGTATGGATCAACCGATGTGTAGAGGGACCCAGTCCTGCATGAAAATGACTGAATCCATGCACAGGTGCTGTTGTAGCTGTAGCACAACAGAATTGTTTATCATATCTCAATACCTCTTGCAGTAACTGAGCGAGAACCAGGATCTTATAAATGAAGCTGTAAGCTCGGACGAGGCAGTAACTTTGGATAAATGCAAAGGAATTTATTGGATTGCATGTGAGTTTAGTGTAGTCCATACCTGGCAATTGTAGATATTTACAGCTCCATTCAGATGAAAGTGAGCCTCCTCTCCCCACAAAATCATCCCTAGCCACACAGCATCTACACTCCACTCAAGCAGGGAATGTTAAAGTGAATGTCAGTCAACTTCCAAAGTCCTTCAAGTGCAACTCCCATGTCAGGGTTATCCTGAATTTTCTAGGTAGTTGTGTAAAGCCATGCCCTGCAGGAACCAATGCTGTTATTCATGATCTGATCCACAACAGCAATAATAGCAACTTCATTTGTTGTGAATTGATTGGTTTGTGACCTCTGCAGAATCTAAATCTTAACGATCCTGTTTCTTCAAATAATCATTTATCGCAGAGCACATGGAAATAGTGAACCTCGCTGACATTTGTTCAGGCGATGAAATGCGTGGTACACAGAAACAGCATTGCAATTGTTCAAGTAGTACAGCATCACAAGCAAAACACATTGGGGAAAGGTTACCATCACTATGGGCGATATTAACAACCAGAATGAAGGGAAAAATGCTGTGTCCATTTTTTAAAACCCTCCTAGCACCTTCGAGAAGTTTTTTTTTTTTGATATGCGAATTCACCATCCCTGATGGTGAATTTTTTTAACTACACCCCCTCAGATACTGCTTCCACATTGTGCACAATGTATTCCTGCAAAGTTTTGCAGCATTTGGATCACTGGATGGTGCTCCACAAGGCCTTAAACAGGAATAATTTTGATCAACCAGTATATTATTGCATGTTTGTTTATAATAGTGTTCTTATGCCTCTATTACAATGAGCAAGCACTGTAATAATGGCATCCATTTTGTCATAATAAAAACACTAGCAAGCAAGCAGGAAGAAGAAGAGTTGGAAAGGAGGAAAAAAACTAACAAGTTATGTTCTATGATCTCAGAAAAGTTTTTATATGTATCTTTATCTACTATCAAATGAAGAACCGAGAAGTTAATAACTGAAGGACAGTATAATCAAACCTTTATATATTAGTGAGAATGTTATGTGCTTAATGAGAAATGGTATATGTTCCATGGAGCAAGATAGAATCTGCAGTAAAGTTCTTTTTATT
Organism: Typopeltis vanoorti; assembly: GCF_054136105.1. Classification (NCBI taxonomy): domain Eukaryota; kingdom Metazoa; phylum Arthropoda; class Arachnida; order Uropygi; family Thelyphonidae; genus Typopeltis; species Typopeltis vanoorti. Next base: position 73,150,322 of record NC_143559.1, read on the forward strand.
GAAAGTGCCTTTGGAGAAAAGTTCTGTTTTTATTGAAAGTGCATGATTATTCTTTATGCCTACTTCAGCAAAATGAAGTAAAAATATTATTATTATCCAGGCCTCCGTGGAGTCAAAAGACTCATTGTGGGAGGTCGTTTTTAGGAAACACAAAGTTTATCATACCACTCCTTGAACCCATTGACTGTTCCTGCTCTAAACACTCTTTCTCAGGCAATGCATTCCATGATTCAACCACCCTCCATGCAAAGAAACCACCCCTCACTCTCTTGCTCACAGCCTCCTTTCGTAACTTCCAGGGATGGCCCCTCCTTGTCATCACTCCTTCCCGCTGTTTGACCAAGTGAAAGAATTCCCCAATGTCTAACCTGTAACCGCTCTCAACAGTTTAAAAGTCTCGATCATATCATCTCTCCTCCTTCTATCCACCAATCTCTACAGTCCACATTCCCTCAGTTGATCCTCGTAACTTACATTATACAGTCCAAACCATCTTTGTTATCTGCCTCTGTACCCTTTCCAAAGTTAATTTATCCCCTTCAAATCCTGGGGACCAAACCTGAGAACAATAGTCTAATTGTGTCTGATCAGGGTCTTATACAATGGAATGATAACTCTTTTATCTCTGCAGGTCAGCATCCTTCTCAGTGTTGCAGCAATCCTCTGGGTTACCTTCACCACCTTTGCAATATGCTCCCTGAATTTCAGTTTTCTATCAGTCATCACCCCCAGATCTCTTGTCTCTTCCTACTTCCTACTTCCCAAACTTCAAGACTTTACATTTTGCTGCATTAAACAGCCATCCCCCCATCTATCTAGTTTATTCAAATCCTCCTGCAGGGCTGCCAATCTGCACTATTACTGACAATGTCATTGATATAAAGGTTGAACAATACAGGTCCCAGTACTGAGCCCTGTGGAACACCACTTGTAACCTTCTGCCTCCTTGATATTGCCCCACCGTACACAACTCTCTGATACCTATCAGACAGCCAATCCTGAATCCAGTTGACTAACTCGACATCTAAACCCATGTGCTGCAACTTAAATATCAGCTTATCATGTGGCACCCTGTCAAACACCTTTGCAAAATCTAAAAAAATGGCAGTATATGCCTTTCTTTTATCAACTGCTCTTGTCACTTTATTATAAAAGGCAATCATATTACTAAAGCAAGAGCGCCCCTTAACAAATCCATGTTGATTCTCACAAATAACATTACCCTCATCTGCCCAACGCTGTATATAGTCCCTCACTAATTTCTCCAAGACCTTAACAACTACTGATGACACACAAATTGGCCTATAATGTCAAGGATGGTTGCAGACACTTCCAGTCTGCTACCATCCTTGTGCAGCAGCAGCAGCAGCAGCAGCGCTATCTTACCTTCCTTCCATTCCCCGGGTACCTTTCCTACAGCCAGACTTTTATTGAAGAGCCAAGTCAACGGACCTGTCAGTTCTTTAGCACATTCTCTCAAAACCCGTGGTGAAATACCATCCAATCTCTGGATACCAATTTTACTGGAATCCAGAGTACTCAGGAACACACTCACCTCTAAACCCTGAACTTGTCCTATCCCTCTAGTATTAAAACCTTCTTCTCCAGGATGAAATACTCCAATACAGTGCTCATTGAACAACTCCACTATGTCCTCTGCATCAGTCACTCTATTCCTATTTTTATCCTGCAGTGTCATTCTTACACAATCATTTCTCCTCCTGCTGGCCACATAGCTAAAAAATTCCCTAGGATTTTCTTTGGATCTTAGTGCCAATCTCTTCTCATATTCCAGTTTCGCCTTCCTCACCATACTGGTCACTCTCCTGGCCTGAACCTTATATTCTTCGTGTCTTTGTCCTCCACCTCTTCTCTCCTTATATCTCATCCATAATCTCTTTTTCAACTGCAGTTGCTGTTTGATATTGTTTGTCATCCACTTTACACCAAATTGTGTCCACTTCTTCACTCGTGGAATACAGCTTACTATTGCTGCTAACAAATATCCTTTCACAATTTCCCAAACACTAATGATATCCTGGCCTTCCATGGAACTTCCCCTAGTTGATACCTAAGACTATTATAATCACCTGCCTTATAATTCCACATACGTTCCCTTTTCTTTGATACACCTACATGTCTATTCATCTTCCAAGTCAAAACCACATGGTCACTCTCTCCAACTGGTGGGAGAGATGTCATCTCACTTATTATCAGCTCTTCCGATGCTATGACCAAATCCAAAACTCTTGAACCTCTTGTTCCCTCTATTACATGTTGCATAAGACATTTGTCTCTCAAGAATTCTAGAAATTCCATCCCCTTATTACTACATGCAGTTTCCTCTTCCCAGCTTATATTGCTGTAGTCAAAATCTCCCATAACAATCATTCTTCTTGCACTCAACTGCCTAAACATCTCCTACTCCCCACCCTCTGTGCTCTCTGGTTTATAACAACACCCCACTAAATATCCTGTCTTGGCCACTTCTACCTCACACCATATGCTTTCAAAACCATTAGTGTCACTGCCTTCCAAAGCCTCCATTCTTGTAAGACATAAGTCATCACTTATCATAAGCAGTACTCCACCACCATGGGTTCCTTTCCTATCCTGCTGAAAAAATGCTGTACTCTGCCACTTCAATTCCTGTTATTATATCATCCTCCGTCAGCCAGGTTTCAGAGATCCCAATAATAGGAAGGCCAGGCTGACGCTATCAGCGCCATCAATTCATCTCCTTTATTTCGGATACTCCTGGCATTAGTATAGAGCATAAAAATGTCACTGCTTCTATACCTATCATTGTCCCCCTCTCGACCCCAATGGATTCAGTGTTACTTGAAGTCGTCCCCTTACCCCCAAGCACCCATTCCCACAAGAGGCCACCCCCCAGCTACCATCCACCCTGGGAATTCTAGTTTCCCTGCATTGACACACTGACTCGTTCAGAAAACAGCAGTCTCTCCAGATGCCTTCGTCCTTCCTCATTCAAATGCAAGTGTCTCTCGCATACAGTTCCCCTCTGTCCTCAAACGTCCTCCAAGCATCCACATATTCCAATCCTCTCTTCTCACACATTCTGGCTATTATGCTATTCAGTGTTACTGCTCTTCTGCTCAACTCATCACTATCATACCTGGGCAACACACACACACACACACAATCTTTCCTCTCTGTGTTTTCTTTTGCACAACCTCAAGCAAGAATCTCAGATCTATCGCCGCCTGATTTACATTGCCTCTCAAGTCAACAGTTTAAAAGTCTCGATCATATCACCTTTCCTTCTTCTATCTACCAACCTCTGCAGTCCACATTCCCTCAATCAATCCTTGTAACTGACATTGTACAGTCCTGAAACTATCTTTGTTATCTGCCTCTATACCCTTTCCACAGTTAATTTATCCCCTTCACATCCTGGGGACCAAACCTGAGAACATTAGTCTAAGTGTGGTCTGATCAGTGTCTTATACATGGAATGATAACTCTTTTAGGAAGCTTGCTTACCTGAAGGCATATGCAAGTACATTAATTAATCAAGTGAGTTTTTTTAACTTTTACTGTATTCTAAAGAATGCTGAATGCATGAGTTAAAATAATGGAATAAAGAAATAAATAAAGGAAGATAAAGACTGGATGTTCCCATACAGTCAAGAAAAACTAATGAACTTTTACCTGAATGCTATATAAACGCTTTTGTATGGTATTTAATATTTAATAAATTTAATTGCTCTCTCAGAATTGCATTTAACTATGAGAATCAGAGTGATTTTTTTTCTTTCAGCTCATATTAAGTCCAGAATGGCCATATATGAGGATTGGGGGAGGGGGAGTCTGGAAAGTTCTGATAAACACCTAGAACAAAAATTATATTAAAGCAACTGATATAAGCAGAAGAAAGAACACATCTTAAAACCCTTTAATCCCCATGTTTCATCAAATTGTAATAATTTGTTCTCTTTCTTTTAGAACATATAGGAAGGCATAAAATTAATTTTTTTTGTTCTAGAAGGTTATCAGAACTTACCAGACCCCTTCCTCGTAGTTGCTGTCTGTATTTTATCTGAATTTAAGAAGCAGACAGACAGGATATTTAGAAATTAATTTTTTTTTTAAATTGACATTCTACAGAAAATATGAATGTCGGATCTCCTTAGAGAGATAAAGAGTTACTTAATATACAGAATTGAATTTATTATACTATATTATATTATTATTATTACGTGACACCTCCAGGGAGGCCAAAGATTATTGAGGGAGGCCACCTACTCTACAATTCTGTCTCTCTACCACTCAATCCACCAGCTACAACACCAATGCCGTCTGCCCACCACCACCACCACCACTAGTATTTTCACAAACAATCACAAACATCCATGCTCACGGCAGGATCCGAACCTGCAGCTTTTTTGACTGGAGAGTAGATACGCTAACCACTCAGCCAATTTGTTTCCAGTATACTGAGCTTCATTCTTTGGAGAAAAAAAATAATATATATATATATATATATATATATATATATATTATATTATATTTGTTTCCAGTAAATAGTAAATAGTAAAATATTGAGTTTCATTCTTTGAAATACACATGCTGATCTTTGAAGTCAATATACCATCATGGGTACGAATCTGACACATTATAACCAAACACTAAATAAAAATAAATTTTTATATAAATACTGTTATCGTGCTCTCCATGAATGAATAAAACTAAAGGGTTGGATTACTAAATTACTTAAGAAATTGACAACGTATATAAGAATATAAATTAAATAACACTTTTATTTCCGAGATTTCAGCAATGTCATGTTGCCATCTTCCAAAGGAACTTACTAAAAAGGCACGTGCACGTAGGCACTACAACACAGTAACTGAGAATGAAGTGAGGAAGAATAGCTCCTTCACTTCATTCTCAGTCACTGTGTTGTAGTGACTACGTGCCTTCTGGCAACGTGACGTTGCCGAAACATTGGAAATATTTATTAAAGCGTTATTTAATTTATATTTAGTGATTTAGTGATTTAGTAATTCATAACCAACGTATAAGCTTGTCTATGAGAATTAAAGGTTGGATATAGAACAAGTAGGGGTATAACAATCGTCATCCCACTGAAGAATAGTAGGAAGATCAGCATTTAAGGCATTAATTACTGAAGATCTTGAAACTTGAAATAACTGTGTACTGCAATATTTGCCAAATTGGTGGGGGGGGGGGGATAATGTCATCAACAAAACTATGGACTGGATTTATGAGAGATAATTTATGTTCAGAAGGAAGATAGTAGGTGTAAGTACATGGCCATGGGGTATTCTAGTATTCTATGTATTATACTAGTCATCTAGTATAATACACAGTGGATAACCAGAGAGGAAGTGGGCAACTGCAATGTATAACAGAATATAAGACGGTAGTTTTGTGAGCAATGATCAAGTACCTTATAAAGTCAAGAATGATCAAAGTTTTCCAAAACCTTTTCATAGATAAGAGATACCAAGAAGAGAACTGAAATCCTTCCAGTATAGCTGGAAGGAGAAGTTGTCAAAAAAAATTAAAAAAAAAGTCAAGGATTGGTAGCATGGTGGATAGATGGACAATTTGTGTTAGGTTATTGTTAACCCCAATACTTCAATGACTAGTGAAAATGAAAAAAAGAAGCTACTTCGAGTTCTGAATAATGGAATCTCCAATAAAGATGAACCTATTTGTGCTGTAGAAAGTCAAGCTTCAAAGATAACTGAAGAGGTCAGAGTATTTATCCAAATTAGGAGAGTGAAAAGAAACCGATGAATGCTATAAAATGTGGTAAAGAAATTTTTGAGAAAACTAGAAAAGATTCCTTGGCATTGTATGACATGGGATACCAAATCTGACAAATTTATATAGGCTGCCTTTGTGAAGAATGAAGCAGTATAAAGTTCAGTTTGGACAGCTGAGACAAATGAGGTCACTAGTTGAAGTGTTGTTTGGTATGACCCAGATGGGTCTGAATGAGAGTAAAATAGTGGTGCACATTACTTACATTAGTAATAATACCACAGATGTTAATGAAGTGCATGGAGAAATTTTTTTTTTTCATGTATTATTGATGTTTCTGTGGTTTTTTGATTCATTTTTTGCTGATTTGATTTTTTATTTTTTGGAACTTCATTTTTCGGTTAGAATGTTGTTGTTCACTATGATTTTCTGGTATTATTTTTTGTAGCAGATTTTTTTTCTGACCAATAGAATGACTGTATTTCCTTATGTTGTCTTTCATGGTTAATGAAGAAGAAGAGTTAAATAAAGAGTTGAGGTAAACAGGAGAAGATGAAAGAGTAGTGAACCTGCTACTCATACAGAAGGAAAGGCATCTAATCCATAATACCTTGAGAATATCCCTGTTTCACCCCCACACCATGCTCAGATCTTCCGAGGCATGATCTACTAAGCGGAAGCAGGAATATTCCCCAGCTGCTTGAAAAAACCTTCTGATTTTCTGGCATCAGATTCAGTTCCATGCTATTTGGTGGTGTTGAGTTACTAAGAGGTAACAGGACATAAGACCTAATACATAAAGAAAAGAGGAAGGGACAAGAAAAAGGTAAGGAAAATTTTACCTAGATAATCAAAAAGAGACAAATAGGTCTCCCCCCCACCCCACAAAAAAAGGAATCATGTTAATTATATGAAGAGCCAAGGCTTCAATTCAGTGACGTGAAATTATTTAAGTTAAGGGATATTACGTCCCATATCGTTTCATAGCTGAATAAGAAACTCAAAGAGTTTCATGCCGAATATAGAAACTATATAAAGTTCGGCGAGTCCAAGCATAAGCAAATACCTGGATATATCTGGATAGTCCATATGGTAGTGCAACATGGGGCAACCCATAGTAAGGGTGGAGCAAGTTCCGTTCACTGTTCTTGGTCATGTCGCCGAATTGAAGCCTTGGCTCTTCATAGAATTAGTAATTTATTAGGACACCTTCTTGGCAATTTTTATAGTAGGGTATGTAAGTTCTGTTCGCTACAACTTGGTATTAACCAGGTCTACCTACTCAATGATGAGACCTCGATAAAGGTTGAAACCGGTCTGGGTAGTGACCTTCTCTCATAATGTAGAACAACATACAGCTCCTAGGAGCTGGGTTTCACATTATGAGTAAATACCAAGAACAGTGATCAGAGCTTCTCCACCCTTACTATGAGTTGCCCCATGTTGCACTACCATATGGACTATCCAGGTATTTGCTTATGCATGGACTCGCTGAACTTTATATAGTTTCTATATATTCAGCATGAAACTCTTTGAGTTTCTTATTTGGCTAAACAATATGGGATGTAATATCCCTTAACTTAAATAAAATGGAATCATGCTTATTTCCATAAAGTAGTGGTAGGAAGATAATGCAAACATTTTTTATTTATGAAAAGTTTACAATATTTGGCTTACAAACTAATAATATGAAAGAGTGTGTGACTTAAATCTTGTAAATATGCTTAATAAAAATATTGATGAACTTACCCTGTATGTGAAACACAGATGACATGATTGCAGATGGTTAATGACATCTGAAGGAACTTATTTGTAATAATTGCACTAGCATCAGCAAATCCAAAAAGAGAGTGATCAGTAAAGACAGTTTTGATGCCTAATGTTTTAGCATGAAACATAGCTTCATGTGCCAGTGCTGAAAATGCCTATTAAAAACGTAAGCAGTTTACAAAAACATTTATTAATACAATAAAAAATTTTATTTTCTTTACAAGATATTTTGATGTAACAATGAGTTGTTTACAAAGACACTACATAATGGCATTTACAGAAAAATTTGCATTTGGAATACAATCAAAAATATCATGCTTATAATTGTATTTATATTTTCAAAATGCTGAAAACAAAAAGATTTATATGCTGTTAAAATGTAACATTAATAGAGAAAACTTATAAAATAATTTTCTATTGTGATCAGTGAAACAAAAATGTAATTCCACATCATTACAGAATGCCTTCATGGTTCAGTAAGGATGATTCATCTACCTACTATTTTGGAGAGATCTCTATTCATATCCTTACTATAGCCGAAGCAGTAAATATTTTCTAGTTTTGCTGAAGCTTTTTTTTTACTATTAAAGATCATAGGAGATTAATGGCATGACAGAGATATTTACCTGAAATCTATTAAACTGAAAACATATTTAATAATTTAACTAATACAAATTTGCATATAACAATACTGTAAAAGATAGATTTTTTTTGTAAAGTAATTGGAATAATAATGAATTTCAAGTCGGGTCACTGCCCCATTCCTAATCTAGGATAGAAATGTGACCAGATAATGCATGTGCAACTATTTCAAAATAATCTGACTGATTTTTAATGCTTACATCTCTAAAGTTACTTCAAGAATAGTGCACAAACAAATAACAATTTTTAATTCAAGGTGTCACAAATCACAAGGATTTAGGATGTACACCTTCGCAAACATAACAAATATTCAACCTGCATGATTGGTTCAGGTCCTGACAGTACAAGTATCCCTTGCTTAATGCCATTTTGCTTAACATGGGATTTGATTAACGCGGCAAAATTAATTGCAGCAATCCCTTGATATACACGGCAAGAGTTTTGATTAACGCGCCTTTAACCCTGCAGAGCTCGCAGCTGATCTGACAGATACATGCAAAATGTTTAATATAAATATTCTTACACAATTCAGTGTATAGCTTGGAGGTAGTAGTAGTAGTAGCTGTGCATTCATATGTTATGAGTGATATTCCACACTTTTTTTGCTGTCAGTTTGGTTTAACACATGTTATGTAAAGGTTTGTGATATTTGACAGTAAATTGTATCTGAGAGATACCGCGACCTCCGATGTCAGTATAGTATGGGTTAGTTTTTTTTTTTTTTTTTAATTCTTTGTTCAATAATTTCTAGATTGTAACTGAAAATAAATAAACCATCATGTATTACTGAAATAGAGAGCCAAAGGCTTATTATCATACATGTCCTCTAGGAGATGTGCTTTACATTATGGAAAATACTAAGGAAAGTGATCTGGAGTTTACTTCACCTTTACTATGAATTGCCCATAAAGTTGCTTATGCTTGCATCCGCCGAAACTTTAAGTTTCTATATATCCAGCACGAAACTCTTGTAGTTTCTATATATCCGGCATGAAACTCTTGCAGTTTCTATATTCAGCTATGAAATAATGCTGGATTCAATATCCATTATATTTGCAATGTTTTTTCTTTATGTCTTATTGCATTTTTGCACATACTAGTAATGAATGTATCTCTCAGATATACCGCGACCTATGCTGAAATTTTTACCACTGCGAGCTCCGCAAGGTTACATTTACCACGCAAAAACATGCCAGCCTCGTGGCATGAGCACGATGACTTTATTCCTCCTACGCAGCCTCCTACGAATTATTAATACAGTAATCGATCATGGACAAATTGTAATTTTTACCATTGATTATTAGATTTGATTAACGCGATTTCGATATATGCGGTAACATCGAGGGATTAATTAATTAATCGAGGGATACCTGTACTAAATAATATTTCAATGAAATGAAATGTAAGTAGACATTTAAAGAAAAATTAATATAATAACCAACCATCGAGGGTATCTTCAGTATGAATTGAAAATTAAACAAGTCACAAGTGATGTAACTGAAGAATCAATAATGAGAACATATATTACACTTAACAAGAAATTATATTCTTGTTTTAACCTGATACCAAAACATAAATATAAATTTCAAGTAACTTCATGCAATTATTAATAGAATTAATAATTCTATTTTTATAATTCTGATTCTTCACAATTATTAATAGAAAAGAAAAGAGAATTTCAAAATGAAACACACGTGGCCTTTATTGATTATGAAAAAGACTTTGACAAAATTAGTAGACAAAAATTGTTTAAAATACTAACTGATTTAAATATACCAAACCAACTTTTAAAATCCATTTAAGAAATATATACAGGAAATAAAATAGCAGTTAAATTGGAACACATCTCAGAATGGAAAGATATATCAAGAGGAATACGACAAGGATGTATCCTCTCACCTCTGTAATAAATCCTATTATTAGGATTTATTACAGTTTAATCCTATAACCAAGTATAAGCAAACAAAGTTTGCACCTGAAGTATCTTCAGGATAATTCAGGATCAAGTATCTTGATCTTGAAGTGGTAAAGGTGGACCAAGCTATCATTACTACTTGTCTTAGTATCTCCCATAATGCAAAGAACATCTCCTTGCAGACATGTATAATGCTATGCATTAAGGGAAGGGCCACTACCCAGACTGGTTTTGACCTTTATTGAGGTCTCGTCAGTGGGAGCCAGACCCAGAGGTGATGATACTAAGGTGGAAATAATGGAGAAGTCATATTAACCTATACGAGTTGCCAAAAGGTGTCTCACCTTATTATTAAATTACTCTGAATCTAGAGAAAAATGCTGGAAGTTTTTTTTTCCACTTGGTTAGACTATAACAAATTTAGTTTAATCCTATATCCAAGTGTAAGCAAACAAAGTTTGCGCCTGAAGTATCTTCAGGACTGAGGCAACTCATGGTAAAGGTGGACCAAGTTCTCATCACTACTTGTCTTAGTATCTCCCATAATGCATGGAAGAAAACTTCCAACATCTTTCTCTCACCTCTGCTTTTCAATATACGAGGGTGGTCTGAAATGTTCTCAGCCTTGACCATAGACGGCAACACTATCGGCAAGATTTCTTTTTCTAAGTTGGTACATCTGTCATATGTGAAATTTCAAGTCATTCTATCAAGTAGTTTGTTTTATATAGCTGTCTAAAGCAAAAGTGTTGTCTGTATCCCTTGAAATGGATAAAATTGAGTATCGTGTGGTTATAAAATTCTTTGTAAAAGAAGATTTAACGCAAATGAAATTCATTCAAAGTTAATAAAAGTTTATGGGCACTCTTCTCCTTTGTTTTTCGACAATTAAGAAATGGGCTGCTGAGTTTAAATGTGGCCATAACAGCCTTGAAGATGATCCACGTGAAGGACATCCAAAAAGTTTAACAACACCAGAAATCATTGATCAAGTGCACGATATGGTATTGGATGACCGGTGAGTCAAAGTGGGTGAAATTGTTGAGACTATAAGCATTTCAAAAGAACGTGTAGAATATATTTTGCACGAAGAACTGCAAATGAAAAAGCTTTGCGAAGATGGGTGCCGCGCTTGCTTACAGCAGATCAAAAATGCGCTTGCATGAAAATCTCTGAACAGTGCTTGGAGCGTTTTAACAAGAATAAAACTGATTTTTTGCATCGATTTATTACTATGGATGAGACTTGGATTCACTATTACACATCAGAATCGAAACAGCAGTCAAAACAGTGGACAGAAGTCGGCTGTTTAGCACCAAAGAAGACTAAGTCGGTTCCATCAGCAGGAAAGGTCATGGCATCAATGTTTTCAGATGCTAAAGGCATTTTGTTTATTAATTATCTTGAAAAAGGTAAAACAATAACCAGGGAATATTATTCCGATCTTTTAACCAGACTAGACGAAAAAATTCGTGAGAAAAGACCCAGTTTGGAGAAGAAAAAAAATCATCTTTCATCAGGACAATGCACCTGCCCACAAAGGTGTTTTGGCAATGGGAAAATTAAGGGATCTGCCCTATGAATTGTTGGAACATCCACCCTATTCTCCAGATTTGGCTTCCTCTGACTTCTATTTCTTCCCAAAACTAAAAACTCTTCCTCGCTGGTCAGCGTTTTGCTTCGAATCAATGCAGCTGTAGAGAGAGGTATTTTGCCGATCTTACTGAGAACAACTACAGGAACGGGATAATGGTGCTGGAATAAATGTACTAGTCTTAAGGGAGATTATGTTGAAAAATAAAAATAATGTTGAAATTATAAATTTATTTTTTCATTGTTAGGCCGAGAACTTTTCAGACTACCCTCATATATCATCTTATACTTATTATTCAGTAAGGTCGCACTTGTTTTTATCTTCTTTGTTTCCTAAGTAACATTAGTCTCCTTGTTTAATCAAGCAATGTCCAAGTCGGCATGAAATTTCATTATCTTGTACCATTATATTTATTTCTGGTTTAAGCGAATAGAGAGTGCTTGGTCAGCTAAGTTCCAAATTGTCAGCACATCCTCATTTGTTTAGTGCCCAGTGGATACCTATTAATGTGGTATAACCACATAAAGATGAGGATTGGACGTTAGCCCAGTCAGTTCTCCACATTCCTTAAAGGTGATATTGAGATCTCCTCCCACATCTTTGAATCCACACAAGGGATCACTTAAGGTTTTGAACCTTAAGTGATCCCTTGTGTTATAGATGAAATGCAAAATATAAAAATTAAAAACAATTATATTGTAATCAGTCAGAATCTTGAAATCTTGCCTAGTTAGCTACGAGGTATATAGATAACTATGCAAGATTTTGAGAAATTGGAATTTATAATTTATACATATGCCTTGTTTTTATATAAAGATATGCTTTTTTTTATATAGCTTAGAACTGTAAAAAAAAAAAAAAAGTGATTATCTTATCTCAATACTTAAGAAAATGCTACTTACTGAATGTCCATGGACGATAGTAATCCTTTCTCGAAGCAAAATAAATCGTATTAAGGGAAATGTCGTAAAGAGAGTTGGCAGGGTGCACTGGTTATACACCACACATACAGGAATATAATATGCCTGAAAATATTAAATGTGTTAAAAAACAGTGCAGTTTTATTTATTCACAATTAGAACTCCAACAAATATACCCATCTGCTTGTCTCTCTAATAAGTGACAGTTTGCAACCATACGTGTAAACACATTTGCATAACACACCCACACAAGTAAAATCCACATTAACTGAGTAAAATCCATATTTACTCAGTTATGTTCTAATTCATCAAGTTATATATAACAGCACCCATCAAATAATATATATATATATATATATATATATACAGGGTGTTCGGGATAAATTTGACAGTTTCGTAAGGAAAAAGAAAATCTTCTTTGTGTCTATTAAATTTAATGAATTGACAAAAAAACATTACAGCCAGAGTTAATTACAATACTATCAACAAGATTTACTCAAAATAACCACCATTGGCATCGATCACAGCTTCAATTCTGCTTCGGAACCTCGAACAAGCTGATGCTACAGTCTCCCTGGGAAGGGCCGCAAAAACTGTTTTAATTTTATCCATTAACTGGGCTTTTGTATTACTGGAAGTGCGATTGGTGTCTTTTTCAACTGCGCCCCATACAAAATAATCCATGGGGTTAAGGTCTGGGGAGTTTGGAGGTCAAACATTTGGACTGGTGAAGTCGTAGAAATTTTCAGACAACCATTTTTGACTTTTCCCAGAGGTGTGGCAAGGGGACGAATCCTGCTGCCATACATACGGCCTACCATTGGCTACCCTTGTTATCCAGGGCTTGACTACAGTTAGCAACTCCACGAACAAAGCCCGAATTCCAATGCCAGGGTTCTTCAACACCTGTTCCTGCAGATTTGCGAGGAATTCTGCTGTACGAACGCAATCAGATCGTCTGCTAGGGATCTTTCTTCTTGCTACATCCTCGTAGTCACCATTGCAAGTCTCTAGTTCATGCCTGATTGTTTTTACTGTATTCAGGGAGCATTGGGCAGCAGTCGTAATATCCTTATTTTGATGGCGGGCACGAATCATCATGATACAAGTTATTCTCTTCCATGATTCAGGTGGGTTCCAGCTATCCATCCTTTCTGACATCTTGTATATGAATGAAGAAGGGTCCAAACTTTTAAATGAAGAGAAGTGTGTGTTAATACATGTAACTTACGGAAAAATATAATTAATTATAAATATGTCAAATTTATCCCGAACACCCTGTATATATACAGCAGTACCTAAAAACTGTATTCATCCTTTATATTACTATAATCATACAGGGAATTTAACTCTGTATACAATCATTCATCATTTGGGTTGTTCTAGACTGAATCTTCTAGCATTCAAACAATGCAACAGTGTTTTTGGAAGTTTTTTCACTTGGTTATGCTATAAATTAAAGATACCAAAAAAATTATATACTTGGTTTAATCCTTTATCCAAGTGTAAGCAAACAAAGTTTGTGCCTGGGGCAATTCGTGGTAAATGTGGTATGACTTCACATCACTTGCCTTAGTATCCCATAATGCAAAGCACATCTCCTTGCAGATGTGTATAATGCTATGCATTGTGGGAAGGGTAGGGTCACTACCCAGACTGATTTCGACCTTTATTGAGGTCACTTCTGTGGGAACCAGACCTTACTTCAACCTTACTATCACCTCTGGGTCTGGCTCTGACTGAAGAGACCTCAATAAAGGTCGAAACCGGTCTGGGTAGTGACCCTTCCCACAATGCACAGCATTATACATAACACACACAATAATTCAGCTAGTCAAATTATCCAATGGAGCCTTCTTAGCTCAGTCAGTAATGATGACTTCCTTTGAATGGAAAGACCTGGGTTAGAATCTCGCCTAGCATTTGTGTGTGTGTGTGTGTGTGTGTGTGTGTGTGTGTGTGTGTGTGTGTGTGTGTGTGTGTGTGTGTGTGTGTGTGTGTGTACAATGTGCATGTGTGAGTGCACATGCTTGAATGCAGCTTTACAACAACACACCACAGAAATATAGAGCATTATTTGGAATGCTCTAAAATTGAGCAAACTTTTAGATGAGGTTTCCACATGACAACATTAAAGATTCCCTTGTTAGACTAGTTTGTCTATACTGTAGAAGAAAAATTTAATTTTCAGGAGAAAAACCCTGAGACAACCAGTTGTAACTACAAACTACTTATATATTTGTGTTTGTATGAGACTTGAAAAAAAAAAGAAAAGAAAAAATTGAAAAAAAAAAAAAAACATCAGCAGTGATATGTGAATTATTTTTTAATTTATTACTGATCATGATCGTTTTCATGCTTTCAGTTCTAATATTTATAGTCTATCTTGAATCATTCTTTTATGGGAAAAGTCAATTTCTTTTGTGCCATTATAAACAAATGCTGATGGTGAAAAATGTTCAAATTCATCAAATTTTTTGATAAAAAAATATCATTAGGACTACATATGCAACTACATTAGTTTTCTGAATTCGTATTGTTTCCAAAACATTTGTGGACAGACAGATCAGTGATGTCATATGACAGCAGCAACCGAGAAAACAATCGCAAAACATCTATGTCACATTTAAATCAGTATAAAGAAATTATATATTTTGGGAAAATAAAGAAAAGCTACAATAATTTCTCAACTTTCCAATTGCCTGCACATTCAATCATTAGATGCAAAATAATTTAATTATTGCTATCCACAGCACATCTATTTTAGTTACATTGTCATGTTAGTTAATTACTTCATAGTAAGGCTAAGCCCTTTACAGATAAAATAATGCAACCTATCCTATTTTATTCTCTTATTGGTTGTCTTCCCTTACAATAAAATGAAGGATAACTGACAAAACAGGCGTTTTTAATGAAGACGTGCCCCAACAAGTGCAATTAGTAAGGTAAAAATAAAGTTAAAAAAAAAAAAATTTATTTCCCTTCATGTGTCATCTCCTATCTAGGAGGTTGGTTATCATAATGTGACTCATGGCTGACTACAGGCATAATATCTTTTCCACATATTGCTGTAATCTCTGTGTGTGTGTGTGTGTGTGTGTGAGAGAGAGAGAGAATGTATATAATACTGGAAGCACTTGATGATCTTAATCAACTTTTGGTTTATGGGCACGAAGTCAACTTGATGTTTATTGATATAATTGCAGTCCTCAAAGACACCTTGACCATCTACGAGAAGGTGACTGCTTCCCATATTCCTGTATTCATTGTTACAAAGAAGATGTAGGTAGTATAACATGCTAAAGTGTTTTCTTGTATAATTATTCCAAAAAAAGTCTACAGGATGATGGGGCCTAATATAACTGACATAGCATAATGCTTTATTATTTCTATGATGCCTGATTTTTTTTCCTAAGAGTGATTAGAAATAGCATTGTTTGGTATGACAATGGGATCAAAGGAGACCTCATCCATACCGAAGACTGTGGAGAGTTGATCTTTCTGTTTAAAAGCAGTGAATTTTTGAAATGATGAAATAAATAATCATGTCAGGAGAAAACAGGTTTATGAGAATTTTCACTTATTCTTCCATGAGTGAATAAAGAAATCATATCTAAGCTGTTCAAAATTATACTTGTGAGTATGCACTTTTAAAGTTTGCTTACTAGGATTTAGTATTTGGCAAAATGTTTAATAAGATATATGTTGGTCTGTTGATTTCATCCACAACCAAAAGCACAATGGAGTGCCTGGCTTATGTATTTTAGTGGATCCAGATATTCTTAGAATAACTAATGCTTGACTTCAGTCTGTTTTCTGATCTACTATCTAAAGAAACATTCCACTAATTCATCATCCTGAGTGTGATTTAATCCATCTAGACATATTCTGGTGACTTAGAATCAAAGATCTTTACTGATCTGAGAACTATTATGTCTTTCTCTCTCTAACTTTTCTAGTGTCTAATGCTCTGCCTTGATTAAATTCAGAGATATAAGCATGCTGTAGATGAATATGTACATTAGCTTCAATTCAAGGTAAAAAAAAGAAAAAGGAAATTTTAAAAAAATATAATATAGAATAAAGTGAGAAAGATGAGACTGGTTTATCACAATATACAACTAAAAAGAAACATAATAGCAAACACACAACACATTTCTAGCTCAGTCAAATCAAAAAGACAAAATATCACAGAGTAATCTGAAGAGAGCAAAGGATCTTTTTAGATGACACATGAGTTTCTCAAAATAGTAATAGTTTTTGAAATCCTGATGGCAAATTTTTTTGGAACAGTTGTCCACTTTGAGAAAGGCTGAAACCGATCTGGATAGTGACTCACACCATAATGCTAGACAGCATATATGCCTGAGAAGGAAGAGATCTGTGCATTGTGAGATATAAAACTGAAAGTGAACTGCTTTTCTTCTTTCCTTTATGTGTTAGGCTCAATAGCCTATAACAGCCAAGTGTTAAATTGTGAATGAAGCTATGTTATGTAATTTATTATTTTTCATTCACATTTAACATGGCTTATTAAATATTAATCATGGTTTATATAAAATTGTTTATTATTCCTTAATTAAGAATTACTAATTAAATATTTACTCAAAATCTGACCTGCTATTAACTTATAAAATAATAATATGTTTAGAATTTTGTGTAACTAAATATATGTGGTGTAACGTAAAGTGTTAATTTATATTTAACTGTATACGTAATCAAAAAGTTAAAGAAGTAGCTTAAATATTCTGTTGTTTTTATTTGTGAAATATTTAATGTTATGTAATCACTCATGAATAATAATAGACCATACATTACATTAGAGAAATGTTTACGTGCAGTCTGTTGTCATGGAGATGCACGCGTAAACAACCACGAGTGGAGTAGAGCGTGGCGTTCGAACGTAAGGTGGGAGTAAAGGTCATATAGAGAGGAAGATAGAGAAGAATTATTATTAAGGAGTGAGGAGAGAGTTTTGCGGAACCAAGATTATATAATCCTCAGGGCAGAGATTTATGAATATAGTGTTCGGAAGTGAACCTATAAGTAGTGAAACATAAAGTTTAATGTTATAAGCGAAAACTGCTGTTGTTATGAAGAAAGGTTGATGCCGTAATCAGATAAAAGGAAACTGGACAGTCAATGCGAAAATTCTGATTAGTTCTAGTTAATCTGGATTACGATTAAATTCTATGTTGCCCTAGGAAAAGGTTATATTGATTACTTGGAGAAAAGTGAACAGGAAAAGATATTAGTACCTAATCACTGTTGTTTGGAATAGTGAAGTGCGACTTGCAGTAATACAGTTTAAACTATGGAGAATATTTGTTATGTGTGTTCCACTAATGTTAATTAAGTTAATTCATAAGTGCT
This sequence comes from Typopeltis vanoorti, assembly GCF_054136105.1. Lineage (NCBI taxonomy): Eukaryota > Metazoa > Arthropoda > Arachnida > Uropygi > Thelyphonidae > Typopeltis > Typopeltis vanoorti. Next base: position 73,168,293 of record NC_143559.1, read on the forward strand.
CTCTCAATAATTTGATGTATTGAAGAATTTGTCTGGTAAGAGTAGTTGTATAAGTTTCTCTATTCTAGCATTAACTGTAATATACCTCCGATGCTCAAGGTCCGGGAATATATTTGCTTGGAATATAGCTTACGTAGTTTATTGCCTGCTGTGAATATAAACATTGAGCTGAAAGATTTGTGAAGACTGAATAAAATGTGAAATTGTTATATTAACTTGAGATAAGAAGATTTGTGTTTTTGGGACTGTGAATAGTATATGAAAGTTAGAACATTGAATTAGCATCAGTGACCTAAGAAGAAGTGTTAAGTTAATTGTATAGTTCCATTTTAAAATAGAGTTCTTGTATTTGTTAACCATATCATATATTAAATGTTTTATTTTGTTGATCTAAATATTGTGTTTGCCTGAATTCCTTATTATTGCACCGTTCATAAATATTCGAATCTTGCGGGAATCCCAAGTAAAAATGATAATAGATGATTCGGCCTAATGAGATGACTGCTAACTTAATTTAGAACTGATCCTACTATTTATATAGACTAATCTAAGAATAGGGTGGCGCAGTATAAATATAAATTTCCCTACTTTTGGATCGGTGATCATTTCGTAATTAGTTGTATTATTCATAAAAGTGACTTGAAACTAGATAGATTTAGAACACGACAGAAAAGAGTCGTCACGACACAAGTAATGTGATTTCTTAGAAATGTAATTAATACTTTGATAGAGCTATTAACATATTTGTGACAGGCTGTGTCTTGCACATTGTGCACCAGGTAGGAAGCTCACCTAACCATATATCATGTCCCTTCCACATCAGATATGTATATTTTTACAAATTTTTCAATATATTTATATATAGCATCTCATTTTCAGGTTTTTGGTAGAATTTTATACAATTTGTAATTAGAGTAAAATGTCAAAACACAAAGAGATGTAACGAGCAATGATGTCATAAATAAACAGAATTCATGCAAACTGTGCATCAGTACATTCATGGCAGTGTCATGTCACTAAAATTGTTGAATGAGCAAATGCAACATTGCATAAATAGACACTGGTCATTAATAAAAAGCATTATATATGAGCAAATGCAGAATTGTATTAATGTGCATTGATCATAATTGAAATTTATGAGCAGACTCTCATAAAGTAAAGCATCATAATGTGAGGTATTACTGTATATGAATGTCCAGCAATATTTTGATTTTATGATTACATCATCCTACATTATCTAGAAAAATAACAAAAGAAACAAAAGGTAATGATTAAAATCAGTATCGACCCTACCAACAGCTCAAGCAATATCAAGGTTCCATTGCATATACTAGCATTATGAACCATGTGTTCACACATTTTTTCCATGTTTACAAAAATTAATCAAACAATTGCTTCTCTGAGAAAAAGGGAGGAAGATGAAAGTCCTTGGGAAGAAAAATTTACATTTATTTCTGATTATCAGTTCAGTGCACTGCAATGACTTTAGTCATTGACTGGTAACTGCGATGAATTCAAAATACAGCTGAACATACAATCAAACATTATGCAAACATGAAAAAAGTTGTTACTTTTATAAAAACATTCATATACTTTATTGATGATAGAGAAAGAGTTATGATAGATATAAAGAGTTATCAAATTGATGATAGAGAAAGAGTTATGTCCATACAAGGTAGAGATGCAAGAGGGAAATGGGGCCAGTGGTTTTGAGGCAGTATGGTGTGAGATAGAGGTGAATAGAATCAAATACTTGGTGGGATGTTGTTATAGACCTGGTAATGTGGATGGTGGTGATAGTGAAATGTATAGTCAAATAAGCCAAGCAAATAAGAAAAGGGTGATTATTATGGGTGATTTTAATTATGGCAATATTGACTGGAATGAAGAGATAGCAACTGGAAGTAAAGAAAATGAGTTTCTTGAGTTTTTGAGGGATAACTACCTCAGACAGTATGTAACAGAGGGCACAAGAGGATTAAGGGTCTTGGATTTGGTCATCTCATCGGAGGATGTAATTATCAATGAGGTATCAAATCATCCACCAATTGGCGAAAGTGACCATGAGGTGATTACTTGGGTGGTTGCCAGCAGTGCAAGGACCCCTGTGAAAAAAGGGTATATGTGGAACTACAAGGGGGGTGATTATGAAGAGCTCAGGAGACAGCTTGCAGGTGTAGCATGGAATGAGGAGTTAGCTGGAAAAGAGATCAATGCAGCTTGGGGGATTTTCAAAAAATATTTAGTGGATGCAATGTCTAAATGTATACCACGGGTGAGAAGGTTAAATAAGTTAGGTGTGAGATGGATGAATAAAGAGATTAAGCATGCAATACAGAGAAAAAGGGCATTGTGGAGGCAGCATAAGAGAAGTGGAAGTAACCAATTTCATGAGTTCTACAAAGACCAGGCAAGGAGAGTGACTTGGTTGGTGAGAGTAGCTAAAGAGAGGTATGAACAGCAGTTAGCTAATGAAGCTAAAAAGAATCCTAGGGAGTTCTTTCGATATGTAGCCAGCAAAAGAAAGAATGATTATGGAAGGATGACATTGATTGGAGGAAATGGTATAAAGACAGCTGTTGCAGAATGTGTGGTGGAGATACTTAATGAGCAGTTCATAAAGATCTTTCAATCTTGTGAATGTGACTTCATGGAGAGATTAAGAGCAGTTGATGATGGGGAGGAGAGACTGACTGTAAGTGAGCAAGAGGCGTTTGGGGAGTTGAGTAAACTAGATGTAAATAAGGCTGTGGGACTTGATAATATATCACCGCGTATTCTGAAGGAATGTGCCAGAGAGTTGACACCTGCCTTGACATATTTTTTTAATACGAGTCTTGCGCTTGGTCAAGCCCTAAAGAGTGGAAGGAGGGCAAGATTGTGCCACTTCATAAAGGAGGTGATCGAACTCAAGCATCAAACTATAGGCCTATCTGTGTGTCAGGTGTTGTGGTTAAGTTGTTGGAGAAGCTTGTGAGAACTAGGATCCAGAGTTGGGTTGACAACAATGGTATAATCTTTGATGGACAGCATGGATTTGCTAAAGGGAGGTCGTGTTTTAGTAATCTACTTACTTATTACAATAAAGTGACTGCTTCCTTGGACAGAGGAGAAGGATACACAGTAATATACTTGGATTTCGCAAAGGCTTTTGATAGAGTACCTCATGATAAGTTGACAGTCAAACTAGAGCAGATGGGGTTGGATATTAGATTAGTGCATTGGATTGGAGACTGGCTATCTGATAGGTATCAACAAGTTGTGTATGGGGGTGCAATATCCAGGAAAAGGAAAGTCACTAGTGGAGTGCCTCAGGGATCTGTTTTAGGGCCATTACTATTTAACTTGTATATTAATGATATTGGCGAAGATTTGGATGGAGATATTCAGTTGTTTGCAGATGATGCAAAGTTGGGGCGAACCATAAAGAGTAGTGAAGATGTTGTGGCCTTGCAAGAAGACTTGAATAAATTGAGTGATTGGGCAAGCAAATGGGGATGTGAGTTCATGTTGCAAAATGTAAGGTTTTAAAATTTGGAAAACAAAGATGGGATGCAGAATTTATGCTTGGTGAGAATATATTGTTGGAAGTAGAGGAAATAAGAGATCTGGGAGTGATAGTGGATAAGGATCTAAAATTTAGGGGACACATCGCCAAAATTGTGAAGACAACACAAAGACTTCTGGGAATGATGAGGAGGACACTGACGTGTAGAAGTAGGGAGATTCTTGTTCCATTGTATAAGGCTTTGATTAGGCCACACATGGACTATTGTGCCCAGATTTGGTCACCTGGTTTTCAGAAGGATGAAGAGATGTTGGAAAGGGTCCAAAGGCGACTGACTAAGGTAGTCTCTGACCTCTGGAATGTCGAGTATGAGGAAAGATTGAAAAGATGTAATTTGCAGAGTCTAGTGGAGAGAAGGAAGAGGGGAGATATGGTAGAGACCTACAAGTTGGTAAGGGATTGTTTTAGGATCAATGGTGGAGAAGTTCTACAAAGAATAGTGGGAGATCAGGGGAGAACCAGAGGTCATACCTGGAAACTGTATAAAGAGGGTGTGAGTGGGGGAGTGAGAGGCAGGTTTTTTTCGTGCAGAGTTGTGAATGATTGGAATGCCTTGCCTGAGAGTGTGGTGTCTGCAGGGAGTTTGAATGTGTTTAAGACCCGGTATGATGAGATGTGTGTGAGATAAAAGGACCTCCTAGATGAGTCTTTGACTCCATGAGGTCTTGTTTAATAATAATAATAATAATAATATTTTTTACCTTCATTTATGAAAGAAAATTCAAAATCCTACAATATGACATCTAACATGCGATGTTTGTAGCCAGTATAAATTGGAGGAATATGATGCTCCCAAGTCAGTGCAACTGTATCCAGGTGAAATGGCTGTGAGAAGGGAGATGATGAAGTTTGAGAGCCATTGTGATAGTGTACCATGTTGCAGGCCTATCTGTTCAGCAAACTGTTGACAAATTGGGCAATCCCAGTGATACCATATCAAGATGGAATCACAGGGAGTCAACTGCAAGTGCTACCCACAGTGGACACCCCACCACACTCCCTGCATGTGACAGTAATGCTATGAAGGATAATATGTAAAAACTGCCATTCGTCAGCCAATACATTGAATGCAGAGTTTCCAAGCATCAACTGGAACACAAATCTGCACAAAAACATTCAGAACTGAGGTTCACAACATGGGTTTCCATGGTAGGACCACAATATGCAAGCCCCACCAAGTGCTAAACCTGTTGCACAAACTGAATAAGAAATCGCAATAGGGGCATAGGATATTAGCACAGATGCTAAGCATTCAGCTGAACTGCCTGTTCTTTTGACCAAGTTATACAATTTGAGCCTCAGAACAGGGAAGATTCCACAAGAGTGGAAATAATGTATGATAATCTCATTGCAAAAGGATGGTGCAAAGACTAATTGACCAATCAATATCTCTGGAGTGGTGGTGGTGGTGAAGATTTAATAGTAACAGCTTGTATACAGAGGAATCTATACTTTGCAATGAACAGCATTTTATAATAATGTTACTGTTGAGTTACATAGGGGGACAAGTACACTATGATACTTTTAGACTTTGCTAAACCTTTTGACAGAATACAGCATGAAATTTACTATAGCACCACTATAGTAAATTCACTCCCTATAACAGATAATGGTTCTCCCAAATTTGCTGTAGGTAATAGTTAAGTGCAATAAACTAAGCTTTCTAGTTTACACAAATAACCTTAGCACAAGTCTTCATGACTCTTTAACTTGAATAAATGTCATCAAGTTTGGGATGAAAATTGGCATAAAAAGATAAAAAAAGGTTTAAATAGGTAGGACCATGAAAAATATCAAACATATATATACATACATACAAAATTTCAGCTATTTAGGTAAAATTTTTAGTGAAGGTAATAAATTAATTATGAACATAGATAATAGAGCAAAAGAGCTTACATGCATTATTATTATTTTTATGTGAATTGTACTTACCACTTACAAAAATGTGCTTAAGCAAATAATATATTAGCATATAATACATGCCTAAATGGGGTAATTTCTCAATTGGAATACTCCTCGAAGGAGTCCAACTTGGAGGAGTATCCATAATAATAATAATACTATTCAATCTCTGGCACAGGCAAGTGGGTTTTTCCTCCCAGAAACTCAGGTTTTTTTCATCCCGTAAACTCAAGAAAATTGACTGTAGTACCCACATTATTTCAGACAGTAACATATCTTGTTAGGGTTTATTATTATTATTATTATTATTCCTGATACCTCCAAGGAGTCCGAAGAATCATCGCGGGAGGACACCTACAACTGTCTCAACCACTACACCGAACCTCTACTACGAATCATCTCCATCAACGCCATCAACCGCCCACCTCCCCTACCACCACCACAACTAGTATTTTTTGTCTGTAAATTGTGTGTGTTCTTAAGGGCCAATTTGTCTGTATGTGGGATGAAAAACCCAAGTTTCCGGGGAGAAAAAACCCTGCTACCTCCGTATGAGATTTGCTAACTACCAAGAGATGGCAGCACTTGTTTGCCGCCTCTTCGCCAGTGGCTGCTATAATTAGTGATAGACATGGGCCAGCTATCTCTGATTGGCTACTGGTGAAGACTGAATCGCCCACTCAGTCTCCAAAAGCTAGATAGGGTATAAAGGGCCTCGCCTATTCTCTATAGGGAATAAAAGGCGTTAGCTTATTTATTTTTTTATTATAATAATAATAATAATAATAATAATAATAATAATAATGAATATATTAAAAAAGAACAGAAGGATTTATTCTAGCAGCTCAAGAACAGGCATTACAAACTAATGCAATGAAAACAAAAATTTTGAACATCAATAATAACAGCAAATGCAGATTATGCGATCAGAAAGATGAGACTGTAGAACATCTAATCAGTGCCTGAAGCAAGATAGCTCAAACTGATTATAAATACCACTCTGATCAAGTGGCCAAAATAATTCATTTTCATATATGCAAAATATATGGATTTCCCACTTCTAATAACTGGTGGCAGCATAAAATAGAGACAGTATTGGAAAACGAAACAGCAAAAATTCTGTGAGATTTTAGAATAAAAACTGATCGGCATTTGGAGCACAATAGACCTGACATCACAATTATCGAACATTGACAGGTTTGGATTATTGATATCGCAGTACCAGTGATAACAACATTAACAACAAAGAACTGGAAAAAATTACTAAATATAGAGATCTGGCAATCGAAGTTGGCCGGCTATGGCTTAAACACACCAAAGTCATCCCAATAGTTATAGGTGCACTTGGTGCAACTTGAGAGTCCAAATGTTTACAGCAATTAAACATCAATGAAGTGACCCCATATGATACAAAAAACAGCATTTCTTGGAACAGTTCATATTTTATGATGCTACCTGACTGACTATTCTTAGATTCCTGGGTAGAATCTGAATTGTTCTGTATCACCAGTCAAATTCTTGTTTAATTGATATCTTGTTTTGACTCTGTATCAATTATGTGAATACAATAATAATAATAATGTATACAGTGGATTCGAAGGCTGGTGCTATCCAATCAGCCAACCAGACAAACTGAATATATTTATATGCAGTAAGAGATAAATTAGCCAAACCTAGCTATACGTAACAGAGTGTCCAAACCAGTTTTAACTTATGGATCTAAAAGTTAGATTAGAAATATAGCAACAGACTGAAGACTAGACAACAAATAATAAACTTACCTTTAGTCCCAGAGTCATATAACGAACACCAGTTCTCTCACCATAAGCATGAGTTATAACAATGACTTTGTGTCCATGTCCCAACAAACATTGTGAGAGCTGATAAATATGACTTTCGACTCCTCCAGTATTGGGATAAAAGAAATCTGATACCATACTGCAAAATTGAATTTTAAAGAGTTAAATATCATTTAGTGGACTTCACAGGAATGCATAAAAGTTAGCAAAAAATAATAAAAAAATAAATAAAATACAAACATTTAAAATATATAAATAATATATAAATATAAAAATAATATATAATATATAAATATAAAAAATATAAATACAAATCTGAAAACAAACCCCAACTCAACATCACCAGAGTTAAAGATCGGTACTATCAACGTAAGAAGCCTGAATGGCAAAGAAATGGAGCTAGCTGAGGAATTAGATAAGTACCAGATCGACATAATAGGGGTGACTGAAACAAAAAAGACCAAAACTGGTGAGATCATTCTGAGCAATAAATACAAAATGTTATATTCAGGCAATGACAATCAAGGAAAAGAAGGAGTAGCCATAGTATTCAACACAAAATACGAAGCTAATCTTCTTGAATGGCAGTCAGTCTCAAGTAGAGTAATGTGGGCAAATATGAGAATGGGGAACTGGACAATGAGACTTATTTGTGCCTATAGTCCCACAGAAGGTTCTACTAAGGTAGAAGTGGAGGAGATTTTGAGGCTTTAGAAAAAGCAACAGACACAATGAAAAATGAAAAGTTGGTCTTTGTTGGGGACCTAAATAGCAGCGTAGGAAATGATTGTGAGACATACAAAAATATTTTGGGAAAATTTGGAGAAAAGAGCAAAGCTAATAATAATGGAAAATATCTGTTGGATTTCTGCTCAGGACATGGACTGGTTATTACTAACACCATGTTCCAACATAAAAATGTGCACAAATTCACATGGAGAGAAGAGGCTAGGAATAAGAAAAGTCTCATTGACTATGTCATTGTTGATAGTGATGTTTTCTCCCTGGTGCAGGACACCAGAGTGTACAGAGGATTTGAAATTGGAAGTGATCACTATTTAGTCTTGAGCAGGATAAAATTGAATTTAATATTGAAAAGAATAACATGTAAGAAAGTTTTAAAGCGAATAAAAGTTGAGCAGCTCTCAGATGTGAACTGTAGACTAAAATACACAAAGATTATTGAAGAAAAAATGAAAGAGTTTGAGAACAGGAATCAAACCTTGGAGATTTAGTGGCAAACTCTGAAGAAAACATTGATTGATTCTGCCAAAGAGGCATGTGGTGAGGTTGTGTGCAAGGGAAAAAAAATGAGAACTCCCTGGTGGACACAGGAAGTTAAAGAGGCAGTGAAGGAAAGAGAAGAAAGCATATCAAAAGTTCCTGTCAAATAAGTCAGCTTGTGCTCTTAGAGAATATAGAGACAAATGCAAGAATGCTAAACACTGTGTAAAACTAGCTAAACAAAAGTCATGTGAGGACTTTGGCAAGAATATAGAAAATAAATATCAAGAAGGTGGCAAAATATTCTGGAGGTTGTTGAAGAAGCTTAAGAATGGAGGAAAGAGTGCTGTAAAAGGAATTAGAAATGATAAAGGTGACATGAAAATGGGAGAAAAAGATATCCTTGAAGTATGGAGTAATTACTTTGAAAAACTGCTAAATGAAACAAGCAGTGATGACAGCACAGTGGTAAAAAACACTGACCAGGCATGCAGTCAGGAATACATATCCATACTTGAAGTAGAAAAAGCCATCAAAGGCTTGAAATGTGGAAAGGCAGCAGGAGTAGATGATATTCGACCAGAAATGCTGAAGTATGGTGGTATAAGAGTCTTACAGTGGCTGCACTGCATAGTTCAGAAAGCCTGGACAGAGGGACGAATTCCCGATGATTGGGGTAGAGCTCTCATAGTACCCATATATAAAAAGGGAAATAAAACTGCATGTGAGAATTACAGAGGTATTTCCCTACTGAGTGTTCCTGGCAAGATCTATGCAAGTATACTTGAGAAACGGTTGAGAAGAATTGTGGAAGAAAAGCTTGGTGAAGAACAAGCTGGATTCAGGCCAAATAGAGGCTGTCAGGATCAGATCTTCACTTTACGACAAATAGTCGAGAAAGCATGGGAATATAACAAAGATCTGTATTTAAGTTTTGTCGATTTGGAAAAGGCATATGACAAGGTGCCAAGAGAGAAGTTATTCAATACGCTGCAGTTATATGGTGTTATTATATCATTATGGGGGCATTATATCAAGCAATACTTAGTCTTTATTTGAGTTGTAAGTCAGCAGTTAGAATTGAAGGAAGTACAGGAAGATGGTTTAATGTTAAATCTAGTGTGAGACAAGGATGTACATTATCCCCTCTGTTATTCATTATCTATATGGATCACATTATGAAGGAAAGTGGTATTAAACATGATATCAAAATTGGATATGTTAATGTCAGCTCTTTGCTTTATGCAGACGATGTTATACTTCTAAATAAATCCGCTACAAGTCTGCAAGATTCTCTGACTAAATTGAATAGCTGTTGTAATAGATATGGTATGAAGGTCAGCAATAAAAAGACAAAGACAATGAAAATAGGCAGAATCATTGAAAATGTCAACTGTGTTGTGAATGGAGAACCTGTGGAACAAGTAAAACATTTCAGCAATTTAGGCACGATTTTTACTGAAGATGGTAAATTAAATATAGAAATAGACAACAGAATCAGCAAAGCTGGTATGGTGGGAAGTCAATTGAATAAATTCATATGGAATAAGAGAGAAATTAGTCGGAACACTAAATTAGCTGTATACAAGACAGTGTTCAAACCAGTTTTAACTTATGGATCTGAGAGCTGGGTCAGAAGTAAAACACTTGACCAAAGACTAGAGACCACAGATATGAGAGTCCTGAGAAAGATTATAGGCATGAACAGATGGCATCAATGGCAATATCATATTAAAAATGAGGATATTAGGAAAGAGCTTGACATTGTCAGCATCCAGGAATGTGTTAGCCGAGCTAATCTCAGGTGGTATGGTCACTTAAACAAAATGGGCGAGAAAAGATTAGCAAAACAAGTGTTCTCTGCCAGGTTGGCAGCAAAACGACCCAGAGGAAGACCAAGATATAGGTGGATTGATACGGTACAAAGTGCTTTAGATGATAGAAATATAAGATCTGATAATGTTGGAGTCTTGACAAGTAACAGACTGATTTGGAGGAAAATTGTAGATAGGAAATTAATAATAATGTAATTTTTTTCATGTAGTACTATCATATCCTGTACACCCCTTGAGGGTACATGGCAGGAATTTGATGATGATGATGATGATGACATTTAAAAAAAAAAAATCTTTAAACTAAAAATTTTTGTAATTATTAGAACTTAATTTTTAAATTAAGGGGATATAAAATCCACATTGTTTTAAAACCGAATAAGAAACTCAAAGATTGGAATCAGAGAGTTTCATGCCAAATATAGTAAACTATATTCGGCATGAAAGTATCGGCGATCACTAGCGTGAGCTAATGCAAGTGACCCTAGTACGTAGTACAATATCGGACAACTCGCTGCAAAGGTGGGGAAAGTTCAGATCGCTATTGTTAGGTATTTTCCATAATGTAAAAACACATTTCCTAGGAAATGTATGCTGTTATTACATTATGGAAGGAGGTCACTACCCAGACCGGTTTCAGCCTTTTTTGAGGCTTCATCAGTGAGTAGCTAGACCATAATACCAAAGTGTATAGCGAAAAGAACTTATATACTCTGCTAAACGAGTTTCCGAAGAGGTGCAACCATTAAGTTACTTAAATATAAAGAGCTAATAAGCTTCATTTCGGCGATATAAACAATATTTTAAATTAAGGGGATATAAAATCCACATTGTTTTAAAACCGAATAAGAAACTCAAAGATTGGAATCAGAGAGTTTCATGCCGAATATAGTAAACTATAAAGTATTGCCGATCACTAGCATGAGCTAGTTTTTACATTATGGAAAATACCTAAGAATAGCGATCTGAACTTTCCCCACCTTTGCAACGAGTTGTCCGATATTGTAATACGTACTAGGGTCACTTTCATTAGCTCACGCTAGTGATTGCCGATACTTTATAGTTTACTATATTCGGCATGAAACTCTCTGATTCCAATCTTTGAGTTTCTTATTCGGTTTTAAAACAATGTGGATTTTATATCCCCTTAATTTAAAATATTGTTTATATCGCTGAAATGAAGCTTATTAGCTCTTTATATTTAAGTATTAGAACTTAGTTTTTAAATTAAAATTCAAATACAAAAAAATCTTCTCAAGGTAACTAAAATACACTGTAAATGGGCTAAACCTCAGAAATCTAAAACACTGATAGAACTAATGTTGTGGTCACCACAATGTGGGAAAATGATGTACTTTGATGAGGTCCAGTAGATATGCAGCGAATCCTCCTTCATACTTGTGTGACTGTTAGTAGTACTGGATATATCCCCCAGCCAACAGGAATTAACTATTAACAAATGAATTAACATATACAAGGATTGAGGTGTGGCAAACTATACTCCTCAGATGAACAGTGCAACTACTTTAGGACTAAGCACTACTGGAGGCAGATGAGTTTCATCACCGGGTGAAATACCATCATTTTGGTTACTGGATGTTCGAAGTGGTCAGAAATCATGCTTGGACCAAATAGCAGAGATGGTGGATAGTGTACTGGACTGAACCTAAATAATAATACTTTATGATGATTCCAATAAGGCTAGTGAATAGTCTTGCTGCCCCCTATTCTGCCAGCTGTGAGATGAAGGAAGTTGAATAACAGTATATTATTATTATTATGATTCGTGACACCTCCAAGGAGTCCGAAGACTCATTGCGGGAGGACACCTACTGTACAACTCTCTGTCTCCACTACTACACAGAACCTCTACTACCAATCACCTGCATCAACGCCATCTACTGCCCACAACCACCACCACAGCTAGTATTTTTTTGTCTGTAAATTGCGTGTGTTCTGAAGGGCCGATTTGTCTGTATGCGGGATGAAAAACCCAAGTTTACGGGAGAAAAAACCCTGCTACCTCTGTATGAGATCGGCTAACTCACCTTCAATTGAAAAAGTCCATATAAAGATTCCTCCTGCCACTGTTGCGACGAGAATCGAACTTAGGACTTTTCCAATCGAAGGCCGCAACGTACCGTCATTCTTCCAATTGTGCTATGGAGGCGTATATGGGAGGCAGTGGTGAGACCACAATGTGCAGAGGAGCTGAGCAAGATTCCCACACATAGGGCTAATAAAGAATCTATTACCGTATATTGCATGTCTTTATCAACCACAACTCAAACTCATACACAACAACCATAAGAGTTAAGCAACCAGAAACAACATATGGATAAAAGCAAACCTCCCAAAACCTTAAAGATTCACTTTACAAATACATATGGTCTTAGTTTCTTATTTTCTGTGATGTTCATTTCCATCTCCAGTTTGCAAAACTATACCTACTTTTCCTAACAGGAACTTAAATTTTGGTTTCTTCAAGCACATCTCATATCAGTTTTCCATATTATACACTTTAAAAAAAAAAAAAAAAAAAAAAATGTTTGTCTTGGCATCCATGAGTCTTCAACTTAGAATGTTCTTTTTTGATTTTGTTTGTCTAAAAAATCTCTTTTCCCCAATCTATCAAATTCATTTGCTGTCTCCATTTCTCTTTCTTTCTCGACTTTTTTTATGTTGATTTTTTTCAGTCCAACTTTTTTTTTTGTACAAAGGTGCATATCAAACATACGTTGTAAGGTATCCCAAGGTGCTGTCAGTCTGTAGAGGGGGGGGAAGAATAGATCTGACTAAAATCAAGTCTAAAAGAAACAACACGGTCACATTCAACAAGAAAATTTTAATAATTGTTGCTAAATATAGTGATTATTTGTCTCTTGGTTGTACTTATACTGACTCTGTTGATAACAAAAATCCACAATGTATTGTCAAATAACACAGTCAGTCAGCCAGAGAATTCAAGAAATGGCACAAAATATGAAACAACTAATTATCAGAGTACATAATGGTCAATATGGATCTCTACAATTGGACAAAAGTGTAGATATTGCAAACTGCATCATTTGTACAACTGCATAATTTAAGATAAAATTAGTCAACTTCAATCCCCTCAACAGGGGATTCTTCCATAAGGGGTCTACCATATTTTCAAATTAAAATAGGGATCCTTTGCTTTCAAAAGGTTGAGAACCACTGTTCTAGATTTCTTCTTAACTGGCAACCCTACTAAGTGCATACTGTGGATCTTCTTTATGATTTGGGCAGTTCAGATCACAATTTAATACTGATTTCTTCTACCAAGGGGTAACACTCACACAGCCACTCTCACAATTATAAAACTGCCAAGTAGGATATCTTTGCGACTTCTATTAGTTTTCAGTCTTCTGATCCAAAACAGTATTAGTCTGATAGTTTGTTGTAAACAATGGCAAAATCTGGTACTCTACAGTTAGGAGAACTATTCTATTAATAAAAATCTCAGGATGAGAGATAGATGTAGAAAGTTCACTGAAAGAATTCATACTTATATGGAAACATTCATTTCTCGTTTCACTTTAAATTCTCATCCCTTATCTAAACCCTAGCTCTCAAAGAAATGTCCAGGAAAGGAAGATTGTATAAGAAAATAACCAAGCATACTGCAATTGACTTTCAACAAAATACCATTTTACTAGTTCCACTGAATAAAGGAGAATCCAAGACTGCTGTTGCAAATTACCGAACCGATCAGCATATCAGGAGTCGTTGTCAAGGTCTTGGAAAAAGTAGTCAAGAGAAAAATACAGGAATGGATTGATGAAAATGAGATACTGTATGGGGGACAGCATGGTTTTGTGAAGGGTAGACCTTGCCTCAGTAACTTGCTCAAGTTTTATAACACAGTGACGGCTGAACTGGATAGCGGGTAATGGGTTTACAGTGATACTGCTGGACCTGGCTAAGGCCTTTGACAGGATACCGCATGGAATTCTAATCCATAAACTGCAACATATGGGGATGGATATAGGGTTGGTGAGATGGATAGGTGGGTGGTTGATGGAGAGATATCAGAGAGTAGTTTATTCACGAGTAGAGTCCAAAAGATGGCCTGTGACTAGTTGCGTGCCGCAAGATTCTATTCTTGGACCACTACTATTTAATTTGTTCATTAACGATAAGGAAAAGATCTGAGAGTTCATTTGTTTGCTGATGATGCAAAGTTGGGTAGGAGACACTAGTGAATGCAGATGATGTCAACATTTTGCAGGATGATTTGGATAGATTGAAGGCCTGGGCTAAGGAGAATGGATGTCAATTTAATGTGGCAAAATGTAAGGTTATGCATTTTGGGGTGAAAAGATTAGCAGCAGTATACCTTGGTAGAACTGTACTCCAGGAGATTGATGAGGCCAGGGATTTGGGAGTGATGGTGGATAGGGAGTTGAAGTTTAAGGGGCACATTGCAAAAGTGGCTAAATCAGCTCATCAAATCACTTGGTTGCTGAAGGATACACTGATGAGCAGAGACAAGCAAGTTATTGTTCCTCTGTATCGAGCCGAGCCTTGATAAGACCCCATCTCGACTACTATGTCCAGATTTGGTCACCTGGATTTCTTCTAGATGGGGAGGAGATGGAGAGGATCCAGAGGCGAGTGAACTAGATGATAACAAGTCTATGGAATGAACTGTATGAGAACAGGTTGAAGATTTGTGGGTTGCAGAAATTGGTTGATAGGTGGAAAAGGGGGGATATGATTGAGACATTCAAATTAATGAAGGATTTCTACAAGACTAATTCAGAGGATATTTTTGAGAACAGGACTGGTGGTGGGAGAATAGGGGCCATCCATGGAAGCTGGGCAAGAGTGTGGTTAGTAAGGGAGTTAGAGCTGGGTTTTTTACTTTTAGAGTGGTAAATGAGTGGAATAAGCTGCCAGAGTCTGTTGTGGGTACTGTGACTGTGAATGAGTTCAAAGCAAAGTATGATAGATACTGTGTAAATGTCAAATAGTTGTGATGGACATGATGTTCTCAGGGCCTCCCTCGATGAGTCTAAGGACTCTTTGGAGTTGCCCATGGTAATAATAATAATAACCACTTTCACTGTTGTTTATTCTTTCTTTTTTTTTTTTATCGAATTACCTCCACAAAACGTTTAGACCCATTCATATATTTAATACTGAGGATAGGCTAAAGGTTAAATAATTCATCATCATCTATTTCTGATATGTACCCTCAAGGAGTGTGTTCAGGCTACTATGACAGCACTGCATGATTAAGTTTACATTATTATTAATCTCATTTCAACAATTTTCCTCCAAATTAGTCTATTACTTGTCAGTGCTGAAATACTGTTGTATTTAACCTTCTTTCTGTTGTATCTAACATTCATTCTTTTAAGGCACTTCTGACTTATCAATCTACCTAGACCTTGGTCTTCCTCTGGATATTTTCCTGCCATCTTGGCATCAAACACTTGTTTTGCTTTGGATCCTCTATTTGAAACACCAAAGATGAATAGGTTAAATATTTCACATTCAGTATTAATTATATCTGCATAAATCATTTCACAGTTTTTCCTTATTTAGTTAAAGTATACTTAAGTGTTTATCACTGAAAGCAAAAAGAGTATTATTTATCATAAACTTCGAATAAATAAAGAAAGAAAATCCTACTACCTGTTTTGATATCTTCTTGGAATAAGAAAAGATTTGTAAAATTTTGTGAGACTGAGAAAAAACATAACAAGATAGAGAGAACTGAAATGTTTTGGTTGCAAAGTATACATAATTGCCAACAAACGTGTGAACTACATTTGAATGTAAAGTAGAACAAATGGGGATGGATATGACACTGGTTAAGTGGATAAGAGGGTGGCTGCTGGACAGATATCAAAAGGTGGTATATGGAAGGGCAGAATTAAGATGAAAACAGGTGACTAGTGGTGTACCGTAACATTTAGTGCTGGGACCACTGTTGCTTAATTTGTACATAAATGATATAGGAAATATGGATAAAGGAGAGTTTGCAGGACAATTTAAATAGACAGTCAGTATAGACAAAAATTAATGGGTGTCAGTTTAATGTTGAGAAATGTAAAGTTATGCATTTTGGGATAAATAGATTACAAGCCATGTATTACATTGATGGCACTGTACTTCAGGAAATAGATGAAGCTAGATATTTAGGGGTAGTGGTAGACAGCGAGTTAAAGTTTAGAGGACATATTTTACTAAGGTAGCCCATAAGATTTGAAGAACACATTAACAAGTAGAGATAAGGAAGTTGTTATTCCTCTTTACAAGGCCTTGATACGCCCACATCTGAATTACTGTGTTCAAGTCTGGTACCCTAGGTTTCTCGGGGATTATGAAGCGGTGGAGAGGATTCAGAGGTGAGTGGCCTATGGAATGTTCCCTATCAGGATAGATTGAAGATGTGTGGATTGCAGAAGTTGGCAGATAGGAGAAAAAGAGGGAATATGATAGAAACATTTAAGTTGCTTAAAGGGCTTTATAGGATAGATGCAGTGGAATGTTTCAGCACTTGGCTAGAGGGACCAGAACAAGGGGGGGGGGTCATCCCTGGAAGTTGAATAATGGTGCGGTTAGTAGAGGCGTGAGGATAGATTTTTTGCTTGGAGAGTTGTGAATGAGTGGAATGGGTTGTCAGAGTCAGTTGTGAGTGCTTTTTTCTGTTAATGGGTTCAAGGAGAGGTCCCAATCAAATCAAATTGGGTCACAATCAAAATCAATGAGTTTTCAGACTACATGGAGGTGCCTGTATAATAATAATAACTACTATAGAAAGATTGGTGACTTGGATTTGAAACATGAGACAACACTAGAAAAGTATAGAATAAATATTAAAATAATAATATCAATAATATAGTATATTTGCCATCAGAAAAGACTAAAAGAATATGACTTGCACTGCTTGGTAAACAGAAGAGAAGGTGATATGATTAATCATAAATTGGTTACAAGAGTTTACAACTGATATTGCAGAGCTTGTTCACAGAGCAGGAGGAGGAAGGGAAACACAGAGCTATTATTCTTAGAAGTTGAATACATGTGAGATCAAAACAACTGGAAGTGAAGGGAATGTTTGTGATTTACATGAAGTAGCAAAAATTCATCACAAGAGTGAACCTCTTTTGATGAGTTTTGTAACACGTGGAAGTATTATTATGATTAATTATGAGAAGCATGGATCCAAACTGGATTTAAAGAATTTATTTATTTTCCAATCTAGTCCAATCAATAGGCTCTAAGTTTGGCAAAGTGGGGGGGGGGGAGAACACAGGGAAACAAGCCATTATTCTTAGAAGTTGTATAATGAGTTGAACAGTAGATTTAGTGAAATTCATTACGTAATGAAAGATTTTCATTTCTGTGAGAATACTCTGCTTTCTCGAGGCCTGAAGTGACTTAAAAAAGGTTCATGTTTGGTCTCTAGAGCAAGGTTACCAGATTAGCTAACCAATAAGTCCATGTCCATTAAAAATGTGGTACAAGATTCTAGCCTTTCATGAGTGGAATTAACAGATTAAAAAATAAAACTAGCTTTAACCACTCAGTCACAGTGGGAGGGCCTATGTCTTAAATCCTACTCACCACACAAAAAAATGCACTTCCCAAGATTCCCCCCACCCACTGCATTTTTTTAATATCCCAATGAGTGAACAGGAGTTCCATAAAATGATTAGTGGTGCCATATCATGGTTGGAGATTTCTTCAGGGGTGTAGTCCTAAAAGAAATAGTGCCAGGGGAAACAAAAATCCAGAGCACGAAGTGCGGCATTATTATTATTATTATTACGGCAGCCATATGGTAGAGAGATTGCTTTTTTTCTGAAACGAAAATGACAAGAGCGGAAAGCACTGCTATATTTTGACCCGAAAGCTGAAAATGCATTATAAGTCTCATTATTATAATTCTTATAATTTATTATAATGAATTTAAAAAATCTGATAGTTTTAAAAAAGTACCAGGGCGTCACCCTGGCATGCCCTGCCCTGACTACACCCCTGGATTTCTTTTGTATGAAAATAATTCACAGAAGGAAAAAATAAATAAAAACAATAAGAAACGCAACAATAATTCTAATTTTTTTTTAAGCAATGACAACATAAACTCAATTATTAATTATAAAAACTTTAATTAATAACCCCTATATTTCATCAATGTTACATTG
Organism: Typopeltis vanoorti; assembly: GCF_054136105.1. Taxonomy (NCBI): domain Eukaryota; kingdom Metazoa; phylum Arthropoda; class Arachnida; order Uropygi; family Thelyphonidae; genus Typopeltis; species Typopeltis vanoorti. The sequence goes on from NC_143559.1 coordinate 73,186,804, forward strand.
CTGTAACATTGATCTTCAGGGATCACAAAACAATGATATGTGCATGAAGGCACTCACACCAAGCAAATGAGGATGAAGAAAGGCAACTGAAGTCAGTCCTAGAGTCCTAAAAGGTGTCCCTCTAGCAGTATAAATTGGGTTGTCTGGGTGGTTGGGCTGACAATCTTAGAATGTATGCTCCCCAAATTTGGGACAGTCTCATGCACCCAAATTTGATGAAGTTTGGAAAGTGTTTCAGAGCTGAGGCTGATTCAAGGAATAATTTTTTTGTACTTGTACTTGCTGCAGTATAATAAAGTGGCCTTCTTCCAACGTATTTTGTGGTGGGTATCCAATGAATGGTCAGCAAGTCCTGAGTGGCTGTGTTGGTGGAACCAGATGTAGTCCTTGTGTTCAGATATCCTGGTATTGGCTATCCTGTCTGTTTGGCTGCAGACAGGATAGTAGGACAGTTTGCAACTACAACTTCCTCTAGACCTGTCTGGTATACTCCAGGCAGGTCTAGGGGAAGTGGCTGGTCTTTGGTGGAACAGATAAGCGATGCTAATTTCATATGTGGTTTGTAACTAGTTGTAAGGTCATATTTTTTTAGGATTTTTGTTAATTTTTTGGATGTACCTTGGATATATGAAATGGAGATAGATTTAGAGTGATCTCTGCTATGAATGGGGGGAGGGGGGGTTGTGGTTAACTGGTTTTAATATTTCTTGGATTTTTTGGGGGTTGTCCTTAACACCTTCTTAGCCATTGGCTAAGAAGGTGTTAGGATATGGTTAAGTTCAGTAGTTAGATTTTGCCATGTTATATAGGGTTTTTATAATCCCATATTGTTGAGGGTGGTGTGACTGCTGATGAATGTATCTACTTGTATGTGTACGTTTTCTGTAAACAGAGAAAGCCAGAGATCCACCAGGCTAGCATGTAATCAGAGTGTCTAGGAAAGGGAGGAGACTGTTGTTGTTTTCTTTTTCCAAGGTAAACTAGATCCTGGAGTGTTGATTGTTTAAGTGTGTTGAGAAATTGTGGAGCGTATCCAGACCATGCAGCAAAATGGCAAACACATCATCCACATAGCATAGCCAAAGAGTGGGTTTATGTGGGGCAGGGTTGAAGGCTTTTTCTTCAAAGGTCACCATAAAGAAGTTGGCCAGGGTGGAGAGAGTGGAAAATCAATGGCTGTCCCCCTCTATCTGTTTGTAGAATTTTCCTTGCCAAACAAAATAGCCTAAGTTGATGGTGAACTGAAATATGGCTGAGATATCAGGAGGAAATTTGGCTTGGATGAGGTCTAAGGTATCTTTGAGTGGGATGTTGGTGAATAAGGAAGAGACATCAAAGCTGACCATTATGTCAGTGTGTTGGAATGAGAGGTTTTCTATACTGGCTTTAAAGTGGACTGAGTTTTTTATGTGTGAAGGTGTGTTGCCGATATATTGTGTGAGCATTGTGTTTACATTGTCATTTCCTAAAAAAAATTAGAAGTGTGTCTAACTAATGTATAAGCTCATCCACAACAATAATTGTATGGAAAATGCAATTAATTTTTGTTACTAAATGGCCCTTTATATGATGTATATTCTTCTGTTTTCTTAACATGTTCATTCATGCTGGGCCAAGCTTCCCAAGTGTCTTGCATCCAGTAGTAGCTCACTTGACCATAACATGGTAAAGTGAGCCAAACCAGAAAGAACAGGCAGATTTTCATACATTCATCAATATATATGGCATTATTAATTTCGATTTTTTTCAGTAGAATTTCTTCTAGGTTTCTCTAGAAAGTACATGTAATTATTTTCTCTGTTCTTGACAGATGTCCAACTACAATTGCAAGACAACTGCGTCCCGCCCTATAGGTGAATACAACAATCCGATTTGTACAGCACCTGTCAGGCACATGTTAAAGTTAAAAACATTTAATTTAGAAGTTTTTATTAAATAAAAAGGTATTTGATTTTGTCCAGTCTGAAGCTACTCACTTGTTGACAAAATCTACTATGTGTGAGCATATCTGTCAAGCGCTGGCTAACTTCCAGGAATACCTTGTGTTCTCACTTCTGTAGCTCAAAAAGATTAGTTATTATTATTATCATTATTATATTCATCCTTTCTTTTAATGTTACATGGCAATCAACATTCATTTTGATAAAATTATGAAGACTACTACCATGTAAAGAATAATTACTTAATTTCCTGACATTTCAGCCTTCAAGATAATCATCTGAAGTATACACAGATAAGCTACATTACAATTCAAACAGCATGGCTAAGTGACACTAAGATCAACTGTTATTCTACTGGCTGACTTCTAATGAACAAAAATAAATAAATAAATAAAAAACTACATCAAAGCTATATCCTATTTTTTGCATGGCCAGAGAACAAATTCATAGTATATTTTAATATAGTAATAATGGTGGGCATATTAAGTAAGCCTGTGAAATTCTAATCAACCACCCTAATCTCAACAATGATGGTCTAAAAATCCCAAGAATATGGATGGCACCATTTTACCCACATAATCTTTTGTTCTAAGAGGTTATTATAAATTATGCTTAGGACCATAGTACTCCAGGATCTTAGCTTTAATATAACAAACCCTCCTCCTTCTCCTCCGTCTAGGACGAGTTGAGTCCCCTCCTAATGAGGGGGGGGGGGTACTAGCATATTAATGCAGCGGGTTCGTCACTCCTCTGCTGCATCCCCTAAGGGTGATATTCATGACTGTATCCCTGTGTGTTCATGGGGCCGGTTTGCCCCCGTGAACACACAGGGTTTTTCATCCTGCTTGCAGGATGAAAAACCCTGCTGTCCACGCCCAAGACCGGCTAACTTGGCTATGGCTGAGGAAGATCCTTAAGCATATAACAAACACTTATGTTAAATTATTGATCAGGCCACCACTACTGCTATATTAAAAGATAATATGAATTTGTTCTCTGCCCATGTAAAAAATAGAATATAGAATGACTACTAGAGGTCAGGCCAGTAGAATAATGGTTGATCAAATCAGTGTCAATTTTGCAAATTGTTTGAATTGTAATGTAACTTGTTGTCAGTGTATACTTCAGATGATGACATTAATATAATGGTTGAAAAGTTAGGGAAATTAAAGTTATTATTCTTAACACAATAGTAGTTTCCATAATTTTATCAAAATGAATTATTATCTTCACACCTCCATGAAGTCAAAGACTTATAGTGAGAGGTCTCCCTCTGTTATACACACAGATCATCACACCATGCCTTAAATACATTCACATTCTCTGCAGACACCACACTTTCAGGCAATGCACTCCAATCATGCAAAAAATTTGCTTCTCACTCCTCTGCTCACACCCTTCCCATACAGCCTCGAGAGATGATCTCCTGTTCTCTCCCCCCATTCTGTGAAAAGCCTCTTCAACATTAATCTGATAAGAACAATTTATCAATTTATACATCTTCATCGTATCCCTCCCCTCTCCTCCTCCGATCCACTAGACCCTGCACATTGCATCTTCTCAACCTTTCTAACACACAACATTCCAGATACCAGAAACTACTTTATCACCTCTGAGCCCTTTTCAATATCTCTTCATCCCCCCCCCTTGAAAACCAGGTGACCAAATCTGTTCATAGTAGTCCATATGTTGCCTAATAAGGCCCAATACAATGGAACCATGATCTCCTCACTTCAACAAGTCAGTGTCCTCTTCATCACTGACAGAATTAATTGTGCAAAAAACTGTCCTCACAATTCTAGCAATGTGTCCTCTAAATTTTATGTGTCCCTTAAATAATCCTTATCCAAAATCACCCTAAGATCTCTTATTTCCTCCACCTCCTCCAATATGTCCTCACCAACTGTGTACTCAACATCCTATCTTTGTTTACCAAATTCTAAAACCTTACAACTTGCAACACTAAGCCAGCAATCAAAACCACATTCATTCAGTCAATCTATTCCAGCTCTCTTGTAAAGCCACAACATCTGCTCTATTCCTCATGGTTCTTTCTAACCTTGCAACATCTGCAAACAACCAAATATCCCAATTCAAACCTTCTTCAACATCATTAACATACAGGTTAATCAATAATGGTCCAAAAGCAGATCCCCGAGGCACACCACTAGTGACTTTCCTCTTCCAGGATATTGCTCCATCCATTCTGTTTAACTGCCAACTTATCATGTTGCAATCTATCAAAATCTCCTGCAAAATCCAAGTATACTACCATGTATCTATCTCCCTTGTCCAATGCACTTCTCACTTTATTATAATCAGTAAGCAGATTACTAAAACATGGCCTTTCTTTAGCAAATCCATGATGTCCATCAAAAAGAATGTCACTATTGTCAGCCCAATTCTGGATCTTGGTTCCCACTAACCTCTCCAACACTTTAACCACAACACCTAACACAAAGATTGGCCTATAATTTAAAACACGAGTTCTGTCTCTTCCTTTATGAAGTGGCTTACTGTTTAAATTATGGCAAAAAAACTCAGGGTATGAGGTTAATGTATTCTCGTGTGTAATCTATATATGTTTTCTGGGTAGTATGCATGTTCTGTGCCCCTCACTTGTGAGGATTTGAGATTGAATCCTATCAAGAATGTAGAGAAGATTTTGTAGGCAGGCTTTATATACCTGAAAATGCAATCTCTCCTTTCTCTTCCTCCAACAAAACTGATAAATCAGCCAATGGAATCATGGAAAGATAGACATAATACACCACCCTATATCTAGTCTATGTTAATCTAGACAACTCTACATTAACTCTTGTTCATGATCCCTGCCCTCTCCCACTTCTTTATTCTCTGAATAATCTCCTTATATGATATGATATGATATGATATGATAAATGTATCTCACTAACATATATGTATTAAATATATTACATTTTTTTCTTTTTATGTGCTAAGCTCTGCAAATCGCATTCTCTCATCTAATCCTCCTCCTTACAGGTTAATATTTCAGAGTCCTCATAATTGCTTCAGTGAGTCATTTCTGTTGCAATATTTCCTAATCTCCTCCATCAAAGTGAACAAATGTATGCACATTAATCCAGATGTGGTCACATCAAAGTCATATATAAAAAGTAAAATATGGAGGCAAAATATTCTTACCAAATTCTGTGTTTTTTGTTAGCCATATCCCCACAGCTTTCATCTGTATTAGAATAAACATAAAAAAAATTTTTTTATTTATATATATATATATATATATATATATATATATATAAATAAATATATATATATATCCTATTCAAATATGACTGTTACTATTCTACTTCTTTTTATTAAGCTGGAAAGTCCATGTTTTTTACCTTGTTATTTTTATGTCTTATGTTTTTTCTTTCTCACCTGAAGAAGTCAGAGCACTGATGAAACTAGTCGTGATTTATTAAAGGTTTTTGTTATACTTTCTCGGGTTCTAGTCAGTTAAATTAATTTTATAAATGTATACATCCCGAGTAAATCCTAATTTCAATAATGTGTGTGTGTGTGTGTGTGTGTGTGTGTGTGTGTGTGTGTGTGTGTGTGTGTGTGTGTGTGTGTGTGTGTGTGTGTGTGTGTGCATTGCATTATGGGATACTAAAGCAATTGATGTGAAGTCATTAACTTCAATATACAAGTAGCCCGGAACTGTCATGAAGTGACTTCATGCAAACTTTGTTTGCTTACTTTATTTGGATAAAAGATTATCTTTTAAAGATTTACTTTATTTGGATAAAAGATTAAACCAAGAATTAACTTCTTGGCATCTTTAATTTATAGATGTACCAGAAATCTTAAGGATTTTTCGATATAAGTTTTCATAACATTCTAGGTTTTGTTAGTTGAAGAAATGAAATTAATTTCTGAAAATTAATCTGTAAAAATCATATTTCAAATTTCAATTTATTAATCAAATGTGAACAGAAATTTCATTTACTTTTGAGCTTTTAATTGAAAGCATAAAACAAATTTTAAAAAATAAACTTTTCAGTACAAAATAAACTCCTTTTATAATTTATTATACTTTATTTATTCTATTTACTTATATATTTATTATTTAATATTAATTTACTATTCATATATTAAATATAAAATAAATTTCAAGTAATTTTTAAGAGAACTGATTTTATTGCTATTTATTTTACATTTATTCTTAAATTAAACTAAATATTTCTCATTACATTATATTTCATTAGAAATGTAGCCTAGAACAAAATGAACAAACTGAATATTTCCCTTCAAATCATTTCCTATATTATTTAAATACAAATTAAACAGTAAATTGTCCAAGCATAGAGCCTTGTGGCATACCACTAGTCACCTGCTTTTCCAAGTATGTATGTATTTAGCTTATGATTGTAGATCCATGTGTGTTCATGGGCCGGTTTGCCTGTTCTGTGGGATGAAAAACCCAAGTTTCCAGGTGAAAAAACCCTCTACCTCCGTATGAGACAGCTAACTCACCTTTAGTCAAAAGAGACCAGATAAAGGTTCCCCACGTCATGGACAGGAATCAAACCCAGGTCTTTCTGACAAGGGCTTTGTCTATACCAACTGAGTTACGAAGGCTCACACCACAGTAATAAACTTTAATGAAAGTACAGATATTTCATACTGAAAATAACAGTATGTTATTTTCAGTATGAAATATCTGTACTTTCATTAAAGTTCATTACTGTGGTTATTGTGTAATTTTGTTATTTATAGTTATGACACAGGTACCTTTAAAGATTAGACTTAATCATACTGTTTTGTATAATATTCCATTTATACCATATAATTGTAATATCCTGAAAAGCTTTCTCTTAGTATCATATTATTGTGGAGAGAGAGAGAGAGAATGAACGAGAGACAATTGATTTGTCAGGAGTGCAATATATTGTTGGACCATTAAGCAAAGAATGCAAAACTGACTGAAAAGATAGAAGATGGTGTACATGAAAGAAATGGAAATGAAACAAAAGCTACAGAAACTGAGCGAGTGAAAGAATGCAAAGATGTAGAAGTGAAAGTTAGTGATAAAGGAGCAAAAGAAAGTATGACTGAGGAAATGGAAGTAAGGTGCAGCAGAATAAGAGATAGCAAGATTGCAGGAGTGATAGAGAGTGAAATTGTCAGAATGCAAGATTTAATGAAACAGTTATTGAAATTATTGAAATGAAATGAGGAATATTAGACACCTCCAGAGAGTCCAAAGACTCATCGAGGGAGGGTACCTGTTCTTCAACTCTGTCTCCGCCACTCAATCCACCAACTGACTACAACTACACCAATACCATCTACCGCCGACCATCACCACCACTAATATTTCCACAGACAATCACACACATCCACGCCCATGGCGGGATTTGAACCCGCAGCCTTTTGGCTGGAGAGCGGATAAGCTAACCACTCGGCCAGCCAGAAAAGAAAAAAAAGAGCAAAAAAGGTGACAAGTGATTACAGGATAGCAGTATATGGAAACTCCATAATTAGAGGACTAGTTACTGAGAGAGTCCATAAGGTCTGCTGTCCAGGTGGATGAATGAATAGGATATTTAAGGTATTGGACATGAGGAAGAAATGAGCAAGAGAGTTAGTCTTGATTGTAGGGATGAAGGATGTGAGGACAAATATCAGGAGACTATTCAGAAGAGTGAAAGATAACAGTGTGGTAGGAAAAGTTTCAGTGTGTTGCTGAGGTATGACGATGATGAGTTGCAACAGAGAGCCAAAATCATGAATGGTATGCTAGTGGAGCTGTGTGAGGAAAAGGAAGTACAGTTTTGGGATGTATAGCATGCGTTTGAGGGAAGAATGAAATTATACGGGCGTGATGGATTACATTTAAATGGGTTTGTGGTGAGTGTACCAGAAAAAGTGTTGCTGGAAGGAAGTACAGTGTGTGATGCGGGCAAGAGATCAGAAGGAAGAGATGAGGGGAAAAATCAGTAGAGTGGTATTGAAGAGACAGAAGTGCTTGGCAGTGGAAACAGTAGTAGTGTGAGAGATGAAGAACGGGAATGTAAAAGGAATAGGGTAAATGGGGGGGGGAGCTCGGGTGGACAGGGAGACATGGCATAGGGAGAGTGGATGTTGAAAGTAGCAGCGCATGTGTGTATGAAGATGGAGTATATTGCGATGTGGATGGGGAAGTTGAGACTGAGAAGATATATGTGGTAAGTGGTGATAAAGGTGATTGAGAAGGTGTGTTGGGGAAATCACAACCAACACATGGCTTGGATAGCACTGGATTGAATGAATTGTTAAAAATGCCAGAAGTATCAGAAATAAGGGGGATGAAATGGTTTCAGTGATTGAGTTTATTCCCCCCAAAATCATTGGAATAAGTGGAACATGGTTGAATGAAGATGATATCGTAACGGGAATAGAAATGGAAGGATACAATATTTTCTACAAGGATAAAAAGGGTAAGGGAGGAGGAGTGCTGCTGATGATAGCAGTGGAACTGAGTCCACATAAGGTAGACATGAAAGGGGAGAAACAGTGGCGATGGTTATGAGGCAGTGTGGTGTAACGTGAAGGTTGAGAGGAAGACATATTTATTTTGATGTTGCTATAGGCCTGGGAATGTGGAGAGTGGTGATGAAGAAATGTATAAACAACTTGGATTAGTGAACAAAGGAAAGGTAATTATTATGGGTTTTTAATTATGGCGGTACAGACTGGAATGAAGAGATAGCATTTGGGAATAAAGAAAATTAATTTCTCGAGTTCTTGAGAGATAACTATATCAGGCAGCATGTAAAGGAGGGCACATGAGGATCAAGAGTTCTAGATCTGATCATTTCATCAGAGGATGTAATTGTGAGTGGGGTTTTACATTTTCCTCCAGTTGGTGAAAGTGATCATGAAGTGATCGCCTGTGTTGTGGCTAGTCATATGCAGACTTTTGTGAGGAAAGGATATATGCGAAATTATAAGGCTGGTGATTATGACAAGCACTTAGGAGATAGCTTGGAGCTATAAGATGAAATGAGGAGTCGGGTGGTAAAGAAATAAATGCTGCTTGGGAACTGACATAGAAATACATAACAACATCAATGTGTGAATATATTCTGAAGGCCAAAAGGCTAAATAAAGTAGGTGTAAAATGGATGAATGTGGAGCTTAAGCATGAAATCTGGAAACAGAAAGTACTTTGGAGGAAGTATAAGATGAATAATGGTAATAATCATTCACATGAACAGTATAAAGAACAAGCCAGGAGAGTGACTCAGTTAGTAAGGAAAACAAAAGTAAAGTATAAGCAGAAATTGGCAAATCAGGCAAAGAAAAAACCCTACAGAGTTTTTTAGATAGTGGCAAGTAGAAGGAAGAATTATCATGGTAAGATGAAGTTAATGGATAAAAGTGGTAGACTGGTAACTGCAGCAGAAGGCATTGATGAGGTATTCAGTGACCAATTTATAAAGGTGTTTCATCCTGATCAGGGAGGAATCATGAGGAACTTAAGTGTAGAGGACATAGGAGGATGGCTTAATTGTGAGTGAGCAGGAGGTATTTGAGGAAATAAATAAACTTGATGTCAATAAGGTGATAGAATTTGATGACATATCACTATGCATTTTAAGGGAATGTTTCACTGAATTGGCATGACTGTTTAATAAAAGTCTTGCAACAGCACAGGTTCCAAGGGAGTGGAAGGAGGGTAAAACTGTTCCACTGCATAAAGATGGTGATAAGACTGTAGCTTCAAATTATAGGCTGGTCTGTATATCTGGAGTTGTGGTGAAGGTACTTGTGAGATTGGTGAGAAGTAGGATACAGAAATGGATTGATAACAGCAGTATTCTCTGTGGTTATTATGTTTCACTAACTTACTTATATGCATCTCCCCTGTCCAAGGTGACAAATACTTTGGACAGGAGAGATGTATATACAGTGGTGTATTTAGATTCTGCAAAGACTTTTGATAGACTGCCACATGATAAGCTCTTAAATAAACTGAAACAGATGGGATTGGATAATAGACTTCTGAGTTGGATCAGCGACTGGTTGTCAGATGGGTTTAACTAGTGATATGTAGCTGTTTGCAGATGATGTAAAACTGGGAGGAGCAATGCAGAGTCAAGCAGATGTTATGGCCTTACAAGAGGATTTGAATAGATTGCATGAATGGGCAAGTAAGTGGAACTATCAGTTCAATGTTGCAAAGTATATGGTTTTGAGATTTGGTAAGCAACTAGGGCATAGATGGCGAACCTATCGCATGCATGCCAGAGGTGGCACGTCCCAGAATTTTTCTGGCACGTCAACAATTTACAGGTAATATCCTTTTATATGCTTATAAATTATTCAACTTTATTTTTTTTTAAATTATTACAATATGTACAAGTCAAATTTTATTTTACATGAGAGAGCAGCTATGAAGACGTGGATACGATTGGTGCAGTATTAACAAAAAATCACGCTACCCAAAGACAAAGGCAACCGACAAGTGTTGAGTTGAAATGCTAATTCTCTTCAACCGAATTCAATAACATCTGAAACTGTCATAACAACATTCAACTATTGGAAGTTTATTTTGCACTTGGTTAAGACTATAATAAATTTAGTTTAATCCTTTATCCAAGTGTAAGCAAACAAAGTTTGCACCTGAAAATATCTTCAGGACTGAGGTAAGGTGATGCAATACCAGGCAACTCCGAGCAAAGGTGGACCAAGCTCTCATCACTCCTTGTCTCAGTATCTCCCATAATGCAAAGCACATCTCCTTGCAGACATGTATACAGAGTAATTCAATAATAAGGTGGTACACCTGTTGGCAACTTGTATAGGTAAATATGACCTCTCCTATTGCTTCTGCCTTAGTATATTCATATATGCAGTATACATATCATGTCAAAGTTGCATTTGGTATAAACGAATGCTTTCAATGTTTCAATTTTTTCTCACAGGTCCACATATTGTTCACTAATGAAAATACTCATTCAGTGGGGACATTAGATCCAGGGAGACATAAGCAAAATTCAATGATTTTTAAAATGTTTTTAAAAGTGTATCTGCAAAATATTTAAAAATTCAACCCATCTACATCGGCAGGACTCGTCATTTTGTCGCCATTCTTCGATCTTTTAACTGGTGACATAACTTTTAATAGATGAAACGTCATCAAATAGTTCGCTGTCATTTATATTTAAGTTCCAGTGACTGGAAATGAACAAAACACTTTCCTCGATCTTTGTCCGCATAGGGATTTCTTGTAGTAGGACTCATTCAAATACTTCCATTTCCATGAAACAGCTGTTCCAGTTACAGTGGTACCTCAACTTATGAACCGCTCAACATACAAACTTTTCGAGATACGAACTTTTTTCATTTCCCATTTTGACCTCTACATACGAACCTAGACTCAAGATACAAACCGTGATGCTCTTCTTTTCAAATGAACTAAAGCCTGTTTTACATATACTTTTTATGCACGTTTAACTGCGCGTGCGCTGAACTGTCTCTAGTGTAATGATTGTCGTTACTACGTCATATTTATCTGAAATACGACAAACGCTGAACGTATTTGCTTTTTTGTGTATCTATTTCGGTATTTGTGTAAACAATACACTTCGTGAAGATTTTTTATGTTTGTATTTATGATGTGTACTGTATGTATTTGTTTTTATAAGTGACGCATTTTATTGTAGCTTCACGTTTATTTTCTGAATAATCTACCAGATAAGCGTAATTTCACTGATCAGCATATTATTTTCAACATAGGGCCAAAGAAAACTAAGAAAGAAGAGAAGAAGAAAATCACAATAGAAATTAAGAAAGAGATTGTGGAAAAATATGAGAAAGGAGTCAGACAAGGTGATCTATGCAAGCAGTATGACGTGTCCAAATCCTCCATAGCTACAATTGTGAAGAAAGCAGATTTTTATAAGGAACTGGATGTGGGCAAAGGAGTATCTATCGTGTCATCTCAAAGAAATAAAGTTATGGAAGAAATGGAAACTTTACTACTCGTTTGGATTAATGACATGCAACTGAAAGGAGATAGTGTATCTAAACATGATCTGTTTACAAGCTCAAACTATTTACAAAGATCTTTCGCAGAACTTGTCATCCATTAGCAGTAGCAAAGACATCGGTGAAGAGTTTAAAGCTAGCAAAGGATAGTTTGAGAAATTCAAGAATAAAACCGGTATCCATAGTGTTGTTAGATATGGAGGAGGTGCTAGTGTTGACAAATAAGCCACTGAAAGGTTCATGAAGGAATTTCAGAAACTGATGGAGTCAGAAGGTTACAGATCAGAACAAGTTTTCAACTGCGATGAAACTGGGCTTTTCTGGAAGAAAATGCCTAAGAGAAAGTTCATCACTAAGGAGGAAATGGCATTGCCAGGATACAAGCCAATGAAAGACAGACTAACTTTGCTTTTTTGTGCCAATGCCAGTGGCAACCTGAAGATAAAACCTCTGTTGGTTTACCACTTTCTGAAAAGCCTAGAGTTTTCAAAAAGCAGAAAGTTAACAGGCACAAACTCAGCGTTATGTGGAGAGGTAACAGCAGAGCCTGGGTAACCAGGCAATTCTCTGAGTGGATGATGGAGGTCTTTGCTCCCACAATGAAACGGTATCTACAAGAAAAGGTTCTGCTGAGAAAGTTCTTCTTATAATGGACAATGCTCCAGCACATCCACCACAGTTGGAAGAAGATTTGGATGAAGAGTTTAATTTCATCAATACCACGCCACTCCTACAACCAATGGATCAATATATTATTTCCAGGGGCGAATGCTGGTCTTGAAATTCATGCTTGCTCGTTATCATTCAGGGAGTGAGAGGTGTGATTGAAATCTGATTAGTGGAATAATGAATTACTGACCATTTAAAATTATATATTTAGAAATTGATGTACATTTAATCATACAAATACATTTATTTTACGAATGATATTCTATCTTTTCAATTTAGCTACTTGAATATAAATTCTACCCTACGGTTCTTCTTTATGAACTGGTCAATAACATCGTAATAAAAAGTTGGTTGTAACTTAATTTTCCCAATCAACACACACACACACACACACACACTTGCAAAGGCTGGTTGAAGCTCACTGGCTAGAGCTACTTTGACTGCGTATGGCCTGTTTAAGCAACAGAGTCAGACGACGTGAAATGGCTATGTGCACGCATGAAATCACAGTGCTGCTGTGAGGACCTGGAAGCTCCAACAACCAAGCAAGCCAAGGTAGCTTTGACTAGACGAGCAAGCATTGACCTTCGATACATAATGCAAAGCTCAATTATTGCCACGCAAGCTTAAGACGTCTTCTGTCTACAAAAATAAAAGCCGAAATGAATGCTTATAAATGCATGCATTTATTAACAAATAAATATTACTTCTTTCTCAATTAATGAGCTTGCGCAGCAAGCATAACAAGCATGGAGAATTCACCCCTGGTTATTTCCAACTTCAAAAAGCTTTATACCAAGCTCTTTTCCAAAGATGTTGTGAAGTTATCACCGACACAGAATTAACCCTCAAGGCTGGAAGAATCATTCCAATATTCTTCATTGTTTGCATCTTATTAGTCAGGCATGAGAAGATGTTTTTGTGAGAACTCTAAAATCAGCCTGGAAAAAAAATTGACATTTTAGATAGAGTTGTCTCCCTGGGCAAGACCATACATTTGGAAGTTAATGAAGCAGACATCGAGCTGACCACTGAAGAGCTACAGGAGTTAAGAAGAGAGCAGGAAAAAGAAAGGGATGAGGAGGAAAAGCAAATGTTTTCAGAGGACAAAGAAGACAGCAACAAAAAGGGAGCAGTTCCAATAAGTGATGTGAAAAAAATCTTACAGCACTAGGGCAAATTGCAAGAATTGGTTATTAACAAGTGGCATCCAAATCAAGGTTTCTAGAGCCACCAATATCTTCAATGACAATGTTATTAATCACTTTTACAGGGTGTTAAGGAAACGACATTCAGTCAACGTTGGATAGGTTTTTTAAACCTCCCTCACCTAAGAGACAAAAAGAAGCAACTAATGACAACAAATTGAAAATTCCTGAACCAAAAAACCAGCCACAAGAAAAGGGATTTTTTTTTACAGTTTAATGGAAGATGATTTTCATACTAATCATGTAAAACCAAAGATTTCATAAATAAAAATTAATATGGTATACAAAATGCACATTTATAAGTGTAAAAATTCTCCTTCTCACTCCTCCATTTCTTGGCATTTTCTTCATTTAGTTGAGAATAGTTTTTTGGGGGGATTTTTTTTTTAATTTTTGAATCTGGGAATGGATTAATTGATTTCCCATAAGATATAATGGAAAATTGGGTTTCGAGATACAAATCGCGAGCAGGAATGAATTCAGTTCCTAAGTCGAGGTACCACTGTATTTAAATAATCAATACAGGTTTGGTAAAATTTATGAATTGCATCTTTAAATAAGTTGGCATCAATATTCAATTTACTATTTCAATTCATAAAATAAAGGACAAAATGGCCATTTTAGAAAAAAAATAAATCTAAAGGACAGAGCAGTGAAATAAAGGACTGTCCTCTTAAATAAAGGATGTATAGTCACTCTAATATATGGCATGTTTCGATTCATGGTAGAATTTTATTTGAAGTTAGCCTTTGTGATCTGTCATAATGACATCAAGAATTTCAAATGCAATAAAACAAACACTTATTTCATGTAATTGAAAAATTGGACAATAGTTTTTAGTTATATATTGTGTTTCAGTGCAACATATGGTTTTGCTCGAGTCTATACAGCATAGTTTCTATAGGAGAAATATATTACACAGACTGCAAAAGCCTCTGTACTTTATTCAGGGATACAAAAAATTCTACTTGTTTTTCTTGCATCTGCAGTATAATGGCTGTTGGGGAGGGCGTGTTGTTACCGCGGGGAGCGAGTTACTATCGCCTCAATATGAACACGTTTAAACATTTTTTGTGTGCAAGATATATGCAAAACTTTTTAATGTATTTTTTCGTAAAGTAAAATCAGGGGTGCAAGTTTAGGGCAAGTTATATTCAAGTAAATACAGTAAGCATTTCACCGACAAGTTGACATCCTTCTGCTGCTTCCCCTGCTCAGATGACTTGTATGGTGAGTTACAATGCATAAATATTTTTCTCACTACCGTTTTTTTTTCTTCTTCAAACCAACATCATTAAAATCAGTTTAATAATACAATAATCGATTTTACACTGAATAATATTATAAATTTATATATAAATAAATATTATAAATTAAATAAAATATTATTTATAAAATTATAAATAATTATTTATAAAATATTATATAATATTATAAATTAATTAATTAATTAATTTTCTATTAATTTTTCCCCCTACTAAAAACTGCCTGGCATGTCAGCAACTTGATTTGTAAATTTTTGGCACGTGCACATAAAAAGGTTCGCCACCACTGAACTAGGGAATGCAAAGTATATACTTGGTGGGGAAACTTTAAAGGAAGTAGAGGAGATGAGAGATCTAGGAGTGATGGTGGACAAGGAACTGAAATTCAAGGGCCACATTGCACAAGTTGTAAAGACATCACATCAGATAATGGCAATGATCGGAGGACCCTTACATGCAGAAATAGAGAGGTTATGATGCCATTATATAAGGCCTTGATTAGGCCTCATATGGATTATTGTGCACAGATATGGTCACCAGTTTTTCATGCTGACGAGGAAATGTTGGAAAGGGTCCAGAGAAGATTTACAAAGGTGATCATCAGTGGTCTTTGGAATGTGCAGTACGAGGACAGGTTGAGAGAATGTAAGTTGCGCAGCCTCATGAATAGGAGTAAGAGGAGGGATATGATTGAGATATATAATCCAGTCAGTAGTTGTTATCAGGTTGACATGGAGGAGATTTTTCATAGAATGGGAAAGGGGGGGGGGGCAGAACAAGAGGCCATTGCTGGAAACTGTATAAAGAAGGTGTGAGCAGAGGAGTGAGGAATAGGTTCTTTGCATGGAGAGTGGTTGGTGAGTGGAATGCATGGCCTGAGTGTGTTGTGAATGTAGACACATTGAATCAGTTTAAAGCATGGTTGGATGAGCATTGTGTGCATACTCCACTGAGGTCAGATGTTAATATTATTATTATATTCTCTTTGCAGGACTGACAAATACTTATCCTTGTTGTGTTCCTATGACTATCTATTGAAAAGTAAAAATCTGATCCAACAACTCCTATGTCCTGAACCCAGTCAACAATAAATTATTTCTCTACAATTCTCACGTTCAGTTTCATGTCCCTTTTTCTATTCTAATCATCTGGTTGACAATACTGCACGTAATCACAGTAAAACTTTTATGCTGCTATATTTGGGTATTTCTGGTTGAATGCCATATCTTTCAGCTACTGCTACCTTTCCATGTTTCTGGTTTCTAATTATATTTTTGCAACTGCCTCAAGTACTGAATATTGATACACACTCCTAATTACATTCCTCTTGAATACAGTACTATTCTGTGGTAGAAAAAATTCAAGAAGAATGCAATCAGGAGTGTGTGTATCAATTCTCATATTCTATATGTAAAATATACCTAGAAACCATAAAAAAGGGGGAGGAGTATGAGATGTTTATCCAATACATGTGCTACCTACATTTTAAAACCTTCTACAAACTGCTCTATCACATCCCCTTAAAGGAATCATTACTTCCATTAGCATGCCATGCAGATGTAACATTCCATGTTATTGACAGACAGATCACAGAATATCCATAAGACTGGACAGCACTGAAGATACATCAGATGCCTATATAACAAGTAACCTAGCATTAGTACATTCTATAGAAAATTTCATCATAGAATCAGTTGAAAAAAGCATGCTATTAAAAAAGGTCAAAGTTTAAGCTGAAGAAATCTTTTAGAAGTTAAAGTTTTGACTTCTTAAAGTGGCTTAAGTTATTATAAATGTTTCTAATTTTAACAATAATGTTTACATCCTTAGAATTTAATATATCTGTTGTAATTAATGTAGGAATTGACTGCTCAGTTATTTGATTATTACCTAACACCTTTACACTTCTAGGAATTTAAACCAATACTGTTTTTTTCTAGGATTAACAAATGTACCATGAAACTTTCTGTGTATGTCAAGAAGTTTCGGATCTCAATTCGAATCGAAAATGTTCAAAAAGTATGATGGGTGGTAGCAAGTTTTTTCCAATTGGGTGTAAATATATGGGTTGCTTAAGGGTCAAAGCCAAATACTTGGAGACCTCCACATCACCTTTCAGGAATGTGGAGAACCAAATGGGGCTTCTGACCTAATGTCCAATCCTTATCTTCACATGATGCACCCCATTAATAGGTATTTACCGGGTACTGAACAAATGAGGATGGGCCAAACTGTACTATTTAGTGGCTTAAACCACAAATGCATATGATGGTACAACATGATAAGATTTCATGTCAGCTGGGGTGTCACCCAGTTAAACAAGGGCCTCCCCCCAACTGTTTTCATCAGGGAAACCAGGGTGAACAGTGAAAAGTCAGTGACTGGAACAAACTCCAACTCGACATCTAAAAGAAGAAGAAGAATAAACCCAACACCAAAAGAACTGAAGATAGGAACCATCAATATAAGAAGTATTAATGGAAAGGAAACTGAACATGCAAAAGAAATGGAAACGTAACCACGTGGACATAATTGGCATTACTGACACAAAAACAGGTGAGATATTACTAAATAATAAATACAGGATGCTATTTTCAGGCAATAATGATCAAGGAAAGGAAGGAGTAGTGATAGCATTCAATGAAATGGAAGGCACTTTAAGTAGAGTTATGTGGACAAACTTCAAAAATCGGGAAATGGACAACAAAATTTATTTGTGCCTAAGGACTCAACAGAAAGTTCTTCTAAGGAAGAAGTGGAGTAATTTTTTTTTTTTTGAGTCATTAGAACAGGCAGCTAACATAAAGAAAATGATAAAAGTGATACTTGTTGGAGACCTGCACAGCAGAGTAGAAAATGAATTTTACCAGGCATATTAGGAATATTTTGAGATAATTTGGAGAAAAGTGCAAAGCTAATAATAATGGTAAGTATTTACTGAACTTCTGATCAGGATTTTTCAACATAAAGATGAGCACAAGCTCACATGGAGAGAAGACAAAAGAAATAAGAAAAGCCTCATTGACAAGAGTGTACAGAGGATTTGAAATTGGAAGAATTATAAGTGACCACTATTTAGTACTAAGCAGGATAAAAATGGATATCACATTGAAAAGAACAATGTGGAAGAAAGTTTTAAAAAGAATTAAAGTTGAGCAGCCTTTACAGGTAAATTGTAGATTCAACTATGCAAACAATATTGAAGAAAATTTGCAGCAATTTGAAAACAAGAACCAAACCTTGGGATCTGAGTGGCAAACTCTAACGAAAACACTGATTGATTCAGCTGCAGAGGTATGCAGTGATGCTGTCTGTAAGGATAGAAAAATAAGAACACTATAATGGACACAAGAAGGTAAAGAAGCAGCCTGGAAAAGAAGAAGAAAGCAAACAAAAAGTTCCTAGCAAATAAGTCAGCAGAAGCCCTAAAATAATACAGAGAAAAATGTAAGTGAGCTAAGCTATGTGCAAGTAGCTAAACAAAAGTCATGGGAGAATTTGTATGGAAAATGAAGTGTGGGGTATGGAAAATAAATATCAGGAAGGTGGCAAAATGTTCTGACGGCTATTGAAGAAGCTTAGAAATGCAGCAAAGATTACTGTAAATGGAATGAAAGATGATAAAGGTGACATAAAAACTGAAGATAACGGTTACTAGATGTCTGGAGTAATTACTTTGAAAGACTGATAAACGAACCAAGAAGTGACAGAACTGTACTAGAAAATTTTCAAGAGAAATGCAAAGAGGAGTACATATCAATACTAGAGGTAGAAAAAGGGGTCAAAAACTTGAAATATGGAAAGGCAGCTGGAGTAGATGATGTACGACCAAAAATGCTTCAGTATGGAAGTATAAAAGTTTTGCAGTGGCTTCACTGCATAATTCAGATGGCCTAGACAGAAGGTCGAATTCCCAATGATTGGAGTAAAGTACTCATAGTACCCATCCATAAAAAAAGAAAATAAAGCTGAATGTGAGAATTTGAGAGGAATTTCTCCATTAAGTGTTAAGGATAAGATTTATGTGCAAGCATACTTGAAAAGAGGTTGAGAAATATTGTGGAAGAGAAACTTGGAGAACAAGAAGTTGGGTCCAGGACAAATACAGGTTGTCAAGATCAGATGTTGTTGAGATGCTGAATAATATGACAAGGATCTGTACTTAATTTTTGTAGATCTGTAAAAGGTATATGACAAGGTGCCCAGAGAAAAGCTTTTCAAAACACTACAATTATACAGGATGTATGGAACATTATATAGAGCAATATGTAGTCTATATTTAAGTTGTCAGTCAGCAGTTAGATTTGAAGGAAATACAGTTAGATGGTTTGATGTAAAATCAGGGGTAAGACAGGGATGCACATTATCTTCGCTCTTAATCATCATCTATACGGATTACGTTATCAAAGAAAGCGGCATTAGGCATGATATTAGAATTGGAGATGTCAAACTTAGTTCTTTGATTTATGCAGATGATGTACTCCTAAAGACATCAAATGCAAGTTTCTCCAGGATTCTCTAACTAATTTGAATAATAGCTATAACAAATTTGGCATGAAAATCAGCAATAAAAAGACCAAAACTATGAAAAGAGGCAGGTACATAGAAAATCTCAGCTGTATTCCAAATGGAGATCATACAGAACAAGTAAAATATTTCAGCTATTTAGTTTTTAGTGAACATAGCAGGTTAAATCTGGAATTAGACAACAGAATAAGCAAAGCTGATATGGTGGATAGCCAGCTGAATAAATTTATGTTGAATAAATTTAAACATGATGTTCATATTAAAAATGAAGACATTAGAAAGCAACTTGACATTATTAGCATTCAAGACTGTGTCAGCAGAACTAATCTAAGGTAGTATGACCACTCACTTAAATTGAATGGGTGAGGAAAGGTTAGCAAAACAGGTGTTTGATGCCAAGATGGCAGGAAAGAGACCCAGAGGAAGACCAAGGTCTGGGTGGATTGATTCAGTCAGAAGTGCCTTAGAAGCACAAAATGTTAGATATGACAATATCAGAGTGTCACAATAGATTGATTTGGAGGAAAACTGTTGACAGGAGATTAATAATAATGTAAACTCAATCATGCAATGCTGTCTTAGTAACCTGTAAATATCAGGAAACTGATGATGATGAAGATGATGTGTAAATATATTATTATTATCAGGGCCACCCCTAGGAATTTTGCTTCCCTGTGCAGTAGCATATTTTGCCACCCCTTCTCCCTTATTTTTCATATAATTTATGCCAACTTTGCCACCCCCAAAAAACTGGCCGCCCTATGTGAATGCACGTCATCCACCGTCGGTAGAACTGGCCCTGATTATTATGGATATTTCCATGGTGTTTAAAGACTCACTGTAGGAGACCAATGTTGACCATGATTCACACAATATCTGTCTGATGCTTCCTTAACCTCATTCAATGTAAAAGCACTCACAGCAAACTCTGTCAGCTAATTACACTTATTCACTACTTTCTAAGCAAAAAATGCAATTTTCATGCAATTGCTAACCACACTCTTACATCATTTCTGAGGGGATTATCCCTGGTTTCTCTCTCTCTCTCTCTCTCTCTCCCCTTGTGATATATTGAAAAATTTCTTCTCTATCAC
Source organism: Typopeltis vanoorti (assembly GCF_054136105.1). Taxonomy (NCBI): domain Eukaryota; kingdom Metazoa; phylum Arthropoda; class Arachnida; order Uropygi; family Thelyphonidae; genus Typopeltis; species Typopeltis vanoorti. The sequence goes on from NC_143559.1 coordinate 73,207,509, forward strand.
TCCTATAAAATCCTTTTAGTAATTTCATCATCATCATTAAATTCTTGATATATGGTTGGTCAATTGGTAGCACCTCTGCTACTAATGGCTTAGTTAAGCAAGTTTGAGTGCGGTTAGTAGTTGGAAGGGGTCCAATCGTTCGATGCTGTTGGCACACTCTCCCTCGATAAGTCTTTGGACTCCCTGGAGGTATCAAATAATAATAGTAATAATATGCCTTCAGTAGATGTACAGGATATTATAATAGTACTACATGATAAAGTTACATCATTACCAACCTCCAATCAACAATTTTCTTCCAAATTAATCTGTTATCTGTCAAGACTCCAACATTATCAGATCTTTCTGTCTTTTAAGGCACTTTTTTCTGTATCAATCCACCTACATCTTGGTCTTTTTTCCTGCTAACCTAGCAAAGAACACTTGTTTTGCTAATCATTCCTCTCATTCTATTCAAGTGATCATGCCATCTGAGATTAGCTCTGCAAACACCTGGATGCTAACAATGGCAAGTTCTTTCCTAATTTTTAATATGATACTGCTATCGATGCTATCTGTTCACTCCACAATCTTTTTCAGAACTCTCATATCTGTGGTCACAAGTCTTTGGTCAAATGCTTTATTTCTAACCCAGCTTTCAAATTAATAAGTTAAAATTGGTTTAACACTGTCTTGTACACAGCTAATTTAGTGTTATGACTAATTTTTCTCTTATTCCATATAAATTTATCAACTAACTTTCTACCATACAGCTTTACTAATTCTGTTGTGTATTTCCATATTTAATTTGCCATCTTCACTAAACATTGTGCCTCAAATATGCCAGCCTGGCTGGCTGAGTGGTTAGCATATCTGCTCTCCAGCCAAAAGGCTGTGGGTTCGAATCCCACCATGGGCATGGATGTTTGTGATTGTCTTTGGAAATACTAGTGGTGGTCAGTGGTAGATGGCATTGGTGTAGTTGTGGATTGAGTTATGGAGACAGTTGTAGAGCAGGTACTCTCCCTCGATGAGTCTTTGGCCTCCATGGAGGTGTCAAATAATAATAATAATAATAATAATAACGAATAGTGTAATAGCCAGAATGGAGGGCAATGGCACTAATGGTTTTGAAATCATATGGTGTGAGGTAGAAGTGGGTAGTATAGGATATTTAGTGAGATGTTGCTATAAGCCAGCTGGAGAGAGAGAGAGAGGAAACCATGTGGTTTTCACTTGGAAGATGAACAAACATGTAGGAGTATCAAAGAGGAAGGAACATAAATGGAATTATAAGGCAGGTGATTATAACAGTCTTAGATATCATCAGCTTGGGGCAGTTTCATGGATGGAGGAATTGGAAGGACAGGACATCATTAGTGCTTGAGAACTTGTGAAGGAATATTGATTAGCAGTATACCACAAGTGAAGCAGAGAACACAATTTAGTGTGAAGTTGATGACAAACAATATCAAATGGGAACTGCAGGTAAAAATGAGATTAAGGAAGAGATATAAGGGGAGAGAGAGAGAGAGCAGATGTATGAAGAATATAAGACTCAAGCCAGGAGAGAGTGGCTAGTACGGTAAGGAAGGCAAAACTAGAATATGAGAAGAGATTAGCCCTGAGATCCAAAGAAAATCCTAAGGAATTATTTTGTGTTGTGGCCAGTAGGAGGAAAAATGATTGTAGAAGAATGACATTGTTGGATAAAAACTGGAACAACTATGATGCAAAGGACATAGTGGTGTTGTTCAATGAACATTTTATTTAGTATTTCATCCTGGAGAAGTAGGTTTTAATATTAGAGAGATAGGACACATTTGAGGTTTAGAAGTGCAAAAAGAGTGTTTCAAACATTGAGTGCTCTGGATGTCAATAAAGCAATGGGACTGAATGGGATTTTGAGAGAATGTGCTAAAGAACTGACCTGGCTTTTCAATCCAAGTCTGGCCATGGAAAAGGTGTGCAAGGAGCGTAAGATAGTGCCATTGCATAAGGATGGTTGCAGACTTGAAGTGTCAAACTATAGACCAGTTTACGTTAAAGATAATAAATAAATAAATCAGCCAACAACTCTTATTCCCTAATAAGGAGTAGGCGAGGCCTTTATACCCTATCTAGCTTTTGGAGATTGAGCGGGCAATTCAATCTCCACCAGTAGCCAATCAGAGATAGCTGGCCCATGTCAATCCCTAATTATAGGCGGCTACTGATGAAGAGACCATCAAACAAGTGCTGCCATCTTTTGGTGCCTAACCCTAACAGGATATGTTATTGTCTGAAATAACATGGGTATTACGGTCTATTTTCTTGAGTTTACGGGACAAAAAACCAGAGTTTCTGGAAGGAAAAACCCACTTGCTAATGCCAAACATTGACTAACTCAGGAACCAATCAAAGATAGGCTTAGAAAAAGTTCCTCTAGTCGCCAACTATACTTCAACCTAGGTCTAACTTCGAGTGGCCAAGCACAGAGGATGCAAACGCCACTTCCACTGAGCTACAAAGGCCTTTACGTTAAAGATACCAAGCAATTTTATAAACTTTGTTTTAATCCTTTATCCCAAGCAAGCAAACAAGCAATTAAGTCAAGTTTGCACCGTAAGTAATTTCGGGTCTGAGGCAACTCATGATAAAGGTGGAGTAAGCTCTGATCACTTTCCTTAGTATCTCCCATAATGCAAAGCACATCTCCTTGCAGACAAGTATGATGCTATGCATTAAGGGTCACCACCCAGACTGGTTTCGACCTTTATTGAGCATTGGGAGCCAGACCCTGAGATGCCAAGGTTGAAGTAATGCAAAACTTATAAATTTTACCTATACAAGTTGCCACAAGGTGCTTTGACCTTATTAACTTGGGTATATTGACCTTGGGTATACTACATGTTAAAGTTACTAAGCAATTTTATAAACTTGGTTTTAATCTTTTTTCCTAAGTAAGCAAACAAGCAGATAAGTCAAGTTTCGGCCTGAAATATTTTCAGGTCTGAGGCAACGCGTGGTAAAGGTGGAGTAAGCTCTGATCACTTATCGAAACCAGTCTGGGTTAGTGGCCCTTCCCTTAATGCATAGCATCATACATGTCTGCAAGAATGGCAATGCTGTATCCAGGGTCATCACCAGATTAGATCACACCCTGAAGCAAACCATTAAACATTACCCCTGATGGATTATAAGACAAAAATATAAGATCTCCAATTGCTATTTTGTTTTTATTACAAGAGTAACATAAATGCAAAACGATTACATAATAATATTAATTGTTTGCTCTACAGGGATATCGCACAATAAAACTGTTTATAAGCTCTTCTAAATTTAAATTATAAGCTATGTCCGCCTTTCAATATAGTTGCTAGACCAACCAATCTTTCTTGGGTCATTGCTGTTTACAAATAATTTTTAATCAGTTTAAGCTTGGAAAAACTTCTTTCTGCTCTTGACACGCAACAGGAATTGGTAGCGTTGCAATGGCGCCTACCACAATATGGCTGAAAGAGCACCTTTATTAAGTCTTGCTGTGAGGCTGGCTGCCTCTATGCTACACCCTATCAACGGTACTGGCTGTAGCCCATTAAGTTTTAACTGAGGTGCAGCTGTTGCTGTCACCCAGGTCCTGGGGGGGGGGGGGGGTAATGAATGGCAATGCTGTAGCCCATGAGGTTAACTGAGCTACAGCTGTTGCTGTTACCCCTCAGATGACATATGAGCAAATGAGCGGCTCTGCTCAGTGGCAGGGTAAGCCTGCCATGGAGTAGAGCCAACGTTGAGAGTTCTTCTCAGTGGCATGGTGAGCCTGTTACTGAGGGGGGACAATGCTGAGTTTTTGGAGTTTGACCTGTATTCAACATTCAATAAAGGTCGAAACCAGTCTGGGTAGTGGCCCTTCCCTTAATGCGTAGCATCATACATGTCCACAAGGAAATGCGCTTTGCATTATGGGAGATACTAAAGAAAGTGTTCAGAGCTTACTCCAACTTTACCACGGGTTGCCTCAGAGACCTGAAAATACTTCAGGCACAAACTTGACTTACCTGCTTGTTTGCTTACTTGGGAAAAAAGATTAAAACCAAGTTTATAAAATTGCTTGGTATCTTTAATGTATAGTATACCCAAGATAAAAAAAATTTCTACATATAGACCAGTTTGTATTTATTTCATCAATAGTTGTTAAGATTTTGGAGAAATTAGTGAGGGATCATTTACAGCATGGGCAGACGAGGGTAATGTTATCTGTGAGAGTCAGCATGGATTTGTTAAGGGGGGGGGTGCTCTTGTTTTAGTAATATGATTGCCTTTTATAATACTTGTCACTTTATTAAGTGACAAGAGCAGCTGATGGGGAAAAGGCATATTCTGCCATTTTTTTTATTTTTATTTTGATAGAGTACCACATAATAAGCTGATAATCAAGTTGCAGTACATGGGTTTAGATGACATGTTTCTGAACAGGATTTGGGATTGGCTATCTGACAGATATCAGAGAGTTGTATATGGGGGAGGGGGGGGTATCAAGGAAGCAGATATAGAAACAGGGATATATTCAGTTGTTTGCAGATGATGTGAAGCAGGGAACGGTGATTATTAATTGTGCAGATGTACACTGTTAGTGCCAGGTTATTTTGAGCCCTAGGCAAAGTTTACAAGTGCACCCCTTATTTCATAAACTAAATTGTTTCTAATTGACATTAAACAAAATAAAATTGTCTTTCAGGTTAAATTAATAGGTAAATTAATAGGGCTTTTTTTTATTTATTTTTAATTAATTTGAAAATTGTCTGTTATAATTCATTTACAAACAAAAAGTTATAAAATAAAGAAATTTAATATTTTAAAATGTTAACATTTTAAAATATTTATCTTAACTGAATTTTAAACAGCAGTAAGTTCAAATCATTTAGGTAAGGAACAAAAAAGAACCAAGAGTTAAATAGTAAAATAGTGTGATGTGTGAGGCATAAGGAAAAAGAATCGATACCTAAATCATATATCATTATTTAATTTTGATATTTTAGTAAAGTATGAATAAAGCACAGCTTGAAGTTTTGCGCCCCTTCATGGCTTGAACCCTAGGTGTTTGCCTAGTTTGCCTAAATGGTAACACCGGCTCTGCAGATGTGGTAGCCCTAAAAGAGGATTTGAATAAACTGGACAGATGGGCAAATGAATGGAAGTATCAGTTTAACTTAGCTAAATGTAAAGTCTTGAAGGTTGGGATACGTTGATGGCAGGTTACATACTGAGTTGGAGGAACTGTACTGGAGAAAGTGGGAAAGGCAAAGGACTGTACAATGTTAGTTATGACGATAGGCTGAGGGAATGTGGACTACAGAGTTGGGTAGTTCGAACAAGGAGAGGTGACCATGTTGCCACCACTGTTGGTGAGAGTGATCGTATTGACCTGGGAGGTGGCTAAATGTGTAAAATTTTCAGTTAAGATGAGGCAGATGTATTAGGAGATTGTTTGGATCGGTGCCATGGCACATCAAACTGCAAGGGCTGGAGTTGGTAGTGCATGGGAAGTGGTAAAGGAGTATTTGAGAGAGGTAATGGCAGACTGCATACCTAGTCAGAAGAGTCGAGTGGGAGTTAAATGGATGAATATCATCATTAAGCAGGAGCTGCAAAAAAAGAAACAACTGTGGAGGGAATTTAAGGAGAAAAGTGACCTGCAGGGACAGGCCAGAAGGGTAACTAGTGGGGTAAGAAAGGCAAAAGCAGATTATAAAAGGAAGTTAGCACAGACTAAAGAGAATCCCAGACAGTTCTTTCGATATGCTGCAAGTAAAAGAAAGAATATATATGGAAGAATGATTTCAAAATGCTGATGGTAGGGAGATAACTGAATCAGTCAAAATAGTTGAATTACTGAGTGAACACTTTGCAAGAGTATATCGTTCAGGTGGTAATACTGCAGGAACGAGAGAGAGAGAACCCAAAGGCTTATATGGAAACTGAGGTAAATGAAACGGAGGTGCATAGCATATTATAGGACCTTAATGAGAATACAGTTGTGGGATGGATGGTATAACAGCTTGAGTTTTATGTGGAGCAGCAAGGGAATTGTCAGTGCCCATGACCATATTGTTTAATCTAAGTCTCAGCTCTAGATTGGTACCTGGGAGGAAGAGGGGGGGGGGTGAACAGTTTCATTGCATAAAGGAGGCTCCAAGACTGATGTTAGCAAATTACCGACTGATCAGCATATCAGGAGTTGTCGTCAGGGTATTGGAGAAGTTGGTCAAGAGCAAAATACTGGAATGGATAAATGGAAATGGGATACCATAAAGGGGAAGGGGGTAGAACGGCTTTGTGAAGGGTAGGTCATGCCTCAGTAACTTTCCCACATTTTATAATTCAATGATAATAATCATTTAAATTACATGCTTTATAATACAGTGACATCTGAGTTGGATAAGGGTAATGGGTTTCTAGTGATACTGCTGGACTTTGCAAAGGCCTTTGACAGGATACCACATGGAATTCTAATCAGTATACTGCAGCACATGGGGATTAATATAGGATTGGTGAGATGGATAGAAGGGTGGTTGATGGAGAGATATCAGAGAATAGTTTATTCAAGAGTAGAGTCCAAAAGAAGGCATGTGACTAGTGGCGTGTTGCTGGGTTCTGTTCTTGGACCGCTACTGTTTAATTTGTTCATTAATAATATAGGAAAGGATCCGAGAGGAACTGTTCAGTTATTTTGCTGATGATGCAAAGTTGGGTAGAGTAATAGTTAATACAGATAATGTCAAAATTTTGCAGGATGATTTGGATAGATTGGACAAAGGAGAATGGATGTCAGTTAAATGTGGCAAAGTGTAAGGTTATGCATTTAGGGGTGAAAAGATTACCAGCTGTATACCACATTGGTGAACTGTATTCCAGGAAACTGACAAAGTCTTTATTCAAGCCTTTATTCTCCATTTCTTCTTTAGTAGAACTGTCTATGGGACTCTAGGCACAAATAAGTTTGTGTCCAGTTCCCCATTCTGATATTTGCCCACATCACTCTACTTGATATTGCCTGCCATTCAAGATTAACCTCATATTTAAATTACAGATTGAGGTCTCATCGGTGACATGGGAAATATATGATTCCTGCATGAGTTTTCAACCTTGGTACTCTTTTGGGTCAGGCTTCCACTAATGAGAACTCGTCAAAACTGGTATGGGTAGTGATCCTTCCCACAATGCATAGCATTATACATGTATGCAAAGGGAAACGCTGATTTCCTGATTATGTAACTATAAATAAATTACCTACCTATAGTGTGGATGTGCAATAAGTTTGAGACCATCCACCATTCTAACTGGAGGCCTAAAATAACTCGAAAAAATTAGATGTTTGGTATCTACTGCAATGTTTCCTGTTTATGTAAAAATAAATAAAAATAAAATAAAACCGTTAGCCCATCTACGGTACTGATGTGCAATAAGTTTACAATATTTTTACAATATATGGGTGAGAAGCACATGGCGAAAAAAGCGGATTGCGAAGTTAATGGATTTCAGGAAACGATACATATTACCTACTACTAGTCTCATTTTCAGTTAGTTTGAGGGTAACTGGTGTTAGATGGGTATCAATCTCGGAGACGGGCTTCTCTCCGATACCTGAGAATTGGGGATATGCGCGACACTCGGATCATCCCAAGAAATTTTGACCGTGTTACATATATTTCAAAGTCGATAAATTTGCTTTAATCCTTTTCTTGAAAGACTAAGTTACTCCTCTGAATGTTTCATAAACTAGGATTCAAGTACATCGGAAAAAAAAAAAAAACAGAGTGGAATTTCTTGTAGTATATGTATTTATTCCCCTCCACACATACATTCTCCTACTTATAAGAGAGCAGTAAATAACTATAAAAATTAACCAACTCTCTCCCAAAACGCGAAATGCTAACAGTGATAATTAACTTAACTTACCAGTATTTAATGACAAATGATTTCGTTACCTGGTGATAAAAAAAAAAAAAAAAGTTATTCGATATTAAAAGATAATTTTGCTCTTGAAGATATTATATATATATATATATATATATATATATATATATATATATATATATATATATATATATATATATATATATATATATATATATATATATATATATATATATATAATTTATATATATATATATATATATATATATATATATAATTTATATATATATATATATAATTTATATATACATATATATATATATATATATATATATATATATATATATATATATATATATATATATAAATTACGAACGGTAAAATTCCAGAAAAATTTGATACTGAATAATATTTACTATTTATTGATTTATCACTTATTAATCATACATTAAACTATTTAAATATATGCATATACTGTGATACCTGCTCCTTTTGGTTGATTTTTTTTTTAAAGAAATTTACTAAGTTACAATAGTAATGGATAGTATTTATTTATTTATTTATTTATTTTGTATAAGGAAATTAACCAATAAATGGAGCTACAAACCTTTTATGATGTTCTCCAACTATTGTGAACACGACACATATATTAAAGATATCTTCTAACTATTTTTATTTCCTAAAAGGAGGCTGCTCTGGTAACGCTCCTCCAGCCTAACTAACGTTTTTGAAGATAAATGGCAGCCAGTTTGCTTCATTCAAACCTTCACAGACAGTGCGCTCAAGCTGTCAATAAATTCAGGCTTTCAGGAGAAAGAGAGAATTTACCGCAATCTCGTGGATGTAATGCTTAGCGGAAATCACTGACTGTAAAGGTGAGTTATATAAAACACACTAGTATATTTTCCGTGTTGGCGTTTCAGTTAGGAAAATCTACTCCACCATATCTGATATCCACTAACTCCAAAACCCGACGAAGAAAGCTCAGAAAATGTCCTCTAATGAGGAACTAGGTTGTGCTGTGGATACAAGCGAGATTTTTGCCATGCCACATAGGCGCTACGACACATACAAGTAATGTCGAACAAGTAATATAACCCAAAGCTTAATCTCATCACGCAAACGCTTTTTAGAAATCAGTCTAAATTTTATTTTTAATTTTTAAAAAAATATTAATAACAAATGAAATTGATAGAATGATGATGGATGGAAGTATAACGTTTAGTTTATAATTTAATAGGGATAATAATAGCTTGCACTAATTAAAATTAACTCTTGAAAGGTGACTCTGTAACCTTGTGGAAATGCTTCTGGTTTCATTATGCTAAACCTTTAGGGGGGGAAAGACCATTAAAGTTTCGATTCTAGTTGCTTAGTAAAAAAAAAAAAATTTTAGATCTTTTTTTCCAGCCATTCCCCAAATTAGTAGCTGCTTGGAGCAAGCTGTTGTTCTTGTTCTTGCTTTAGAAATATGGCCAAAGTACTGACGCTGTGAGAAAAATGCATTACATCTTAAATTTTGCGTGGTGTTCTCCTGACTGGTTTGCCTATATTTGCAGGATCAAAATCCTGAGTTTCCAGGAAGAAAACCCATTCTCCTCCACATGAAACTGGCTAACTTGCCTTCATGTGAAAAGACATTCTTCAAGTCCTGGATGACATTTAACCTGTTGGTGCAGAGAAATAGGATTTTTCTTCTGAAAGCAGTAGTTTTTAAATCTCAACTCATAAGTTACACTATGTGGGATTTCCTTGGGGGACATAAATGTCCACAACTAAAATTGGTTTCCCTTTTCCGGTTACAATGATAAAGCAGCAGCAAGGTTACAGGGATATTTGCTATTAACAACGATCGAACAGAGATAATCTATCTTCTTACCAAAACAACAGACAACAGTACCATCCTGACAACACCTTTGACCTCCTGCTATCAAGCTTCCATTTCAAATACACGGTGGATACTGATTCTCCTCTTAGTAAATCAGACCACAGTCTGATCCAAGTTTCCTGCACTTTAACACAACCTATACTAGCCTTCTCAGACTACTCTCCTTTGCCATTATGCCAAATAAGACAGCCTCCTTGAATTCTACTCCTACTTCTTTCCAGTTGTCTGACAACTACATCAGTCCTCCTGATCCGAACACTGCTTAGAAAGAAAAAACAGAAATAGTTATAACGGGAATAAAAGCATTCGGCCTTGTCAAAAATCTACACTGGTTTGGTTCTCCTACAAGTGTTCTAAGGCAATCCAAAAAAATTTTCAGCATATCATTAATAGCTTGAAACTAAAACTTCACCATAACACTCATCAAACGTTACATCTCGAAACAACTGCAACAAACAACCAATAAGTCTGAATAGGGTTTTAAAAGGGGCCAAACACAATAGACTTGCTTCTTGCTCTAATGGCAGATGAGCCTTCTAGTCTCTAGCCAAGGCGATGGAGTACAGCTACTTCACACCCACACTTACACCGCATTCACATCCAAATGGTACTGTTGCAACATCGCCACATCATATGTAAAGACAAAGCTAATCTAGTGGCATTAATTTTCTATTCAAGTTCCTGTATTGATTATCATGGCACAGAACCCATCCCTCTACTAAAATACTGACTTTATGCTGCCTCTAATTTTCTACCAGAAAGAAATCAGAAGAATCTTGAATAACTCGGATACGAAGATGGCATCTGGTACCAATGTTTTCTTTTCGATGGGCTAAAAACTTGTGCATCAGGATTGACACCTATCCGATATCGCTTTTTCAATCTTTTCTACATGATTGGTATACAGCATGAAAACAAGCCTACATTCAGTACCTTTCAAAGAAAGGTGATAAGAGTCGACCAGTAAACTACAGTCCAATGGCTCTCACTTCTGGTTTTTCAAAAACTACGGAGAAGTTAGCAGCAACCAACTTCTACACCTGGAGGCCTATCACCTAATTGATGACCAACAAAACGGATTTGGCCGCTCCGGATTCTGGAAAAGTTCGAAGAAAATCATGTAATCAATCTTAATATTTCTAAGAAATTTGATCTGTTCTGGCTTATGAGTAAGCTTAGCAAATTGCTTATAACCTTTTGGATATGGATTTCCAGCTTCTTCTTATGGTGCTGAATACATGTCATGATAAATAGTTTCCTCGCCTAAGATTTCCTCACCAATGCGAGAGTACCCCGGGATCTGTACTTTTAACCACCTTCTTCTTCCAGTTCATAAATGAATTGGATGAAGTGAATCAAATGCTATCCATAGCTATTCTAATGAAAGTAGCTGCCGCTCTTCTCGTTTGAAAAACTTCATAGTGCCCAATCATTAAAAATCTCAAGATCCTCTATAACAAATGCTTTAAATCAGTTAAAAATGATCTGGTGAACTTCAACGCTATAACACAAAGCCGGTATACCTTCCTGTAGGAAACATCTCGTATAACTTCCCCTTATTTTCTATAACACTTAGATATCAAAATGTGATCAAATATCTTCTCTTGGACTGATCTGCACTTCTGGCCTTTTTAGGAACGAACACAGAGTCATTTCTGCCGCTGCCAAAAAAAAAAACAAAAAAAAACACGATGTATCTCTTCACATAAGGCACTACTTTTCACTTAGACTACTTACACTACCATTAACACTGTATAAATTCCAAGTTTGTTCAAACAATGAATACAGCTCGCTTCGAGTGGAAAAACCAAAAGCCTCACATTAGCATTCATTCATGCTATTCACAAGAGGGCTACCAGATAAATTGATGACTAATTCTCTCAAAGAGACGTTCAGTTTGTGCTTTGTATCTTTCGAAGATCTTAATTAGCCACAATTGTTCCTCTATTTAACATGAGCAGCTGCTCGTCAGCTTCCATTCACCATTCACTTTTCAACTCATCCAACCAACTAGCCTCATATTTCATTCCATCTGCGTCTGATTTCTGGAAGAGTGTTCCTCACTCTGTCTTTTCCAGCAACCACAACCTTCAACTATTCAAGAAACATATCAGCTATTTCTTCCTTTTTTTTTTTTTAATTCCCCTCTTACCTACACTCGGTAATACACAATGATACCCACTACAGTTTAGAATCAGCAAGAACTCTCTGTAGTATTCTGGCTAGTCGTGATAATAGCTTCAGAATGATCGGTAGCTATTAACACGGTTATGCGTATAAACTGATATCTAAAAGCTAGCGCTAAAAAGAGGTTCTGACAACCCTCTTTAGGAAATAAAGTTCGTCCTAGAATTTATTTAATACAGAAATGAAAAAATGTTTCCCATATTTAAGAATAGGTCATACCATGGCATGATATATAAATTGCATATTTACCATTATATTACCACCATCATTTATTATTATTATTGCCAATTTCTTTCTAGAAACATGTCTATTCCGCCGTGCTGCATGACACAGAACAGTGAGTTCCATGTTCTCCACATGTCAATGTCTTTTGCATTTTTTTAAATTCAGAAATGCAATTTATGCTTTTTATTTCTCATTTCCCTTCTTCTTCTTCATCTTCTGGGATCCATATCAAAGTTACCCTTTGAATTTTCGCTCTATCTATTCTGACTACTAGTCAGTCCATTGCCTTCGCGTCTTTTTATTTCACGGACAATATTTTTTTCGCTTTGTCCGTATATAAAACGAATCGTTTGTTATACGCTGTCGACAATAGATTTCAATCATTCTGTTTGAAAACTAATTTGGCTCAGAGGCATAGAAACAGACAAACAAATCCTCTCTTCCTGTTTCTTAGTCAATTCTCATTCCTCTGAACAGTATAATAGCAAAATGCAAAATCATCACATAGCTATTCTCATCTTTATTTTAGTTTTTTTTTTTTTTTTTTTTTAGGACAGTTTAATTATTTCCATGTACTATTCAATTTTCTGAAAGCATTTTTTTTTTTTTTTTTTTTGGCTTTAGTTGTATTATATCCTGGAAGAATCAGCTTTCACTATCAACATTGATCTCCGAGCAAGTAAAATTCGTTACTTCGTCTACTGTGAAATAAATAAATAAAATAAACAACGATGAATAAATAAAAAACAGTGATCTCGGAACTTACTTTGAATGAAGTCATTCTGGGAAGAGATTACAGCAGACATGTCCCACCTAACAGGTCACCATTATGTCTGAAATATTATAGTATTGAGATTTTGGTATAATCTAATAGGTATTGGGACTTTAGGAAAGTCTCAAAAATTATTCTTTTACAAGAATCGGGTCAGTTGTGTTTGTTCGTGAAGGTCTAACACTGTGCAAGCAAACGTAGTTTCCGTGTTACTGTACAGACATTTCTTTATTGCAATGTACGTTATTAAATTTTTAAGTCGTAACTTAAATTTTCACTTAAGTTATGAGAATTTAAAGAAGTTCTTATTTTATTTGTATATAAGTCCACCTTTTCAGCTGTCTTATTTGCTTGGATATCAGTGTGTTTTGATATCGGAACTATATAATTTGAATAACCTAGACAGTACAATTTGTTATGGTCGATTCCATTTTATTCCTTTCTTTACCTTATACTTGTAATATTTTTCATAATCCAATCAATGACTATGTTAAAATGTAGTCTAGTTGTTATGAAACCCTGTCATTTTTTTTTTCAAAATATAATATTATATCAGAAGCCTAGTAATCCTGTGGAAATTCCGTTTAGATCCCTATCATAGAATCAATACAATTTGTATCCATCAGCCGCGTAAAGAAAGATCATCCTAAATTCGTTCTGCATACGGACGACGGTTATTTTCCTAAAACTCTCTTCGACAAGTTCCCGTGTTAGTCGATCTCTGGTAAGGAAAAGCTGGATTTTTTTCTCCTGGAAACTCAGGCATTAATTCAAGAAAATCTATCGTAAAACCCACACTATTTGCGTTAGCGACCATAAGATGGAGGCACTTGCGTGCTTCTCGTCAACATGTGTCGTTCAGAATTAATGAGAGGTAATTGGGTATCAGTGGAGATTGAACTGCCCACTCAGTCTCCAAAAGTTATATAGCGCTAAATGGCCTCGCCTACTCCCTATATAAGGGAATAAAAAGGTGTTAGCTGATTTTTTTTTTTTTTTGTATTCAAGTTCACAGTTGAATTGCCTTTTCAGCCTTAAGCCATCCTAAAAAAGAATATCAGCTCCTTAAAAAAACAGCTGTGTAATTTAAAGAAGAATAAAGATATTATAACACTTATGTCCAAAATTTCAATTTCACTTTCTGATAACTCTTCTTACTCTCTATTAGATTACGACTCTACTTGGACAGGTCACGTAGAAACGAATACGTTTTACGTAACAGGACTACATGGCCCAAGGATCTTAAGAAAAAAATCGATATCAATGCATCCCTTAACTCCACGTTTATATGGATCGCCAAAAGTACACAAGATTAATGTTCCTCTTTGACTAGGTTGACCATATTTCCTTGAGACAAAAACGGGACATTGGGATTGCAAAAATGGGACGGGGTTATGTAATATTCTGTATTCGTGAAAAAGTAGAACGGTAAAAAAAAGTTTTATTACATAAACATATTCAGCTTACCATTATTCTTTACAAACATTTAGGTAGACATAGAGGGGGATGTGTTTCACCACGATCGTACCATGAATATTTCTCCAATGAAGTGATCTTACGCTGCAAATTTCGGTCTTTCAACACATTATCATAAAACTTTTTACACTCCATGACACAATTTGTCTTACAACTAACATAGCCCTCATTGTCTCAACACTTAATCCAGATTTCTCCTTTTACTACATACTGTTTAGAACAGAAAATATTCTCTCAACAGGTGCTATACTTCCTGGAAGACAAAGAATATACTCTACAATATTACAAGTCTTGAAAATCTAGGCGTTTTTCGCTCATTTCATAAAAAATCTGTACCCATCTATCAGATACAAGAATGTTTTCTTTATTCCAGGTGACCAATTGCCTCACAATTATAGATTTTATGAGGGTCACTAATCGAATACAATTTCCAAAAAGCATAACGATTGGAAAAGTTTGGTGTATTTTTTTAATGCATCTAAACTGACTGTAATGCTTTTGTTTTATTCAAATTCTCTATTTCTTCGCCCAATATGTATGGTGATAAAACGTTGGTAATTATTGCTTCTGATTTGGTAAATGCTGAAGAAAATGTTTGTTCATAAATTTTATTTATCAATGCCGACAAGCAGTCATTTGCGCGAAAACTTTGGCCGCACAGAATGATAACCAACAAAAGCTTCACTTGCTGCAATTTTATCGCTTTCACTATCACCCTCATGTCTCACCATAAACGAGCTGATGTTTTTAAATGAAGCCAAAGTCTTTTCAGCATCCTTTTGTATCTGGCTATGTAGATGTTGGTTAGTGTGACTTCTGCCTCCATGAGCAACTGAAAAATGGACATTACAGTTTGACATGCCACTTTTGTTCCATCAAGATACAGCTTGTCCAGTTTCATAAATTTGGATTCTTTCAGGAGATCGTCATTAAAACTGCAGTTTCACCTCTTTGACATTGCAAGGATGGACGTCAAGCTCTAAAAATAAGACTTAAAACTTTTAAAAATATGAAATTTAAATCACCAGCATTGAATAAAAAAATCCACCGGTTAGCATACAGGCAAAACAAACACTAACGCTACAGCAGAACAGACGACGGGGTCTGAGACGCGCAACTGTTGCCGACATGTATTTTTTATGTTCTCTGAATGAATCACTGCATTTAGTATCTAACATTGCGACTGCATGGTTATACAAATTACTGGTATCCATGATATTGATATACGATTATAGGTTATTACGAATAATTTATGATTGACCAATATTAAATGATTTTATTGTTTTAATTAAAAACGGGACAAAATTGACATTTTTATTAAAACGATGGGACAGCCGGGAAATATGAAAAAACGGTACTGTCCCCTTCAAAACGGTACATATGGTAAGCCTATCTTTGACCTATCGTAGATGGTATTAGTTCACCGACTTATTTATTATCAAAGCATCATGCTAATCTTCTTAAGGAATACATTAGACACACGGACACCTATACCAAAAATATACAACACTTTGTAGAGTAATTAGGAGAAATTTCTATCTCACAAACACGCATTCTAGCTGGTCTGGATATTGTATCGTTATTTACGAATGTTCCTGTCGGCGAAAGTATGGTACTTATGTATAATCTGTTCCCTCAAGACATCTCTCAACTCTATAAACATTGTCTCAACTCAAATTTTTGTCCGATGTAATGGAAAAATCTACACTCAAATTTCGGGGCTTGCAATGGGAAACTCTCTATCCCCTGCCTGCAGTCTTTTTCGAACTTTTCTATGAATAAGTCTGCAGGCAGGGGATATGTTATCCACATATTCTAAACAGTTGATTTGGTGGAGATATGTAGATGACATCTTCATCATATGGAAACAAGGTGTAGAGGATTTATATGATTTTCTGGCATCTATCAATTCCTTCCACCATAAAATCAAATTAGAACTTGAAAATAAAGGAAAATTACCTTTTCTAGATGATTTGATTACGAAACAAGCAGACGGGACATTTTTCTTATTGTGTATCGTAAGCCGCACAGGTCGTTATCTACATGTCTCCTAGTTGCACCATAATTTCAAAAAATTGGTCATTGTACATATGCTGAAAAAGCGGGCAATTTCTATTATAAGAGATGAAGAAACATTAACAGAAGAACTACATTCTATCGAGTATTGATCAACAATGGATACCCTAAAAAATAGCAAAAAAGATTACTGGTCTCTAATCCCTCTCTACGAGAGATCCATGACGTTAATCGCACAACTTCAATTTCCATACATTTTGTGGGCGAACTTTCCAAAATGTTGTTAATCTCCTGAAATCTCATGACATTAGAATAGCCTTCAAATCCATCATGACAGTACGAAATGTGTTACACTCACCCAAGAATCACAACTCTTTCAACAAACATCCTGGAGTTTACAATGTTCCATGTTCTTGTGTCCCTAATTACATTGGGTAAACTTCGAGAAGTTTAGAAATGAGAGAAAAGGAACATATCGGAGAAGTCAATAACAACAGAGAGAAGAGTTCAGGCTTGGCATTCCATTTCTCCCATACCCACCACAGCATTGAATGAGATAAGAGCTCTATGCCATATATTATTATTATTATTATTATTATTATTATTATTATTATTATTATTATTATTATTATTATTATTATTATTATCACATTATTATTATCATGGAGTCAAAAGGCTCATTGCGGGAGACCCGACATTGACATACCAACCGTTATTCACACGATACCTGTTATACTTCCCCTTAAACTCATTCACAGATGAAGCATTCACAACCACCTCTGGCAACGCATTCCACCCATATACAACCCTCCAAGCAAAAAATCTAGTCCTCACACCCTTGTTAACCACACTCTTACACAATCTCCAGGGATGATCCCTCATTCTCTCCCATCCTTCACTGCTCTTAAAAAGGTTATCAGTATCAATCCCATAAAATCCTTTTAATAATTTACATGCCTCTATCATATCTCCTCTCATATGTCTATCAACTAGTTTTTGAAGCCCACAGACTTTCAATCTATCCTCTTAGGAGACATCCCACGGGCCTGCAACAATTTTTGTAACCTGCCTCTGAATCCTCTCCACCATTTCCACATGACCAAGAAATCGAGGTGACCAGATCTGTTCACAATAGTCCAAATGGGGTCTTATTAATGCTTTATAAAGTGGGACAATCACTTCTTTATCTCTGCTTGTCAGTGTGTTCCTTAATGACCATGTAATCTGATGTGAAGTTATATAGAAGACTACAACTCCCACAATATCAAAGAGGCTAAAGTGGAAATCCACTCACAAGGTACTCCAAACAGAAACCAATGACTGATTCTGCGTGACATTTGGAAATCACTCATTAAATCTCTAAATACAACAGAGTTTAATTTCTGTGCTAACTATTGGATCCACCTACTAAACAATGAATGCCTATGTGCAGCATCCACACTCCACACGTTTCTGTTGTATTTGTGTAACGGTTCCCACACATTCGGTTTTTTTAATGATGTATTGATTCATAATTAACGTGTTGCATATTCATATTTTTATGTCCATCAAAACCCAGGTGAAGCTACTAGGTTATGTGGCGAAACTAGTAGGTGGCTAGTGGTGTTAAATCTTAACGACAAATAAATCCAGTGTTTAGTTATTTTAATTTATGAACTATTATTATTCCATAGTCCAGGCCTGTGTAGCTCAGTGGAAGTGGCGCTTGCGTCCTCTGTGCTTGATCGCTCGAAGTCAGACTTAAGTTCAAGTCTAGTTGTCGACTGAAGGAACTTTTTTCTAACCCTTTCTTCGACCGATTCCCGAGTTAGTCGATCTCTGGCACGGGCAAGCGGGTTTTTTTATCCCGTAAACTCAAGAAAATCGACCGTGGTACCCACATTATTTCAGACAGTAACAAATCTTATTAGGGTTAGGTACTAAGAGATGGCAGCACTTGTTTGCCGGACTCTTCAGCGGTGGCTGCTATAATTAGTGATAGACATGGGCCAGCTATCACTGATTGGCTACTGGTGGAGATTGAACTGCCCACTCAGTCTCCAAAAGCTAGATAGGGTATAAAGGACTCGCCTACCCCTATAAGGGAATAAAAGACGTTAGCTGATTTTTTTTTTATTATTCCATAAAGATTTATGGAATCTTTATGGAATTTCCTTCATAAATTCCCTTTAAATAACTTAACACTGGTGTAGAAAATGGCGATGCGTTCTTGAGCAAACACAATGGTTATCTGATTAAATGGATAGTTCTATCATTTGATATAGATGTCGCTACTATATAAACTCAATGGTTATCTGATTAAATGCATAGTTCTATCATTTGATATAGATGTCGCTACTATATATAGAGACGTATTTGAGTGAGTTATGTGCTTGCGCGTGCGTTCTTAAATGTTTTGATATGTACTGTGAAGGTTAAAGAAGGACGTTTGTTAGCTTCATAGAAGTATTATTCGCGACTCTCGTTGGTCGTGTTTATTCTAAGTTAAAATGAGCGTTTGTTTAATAGTGATCGATGGATGGGGAATTTCTAGTGTTGACAATGGCTTCGATGCAATTCGACGTGCCAAAACACCAGTTATGGATCACCTTTCGCAAATATCCGATCAGTATATCACGTTGGATGCCTCCGGTCTCTCTGTAGGGTTACCTGATGGCCTTATGGGCAATAGCGAAGTTGGTCATATGAATATTGGAGCAGGTCGAGTGATGTATCAGGATATTGTACGTATTAATCTAGATGTCCAAAGTAAGGCAGTTTATCATAACGAATATTTTGTTGAAGCTTGTAAACACGCAAAGGCTAACTCCGGTCGATTGCATTTCCTGGGCTTGGTTAGTGATGGTGGAGTTCATTCACACATCAATCATTTATTTGCCTTAATAGAAGGTGCGAAACTTCAGGGAGTGCCCAAAGTATTTATTCATTTCTTTTCAGATGGACGAGACACAAGTCCAACTAGTGGAGTGAGGTATGTACAACAAGTATTGGACAAATTGAAAGAATTGCAGTGTGGCTCAATTGCTACTATAACAGGTCGATATTATGCAATGGATAGAGACAAGAGATATGAACGAATAAAAATTGCATATGAAGGTATGGTGAAAGGGAATGGCACAAAAGTTTCTGCAGATGATGTCGTTGATTTCATTCAGCAGAAGTACGATGCCTCAGAAGATCAGAGGGAAACAGATGAATTTTTAAAGCCTATTATTATAGATGAGACTGGTCTTATAGAAGATAATGATGTCCTAATTTTTATTGATTTTCGTTCTGATCGAATGAGGCAGATTGTTGAAGCATTTGGTCTCCAGCAGCACTTTGAAACTGACAAAATACCCAAAAATTTGAAGATTTATACAATGACACAATATAAGAAGGAATTTCCTTTTAGTATTTTGTATCCTCCAACTGTTCCAAGAAATGTTTTATCTGAATGGATCTCTTCCAAAAGCCTTCCCCAGTTTCACTGTGCTGAAACAGAAAAGTATGCACATGTAACCTTTTTCTTCAATGGTGGAAGAGAAATGGCATTTCCATTAGAAGAAAGATTAATGGTACCATCACCAAAAGTAGCTACATATGATTTGAAACCTGAGATGAGTTGCCATGAGGTTGCAGTAGAAATGGTCAAAGCTATTGAAACTGGCAAGTATCCATTTGTTATGTGCAACTTTGCACCTCCAGATATGGTTGGTCATACTGGAGTAGCAGAAGCGACAGTTAAAGGTGTGGAAGCAACAGACTCAGCTATTGGAATGATTGCAGAAGTTTGTGAGAAATGTGGATATACCTTACTAGTGACTGCTGATCATGGCAATGCAGAAAAGATGGTTGATGAAAAAGGTGGGCCCCATACTGCTCATACTACTAATAGAGTGCCTTTTTGCATGGTAGGCTTTAGAAAATTTAAGGATATTACTCATAATGCAGCACTTTGTGATGTTGCGCCAACAGTATTAGATCTTATGGGATTTGATATTCCACCAGAAATGACTGGCCAGTCTCTGCTTGCTCCTCCATGAGCACCAGTTGTGAACATCTGGTGCTAATAGAAGAGAAAAATCACTTTGAATTAATTGCCACTCCATCTTGTGATGTAAAATGGTTTCTTGTAGTTTGAAAATGGGTTTCACATATGTGAAATGAAAAGTTTTTCTATAGTGAGTCATTCTATGGGAAAGCAGTTGCTTTATGTTACTTCAGATGCTATTCCAAAAGATCTAGGCTACATATTTCCACAACCCAGACCAAAAGAAATCATTCCATTTGATTTAAAACTTGAATAGAACATTGTTGAAAGCTTGTAATGTGTTTTTGAGAAAGCATCAGTTTTTTTCTGTTATTGTGTACTGAATTTACTTATCTTTATTATTATTTTTTCTAGCAAGTCATTTTATGGAAAGAAGTTGTTTTTATTTCAGGTGCTATTTCCAGCAGATTTACTATTTTTACAGCCCAGACCAAAAGAAATCATTCCACTTGATTCAAATCATAAACAGAACATTGTTGAAAGCTTGTAATGTTATTTTGGAGACATCACTTGTTGTTCACTGAGCTTAGTTGTCTTTATTTTATTTAAAAATATTCACGAATTATGTTTTGTTGCCATGTTTCTAATGAAAATTGCAATTGGATAGTCTTATACACATCCCCCCCCCCTCCCCACCAAGTATAAATGCTACAACTCTATCAATTCTTGAAAGTTGGAATACCAAATTTAACCCTGTAAGTTAGAATACTTTTCTTCATGGTCATAATTAGTTCACCTAGAGTTTTTAACAAAGTAATTATGAGATCATGCATAACATTTTTTGCATAGTAGTTTCCATTTTTACACAGTAAAATTTAGTAGGAAGCTTACATTCAACTGCATTAATGTGATTTATCACTTTAATTTATTCCATAAAGTAATGTGAACATATAATGCATTACTTAACTAATGAATTATGCAAAAAAGTTTACACTGTAGTATTTTTCAGTTATATTGGGCTGTCACTGTTTAAATGAGTCTTTTGTAGCTGTTTTAGAAAATGTATTTTTTTTTAACTGTTTAGTAGTTTTTGTTTATATACATCTGATTGATTTGTTTTGGTAGTAATTTAATTATTTTATAAATTATTATTGTCATATTTTTATAATTGTTTTTTGACTTGCCATGATAGTCACAAAATGGGGCTGTTTTCATTGTATTTACTTGTAAAATTAATATATTTTCTTACATCTTGTATATTCAAGATATTAATTAGGTGAACAGAGTAATAGTTAAACAACGTGGAATTTACTTTCCACTCAGTATGAAAGGATGAAACACATCTTTTGGAGTCACTTAGTAAAACATATTACTTGCTAATTTGTAAATTCTTTTTTTTTTTTTTTTTTTTTAAGTTATTAAATGTAGTTAATACTGGTGAAATAGCTATATATTCACACAAACAAATTTGTTTTGATACATTATAATTTGAGTTATTTAATATGAGAATGATTTGCATCATTTGTAACAATTTATTGTAATTAAAATTTTTTTTTTTTGCATTAGCCAGTGGAAAAGTTTGTTTTCTAAAACTTTGGAATACATCATTAACTTGGCATTCATTTAGAAGAGTATTCCATTTTAGTTTAAAAAATTATTTGTAAGAGTGTTGCAAAAAAGAAAAAAATGGCATGTTATACTTAAAAAAAAAATTTTTTTTTTTCTTAAAAATTTCATTGTTTTTTTTTTTTGCTCTGTTTTTAACTGATACACAAAGCTTTAACTGTAACGATATTCTTTTCTGTTGTGTTTTGCTCATCCATAATAAAACCAATTTTTAAGGGAATAGAAGGAAATTATAGGTTTGTGTAGTCCAATTAAATTACATCAAAGAAATTATAATATCAAATTAAATTAAGCTGTTTCTTTATGAATGAGAGAGAGAGAGAGAGAGAAAACGATGTTTGCCATTTGAGGAATTATTTTCTTAGATAACCTAAATAATCTTTTGCTTCTATGCCTGAAATTTTATATGCATTTTCATATTCATGTAAAATGGCATTATATATTTTTTTGTTAATATCATGGATACTGGTGAGGCTTCCATTAATTCGTAAAACATACAAGACTTTGAATTAATAGTGTTAACTTATTTAACTCCATTTTAGGGTGGTGGGTATAATAAAAGTAACCTACTCCCTTTTGTTGGTGGAAGTACCATAAAATGTGTGTGTTCCTCTCGCGATGAGTCTTTGGACTCCTTGGAGGTGTCATGAATAATAATAATACTATGTGCATTTTGTTGCCTAGAGCAGAATCAGAAGTTACACATGCAGATGAAAAATTTGCATCTATCATGCAATGGTTCTACATTGAAACATATTTCATGTAAACCATGTACAGCATTATAATCAAATTTTAATTTTGATACATAAGTGCTCTTTCCTTTTAAAATGTATTCAGACCAAAGCCTATATTCCATTATCACCTAAATGCCAAACACTTAAGACAGTCTTAAATATTACTATGCATTATGATTGAAATCATATGCTGCTGCCTTCCACCTGCATATGCACAATTGTAGTATTGTTGAACTATAAAATGAAGCGACCATCATAGATAGAACTTGCATTAAGTAGCTGAAAGAAGTAAATTATTTCCATTCGAATTTCTTGTTCCAATTTTTTGTGTTGTTTTTGGAATAATGATCCTAGCATTAGTTTTGGTGCATTCGATATACAGCTTTGTCAGTAAAAGCAAATATAGCTTATAAATTTGTTTCGCTCTATCCCTCCCCTCCCAATTTATAAGTTTATACAGCTCCAACCATTGACCATTCAAACTTATCACAGTATGCTGATACAATAAAGAGTTCATAGTCATAGTTGTTCATATGTCATTTCAGTGTTGATAGTGTATTAATAAGTTTTACCAGATTAAAAAAAAATAATGAACTTTTTATCAACCTAGAATGGAACACAGATATTTAAGATATCTTAAATTCTTAAAATATGTTCCTTTGGGAGAGGGGGGAGGAGGCAGTGCAGGATAGTATGAGTAGTATTATACAAACAGCTTATATTATCACTAACTTTGTGTTGACAGTTTTCCCTCCAAAATAAGCATATCTGTTAAGGCTCCAATATTTCCTTCTAAGATGTTCTTACTGTATCATTCCACCTGGGTCTTTTTCCTGCCTTTCTGGCAAAGAACACTTGTTTCGCTAACCTTTCTATTATGTTTATTAGATTAGCTCTCCTTATATTCCTGTGCTAACGTTTGTCAAGGTCAGTGGCACACCCAGGGAGGGAGCCAAGGGGTCCTGGTCCCCCCAAAAGAAAAAGGAAAAAACACTAGAAAAATTTCCAAAAATCTTTTTCTAATTAAAATTCATTTTTTTAAAATTTATGTTGTGTCTTCTATTTCTAAACTACTTATGAATTAGCGGCCACATAAGGTGGGAATACCCTATAGCTCTTGGGAATCCAGGCCACTGTGAACGCAAGGCAAACAAAGTAGTGCTCTTGCAGACCGAGCGCTACTTCGTTTGCCCGAGCCAGGCCACAGGAGATCACGGGTATCGTAGTGGCGATTGCTGCAGATGCTCAGTCACAGGTTGTATGCAATGTATGCAGTCTCAAATTGTCTACTCAACTGGGCCCCCACCAAGTTTAAATCCTGAGTGCACTACTGGTCAAGTTCTTAGTATCTTCATTTATGAAATGATTATGCCATGTATTCACTCTTTTGACCCCCCCCCCCATTTGAACTTTCATATTTGTGGTCTCCATCCTTTGTTCAAGTGTTTTATTTCTAACCCATCTCTCAGATTCATAAATTAAAATTGGGTTGAACACTGTATACAGTGTTGGATCCTACTTCTCAATCTATACTTTGGTTCCGATATTTAATTATTACGATGTTCTTAACTAGTTGATAGGTTGCAAGTTGATTTCTAATTCAATTATAGAGAAAATTTATATTTAAAGACTGCGCCACTCTATATCTGAATTAGTTCAAGAATTGAAGAAAAACCAACTTTCAACTACCTCTCCTTTATAATTGTTATTATATATACTGGCCGAGTATATTTAACTTATTTATCTCTCCCGCTTTGTTTCGAATATTTTATGAATGGTGCACTAAAAGAGATTCAGGCAAAACACAACTTTAGATTAACAAAACAAACATTTAATTTAGAATCACAATTTACACTTAAGTTCAAATCACTAAGCAAGATATTATAAACATTTTAGCTCTCACAAAATTCAATTAACTACTTGGTAAAGCTCAAAGTCACAAAGTTCCTCAGTAACTGATTGCACAAATATCTCACAGTTTCTTAAGTTTCAAATACAATAAAAATTCAGTAACACCTCTTCACAAGCATACACTTTTAAATCTACACTTCAGCTAATCTCAACAATAGTTACTGTTAATATAAGGATATTCTAGGATGAAACTCGCACATATCTCCGTATAGGAATATTAATAGTTGGAATATTCTTACCGATAATCTTCCTTCATCTACTTATATGCAAACACTTTTTGTAACTTTAAACACTTTAAACAATAAAAGGCACTCATTAAGACAAATCTTCTTAGAAATAACTGAATTAATTAACGGTTACAATACATATAATCAGACGTTCTTGCATGAAGTACTACTGATCACTCATGAATTAAGGTAACACACAATTCCTTAACTTGAAATTTTATATGCACAGTTGTCCATTCCTCCGGCATTCAATTAATCCTTTAGGCACTATAATTCTAAACACAGCTATCGTTTAACTTCAACTTTACAGCCTCTAGTTACTCTGTGCTATGCTTCAAGTTTCTGTGTGCCCTTGAAAGGTCGGCCCAGAAATCAAATCTCAACTATAGTATCGCTAGTCATTCAGTAGTCACTCAACTGTCTTCCGTAGCTATAATTGTTATTCTACAACTTATTAGCTAACTGCTTCTCGACTACTGGACTTTAATTAGCTACTTGAGTGACTCGCTGACTCACTATTATCGCATTCTGATTCCCTGAATCAATCTCCTTTTAGATTCCTTCTCCGAATGCTGAATTAGAATATCCTCCGATTCCAACCCAATGCCTTTTTTTTTTTTTTTTTTTTAGCGTTCCTCCTTTTATATCCATTCTTCCCGCCTAAATTGTTCTCGTGCTCTCTTTAACTAAAATTCTTTTCAGTCAACTTTCAGCTTTCTCCCTCATGCACTGTTCCAAACTCGTGCTCGCTCTCTTACATACGTCTCCATGACAACAAAACAAAATATAATAAAATTGAGCTATTGCATAACGTTAAACTTCTACAAACAGGAATAAAATAAGAATATTTACATTTCAATTAATACGCAGTTAAAATGTTGAATACAAATTCTTATATTAATATAGCAATAAATAAAATAAATCAATAATATTTAAATACAGAGTTGTATTACTATTAATATATATATCCTTGATTAAATAATTAAATACTAAATAAAGTTAAAGGTAGTTATATGAATATTAATTTATAAATAAGTGATTTACATTAATTATTAATTACAAGTCTAGCCTTTGTGATGGAAGAGCATGTTGGATTCTGAAGCAAATAATTACTTAAATCTCTATATATTCAGAATCCAACAACAGCTACTTTAGTGTTTTGACTGATTTCTCTTATTTCATATAAATGTATCAAGTTGACTCCCAATCATACCAGCTCTGCTAATTTTGTTGGTTAAATAGCAAATCCAATTTTATTGGATTTGCTATTTTCACTTAGAATTATGCGTAAATACTGAAATTCTATAAGTTTTTCATTCAAAATCACTGTTCTAGCCTATTTTTATAGTGTCTTTTTATTGCATATTTTCATACAAAATTTATTATATCATTTATTTAGTTTAGTTAGGAAATACTGCAGACTTCTATTAGATATATTTAGCAGTACATCATCAACATGAAGAGCTGAGTTTGAATATTTCCAATTTTGATATTATGCCTAATGCCAACTCTTTCATAATTGGAATTTCGTGTGGTGGCCAAATTTTCTTTATTTAGTTAGCGACGTCCACGCGATAACGCGTGATCGGCCGTTTGATGAGAACTCGCATCACGTGATTGGCAATGAACGTGTTAAATGATGAATGACTGGAGATAATGTGTACCCTTGTTTCACATCTGATTTAACATCTTTCCATACCTCATTCCATTCTAACTGCTTTTAATTAAAATACAGATTATGTATTGCTCAAAACTGATGCCCAGTTTACACCATATGATTGCAGTATTTTGAACAGCTTTTCTCTTGGCATCTTGTCATGTTAGAGATCTACAAAACTTAAATACTGATTCTCCATGATTTTTCAACATTTTGGTCATAAAATTAAAATTTGATTCCAACCTCTATTTGTCCTGAACTCCAATTGTTTCCTCTCCAGGTTTCCCTTCCACAATTTTTCTGAGTCTCTTCTCAGGTATGCTTGCATAAATCTTACCTAAACACTCAAGAAATTCTTATGTTATTTTTCACATTCAGTTTTATTTCCTTAGATGGATGTTATGAGAGCTCTACTGCAATCATCTGGAATTTGATCCTCTGACCAGTCCTTCTGAATTTTGCAGTGTGGGAACTGTAAAACTATTTCCATATCTGACATTTCTGATCAGATAACTACTGCCTTTCCACAATTTGAGGTGTTTGCCTTTTTTTTTTTTTATTAACCTCTATCTATTATTGATATGATATATACTCCTGATTACATGTCAATTGAATGTTTTCTGTCATTCCATCACACTATTTCATTTAGCACTCTTTAATCGTAATTATTTTAGACACCTAGAATGTCTATCTTCAGTTTTCATGTCATTATCATCTACAATTCCTTTTACAGTACTCGTTATTCCATATTTTTAGAAAGTCTTTCTCTGTGACATTTGTTTAGTTACTTTTATGCATACCTTTTGCTTTCTTTTACATTTTTCTTTGTTTTCTCAGAGCACATGCTGACTTCATTTAGATAAAAATTAATTGCAGATCTTCAGTTTTTGCTGATGATGCAAAGCTGGGGAGGAGAATTATAAGTAGCCCTGCTGATGTTAATTCTATTCAGAAAGATTTCAATAGACTTTTGACTTGGACAAAGGAGTGGAGTTGTAGTTTTAATATTAATAAGTGCAAGGTGCTGAAATTTTGGAGTGCAGAAATATAAGGCTGTGTACTATATTGATGGTTGGCAGTAGACTGAAGTTTAGAGGGCATATTGCAAGTGTTGCAAAGACTGCACATTGTAATGCTGCTATTATAAGAAGTACACTAACATATAGGGATAAGGAAGTGGTTGTGTTACTGTATAAAGCACTGTTCAGGCCACACTTGGACTATTGTATCGAGATTTAATCACCTGGATTTCATTGTGATGTGAAAACATTGGAGAGGATCCAGAAACAATATCACGCTTGGAATGTTGGCTATGAAGAGAGAGAGAAGTTGAAGGAATGTGGATTGCAGAGTTTGGTGAATAGGAAGAAAAGAGGTGATATGATAGAGATGTTTTAAGTTAGTGAGGGGATTTTGTCAAATTAATCATGGGCAAGGGGGGGAAGTATAAAAAGAGTAGAATGCGAGACTGGAAAAACCAGAGTCTCTGTTATGTAAGGGTGTGAGGAGTAGATTTTTTCATGGAGAATTGTAAGTGAATAGATTGCATTACCGGAATATGTTGTTAATGCAGGGATGGTTAAGAATTTTAAGATTTGGTACAATAAATTTGTTGTCAGTTGAATGAACTCCCATGATGTGTCTGCCTACTCCATGGATAATTGCTGGGAACTTTTGAGTTCTGCTTTTTCTGTCCGTGTAAACAACTTCACCACATGCTTCTCTAGCTGAATTTTCATTCAGCTTCCCTAGCACAGTGCAAAAGCTAAATTTTTATTCAGTTTGCATTAAGTCTTCATGATTTGATTATTGTCTTTCGAATTTTTTTTTTTAGTAATATTTGTGTATTTGTCTACATACAGGTCACCTCTGAAAGCCTGCTCAACTTTGATTCTTTATAAAACTTTCATACACATTTTTCTTTTTGTATGATACTCAATTTTATCCTGCTCAAAACATAGTGAATGGTTTTTATTTTTTATTATTATTTTTTATGACACTCCTATCACAAAAGTGTAGACCTATAACACATTAATCTTGTTGAACTAATTTTGGATTATCTAGACAATGTTTGTAATGACAAATTATGGTCTGTTTTAAATCAGTTTAGGCTTCAAATAAACTTGATAATGGTAGTTTTCTCACAATTGGCAATATCAATCATCTACAATAAGATAAGATATTCATATAGTGATTATTCATTAGGAACCTCAAGATCCTCCATAATTAATGCCTAAATTCTGATCTCACTATACTTCAATGGGTTGAAGATAATCTTGAGAACTTCAATGCTATGAAAACACAATCCTGTATAGTTTCCTTCAAGAATGATTTCATGTTACTTCTTACTTTTGATAACACTCAGATATCAACACACTATCAGGTTTGTCTTCTTGGGCTGACCTGCACATATGGCTTTTCTAGCACAATCATCTCAACTCCACACTCCAGGCAAGGCATTTCAATCATTCATGACTTTCCATGCAAAAAAAAAAAAAAAAACTGTTCACACCTTCCTTATACAGCATCCAGGGATGACCTTTTATTCTTCTCTAATCTCCCACCATTTTACAAAAAAAAAAAATCTTCAACATTAATCCTATAGCAACCCCTTACCAACTCTGTCATATTATCCCCTCTTCCTCCCATCCACTAGACTGTAAATTGCATATTCTCAACCTTTCTTCATATTCAACATTCCAGAGATCAGAAACTACCTTAGTCAATCACCTCTGGACCCTTTCCAACATCTCTTTGGCTTTTGAAAACCAGGTGACCAAATCTGTGCACAGTAATCCATATGTGACCTAATCAAGGCCTTATATATAATGCAACCAGAATTTCCCTACTTCTACAAGTTCCCATCCTCTGCATCATCCCCCAGAATTCGTTGTGTTGTTCCTACAGTTTTGGCAATGTGTACTCTAAATCTTAGATCCTCATCCACCATCACCTTAAGATTTCTTATGTCCTCCAACAAAATATATCCTCACCAAGCATAAATTTTATGTTCCAAATATAATTACAGTCAATGCTTGCTATAGCAAACTTGTAACAAACTAGTAGATAGTTTGTCAATTTCATTTAGCATACATAGTGCCTATTATTATTGTTCCGAGTAACTCCAAGGAGTCGACAGACTCATCGAGGGAGGCCCTAACATCATGTCTGGAACAACTATTCAACATTCACACAGTATCTATCATATCTTGCCTTGAACTCATTCATGGTCGTAGCGCCCACAACAGACTCTGGAAGCTTATTCCACTCATTCACCACTCTCCAAGTAAAAAACCTAGCTCTAACACCCTTGTCAACCACGCTCTTGCCCAGCTTCCATGCATGGTCCCTAGTCCTCCCACCACCAGTCATATCTTCTGGATCAATCTTATAAAAACCCTTCAGTAATTTGAATGTCTCAATCATATCACCCCTCTTTCGCCTATCGTCCAATTTCTGCAACCCACAAATCCTCAACCTATTCTCATAAGGTTCATTCCACAGTCCTGCTATCATCTTGGTCACTCGTCTCTGGACCCTCTCTACTTCCTCCCCATCATGAAGAAACCCTGGTGCCCATAACTGTGCACAGAAGTCCAGATGGGATCTTATCAAGGCTCGATACAGAGGAACAACTTGTTTGTCTCTGCATGTTAAAGTATTTTTCATAAGCCAAGTGATTTGGTGAGCTGTGTTAGTCACTTTTGCAATGTGCCCCCTAAACTTCAACTCCCTATCCACCAGCACTCCCAAATCCCTGGCCTCATCAATCTCCTGGAGTATGGTTCCACCAATGCGATATACTGCTGCTGTTCTTTTCACCCCAAAGTGCATAACCTTACACTTTGCCACATTAAACTGACATCCATTTTTCCTATCCCAGTCCTCCAAACTATCCAAATCATCCTGTAAAATTTTGACATCCTGTGCACTCACAATTGCTCTACCCAACTTTGCATCATCAGCAAACAAGTGAACACTTCCTCTCAAATCTTTTCCAATATCATTGATGAACAAATTGAAAAGCAGTGGTCCAAGAACAGAGCCCTGCGGCACTCCACTAGTCACAAGACGTCTTTTTGACTCCACTCCTGAATAAACCACTCTCTGGTATCTCTCCTTCAACCACCCTCCTATCCATCTTACCATTCCTATATCTATCCCCATCTGCTCCAGTTTACTGATTAGGGTTCTATGTGGTATCCTGTCAAAGGCCTTGGCAAGGTCCAGTAGTATCACTGTAAACCCATTACCCCTATCCAGTTCAGCCATCACTGTGTTATAAAACATGAGCAAGTTACTGAGGCATGATCTACCCTTCACAAAACCATGTTGTCCCCCATACAATATCCCATTTTCATCTATCCAATCCTGTATTCTTTTCTTGACTAATTTCTCTAAGACCTTGACAATGATTCCTGATATGCTAATCGGTCGGTAATTTACAACAGCAGTCTTGGAACCACCTTTATGCAGTGGAACTATTTTCCCCTCCTTCCACCCACTCGGGACTAACCCGGACCCGAGACTCAAATTAAACAAAATGGTCAAGGGTACTGACAATTCTTTAGCTGCTTCTCGTACTACATGAGCTGGTATACCATCCAATCCCACAGATGTATTGACATTGAGGTTATGCAATAGTCTACTCACCTCCACTTCATTCACCACAATTCCCGTATAATCTACTGGTTTATTCGTTTCTGCAATGTCACCACCTGGATGATATATTCTTGCAAAGTGCTCACTCAGCTATCTCAACTGATTCAGTTACCTCCCTACCATCGGCATTCTTTAAAATCATTCTGCCATGTACATTTTTCCTTTTTACTTGCTACATATCTAAAAAACTGTTTAGGATTCTCTTTAGCCTGCATGGCCAATGTTCTTTCGTAATCCTTTTTTTGCTTTTCTTACCACACTCGTCACCCTTCTGGCCTGCGCTTTATACCGTTCATGTGCCTGCCGGTCACCTTTCTCCTTAAATTCCCTCCATAGTTGTTTCTTTTTTTGCAGCTCAAGCTTAATGGTGTTATTCATCCATTTAACTCCTACTTGATTTATTATTCGGACTCTGGGTATACAATCAGCCATTGCTTCATGCAAGCACTTCCTAACTACCTCCCATGCACTATCAACTTCTAGTCCTTGCAGTTGTACATGCCATGGCACTGTGCCAATCAAACTCCTAAGCTTGTCATACTTTCCCGCCCGATAATTCCACATGTACCCTGTCTTAATTGAAAATTCTACACCTTTAGCCACCTCCCAAGTCAAGACCCTATGATCACTCTCACCAATTGGTGGCAATGTGGTCATATTTGTTACAGCCAAATCCTCAGATGTAATTACTAGGTCAAGCACTCTCTGACCCCTAGTATTTTCCATTACATGCTGTCGCAGATAGTTATCCCTTAATAACCGCATAAAATCCAATTCCTTCCTCCCGTGTGTCCTCTCCTCACTCCAATCAATGCGACCATAGTTGAAATCTCCCATAATAATCACCCTCCTTCCACTCATTTCTTCCATTTGCTTGTGCATACTGTCACCACCATCTTTTCCATCACCTGGTCTATAGCAGCACCCAATTGTATATTTAGTTCTGCTAGCCACAATTTCACACCAAATGGCCTCAAATGTGCTCTTTTCTCTATCCTGCAATTCAACTTCTATTCTCTATCCTGCAATTAAACTTCTATTCTCCTTGGCTGTAGCTCATCAGCTATCATCAACAATACTCCTCCCCCCATTTTATTCTCTGTCATTCCTGAACACACTATACCCATCACATTCAATTCCACTAGCTATATCATCTACAGTCAGCCATGTTTCACTAATACCAATAACCTGTGGTCTGGAAGTGCCAACCATGGCCAAAAACTCTTCCTTCTTGTTCCTAATACTCCTAGTATTAGTGTACATGAATTTAAGACCCCCATTAGCCCCAACCCTACCTCGATGCCTTATATTAACTATCCCACTCTGGTTTGTTGTCCTTATTTGCTCTAGCATATTATATTCATTCTTACATTCAACTGCCTCCCTAAGGACTGTATATCTACCCCCCCCCCCCCTTAACAAATCTAGTTTCCCTGAATTTGCACATCCACTACATTCAGCAACACTCTCAAGTCTTCTTACACCATAACCATTCAAATGCAGGCCATCCATCTTATATAGATCCTTTCGCCCATCAAACTCACTCCACACGTCCACAAATTCCACACCACTCGTCATACATAACCCACGCAGAAAGTCATTCACAATTATGGCCCTCCTTTTAAACATTTCACTGTCATACTGTGGCAAAAGACTAATCATTCTAACTCTCTCACTCTTTTCTTTTGCTACCTCAAACAATTCATTCAGGTCTTCTATCATTTCCATTTTGTCTCCTTTCAAATCATTCGTACCTGAATTACTATGTATTACTAGAACTTTTTATTCATTTGTTATAGCAGTGTTTATAGTGAGAGCCAACTGGACATAATATGAAGTTTTCAGTTTTTATCTTTATATATTTATGGACTATGTACATTTTCCCCCATATTTATAACTACAGTTGTATGGCTTTCTTTATCATTTGTATTATCCACTCTTATATAGGCTGTGGTTCTGAATTCCATTACAAATGTGGATGTTTTATGAATGTCTATGTGGCAGATGAATTTCTTGCATGGTTTGAGACCAATACCCTTAGAAGCTTTAAGTGGTTTGAAAAATTCAATGTTTGGTCTTGAAAACAAAATTTCTGAGCTATCTAATCCTTAGTGTCAACCTGTTGCATTAATGTACGATAGGTTTATGATCTTTTGTGAGTGTATCATGAGCTCATGGTTGCACTACATTTAAGTACTTTCCAAATTTACATTTTCATTATGTGAACTTATATGTCACAGGCAATAGACCTTTCTGATTTAGAAATGTTATGGTCTAAAATGTGGAATTAACTGAATTTCATATTTATTTGAATATATGCTGTTGTACTAGTATTTGGAGAGTAATTCCTAAGAGTAATTGATTATCCCAAAACTGATAACTGCTTTTGCATCACTTGTAATATTACACAAACCACACCTAGTTTAGCTGAAATGTGTGATGTAAGAACAAATATTTATTGATATAGATTATATATATATATATATATATATATATATATATATACTATGTGATGTATTTTCATACACAGAAATTTTCAGGTAAATATTTTTCTGTGATACAATGTTATATAATATTCAGATAATGTTATTAAACTATGTACTAGAAAACTGAAAAATAAATATAAAGATTGCACATTTTCTCCTGTCAGTTATTTAGTGTAAAGTAGTAGCTCAATCTGTAAATGTTATACCTAAAATGTAATGCATGTGCTCTCTGGCTTGAATTGATGTTACTAGGATTAAGTATATTTTCTAAAACTTGGATCTGGATCTCTAAATATGGTATTGGAGAAGGATTTGAAAACTACATCAGAATATGAGGAATAAACTGTAAAGTCCATATCAGGGATTATGTATTTCCATTCGCATAGACTTGTTTGAATTGCATGCATGTAGTGTACACTTTGAGGACCTGCAGTCATTTTTTTTTTCTCCACAAAATAAAAAATCATCATTCATTGAGGTATAAACATAACTCTGGACAAAGTACTATTTTTTGAGAGGTGGAATGCTAGTTACTTATTTAAAGAATATAAGCAACATCTGATAAACTATTTTTTGCTGCAATTTGCTAATGTATTTTTTTGTACAAATGAAATAGGGCATTGGTCAACATTGTTTATCTAGTTTATTAAACATTCGACTGTGAGTGAGCTATAAGAATGCTACATAGATATAACAAACAAAATAACATGGGAATGCAAATGTAGATTATGATAAAGTAATATAAATTCATGCATACCTAAACCGTATTGTAAGACTTAAAATTCTAGCGAGCTTTAAAATCGTGTGGAATTTTAGGCAAATTTCAGGATAAGGAGAAGTATTTTATAATATCAGTTCCACTGAAAGATGGAACCTATAATACATCAACACCATAGCTAAAGATCTCATAAAATTTGGAATTCATTTGCCAAAATTTTAATCACATTAGTATAAAATGTTGGTAAAATAAAATATACAGGAACATTGAAAACAACTGCATTCTGAAAGGGAAACCAGTAGAACAAGTAAAACACTTAGCTATTTTAGGAACAATTTTTAGTGACAGTGGCAAGTTAAATATGGAAATAGAAACCAGAAGCAAACCCCCGTGTGTGTGAGGGGGGGGTGCAACAGAATAAATTTGTGTGATCTACCGTACACAAATTTATTCATTCAAATTGCTAGAAATCAGATACAAGATAGTATATGCAAGACAAGCTTCAAATCAATTTTAACTTGTGAATGTTAATTCTTTACAGAAATATTAGAACCTTTACATTAGACTCCTTAACTTGTACAAATGAGTGTGGATTGCAGTTTTAATATTATTAATTCCATGTGGATTGAGTGGAGATCTAGATCTTCAAATATTTGCAACTGATGAAAAGTTATGTAAAATTAATTTATGTTCAAATCTACAGGAAGATTTGAACCTTTCCATTAGGCCCTTAGCTTGAACAAATGAGTGGAGGTTGAGTTTTAATTTAATATTATTAAGAGCGACGGACTCATTGAAGGAGGTCACATACCACATGCATCGACTATATACTTATTCTTGAATTCATTCACACTGCTTGCACACACATCCAATGGCAATCCATTCCAATCACCACCACATTATGAGAGAAAAATCTATCCCTCACCCACCTCAGTAGCATTCATTCTCAGCTTCCAATGATGAAGGGCCGCGCCGTGCGGATGTGCAGAATTGTACCCCGCACAAGGGCGTTTGAAGATGAAAAATAAAAAATCAGCTAACGCCTTTTTTTTTTTTTTTTTTTTTTTTTTTTTTTTTTTTTTTTTTTTTTTTTTTTTTATTCCCGTATACGGGAGTAGGCGAGGCCATTTAGCCCTATCTAACTTTTGGAGACTGAGTGGGCAATAAAAAATATATTGATATATTTTAATAAAAAATATTATTCTTGAATTATATCGTACTATATAAATTACACAATTACAAATTATTGTTCATGCAATAAAAATGAAATTTAAAATCAAATTCTTATGACTTCTTAATAATCTAACAATATTTTAACTTTATACATCACCAGTTTTATTATAATTTGTTTGAAGTGAAACGTTATCAATATTACCACAGATTATATTTCATAGAGTAAGCATCGACTCAGCGAAAATTATATAAATATTCTCGATTGTTTATAATTTTTGTGGAAATTATTCATTCTTACGCTGTTCTTTGCCCTTTGTGGATGTGTGACTGTGACTGAAACAGTGACATTGTTCTGCGAAATTGGAAGGTAAGAAACTATAACATAAAATAAAAGTAATTTTTGTTTATATATATATATTCTGTTGTATTTGTATAATAACGAAATAAACATTTTTGAAAATTTTTATTAAAAATTTCTTAATGAAGTTTATTGATTACAATGTTCTACTATTGTTAAATAAAATTTATTTTTATGTATGCGTATAAACTGTTTTGTACTTTTAACAACGTAAAATTTTTCGTGGAAATTTATTTTATGGGTGCGCTGAAAAGGTTTTGCACAAGAGCGCCTCCTACCCACTGCGCGGAACTGCAATGGTGCCCTCTTGTCCTTTCCCCATCCTCCATAAATTGAAAAATTCCATCAACTGAAATCCTGTATGACTCTTTCAGAAGTTCGTAAGTCTCAATCATATCACCCCTCTTTTTCCTGTTTGCTAGTGTCTGCAGTCTACAAATTCTCAATTTCTCTTCATAATCAGTATTCCACAATCCTGATATCATTTTTAACACTCCCTTTGCACTCTCTCTCCATTCTATCAGAGTCACAATGGAAAGCAGGAGACCAGACATACGCACAATAGTTCAAGTGAGGTCTTATCAAGACCTCGTAAAGAGGCAAAATGACATCCTTATCTTTACATGGGAACGTTCGTTTCAGTATTGCAATTATCTTTTGAGTTGTATTTGCAATCTTTGCTATGTGGCCCCTGAACTTCAACTTCCTATCTACTAACACTCCAACATCTCTAGCCTCATGAATTTCTTCAAGCATAATGTCACCAATATATAATACGACATGGATATCTAATCATGCTGAAGTGAATGACAACATTTATTGATATCCACTTTCCCATGCCCACAATTCCAGCCTATTCAAATCATTCTGCAAGTATTGCATATCAGCAGCATTCCTACCTGTCTTTGCATCATCAACAGCAAATAACTATGTCACTTGTCAGATCCTTCCCAATCTCATTAATGTATAGATTGAATAACAGTGGACCAAGCACTGATCCTTGTGGTACACCACTGGTTATCTTCCCCATATATATATATATATTTATTTATAAAAATAAATTTAACTGACTAGAACCCGAGAAAGTATAACAAAAACCTTTTAATACATCACAACTAGTTTCATCGGTGCTCCGACTTCTTCAGGTGAGAAATAAAAACATAAGATATAAAATAACACGGTAAAAAATGAACTTTACAGCTTAATAAAAAGCAGAATAGTAACAGTCATATTTGAATAGGTGACCGCGTGCTACCGTTGGCATGAGTAGAATGTGTGCGACACCTAATTTTTGAGCGCCAGTACTGGATTACTACGCTATGGGAATCAGGCAAATTGTAGCTAAGATTATTGTTTAAATGTGAAGGGTCCAGAACTATTTCTTTTGATTCGATAATTCTTCTTTCGAATTCATCCTTGCAAATATATAAATTAGTAGTGCGTTCCCAATCAACTTGATGTGGCTGTTCTTCAAGGTTAAAGTTTGCCGAGAAAAGGACATGACTGGAAAGGGCGCTCGCTCGTGCTCTACTGTAGGAGATGTCACGTCTATGTTCCTCAAGACGAAGTGAAACAGATTTGTCTGTCTGGCCAAAATAAGGTCGACCACAGTTGCACACAACTTTATAAACACCAGGAAAATGCAGATGGTTGTGTTTTGGTTTTGGTCGACTCAGAAAAGAACGAAGTTTTGGCAGCGTAGTATAGTCGGTCTTTATGTTGAATTTTTTCAGAATCTTAGCTAGTTTTGGGGTAAGAGTGCTGATAAAAAGTAACTGTATATGAGTGAAAGGGTTGGAGTCATCTTCTTGTCGAGGATGTTGGCGTGGTCTCAAACGTTTAGTGATGTTACGAGACGAATATCCATTATTTAAGAAGGTGTTTTTCAGGAAGTTAAGCTCTGTTTGAAGGTCTTCTGTGGAATTGAGACATCTTGCTCGATGGGCGAGGGTGGAGATGATGCCCAGTTTCTGAGGTGGGAAGTGATGAGAAGAACCATGTAAATATCTATCAGTGTGGGTAGTTTTTCGAAAAATTGAAAATTTAAGACAGTCAGGAAATCTACTGATCTTTAGATCCAAGAAGGGGAGAACGCCGTTAATCTCTAGTTCAGATGTGAATTTAATGTTTTGATGTTGGTTATTTAAATGGTTTAGGAAGTTTTGCAGTTCCTCTAAACTATGTCCCCAAATAAGGAAGACGTCATCAATGTAACGTAACCACAGTTTAGGTTTCAAAGTAGCTGAGGAAATAGCTTTCTCTTCAAAATCTTCTAGAAAAAAGTTAGCTAAGACTGGAGATAGAGGGCTGCCCATAGCTAAACCGTTAGTTTGTTTGTATATTTTATCTTCGTAGCAGAAATAGCCGGAATTGATGCAGTGAGTTAGAAAAGCGAACACTTTTTTAGAAACCTTGTCCTTAAGAAGACTCAGAACTTCATCTGTAGGAACATTCGTAAACAGAGATACGATGTCAAAACTCACCATTCTGTCCGAGTCTAAAAGATTCAAATTTTTCATTTTTGAGATGAAATCTTCAGAGTTTTTGATGAAGGAAGAAGAATTGCCAACTAAATGTTTTAAAGAAGCTGCAAGATATTTAGACAGATTGTACGTAGGTGAGTCAATCCCTTCCACAATAGGTCTTAAAGGGGTGTCAACCTTATGGATCTTAGGCAAGCCGTACAACCGAGGAATGAGGGGATGGAGAGAGCGGAGAGATAGTCTTGTATGTCTAGGAAGTTCAGAAGTTGATTTCAGAAGATTGTTTGTACGGTTATGAAGTTCTCTTGTGGGATCACTTTCTAGCATAGAATACGTATTAGAACTTAACAAGTTGTTCATCTTACAACAATAGTCAGCTTTGTCTAAGATTACAGTTGCATTCCCTTTATCAGCAGGTAAGATAATAATGTCATTGTTGTTACGAAGTTGGTGTATTGCTTTCCTTTCTGTCGGCGATAGATTATCTGTAGGACGACGACTGTTGTTAATGGTAAAGATGGCATCGATCCTACGTAGATTCGCAGTTTGTTTTGGTAATTGTCCAGCTGCCTTCTCAACTTTCGTAAGAAAGAGTTCTTTAGGAATGAAGGTCGGAGAAGGAACGAAGTTAAGGCCCTTTGAGAGCACACTAAGTTCTGCAGGAGAAAGTGTGTGAGAGGATTTGTTAATCACAACATTTTTTAAATTTTGTGAGCTGATATTGGATTGGCGAGTTTGTTCCTGTTTGAGTTGGTTGAATTTTCTGATAAGAATTAATTTGTTGGAGAGTTGCGATCTAGAAGCACGGAGAGAGCTCGTGTTTTTAATATCAATCCAGAACCTGTTATCTAAAGATGAATTTAAGTTATTTTCTAAAGAATCTCTTTTGCGGAACAAAGAAGCTAATGTGTGGACTTGGTATCTGCGATTCTTTCATATAATAAATCAAGTTTAGCCTTGTGATAGATATTATGAGCACGTTTAGTGCGAATCGATTCTTTGAAATCTAAAAACTTTGGGATGACAGAGTGAAATTTGCATCTTTTCATAAAAACTAACCTATTAATCAAATTAATCAAATCCTCTCACACACTTTCTCCTGCAGAACTTAGTGTGCTCTCAAAGGGCCTTAATTTCGTTCCTTCTCCGACCTTCATTCCTAAAGAACTCTTTCTTGCGAAAGTTGAGAAGGCAGCTGGACAATTACCAAAACAAACTGCGAATCTACTTAGGATCGATGCCATCTTTACCATTAACAACAGTCGTCGTCCTATAGATAATCTATCGCCGACAGAAAGGAAAGCAATACACCAACTTCGTAACAACAATGACTTTATTATCTTACCTGCTGATAAAGGGAATGCAACTGTAATCTTAGACAAAGCTGACTACCGTTGTAAGATGAACAACTTGTTAAGTTCTAATACGTATTCTATGCTAGAAAGTGATCCCACAAGAGAACTTCATAACCGTACAAACAATCTTCTGAAATCAACTTCTGAACTTCCTAGACATACAAGACTATCTCTCCGCTCTCTCCATCCCCTCATTCCTCGGTTGAACGGCTTGACTAAGATCCATAAGGTTGACACCCCTATAAGACCTATTGTGGAAGGGATTGACTAACCTACGTACAATCTGTCTAAATATCTTGCAGCTTCTTTAAAAC
The DNA here is from genome assembly GCF_054136105.1 of Typopeltis vanoorti. NCBI lineage: Eukaryota > Metazoa > Arthropoda > Arachnida > Uropygi > Thelyphonidae > Typopeltis > Typopeltis vanoorti. Next base: position 73,247,625 of record NC_143559.1, read on the forward strand.
ATTTAGATGGCAATTCTTCTTCCTTCATCAAAAACTCTGAAGATTTCATCTCAAACATAAAAAATTTGAATCTTTTAGACTCGGACAGAATGGTGAGTTTTGACATCGTATCTCTGTTTACGAATGTTCCTACAGATGAAGTTCTGAGTCTTCTTAAGGACAAGGTTTCTAAAAAAGTGTTTGCTCTTCTAACTCACTGCATCAATTCCGGCTATTTCTGCTACGAAGATAAAATATACAAACAAACTAGCGGTTTAGCTATGGGCAGCCCTCTATCTCCAGTCTTAGCTAACTTTTTTCTAGAAGATTTTGAAGAGAAAGCTATTTCCTCAGCTACTTTGAAACCTAAACTGTGGTTACGTTACATTGATGACGTCTTCCTTATTTGGGGACATAGTTTAGAGGAACTGCAAAACTTCCTAAACCATTTAAATAACCAACATCAAAACATTAAATTCACATCTGAACTAGAGATTAACGGCGTTCTCCCCTTCTTGGATCTAAAGATCAGTAGATTTCCTGACTGTCTTAAATTTTCAATTTTTCGAAAAACCACCCACACTGATAGATATTTACATGGTTCTTCTCATCACTTCCCACCTCAGAAACTAGGCATCATCTCCACCCTCTCCCATCGAGCAAGATGTCTCATTTCCACAGAAGAAGACCTTCAAACAGAGCTTAACTTCCTGAAAAACACCTTCTTAAATAATGGATATTCGTCTCGTAACATCACTAAACGTTTGAGACCACGCCAACATCCTCGACAAGAAGATGACTCCAACCCTTTCACTCATATAGTTACCTTTTATCAGCACTCTTACCCCAAAACTAGCTAAGATTCTGAAAAAATTCAACATAAAGACCGACTATACTACGCTGCCAAAACTTCGTTCTTTTCTGAGTCGACCAAAACCAAAACACAACCATCTGCATTTTCCTGGTGTTTATAAAGTTGTGTGCAACTGTGGTCGACCTTATTTTGGCCAGACAGACAAATCTGTTTCACTTCGTCTTGAGGAACATAGACGTGACATCTCCTACAGTAGAGCACGAGCGAGCGCCCTTTCCAGTCATGTCCTTTTCTCGGCAAACTTTAACCTTGAAGAACAGCCACATCAAGTTGATTGGGAACGCACTACTAATTTATATATTTGCAAGGATGAATTCGAAAGAAGAATTATCGAATCAAAAGAAATAGTTCTGGACCCTTCACATTTAAACAATAATCTTAGCTACAATTTGCCTGATTCCCATAGCGCAGTAATCCAGTACTGGCGCTCAAAAATTAGGTGTCGCACACATTCTACTCATGCCAACGGTAGCACGCGGTCACCTATTCAAATATGACTGTTACTATTCTGCTTTTTATTAAGCTGTAAAGTTCATTTTTTACCGTGTTATTTTATATCTTATGTTTTTATTTCTCACCTGAAGAAGTCGGAGCACCGATGAAACTAGTTGTGATGTATTAAAGGTTTTTGTTATACTTTCTCGGGTTCTAGTCAGTTAAATTTATTTTTATAAATGTATACATCCCGAGTAAATCCTAATTTCAACAATATATATATATATATATATATATATTCCACTTTTTGATATTTGTTAGTCAGCCATCCTCTTATATTCTATAATCCAAATCCATATTCTCCAATTTATGCAACAGTCTGCTATGCTGTATTCTGTCAAAAGCCTTAGCAAAATCCAGACGTATCATGGTGTATCCATTCCCCTTGTCTAGTTCAATGGTAACATTGTTATAGAATGTGAGCAAGTTACTAAAACATGACCCCCCCCCCCCCCTTAACCAAACCCATGTTGCTCGTTGCAAAGTAGAGATTCACCGCCAACCAGTGGTGAGATATGGAAATTTTAACAAAGGGCTCGCATCGGCGAGCAAAAAAAAAAAAAAAAAAAAAAAAAAAAAAAAAAAAAAAAAAAAGCTAACTTAGCCCTTATGCTTATATTGCGACTCTCTAGAGCTTCTGATAGATATGATAATTTAATTCCTGTAGGATATCAATCATTAATGATGGATCTTTTAAAAATTCCAAATTGAGATGGCAGTTTAAAAAGCCCTTATATATATTTATCGTTCAATGCTAAATGCTTGCGAGAGCCAGTGTAGCTCAGTGCAGATGCGATAAAGTTTATGGCAGAAAAGCAGGCCCAGATATAATTACAAAGCGTCTACTAAATAACTACTTAAAACAAATCATTACTGACACTATACGCAGAAAAAGATTACAAGAAACCAATGACGCAGAACAGGTCTCATAACAGAAGGTGTGGATGAACAAATACTTATTCAAGAAATAAAAGACCCACCGTAAAACAACAAATCAAGCCCATCCCCTATATACGCATACATACAAGAGATAATGATGTAGCAATAACCCAATTAATGATATACAGCCAAAAATATATGAAAGAAACTATATGTATAGAACATGTATAATAGGTAAAATAATTATATCTATAGAATATGAATGATCATATGTAGAGAATTTGTATTATATGTAAAGTAGTAATAGGTATGTATGTGTATGTAAATGTGTTTATATGTATATAAATATGGTATATGGAAATAGAATTCAGTTGTCAGATTAATTCACAATGTAAAATCCGAACCTGTATATCTTAAAACAAACCTTACATAGGCTTGTTTTTTGTTAAGTGTCTCCTAACAAGAGATACTAAGGTAAATCGAATCCCATGTGTAAGTGGAAATATACAACAAAAATATATGAATATCATATAATAGAAGGAAATATGATTTATGAAAATAGATATGTGACTGTTAACTTAAATTCATAATATAGAATTGAATGGATACAAAAGATATGTTATATTAAAAGGAAAAAAAAATATTACTCAGCTCATGTTTAAAAGGACTTTAGGAAGAAGCAGACACTGAGCAGATTATGATGTTAAAAAATCCGGAAGAATAAATTGTAAAAATATACATATTGCTAAGATATGAAAAAATGTAAATCAAAATGCCCAATAGAATAAGCATTCTATGTACATGTGTATATATATTGTAAATAGTTGTACATATATTTATTTTGAATGTACTTAGATGCTTTGGTGTAAATAAAATATAGTGGAAGTGGATGTGGCGTTTGCACACCACAGCCCTTGACCACACAAAGAAAGACTTTTTCGAATCTAGTCGGCGACTAGAAGAAATTCTGAAAATTATTCTAAGCAGTTAGTCGATTGCTGGCACGGGCAAGCGAGTTTTTTCTCCCGGAAACTCGGGATTATCGTCTCGTTAACTCAAGAAGATCGACCGAAGAACCAACATTATTTCAGACATTAAATATATTGTGTTAGGGTTAGGGACCGCGAGATGACAGTACTTGTTAAGCCGTCTTTCTTCACTGCGTGCCACTTAATTAGTGATAGCTTTGAGCCAGCTATCTCTGATTAGGTACCAGTGGAGATTGAACTGCCCACTCAGTCTCCAAAAGTTAGATAGGGGTGAAACGGCCTCGCCTACTCCCTATATGGCAGTAAAAAAGGCGTGAGCTGATTTTTAAATTTTTTTTTTTTTTTTTGCTAAATGCTTGCATAAGGCTTCCAAACACACGGCCGATCTTTAAAATTTCGATACGAAGGTCTTTTGAAATCGTATTTAATTCTCGATGATTTTTTGGTGATTGATGATAAAAAGCATATGATTTATCCATAAATATTTCAGTGATTTATTTCTTTAATGTTTTTATCGAATCGTCTAATTGTAGACAACGAGCAACGCAACGACAAATCACAACTTTGGGAAATTTTTGTAGAAGTTTGATTATGACACCTGATTTGTCTCCAAACATTACACTAGCTCCATCAGAACAAAATGCAATGAGATGATTTTATAAATAGTTATCAGAAAATCCATATGAATTTAAAGTAGCAATTATAATAGTGTGTATACATTCCGTGGTGGTATTTTCTAGTTCTACAAGATTATTAAACAAGAAGAACAAGGGGCTCGCAAATTTGAGAAAAAATTAACAAAGGGCTTGTGTGAGCCCTTTATAGATCATCACTGCCATGAACTCATTTCTGAAGCCCTAAAATTTTTTTTCCAAAATCTTCACCACCACATTTGAGATACTAATTGGGTGATAGTTGGATACATCGGTCCTTGCGTAATGGAATTGCCATACATTCCTTCCATTCCTGTGGAACTCCCCTGTTCTGATTAATAAATGCAATGTGCTATACTTTGTGATACAGAGATATAAGGCTTTGTACTGTATTGGGGGAGCTGTACTTCAGGAATTGGATGAGATTCGAGATCATGGAGTGATAGTAGATAGTGGGCTGAAGTTCTGAGGACACAGTGCAAGAGTTGCTAAGATTGTACATCGTATCGCTGCTACGATAAGAAGTACATTAACGTGAAAGATAAAGAGGTAGTCGTGCCTCTATATATAAGATATTGGTCAGACCACATATGGACTATTGTGTTCACATTTAGTCGCCTGGTTTTCATTGCGATATGGCACTAGAGAGGGGGTCCAAAACAAATGACCAAAATGATATCTGTTGCAAGTTTATTTTTCACTTGGTTAGAATATAATAAAATTAGTTTAATCCTTTATCCAAGTGTGAGCAAACAAAGTTTGCACCTGAAAGTATCTTCAGGACTGGAGTAAGGTGGTACAACACCAGGGCAACTCGTTGCAATGGTGGAGCAAGCTACCAACACTCCTATCTCAGTATCTCCTATAATACAAAACACACTGTTGGTAGCTTGCTCCACCTTTGCAACGAGTTGCCCTGGTGTTGTACCACCTTACTCCAGTCCTGAAGATACTTTCAGGCGCAAACAAACTTTGTTTGCTCACACTTGGATAAAGGATTAAACTAATTTTATTATAAAATGATATCTGGACTGTTAGTTTTGAAGAATGTTTGAGGGAATGTGGATTACTGAGTTTGGTGGATAGGAGGTAAAGCGGAGATATGATAGAGACCTTCAAGTTATTTAAGGGATTCTATCAGATTAATACAGGAGTTATAAAATGACTGGATGTTATCGTAGGAAAAATAAGAGGCAATCTCATGGAACTTGTATAAAGATGTGGTGAAGAAGGGTGTGATGAGTAGATTTTTTGAATGGAGAGTTGGTGAGTGAAATGCATTGCTGGAGTGCATTGTGGATGCAGGTAGTGTAAACATCTTCAAAGCTTATTATGATAGACATGTTGCTGGTTGATTCCACCTCCCATGATGAGTGTTGACTCCATGGATGTTACAAAAGATGACAATTTCAAAATATGAGAAATTATAGGATCACAACAGTTAGTAATATAAGCATTTCATGATTTTATTAGAAATCCCATTTGGCCCTAGTTCTTCCCTTTTCTAAAGTTTTGTTGTGATTTTGTATGCCTCAACGGGAGATAAAGTACACACCTATGCAAGTATGTATTTTACTAATGAAGTCAGGAACTGCAGGAGTGTAGTTTGGACTAAACTGCTTTTCTAGGTTGTCAGCAGAACACTTCCACTTTGTCTTGGTTATGGTAAACCATGACCACATTCACTATGAATTACTGAGAAGGATTTATGGTCTGTTCATAGAGTGGAGCTTTGCTCGTTTTCAAGGGCTTCCATTCCTATGTGCTTCAGTACTAAAGTTTCGTTTCCCTTTTGTTGATTTCGATAGTTTTTAGTGCATGGAGAACTTCCTGCATAGCCCTGTTGTACTTCTTTTGGTCTTTTGACGGATTAGGTTTTTAATCTCGTCCATAAGTCGGTTGGAGTTTGTGCTTGGCACATTTGTGGTAACAGCTGTTAATACAGTTATCTGGTTTTCCAAATTCGAAATTGAATCATCGATTTATTTTATTCGAGTCAGTGTTGGAACTAACAATAGATTCACGTAAGCAGTCGGTACGTTTGCCCAGTTGACAGTTTAACTGGGATCTTTTTGTTCTTTGAGCTCAGTTAGAGCAATAAAGGGGTGTGGGAAGGACAGAGGTCATCCAGTGCAATTATTTGGAATTGGTGCGTGATATTTTGTAGTATCACTATTTGGAAAATATTAAGAATTTCTGTTACGTTGTAGTATATGGGTTCTGAAGGTTCTAGAATCATGGCGTTCACGTCTGCTGTAAAAGGGTTAGGTTCTACCGTTGTATCTTGTATTGCTTGCTCGCTCTTATCTGCTGCAAGGTGCTTAGTGACAAGTTCTCCTGATAGCAGCATTTGGTTTGTATCTAGAATTTCAGTTGAGTCTGCCTACATGAACTTTTTTTAGGCTACAGTGTATATTTTCAGGGGAGCCTGCATTTGTGGTCTGGACCTTTACTTCCATTAGTTCCATGTTGGTAACAGAATTTACGGTTTAATTGTCATCTATATTATGATTGACCAAGATGGCAGTGTTCCCTTTGGGGAGTAGGCAAGCTAAAAATAAATAAATATAAACCATCTAACGCCTTTTATTCTTCAGTAGGATGTAGGTGAGGTTGTTTTAGACCTATCTAACATTTGGAGACTGAAGGAGAAGTTCGGTCTCCACCGGTAGCCACTTGGAAATAGCTGTTCCAAGACTATGACTAATCCTAACACTATATACTTGAATTCATTAGCACTACCTGCACTCACCATCTACAAATTCAAGCCATTCCAATCACACACAGCTCTATGAGAAAAAATCGAGCTCTGATTTCCTTTCTTGAATACAATCATTCTCAACTTGTAGTTCTTTGGGTTCTAAACTTTTCCAAGGGAATGAATACCTATCAGTTACTAGATTTATGCTATTTCTGTTTTCCTTTTGTTTATGTTTTTACAATCAGTAACTGTATTTGCTCTTCTTAACTAAGAATTCACGATTGCATCACAAACTCCAAGGTAGCGATCCCCAGTGGGGAAGCCAAAACTTTGAGCAAGCATTCGGGCAGTTCAGAAGTCAACGAATTCTTGCAGAAGAAATGGCTCAACTGGGTGTTCTTGAGTTTGAGAAGCTAACAGCCACCGATAACAGAGTCCAAGATTGTATATTTACAGGCCAGCTCCAATTTGACCCGCTCCATGACGTCAGCAGGAAGAAATGACACAAGGAACCAACATCTATCGAAAGTACAAGGAAGCAATCCCCAAGGAAGCAGAAATAAAGGACAATAAGGAAAGAGTTCCTCTGGTTAACTTGCAAGTTAAGGAACAAAGAAACCAGTTCTCAAAAGCCGTAAAATAATTTTTCTAAAAGCCAGGAATATGATAGAAGACACATATAGCTCCATGGAAGTGGCGCTTGGTCTCTCGAAGTTAGAGTTCAGTTCAAGTCGAGTCGCCGACTGGAGGAACTTTTCTAAGCCTTTCTTCGACCGGTTCCCAAGTTAGTCAATCTCTGGCACGAGCAAGCAGGTTTTTCCTCCCGGAAACCCGGGTTTTTCATCCCGTAAACTCAAGAAAATCGACCGGAGTACCCACATTATTTCAGACATTAACATATCTTGTTACAGTTAGGTACCAAGAGATGGCAGCACTTGTTTGCCAGCCTCTTCATCGGTGGCTGCTATAATTAGTGATAGACATGGGCCTACCCCTTATAAGGGAATAAAAGGCGTTAGCTGATTTATTTATTATTATTTTTATTTTATATTTTAGGAATATGGACGAGGGGGTTCAGATACAACCAGAGATGGTAGCCCACTTCCAAGTAATGACTAAATTTCTACTCTTCGCTTTACGACGATCCGCTCATACAACGCTTTTCAATTATGATTATGACCATCCATCCATCCATATGTTCACTGGGCATTCCAGGCATCCACAGATGTCGTATGGTCACTCCGATGCCCGGTGATGTGACAAACACCAGGCCTCACCATGTACTTCTGTTGTGCTTTTCTGCAGGCTTCAACTCTCTAAAGTTCGGTCACACCATAATTATAAACAATGCTCGTTTATACGACACTGCATTCAGGGGCGCACCCAGAGGGGGGTGGGGGGCCAGGGGACCTGGATCCCCCAAAGAAAAAGGAAAAAACACTAGAAAATTTTCCAAAAATCTTTTCCTAATTAAAATTCATTTTTTTTATTTATGTTGTGTCGTGTCTTCCATTTCTATATACTACTTATCAATTAGCGATCATTGCAGTTGCTCAGTCATAGGTCGTATGTGATGCGTAGTGTGCATTCTCAATTCGTCTACTCATCTCCCCCCCCCCAAGTTTAAATCCTGAGTGCGCTACTGACTGCATTTATTCATATAACGGTTTTAGCAACATTACTCTGTGAATCAACCGATCTGCAATTTTCGTGAACTGTTTGTTTATAACGTTGATCGCTTCTTTGTGTATGAAGTGAGTATAAATTGTTTCTAACCATTCTTTCTATAGTAAAGCATGAAAAAAGTGACTGTGATAGCAAGGAGTGAAATAGCGAGCTCATGTGGCATTTTCTCAGGAAAAACATGAGCCAGAGTGACTGGAGCGGTTGATACATGAGAAGGGAGAATAAAAGAAAAAAAGGAAAAGGAAAAATATAAAAGTGAGAGAAACTGGAGATAAGGAGAATGTATTGTAAGGAGATTGGAATAAGAGGTACACGAGAAAGTAACAAAAGCATGTTTCCCAAGTGCAAAGTTCAACGATCTCAGGGAAGCTGTTAGTTGGTAAAGGGATATGAAAGAATTATTTTGGTTTGCATGAACCATTTGAAAGGTGAGACATACAATAAGAGAAGATATGAAAGACAAGCTGACAGAAGTAAAAAATAAGGGTGAGAAAGAAAAAAAAGATAAGGATAAAAAAAGGATAAATCGCTCTACGATCTACCTAGACTGTCAAGGTGTGTGGGTAACCAAATTCATTTTACTTGATAGGAGGAAAAGAGAGAACATGATAGAAACTTACACTAGAAACTCGTATTTCAAGTTATTAAATGGATTCTATAAGTTTGACACGAAGGAAATTTTTCAATATATTACTAATAGAGAGAGAGAGAGAGAGAGAGAGAGAGAGAGATAACTGGAAATGAAACCTGGAAGTTGTGTAAGAGTGTGATTAGTAAGATTGAGAACTAGTTTTCTGCTTGAAGGGTGAGGAGAGCTAGAATTAGTTGTGAGTGCCTTCACAGTGAATGAGTTTAAGGAGAGGAATGATAAGCATTGTGTGTATGAAGGTTAGTGAGAGTCCCATGATGAGTCTTTTGACTCCATGGAGACACCAGAAAAATATTTGTTGTTGTATTGCGTCCATTGAAGAGCTTCTAAATATGACCGTGGAACTGTAGAACTGCTTCTGCAGGTCTGTTGAAATCCATCAAAGTTCAACAGAACTTTGATGGAGTAAAGCTTTTCTGTAGGGTTATTGCCAATTTTCCATGGTAAACTTAATACGAGGGTGTAAAGAATTGATTTTGGCTAAAAAGGAAGGTAAGAAATCTCTGTTGTGAGGCCACACTGAAAAAATGTCATCTATATATCTAACCCAAAAGGGTGGTTGATGGTATATAGATGAAAAAATGAATGTCTTCTAGATGTTCCAAATAAAAGTTGGCTAGGGCAGGTGAAAGTGGACTTCCCATGGCCGTTCCTTCCACTTGGTTGTAGAATTTGTTTTGACACAAGAAATATCCAGAGTGCATCACGAAATCGAATAATTTTATGATATCTCGTGGAAAGATGTCAGCCAGTAAATGTAAGATCTCTTTGAGAGGTACATTGGTAAATAGAGATTCTACATCGAAGCTCACCATAAGATCAGTAGTTGTAATGAGATACTTTTTAATTTGTTTTAAACAAATTAAAAGTAACATATCTTGTTAGGGTTAATTTACCAAGAGATGGCAGCATTTGTTTGCCATCCTCTTCATCGGTGGCTGCTATAATTAGTGATAGATATGGGCCAGCTATCTCTGGTTGGCTCCCGGTCGAGATTGACCTGCTCACTCAGCCTCCAAAAGCTTCATACCCTATCTTCAATAGGGTTTAAAGGCCTCACCTACTCCAAATAAGGAAATAAAAGGCATTAGCTGATTTTTTTAAAATTGATAGAGACATGGAAAAACTAAGAGACGAGAAAAAATACGAGGACGTTTATCGAGAATTTATCCGCTTGGGTGACGTGCTTAGTAGTAGGTGGCCAGGAAAAGTAAAACTATACATGACACGTTTCTCCCCACAATTGTCACAGACGACAGTCTGAAAAACGTGACGGCATTGGACATCTGACAGCGAAGCTCGGGGAAGATGTCCAATTTCCGTTACTAGAGAATCACCCAAAACAGTAGAAATGGATTATTAGACATATGAAGAGCCAAAGGCATCAATTCGGCGACACATAACTTGTTTAAGTTAAGGGATATATATATCCCATATATTAGGACACCTCTCGGCAATACACATAGAAGGGTGGTAAGTTCTGTTCGCTACAAACTTGATATTAACTAGGTCTACCTACTCACTGATGAGACCTCAATAAAGGTTGAAACCGGTCTGGGTAGTGACCTTCTCTCATAATGTAGAACAGTAATACAGCTCCTAGGAGCTAAGTTCACGTTATGGGTAAATATCAAGAATAGTGATCGGAGCTTGCTCCACCTTAGACATGAGTTGCCTCAGCTTGCACTACCTTAAGGGTCAGTTGCTGCAGTATCCAGGTATTTGCTTACGCTTGGAATCGCCGAACTTTATATAGTTTCTACTATATTCGGCATGAAACTCTTTGAGTTTCTTATTCGGCAAAGAAACGATATGGGATATATATCCCTTAACTTAAACAAGTAGAAATGGAGACTGATATTAATACAAATTCAAAAGAAAGAATACCCACAGTCATCCTAAGGGATAAAAACCATTGGACATCAGTTGTTACTTCACTCTGAACTCTAGAAATACCATTTACGAAAGCCACTAATACAGAAGGTATTCGCATCCAGCCAAAAACTTCTACCGATTACAGACAACTAACAAAATTTCTGGATAATAGAAACCTACCCTATCACACATTTATACTTAACAGTGAAAGGAACCTTAAATTTTTGCTCAGAGGGGTAACAGAGTCCGTTACAACAGAAAGTACAAGCAGATCTCCAAAACAAAGGCTTCAGACCTACAAAAGTCAGCCGTATGCATAGAGCTGATAAAACCCCATATTTTCTAATATTGGTAGAGATCAGCAAAGACCAGAAACACATATATGATCTTCAAACTATTTGTGATTTAGTCATAAATACTGAATCGCTAAAACATAAACCAACGACGATGCAATGTCATCGCTGTCAAAAGTAAGGCCACTCACAATGCTGCTGCAAAGCAGATTACAGATGTGTTAAATGCAGTGGCAAACATGCAACAAATGAATTTCAAAAACCCTGCACACAACCAGTAAAGTGTGCAAATTGCAGATGCCCACACCCCCGCATCTTAATGGATAAGTCTAATAGAAAACCGAAATCATTACAGATTGTCAGCTGGAACGCAAACGGAATATCCAACAAGATACGGGAACTACAGGAGTTTGCAGCAGAAACCTTATAAATGAATCACACCTTCGTCCAAGTGACAAGGTTAGAATTAACAATTATAGAACTTACCACACAGACAGATCCTATGCAAGAGAGGGCACCGCCATCTTCGTCAAAAGAAACATGAAGCATAATACAATACCCGAACCATAAACAGAACACATGGAAACCACAGGAATAGAAATACATATGGAAAATACAAGCAGTATCAGGATATTCGCAGCCTACAATCCCCCAAATAGATTCAGATCTGGATGAAATACTAAACGCAGGTAGAACAGTAATCGTAGCTGGCGACCATAATGCCAAACATTCCACATGGAATAGCAGAAACTGAAATATCAACGGTAGACTACAGAATTCTTATACCACTACAAGAAACATGACAGTAATAGGACCCACAGAAGCCACACACTACGGAGCAACCTGCCGTCCAGATGTATTTGATATAGCAATACTAAAAAACATTGCTCACAGCTATCAAATACAAGCAGTTAACGACTTAAGTTCTGATCACAACCCCATCATCACAGAACAATGGATCCTGCAGATAAGCAGACAGTTAACAGAGCAACAAACCAGGTTCAGTATGCTCTAAAGGACCACTGAAACCAACTTTGGAATAACAAAATACATCACCTAAACACAGAGGATCAGTCATTGTGGAGAATGATCAGATCACTTCGTTCGAAGCGTTACACACTTCCTCCAATCCAAGGTGAATATAGAGTCGCCTACAATGATGAGGAAAAAGCAGAAGCATTTGCAGACAGCTTAGAAAGACAATGCAGCCCCAAATATATCAATATAGATATAAACTTCATAAGAAAAATCCACACACAAGTGCGTAAAATTACTCAAAACGCCTCATTCCAATCCAACAACAAATCCATGTCACCAACAGAAATATATGAGATCACAAGAAAACTAAAAAACAAAAAGGCTCCAGGTTCGGATAGAATAACGAACAAGGCGCTCAAGCTACTCCCCCGTCAAGGGGTTATGCATCTGGTAGGCATCACTAATGCCATCCTTCGGCTAAATAATTTTCCAGAGCGATGGAAGCTTGCAGATGTCTTCCTAATTCCAAAAGCTGGAAAAAATACACAATTTCATCAGAATTATAGACCGATCAGCCTATTATGTGTAGGCAAGATAGCCGAACGCGCTATACTCACATAGATTCAAGAAGCAACAGATATCAATCATGTCATACAAAACGAGCAATTCGGCTTTAGGAAATATCACTCTACAACCCTTCAAATTACAGTCATTAAATACATCACACAAGCGTTCGAACGGCACCAACATTTTGGTGCAGTCTTCCTGGACATAACACAAGCATTTGATAGAATATGGCATTATGGTCTAATTTTTAAACTACACAAAGACTACCAGTTCTACTTATCAAATCATATCTGAATAACAGAGAATTTAAAATAAAATTCAATGAAATCAGATCCACAGAGAGGAGAGTCACGGCTGGAGTCCCTCAAGAAGACCTACATGACAGTATCAAGACCTATATGACAGGCATTGCAGAAAAATTCTTCACAATCAGAGATAATCATCCAAATCAACTAATTCGACTGGCAGAGGACTACAAACCCTCAGATCGTTTCAAATATAAAAAAAACCGAAATCCGCCATCGCAAGAGAAAGCTAATACGGCTTACAATGCTCACAATGAGTGGGTAAATTACCTATAACTATCCCCTCATACACAAGCTAAAATCAGATGAAGAGTCAAGGACTCGGTCCATCTCCCAAAGAAGTTCCAAGTTTCAAATGTACAATGAAGAACTGCTAAATCACAAACATCACAAACACGTAACTATGATAAATATAATTTTTTTTTTAAATTTTAGAACACGTGTCATGTCTTAACATAACTTAATATACATTTTCACTGCTAAAATGTAAATCTACTGTTTAAAACGAAACTTTTCTTGCTTTCATATTCGCAAAATCACAAATAAGGCCAGTGTAGTCTAATTTCTGACCAATTTCATGTTCAATTGAAATCATGGCAAGACCTTCCAATGAAGTTTCGCCTATTATAGAACGTAAATAAGCTGTAGTTTTGAAAGACTACGCTCGCCGCTTGACAGCGTCTGCAGTTAAAGTATTGTTGAAGATTACTTCAGGATCTCCTGCATTCCCTGGGCTCATCACAATGTAAAACACGAAAAGACACACTCATCACATCAATGTTAACACTGCAAACTTGTCGGATTCTCGTTTACAAATAAGAAACAACGGAAATCGCACATGGAAGACAGAATAACAAACATTGTCACGTCGTTCAAAATTTCAAATTAATTCAATCATTCTGAAATTTTATATATAATCTAATCTTGCAATTCTATATTCAATATGTTACTGCACTTTCATTAAGCAAATTTGATACATATGCATGTATTTAACCTCAGGTCAAGGTCAACTCACGGCCAACAATGGAATCGGAAATAAATGCAATATAGAATGCGTTCTGATATTGACAATGACAGTGCGATATTCAACGCAACATAATACTACATTATTTTAAATTATTATGATTTTTAAAAAAATATGCAGTATAATGAAGTTTTATTATGTAAAAATTTAACTAACGATCCTGAAGTCTGATTTCAACAGAGAGGAATGAATGACTTATTTTTCGTATAGTTTAGGCCAGTTTTGTCGCCCCGTGCAAATGCAAGTGTTACAACATCGGTAGAGCCGGCATTGTCTATAAGTAGTCTAGCCGTGAAGATACATGCAACTTCATACTCTTGTTTGCTGAGTGCTGAATTTTGTTTTCCATTGGTTTAGGTCTCACTGACGAGATATGAAACGTCTGAAGTGATCCTTCCTATAATGCAGACCAATATATCACTGCTTAGAAAGAGGTCAACAGACACCATAGTGTAAGGAATAAGCAGCCATGGTGCCAACCTTAATAAGATCTAGGACCTCCTTTCACTGCAACGATTGCACCACTCCTATGGGGCATACTTTCCACAAGCGTACAATAACGATCAATGGGATTTTTGGACCATTATCCCTGTAGGCATGTAATGATGTTCTGAACTGCTGTGAGGCAGATGTCCCTTGACCGCACTTGCCAATCCAGTTCTTCCCACAGATGTTATAGGGTGGAGATCAGGGCTCTGTGGAGACCAGTTAAGTGTAGTGACATTCATGTCCACAAACCAAGCAGTTGCAGCAGCCTTATGACATGGTCAGGACCGGCCTTCTCTATAAAGGAGCTTGGGTGCAAGAAACCTTTTGGGGCCCTAAAATATTTTTCAAAGGTAAAAATTATAGGATTCGAAATAAACGTATTGTAAAACCTCTTACCTGCAAATGATTTTGGCACAGGAAAACAAAACAAAACAACAACAAAAAAAACACACATCCGAAATATAATACGTTTCCGCAAATGTGTACCGACTGTGCCCACCAGATCGTCGGGCCCGGGTGCCTTGCACCCACACCCCCGAGATGGCCGGTTCTGGACAATGCAATGTTTCCTATTTTCTCTTTCAGCAAGACAATGTACCATGTCCAGTTTGAACTCCCAGAGGTATCTGAAAGTTCGTGGCACCACAGAGATCCGAGGCCAAACCAGGAAAAACATGACCATACCATCACATTGCCATCTCCGAATTTCATAGTTGGGGTTACATATTCTGGTAAGAGGCATTCACCAGGCATCTGCCACTCCCATCCATCTCCTTGGTAGAGGCTTCCACATCTCACTGTACATGCTCTTTTCACCACTGAAGACAACACTGCATGTTGTTTTTGGCTAATATAGGACTTGCATATTGCAGTCCTATCATGGAAACCCATGTGAGCCTCGATTCTGAATGTTTTTATGCAAATTCGTGTTCCAATCAATGCTCAGAACTCCGCAATCAACGTGTCGGCCGACAAATGGCGGTATATATTTACATATTATCTTTCGTAGCACCCTAAGGTCTCATTCGGTGAGTTGTCTTCATCTCAGCATGGCTTCAGATTGTTGACCTAAGATGGCCCAAACAGTGTGCTGAACAGATAAGCCTGCAATGACATCCTATCATGCCTCTTTCAAACTCCGTCAGTTCCCTTCTCGCAGCCATTCACCCAAACTCAGTTGCACTGACTTGAGAGCATCATATTCCTGCCTTTTATACCACAAACACAGGACTCGTTACATGGCACGATGCACCCTGCCTATGTCTGTTGACGTCTTTCCAAGCTGCAAGATATATGGTGATCAAAATTAGAGTATCCCTATTTAAAGCCCTGTGGAGCACAACACTGTAAAACTTTGCAGGAATACGTTGTGCATCATGTGGAAGCGATTTCTGAGAAAAAAGTAGTTACAAAATTCACATAAGTGCCACTGTACGATGTACCGAATATAGTAAATATTCGGTACATCATACAGTGAATATAGTAAGTTAGTAAATATATAGAAAATAGTAAATTTTCTGTGTAAGGAGAAAAGCAACACAAGTAAATTACATTTTTATTCCCAGGCTGTACTACTGTTTAATGTGCTGCCCTTCCCAATATATAGAAAATAGTAAATTTTCTGTGTAAGGAGAAAAGCAACACAAGTAAATTACATTTTTATTCCCAGGCTGTACTACTGTTTAATGTGCTGCCCTTCCCAATATGCCCCAAACTGCAACTTTCCAACTGATCCTGATAAGCTCTGTCTGAAAATTCCAAAGCAAGAAGTGGCAAGGGTAAGATTAGGTGAATGAGGTGGTCATGCAGTGTGAAACACATGGCTGATCACCCTGGCTTCTGTGAAATGTGAAACCTCCTGTACAGATTGACTGATGTGTGGTGGGTTTCCTTCCTGCATTAAAACAACTGAATCCATGCACAGGCATTGTTGTAGCTGTGGCACGGCAAAATTGTTCAGCATATCACAATATCTCTCGGCAAGAACTGAGCAGGTCACGGAAATCCACATCAGACAGTAACTTTGGGTGAATGCAAAGGAATTTCTTGGATTGCATAGCCCATACATAGCAATTGTGGGTATTCACAGCTCCTTTCAGGTGTGAGTCTCATCTCCCAACAAAATCATCCATGGCCACACAGCATCCGCACTCCACTCAAGCAAGGAATGTGAATATCAGTCGACATCCAAAGTCCTGCAGGTGAAACTCATATCAGGGTTGCCTTAAATGGGTAGAAATGCAGAATCTTCAGTAGAATTTTCGTTGTGTAAGGCTATATCCACATCTTGATACAGCATGTGCACTGTAGGAATCAATGCTGTTATTCATGGCCTGCTCTCCAATGGCAGTTGCAACTTCATTCACTTGTGAACTGATTGGTTTGTGACCTCTGCCAGGTGTAATTCCCAATAATCTCATTTCTTCAAAACGACTAATCATTTTACTATTTGACACCTCCAGGGAGTCCAAAGACTCAACGAGGGAGAGTGTGCCAACAGCATCGAACGATTGTCCCCTTCCAACTACTAACCACGCTCAAACTTACTTAACTGAGCCATTAGAAGCAGAGGCTCTACCAATCGATCAACCTTTGCCTTGGAGTACATAGATAGTGGCCTCTGTTGACATTTGTTCAGGTGACAAAATTGTGTGTGCAGCAACAGTATTGCAATTGTTTATGTAGTACAGCTTTATGAGGAAAGTCTGTTGGGACAAGGTTAGTGCCATCACTGTGGATAGTATTAATGAACAGAATGAAGGGAAAAATCCATGTTGACCTTTTAAATCCCTCCTGGCACCTGCCAAGTTGCATATATAAATTCCATGCATTTGTTCTTTACACCTCTTAGTGGTAAATTTTGGAACTATTTTTCTCAGATATCGTTTCTACATAACGTGCAATGCATTCCTGCATTTGGATGATCACTGGATGGTACTCTACAATGCCTTGAACAGGGATACTTTAATTTTGATCGCTCTGTACATAAGACATGACCTCTCAACATGTATAATGTATACATCATATTGAGAGGTCACACTACTCCATTGTTAATCTGCACCTGTGTAACATCAAACTTAGTTTCATGAATTTTTGGTCTTAAAAGTAGACTGACTACAGGTGGCTTAGGATAAACCTTTGACTTTTTACACTATTAGACATTGTCCTTATCAGAAGTTTCTTTAAACTTGTGAATATGGCTATTAAATTCACTGTGTGTGTGTATATATATATACACACACTAGGGGACTCCACTCCCTATCCCCCCCCTCCCCCGAGTTCCAGGCTGGTAAGACAAAAAACGTTTCAAATTTCAGCTTATCTTTACACACACACACACACACACACACACACACACACAGCATTCTTGTTGGTTCCTAATTTACGAGATTTTTTCCTTCATAAGATAAGTCAGGCTTGATCGTTTTTCCTCAACATCCTTAACGTGTTCTTTCATACAAATTTCTGTTAAAAATTCTGTCCCACAATATAATACACAGACCTGAACATTTTATAAACACCCATCTTCTTGAGAAACAGATGAGGTTGTTTTGGCTACCTAAACATGGAGTTTTTTTCACAGATTGTGAAGACAGTTTTATTACACTAGCTGTTTTATCTGTCACATTCTTGACAGTTAAGTTGTTTCGTGCATATATATGTGGTGAATAGTTTTCAGACTGCAGTCATTCATTACAAACACTTCTCTGAGATAATCTATTTACATTCTACTTCTTATGAAAAGTAAGTAAATATTTACCAGCGTTGAATTTTTTCTTTCACCTGTATAGCTTAAACCCTAAAATGGATTTTGGAGTTTAAGCTATTCAGGATGTTGTTGAACCTATATAACTACAGTACTATGTTTCATTCTGCTGTTGTTACTGTATGTTTTCAAATCGAAAACAGTAACTTTATTTCTGACGAAGAATACCATAGTGCATAGGAAAGTAGTTTGAATGAATAAGCAATATTTACTTCAGTAGTTATATTATGGTTATACTAGAATACAATGGATAACAGAAATAATGGAAGCTTGATGTCAGTAGTATGTACTCACAGTAATTCACTGATTTCTATCATATGCAAATTTGAAAACGTCATATATCAAGCAAGAAAGATTCTTAAACAGACTATATTTCCTGAAACTGTGTAGAGGTAATATTATACTCAAGTTCCTAAGAATGAGAATCTAATACCAGATTGAAATTATCTGAAATAGATAAAAGTTTGTATTCTTATGTTTCACAACTGGCTGCTGCTGAACTAGTCAATACTTTGGGACTTGGAGGACAGACTGACTTCAGCCAAAGCACGTAGAATTGTGGATGAAAACCTATTCAACTTGAAAAAGGAATTTATCAATTTAATGAATGAGAAAATGAACTACCAAGCAAGCCTACCCACTGATGAAGTTACTGTCAACCTATCTTCACATACACTCTCAAAACCATACTGAATATAGAAAAGGTCTACAAAGAATGTAGTTAAACACACTAAACATATAAAGGACAGCAATATTAGTTAATTCCCAACTACCCAAGAAATATCTCTAAAGCAGAAGTCGAGACTCAATGACAATTGTAACAATGATAGTTTAGTATTGAAGGCTGACAAAGGCAATGCAACTAATTCTAGATTTAAAAGACGTTTACAAGATGATCCTACTTGGAGCTCATAATAAAACAAATAATTTGATCCAGCACCTTTGCCAATAGTCTAAAAAATATTAAATATTAAAAAAAAAAAAAATACAACATCTCATTCTCTCTCTCTGACTTATGGCATACCTAAAATCCATAAAGATGGCAGAAAGAAGTTGGACATATATTAAAAAATGTATTTTGAATACTGCAGATGAAACTCTGGGATACGAAAATAAACAAAAGGAAAGATTGGTTTGATGACGAATGTGTTCAGGCACTAATAAAAAAGAAATAAAGCATATAAGAATTTATCGCAAGACCAACTAGGATTAAAAATTGAAAAGAGAGGCAGATAAAATCTGTCAAAGGAAGAAAAAACTAGCCCTTAATGAAATGATATGGACAACAGAAAGGATGAATAAGAGTAATCTTGGACAAGCATATAACGTGCACGTAGGTTTCTGTGGTTAAGCAGTTCCGTGGGAAGTTTTCAGCATTGAGATCACATTATAAGATGTCATAAGACTTGCATCATCAGGGGTAGTGATCACTATCCCTGAGGATGCAAATCTTATGATGCATGAAACTTGTCAGGTTTTAATTGCTTATTTTTAATAAACTCCTTATTTATATTACAATGTGGTCTCAATACCGAAAACTTCCCACAGATGCATATAACATACTTGAGCAAATTAGAGGATTTAAGCCTGGACTAGATATGCAGAAATGGACAAGAAAACATGTTAACAAAGAAGAAATAAAAAACAGAATATTTCCATGAATTATTGAATAGGAACATTACGTCTGCAACTCAAAACTATATACCAGCTACTACTAAAGAACTATCAAGGCAAGAACTTAGTGATATAGTGCATTCATTCAGGAACAACAAATCCCCAGGAACAGAAAAAATTCCTCCAGAGTTACTGAAAGCAGGAGAAAAGAAATCAGAATACAAAATATATTAATTTATTTTGACCATACACAATAGAACAAACAGCAAATGCCAAAAGAATGGAGAGTCTGATCTACACAATACATAAAAAGAACACCAAAACAGTTTGTGGAAATTACAGATGAATTTTTCTGTTATGTACAACCAGGGGCGGCTCGTGCATAGGCACTGCGGAACTGTAGCACCCCCAATTTTTCTCAATATATAAATCTGTTTATTAATTTATTTATATTTGCTTGTAATATTTAATTTTATCATCAACAATCCTATACAATTCTCTTATATTGTATAAAAAATAATAAAAATCCATCTTGTAGCACGAAAGACGCTAGCAGCACTGTGTTCACCACAGTGTCATATTGCTACGCGTGCAAGCACATGCACGTCATAGTGAGATGCGAGCTATTAGCATAATGCAACACTGTCCGTCGCACAGCTGTTGTTGATGTGCAGTTTGCGCCAGTAGTAGAGTGCTCGTAGTGCTTATCGTGTTTACTCCGTCTCTTAAATTATTTGGACATTACAATTAAAGACATAACATTTGTTATAGTTTTTATTTTAGAACATTACTGAGGTTATGATAATGGATTTTATTTTTAAGTAATTTTGAATTATACCAAACTGTATAATTTTATCAAAAATAAACAATATTTTTTCATGTTTAATTTTTTTTAAAATTTTTACCATAATTTTGGTATTTTATCCAAACACGTATACACTGTACTTGCAGTGTGTTTCGAAAGTTGCAGCACCCCCACGATTTCAAACCACGAGCCACCACTGCATACAACATATAGTATTTACTTCTATTTTGAAAAACAGATTAAACCTACTTACAGAGAAATAACTAGTGTCTACCAAGCAGGTTTCAGGTCAGGAATATCTATAACAGATCAGATACATATAGTTAACCAATCATTAGAGAAATTTTGGGAATTTGATATAAATATTCAGAATTTTGTTGATTTTCAACAAAAATTATATGAGATCATGATACACTTCAGAATACCTGATAAGTTAGTCAGACTTCAGGTTAAGATACTAAATGATTAAACAGGTCTTTTTCAAATAACTCAAGGATTAAAACAAGGAGATAGTCTAACGCCAATATTTTTTAACTTAGCTCTGGAATACATTATCTGTCCATTGCCAGCAGATACTCAAGACGCTTTAATAAACAAATCAGTGCAGACTGCAGTATACGTAGATGGTATTAAGATCATGTCAAGAACCAAACAGAAAGCAGAAGAAACATATGAGATGGGACTAAAAATCAACAGAAAACTAAAATAATGATTAATACCAGGCAGAATCAGTTAACTGATACCAGTGTGAAAACTAGGAATGTTGAAGTAGAAAAAGTGGAATAATTCAAATATTAAAGAGTAATGATCACAAGCCAACCAAATGAGACTGTAGAATCAGATAAAAAGTAGTAATGAGGCTTTTTACTCTCTCTCTCTCTCTGTGTATTCAGCTCAAAGTTATTCATTAGATATTTTTCAGTTGAAAATACTGTATATCTAATTGTTACCTATGGATAAGAAACCTGGATATTTACAGCAAGGATAGAAAATCTGATTTCAGATTTTGAAAGGAAAACCCTCAGAAAAATATTTGGCCCATTGAATTATAATGTCTTTGCAGGATCAGATGCAACCATGAGTTATACCAGAATCTATAACATCTAGTATAAACAAGTTTAAAAAGTTGTAGTGAACATGACATGTCTTTTGTATGGAAAATTACAATATTTTAAAGAAGAAATAAACTATAAAATTCTTGGTAAAAGTCCAAGAGGAAAACCAAGAATAAGATGAATACCATTAGTCAAGATAATATCATATTGCAATGTCCATAATGAAGAAGTAAGGTCTCAGACATACAGGGTTGGAAGCAATTTTCCAACAATTTTCTTTGGGCTGTACAACCCAAAGCTCAATTTGGGTTGTACAGCCATTGGAAGAAAAGATATAGATGGTATTTCAATATGATCAATTGTGGATGTAAGACATTCTCCAACATACAACCTTGCCAAATACTTAATGTCTAACCAATCATATCAGTAAAACAACTTCATCAGCAAGATAATGGATACCACTATGGTTCCTACAGATATAGTATTGAGTTTAGACATAATGAGTCTTTTTTATTATAGTGCTCAGAAAATAAATGATATTGATATTAGAAGAAGAAACAGTGTTTCTCAAAGTTTGATCTGCAGATCCCTGGGGTCCCAGAGACTCCTTAGGGGGGGGGGGGTCTGTGAGTCAAAACTCTTGATACATTATTTGCCCTTTTTCACTATCATTCTCTCATGAGTGTATAGTGGAGTTTTCTTCATATATTTTGACCAAAATGACATACTGAAACAGGTCGATTAAAGAAACAGATGTTAGAACCCAGCAATCTTCCATTAAGACAAATATTAAAGAGCTTTAGAAATGTAAAACAATGCCATTCTTCTATTTTTTTCCGTTTTTGTTGTTATTTGGAAACTAAAGTTATTTTTCACAAAAAAACATGTTATTTATGTAAACATGTAATGAGTTAATTATTATTTTTAAATGGATTAATAAATAAATATTTTAAAAAAAATATTGGTTTTAATTTCTAATGTGGTAAATACTGACAGATATAACCCATATAAATAAGCTTTTTTTTTTGGCTGGCGGTGGTGGGGGGGTTTCCTTAATAATTTTTAAAGAGCATAAAGAGATTCTGAGACCAAAAAGTTTAAGAACTACTGGTCTAGACAACTTTCAAATTTGCAGACGATACTAAGAAAGTCTAGACTCAGGCTTGTCAATTTCACCTCTCCTAGTTATTAGGCATATGGAATCTTTTAGTATATGGAAACGACCTTGTTCTGCTTAATATGGAAAAATACCACACTAAGGCAGAAATGTGGCTACATTATATTGAGATTTTATTCATCAGGCTAGGATCAACAAACATTTAACAGTTTAACTTCCTTAAATCCTAAAATCCATTTTACACCAAACACTGATGAAAACAGAATACTTCTTTTCTTTGCTCATCTCAGTCACTAACTGTATGGTTTTTTTCATACAACGTAAGTAAATCAGCCATAAGAACACGTGCAAAACTGTTGTTGGTGGTGGTGGACAGCAGATGGCATTGTGTTGCTGGTTTAGAGGTTAGATAGCAGAGATGGCGAGATGTATGTAGTGGAGTAGAGTGCCCTCCCATGATGAGTCCTTGGAGGTACCATATAATAATAATAATTATCAGAAAGAAGTGCTTGTAAAGAATAACTACCATCTGAAAACTATTAATGACATCCTGCAGAAAGTATCAAAATGCTACTGCAAACATGCAAGTAAACACAGACTGCAAAAAAGTGCAGTCATTTTCTATATATTCAGAAAATCACAGATAAAACAGCTAACGTACTAAAACAGTACAACCTCATAGATGACTTTGCATCCATGAAAAAAAACTTCACGAAGCTTAGGTCACTCAAACTACCTCATCTGCCTCTCAATAAAGCCAAATGTATGAAATATTTTGTACATATGATATACAATTATATTGACTGCAGAGAGAAATTTGTATGAAAGAATATTAAGAAAGTAAATTCCATAAAATTTTTAAAATGAATATTAAGAAAAAAAAATAAAAAAGACACTACAAAGGAAATCATCAAGTAATCTGGGAAATAACAAGAATGCCATATATTGCTTAAAAAGTATATTCACACTTAAAGAACTTCTGAAATGATATGTGTAACAAACATTCAGGCATTATTCTAAGCCAACTACATAAAGGACCTAAAATTTGCAGAACTAGGTTATGACAGCATTACAAGAGATAGGACATACTGACAATGAAGCACATGTGGGATGTCACAACACTATGTGCACTATCAGGTTAACAATTATTATTATTATTATTATTATATGGCACTTCAGGGATTCCAAAGACTCACCGAGGGAGGGCACCTACTCTACAGCCCATTCTAACTGCAACTACACCAACGGCATATACCGCCCACCATCACCACTAGTATTTCTGCAGACAATCACAAACATCCATGCCCACAGCCTTTTGGCTGGAGAGCAGATACGCTAACCACTCAGCTTAACAATGATTCCATTAAAATTAATTTGTGTATTAAAATTTGTCCTATTACTATTATATACTTTCAAATTGAAAAGTAACTTTATTCCTGATGAAGTATACCATAAAGAGTGTAAAATTAGTGAATGAATAAATAATTTTTACTATAATAGTTATACCATTGTCATACTGAAATTATTACCTTACTGCTAACTTCTTTTATGTTTTAACTTTGTGAATTTTTTTAATGAATAGTAATGTGAGTGATCTAAGGAATTTTATCTATTTTTATTACCTTTTATATAGAATTTTGTATTTTTATTTATTTACTTACTTTGTATAATCCAGAAAGCCTACTGTGGAGATCAAACACCAAATTTTTCAAGGCACTTCAGGCCTCCAATAAGCAAAATGGTGGTCTCACACAAAGTGATGAAATCCATCTCCCACCCAAAAGCAATCAAATGCCAAAGGTAGAATTCAAACCTGCAGTCTGTTGGCTGGAGAGAAAATATACTAACCATTTGGTTAACGAGGTCAGCATATTAATAATGAATGTATACTATTTTTGTCTAGTAACTCTGTCCTTTATTTTCTACAGAATGAGTCTTGTCAACCTCATTAATAATTTTGAAGAATGCAACCTGAGGTTAGCAAGAGGTTTACAGCATATTATGAAACCAGCTATATAAATAAAACTGTATTTTGTATCTGTTCAAGTTTTCTGGTTTATATCTCATAACAAAATCAACATTCTGAAAACTTTTATTTTTCTCTACTCATTTATACATTTTTATGAGCAAATTAAAGTAGAGAAATCAATTCCTATAATAAATTACAAAAGTGTCTCTTTCACACTAACAGCTAAAATTGTATAAAGAATAGTAAATAAAAGATACCTTCATGAATATCTGTACAAATATGTTTTACTGGTCACAGGTTACACTTATGTTTATAAAGTTGTTTCCAAACAAAGAAAAAAAAAGTGACTTATACAATTTAATTCAGCCTCATTTCAAATTTTAACATTTTTTAAACTTAATTAGATCAGATGATAGTCAAATGCATTTATAAACAATTATTGGTCAGAGAGAAGCAAAAAAAAAAAAAAAAAAAAAAAAAAAAAAAAAAAAAAAAAATTCATTTTTAAATTACAGTATAACATCATTTGTGATAAGTTAAGAGAACATCTCCTTAAAAGCAATGATTAAAGTTAACATTGCATTACAACTTAACTGGACATAACACAACTTTTTCCATTACAAACAGACAATAGATCAATATATAACAAGTATTCTGTACAAATATCAGCATTAGTATTATTTACACAATGTGAAGTTTCACCCCCCCCCTTTTTTTTTTTTTACTAAAGTATCACAATTCATCAATTAAAGGAGTTGCATCTGCAGGAGTGGATTCAATCATTGGGCTAGGAGATGCCCTTATGCTAGACATTGGAGTTCTTGGAGTCATTCCTCCTGGAGTTCGAGATACAACTAATGTTTCCTGTTGTCGTTTCTTTGCCCACTGTTCAGCCATACGCTTCCAATCTGCAGCTGATGGATTGGCATTTCTGAAAGCATTAATCCATCACAACAGTAAATATCAGGATTCTTTATGTATTATGTTATCAATAATTTTCACATTTTAAAAATTATAAATTAAATTTGAATTTAAAACCATAATGATTAAACTACAAGTTCACCAGCACAACACCCCTTTTTTTTTTTTTTTTTTTACTATTGATCTAAAAGATGTGTCACAAGCCATCATCATGGCCTGTAACAGCCAAGTAATCTCCTTCATATTAATCTAATAAAGTCTAGGATAGAGCAATAGATCTCATCTACATAATCTGCTATACCTGTCAACTGCATGTGTTTAGTGGAATAATGTTTATATATCAATAGCAGCTTGAAGTGGAATTCCTACATCACCTCTTAAGAAATATTGTCAACAGAAGCTATTATGTTAAAAGATCTGTCAGTTCTAGATGCCTATACTACTTGTGGATAAATTTCTTTCTTCAGTATGACATCACTTACTGGAGTGGAGATTATTATGGGAAACACAGGTATACTCAGTAAAGACATATGAAATGTCTTTACATTGAGTACATCTGTGTTTCATACGTCCTGTAATAGTGATAACAGTGAGCATCACTAGGTCACAACACTGTTGTACAAAAAAGCAATACTCACTTCCTATGCAGCATCTTATTGAACTGGAGAATTACCATATTTTTTTGTGTATAACACATCCCCATTTATAAGAGAAACCCTACTTTTTCGAACCTAAAATTAAGAAATCAATATTTTAAACATTTCCACTGTCTAATCATAAACTTAGTGGGAGGAGGTCCAAACTGTCTCTCTGAAGCTTTATTTCCATGTTCTTTTGCATAATTGATGACTTTTAACTTGAATTTTGAAGAATATGACAATTGTTTTTTTATTTTCGGACATTTTTATAGGCTAGTGCTCAAAATATTGTTAATGCATTAACTTACCCTGCCAACAAATTGCAGACATATGAATGCTTTCAGAGTTCTGATTGGTTTATTCAGAATCAGCTGTTAATGATGTCAATCGACAAAGTTAACAAAGGCTAGTGATTGGTGGAAGCCAGTTTGCGGAGACAAGGTATCGACAGTTTTGCCATGGCAACTGCGGATCTCTCACCCCCCCCCCATGTATAAGACGACCCCCAATTTTCGGTCTAAAAATTTTAGGGAAAAACATCGGCTTATACATAGAAAAATACGGTATATACCATCCTTGATATCTTACCATGACAAAAACTTTACACCTATACTGCTGTTCACTTTATGTCAGCAAAAACATTAAAAAAAATTCCAACATATATTGTTATCTAACATGGATCATGATCTGCACTTGATCTTTCTGATAGTACAAAAAGCAAAACCAGAGAGATATTCCACAAATCTTTTCAACATTATATCTATCAATAGCTATAAGAAATTACCTAGCAACATTAAATATGTATCTTCAGATCATATACAGACATACCCCGACTTACGCGAATCGGAGTTACGCAGTTTCTTGTATGTACGTATTCCCATCCCGTTTCACCAGTAGTTGTATCTTTCTGGCGCCGGCCGCATTCGCCATTGTCACACATGCTGCAAACAAGCACTGACGTGTTTCACACGGTCTCTATTCATACACGAATTTTAATCTACAAACCTTGTGACTGTTTAATGTTATGTTCTCGATAAAAATTTTATCACATAAAAAAATAATAATGTCGTCCAAAAGAATCAAGTCTGATTCTTCTACAGCTAGCAAGAAAAGGTAAAAAAAAATTAACTTTGGAAACAAAACAACATTATTAAGGATTTTGAAGGCGGAATGAAAATTTGTGAGCTAGCAAAGAAGTTCGATCTACAGGAATCCACAGTAAGAACAATCATGAAAGATAAAGAAAGAATTCTCTCTGCTGTCAAATGCCCAATCATTGAATTCAAGCATAATTCGTAAACGTCATGGGATTATTGGTGAGATGGAAACAATGCTTAAATTATGGTGTGATAATCAAGTGAGAGTAAAAAATTGTTCAGTTGATCAAACGACAATATGTAGCCAAGCCAAGCTGATTTTTGAGAGGCTAAAAGTAGAAGCTTGGGAAGCGGCCAAAGAAGAAAATTCTGTGGCCAGTAATGGTTGGTTCAATTGATTTTAAAATTGTTGTAACTGGCACAGCATCACGGAGATACGACAAGCGCTGATAAAGAGGCTTCGTCTGCTTTTCCTGAGACACTTAAGGCTATCATCGAGGAAGGTAGCTATAGCAGTCAAACCATATTTAATGCAGACGAGACCGGCTTGTTCTCGAAAAAGATGCCTAAGAGAACTTTCATCGCACGTGAAGAAAAAACGTTTCCTGGCTTCCAAAGACTGGTTGACAGTAATGCTTGGTGGAAATGCAGCTGGTGATTGCAAGTTAAAACCTCTCTTAATTTATCGCTCTGAAAAATAAATCTAAAGCTGGCTTGCCAGTGATTTGGAAGTCAAATTCTAAAGTTTGGGTGACAGCTTCTATTTTTGAAGACTGGTTTGGTCACCACTTCATACCTGAAGTTGAACGTTATTGCCAGTTTAAAAAAATTCATTTAAAGTTATGTTCATTATTGATAATGCACCTGGTCACCCTCCTGCAACTTTAATTGATTTTGATCCATGTGTAAAAGTTTCTTGCCTCCAAATACAACCAGCTTGCTTCAACCAATGGACTAAGGAGTTATCAAAACATTCAAAGCGTACTACACACAGCGTTCGTTTGCAAGTCTGAATGAAGCTATGAGGCAAAATGAGCACCTGTCTGTTAAAGAATTTTGGAAACAGTTTAATGTTTTAGATGCTGTAAGGATTATTGGAGATTCTTGGGGTGAATCCCAAAAAACCTTGAATGGTGTCTGAAAAAAACTTTGTCTATCCTTTTTTAAATGCGAAACGGAAATGTTGCAAGAAACTGATCAAGTTGCTGAGGCAATAGAAGAAGTTGTCAACCTTGCCAGGCAATTAGATTTAGAAGTCGACAGTGAAGACGTCAGTGAGCTGTTAGACTCACATAACAAGGAGCTTACAATCAACGAACTCATAGAAATGCATGAGCAAAGCGCTACTGATGAGACTGAAACCTCAGATCCAGTTCAACCAGAAAAGCACATGACAATTGCAAAATTAACAAAGGTCTCAGCTTAATTAAGAAAGGTTTACAGATTTTGGAGGACACAGATTCTAACGAGGAACGAATTGTAGCCACAAGGCAAGGAATAAAAAAATCATTGGCATGCTATGAAGAAATTTTGCGTGACAAGAAAAAGACCTCATGCCGTCAGACGAATCTATTAGATTTTATGAAACCATCGACATAGAAATAACTTTCTTTTTTTTATGTATGAAAAACTACAATTATGTTTATATTTCTTAAAAAAAAAAAAAAAGTGTTTTTGTAAACCTTTGGTCCCAATTAACTAATATTTTGTATGTTTGTATATATAAATTACATGCAAAATTATACCCCGAGTTACGCGAATTCGACTTACGTGCTTTTTGTTGGTCTCACCTACCGCGTAACTTCAGAGTATGACTGTATATTCAAAAAAAGACTGAAGAATTGTGTTATGAAATTAAATAACATTTATTTATACTTCAAATGTGCAATATAAATCAGCAGATAGATAAACAATTATCTATTAGAAATAATTTATGCAAATGAAATGTTTTAACACAAATGAATAATAATCATACTGTCTACATATAAATACATGTGTAACCAGAAGTTACACATGTATTTATATTTATTCTTTTAACAGTTGTAATTGGGTGATATATATATATATATATATATATCACCCAAGTATTTTCTTGTGCTACTGTAGTACACCTCATGTTGTCTTATCTCTTAAAATTACCTTCATTCTTCTATGTATGATGGAAAATTAAGAAGGCAAGACAATTTTGTAACAGCTTTCTGTTCTCCTTTACCATGCATAAATGAGCTGCTCACAATGGTGATGTTACCAACTATAAGATATATGCCAGCTACAAACATTAAAGACTTTCAAAGCTCTGATGCACACCATCGTGACTAGTCATATCAATAATATGAACAACTTGTGTTTTGTGTACTAAAAATTTCAGCTCAGTATGATGACAGCTATGTGACAAAAAAGTTTAACAAGAATCACTAGGTCACGATACTGTTGGTGTTTTAAATTACTAATTATCACAGCTAAACATTTTTGGCTGTTGCATTACAATATAGATAAGAATACTTATCCTACAAAAGTAACACTCTTTTAAATGGTTAGATACAGTACTTACATGATATAGCAAATTGTCATCAGAACAGACCTACTCAGTATAATAAACTGCTGAAAATTCTCACCCAAAGCCTAACAGCATTTGTGTTGGGCTTTGGTTTAGAGAATGGCATTCTAAAAAGAAATTCTCTATAGCATACCTTTCACTCTGATCAGCTATTCCTTTGGTCACCACAGTGACTGGTGACTATTTTATTAGTTTTCTTAGTTCACGTACTAAAAACTGCTAGTTTTCCATCAACAATCAAGTAATTATTTTGTAGACATGACCAATTTGGAGGAGTTGGGGAATGTGCAAGCTAGATATAACATGAGTTACTGTACCCAGTTTTAAACAAAAAAAAGAACCTCTCCTTTCTCTTAATGTGTAAGCAAAACAGTACAGCAAAAATATCATATCACACTAGGCTCAACTATGCCTTTTATGTAAGATAAAAAGCTGAAGTTTTCAGGAGGAAAACCCCTGTCACATGTATAAGAGAATGGCTTCTGTATCTTGAGTTTCAAATAAAGCTCCCTGAGGCCCCACAGACAGGACTCAAATCCAATCTTTATGACCAAAGGTTGGAGATCCTCTTCTGAATTATAGAAGCACTCAAAACTGAATCTAGTCAATAAATTTTAGAATCAAAACCTGTTTGGCAAGGATGACATTAATACCAACATTTAGAGAATGGAGCCATCACGCTATAATAGATATTATGTATTGTGAAATGTTATTAAAATGTCACTGATGTTGCCAAAGGTAGAAGTAATGTTCATAACATCAGACAAGGGAAAAATCAGGTGTTGCAGCCAGACTGATAACTGGATACAGACGAGTGCATTCTATAATTCACAACCATCTGAATACCAAAGCAACTGAACAGAAAATCACAAAATACCGGTAACCCTCATATAATGCGGTACTTATACAACGCAGTTTTGATATAACACGGTCTACAAATTGTAGTAACCCTTTATCTTTTCATATATTTTCACTGTGTGACTTAAAATCAAATTTTATCTTCATTATTGTGTCTGCCCGTATTGCTCATTAGCAAATTTATATTAGGAGAAATACCCTTTAGCATGCATGTACATATTTTCTTCGTGTCAATTGGTTACCGTATAAAGTGTTTACTGTTGAAAATTGTCTTCGTTTTTTGCCAGGAAAGTGAATTAAAAATCATAAGTGTCTTAATCTCAAGCTGAGCACTTTATTTTCTGGTGAGTTACATACATAATTAATATGTAATGCTTTTTTATGTAAAAAAATAATTTTTATAGTAATGGCCACTAAAACTGCAATGAAAGGGGAAAAAAAAACATTGAAAAGAAAATTCATCGCTCTCAAAAAAAAAAAAAAATTAAAATCTTGGATTGGTTGAAAAATGAAAAAAAAAACAGTTGTTGCAAGGCCTTTGAATTTAAATGAATCAACAATTCAACAATCAAACAAAATGAACATAATATCTGAGAAAGTGTTACTGCTGAGTCAATGGTAAGTGCAAATAAGTGATGCGACATTCTAATGGAAAAAAATGGAGAAATCTCTAATGATTTGGATAAAAGATTGCACTCAAAAGAAAATTCCTTTGGATGGAAATCTCATTAAACAAAAAGCTCTCCAAGTTTATAAACATTTAAAAGAACTTGATCAAGATTCTTCAGAAGATGGCTCTCAGCATGGAATTTTGTGACAGTAAGGGTTGGTTCGAAAACTTTAAAAAGCCTTTTTCTTTGCATAATCTTAAAATCCAGGGAGATTCAGCATCAGCAGATGTAGAAGCTGCCCAAAAATACCCAAGAGAACTTTTAAAAATCATTGAAGAAGGTGGTTATAGTGCAGACCAGGTGCTCAATGCGGATGACTCTAGGTTATATTGGAAAAAAAATGCCAAAACGCACCTATATTTTGAAAAATGAAAGATCAGCTCGTGGAAAGAGATTACATGGCAAAAACAATGTTTAGTAACCGATCCTCAAATCCTTGTGCTGTGAAAGGGCTCGACAAGTCCACCCCTACCTGTTTATTGGCAGGCAAAAAACATGGGTTACAGCTAGAATGGTTGAAAATTGGTTTTTCAAGTGTTTTGTACCCGATAGAAAGTTACACAAAGAAAAAAATTATCGACTTCAAAATTCTACTAATTTTAGATAACATACCAGGCCACCCAACAAATTTAATCCGAATATTAAAATAACTTTCTTCTGCCTAATACTACTTCATTTATTCAACCGCTCAACCAAGGAATAATATCAACATTTAAGTCATATTACATTTGTCGAACATTCCAATTAATTTTGAAAAAATTGAATCTTATCCAAACATGACACTGCCTCAAGCGTGGAAAGAGATTTCAATGTTGAATTGTGTGAAAATTATTTCTCTGTCCATTAAGGAATTACAACTCTCTACACTGAATACTTGCTGGAAAAAAATATGGCCTTTCACTCATAAATAAAAAACATCTACGAAATGTTAATTTGAAGACAGTGATGATGATTAAAATATGCACTTTATTTTATTTTGCTTGAAACATTTATGCATTATGAGCAATGAAGTTTATGTATGATTTGTCATTTTTATAATTTCATACTATGTATTTGTTTCATAGTTTATATGTTTACTTAACTTACATGAATTACCCGAATTAAATAAAAATATATTTTTGTTGGATGTCGTTGTTTATATAATTAAAAAAAAAAAAAAAAAACTGAACATAACTACTTTTTTCTATGTGATCTGAGTTTCACATAATGCAATTTATATAATGCAGCATTTCTATGGAACCTAATATCCGTGTCATACAAGATTACCTGTATTTGGAAATTGTATCTATCATGGCTTTCTAGACCAGCGCTTCCCAATCTGTGGGCTGTGATCCCCCCTGCCCCCCAGCCTTTAGTTTTGTTGAGGGGGGTGTAATAATGAAAACAAATTAAAAATGTTTTAAGACTAAGTGTTGCATGTCAAATGTGTATGTAAGATGCTAATAATGTAATATTTGCATTTGATTTTTGCAATATTCGCTGTGTATGTTTTGTAATTGAATATAAATATAATAAATATTATAATAGTATGTATGTATTACAATTTTTTTTTCGATGGGTGGGCATGAAATATTTACATTTTTCCAAGGGGGGGGGGGGAGACTGAGGGCCTTTATATCCATAAGTTTGGGAAGCACTGTTCTAGACAATATATTCACAAGGAATGAAATAAAATATATCTTGATAAACATTGAAGTAAACCTTTTGTAGCAATCCCAACACTTTCCTCTATTTTGTAAAAGATTCAAGTTCAGTTTCCAGTAGTAAACTGACAAAAATCATCTGTGCCCTCTTTCTCCCTCAATTCTCATCATAATCAAATTCCTGACATGTACCCTCAAGGAGTATACAGGACCTTAACAAGGACCAACTTTTTCCTTTTTCATTGTGTTAGCTGCTTCCTCTAAAGTCTCAAAAAATTCCTCCACTTCTACCTTCGTAGAACCTTCTGTGGGACCATAGGCACAAATGAATCTCATTGTCCAGTTCCCCATTCGAATATTTCCCCACATCAATCTACTTAATATTGCCCGCCATTCAAGAAGATTAGTCTTGTATTTAGTGTTGAATACTATAGGTACTCCTTCTTTTCCTGGAATATACCATTTTGTATTTATTGCTCAGAAAGATCTTAACCAGTTTTTGTCTTTCAGTCACCTTTATCATGTCAATTTGGTACTTATACAATTTCTCAGCTAGCTCCATTTCTTTGCCGTTCAGGCTTCTTATGTTGAGAGAACCAATCATGAACCCTGAAGATGTTGAGTTGGGGTGTGTTTCAGGATTTGTTGCAGTAGCTGACTGCAAAAACAATGGGGCCTTGTTTAACTGAGTGATGATCCATCCGGCATGAAATTCTGTCATGTTGTACCATCATTTTATATTGCAGTTTAAGCCAAAGCGACTAAGAAGTCAGATAAATCCGAAATTGCCAGTCCATCCTCATTCAATCAGTATTCAGGTAGATACCTAACAGGGTGTACCACGAGAAGGTGAGGATTGGACATTAGGTCAGAAGCCCTGATCGGTTCTCTGCATTCCCTTTAAAGACTATGTGGAGGTCTCCTCTCAATTATACAGCTTTGATCCTTAAGCACCCCTATTAAAATTATTAATAGTAATAATTTTAGATGACACTAATTTAATCTTTGCCAGTATGTTTCTTCTTTTTTTTCTTATTATTATTAAGTGAGACTTCCAGAGAGTCAGGGACTCATCATGGGAGGGTACATACTATCTGCACCAGCTGTCATACATATTCTTGAATTCATTCATACTACTTGCACACAACATCCACTTGCAATCGATTCTAATCATTCACCACTATATGAGAGAAAAATCTAGCTTCCACCCTCTTCTTGACAACCTTCATTCTCAACTTCCAAGGATGCCTTTTCATTTGCTTTCCCCATCCTCTATAAAATGAAAAATTCCATGTATTGGTATCCTGTATAACCCTTTCAGAAGTTTGTAAATATGAATCACATCACCCCTCTTTCTCCTCTTTGCTAGTGTCTGCAGGCTACAAATTCTCAATGTCTTCATAATCAGTACTCCACAATCTTGATATCATTTTTAACACTTTCTCCATTATAATAAGAATCAGCATGGAAACCAGGAGACCATACTGGTTTCCATGCTGATTCTTATTACAATACTTCACTTGGACTGTATAAGTCCAAGTGAAGTCTTATTAAGGCCTCATAAAGAGACAAAATAGCTTCTTTTTCAGTGCCAAGGTTCATTTCAGCATTGCAATTATCTTCTGAGTTGAATTTGCAATCTTTGCTATATGGCTTTTGAACTTCAACTTCCTGTCTACTAAAACTTCAAGATCCTTGGCCTGATCAATTTCCTTCTAGTATAATCCCACCAATATAATATGGCACTGGATATTCAATCTGCATGACTTTACATTTACTAACATTGAACTGAGAGTCATTTTTAAATGCCCACAATTCCAGCTCCATTCTTGATTACCCTGCCTATTTTTGCATCATCAGCAAACAACACTGTGTCACATGTCAAATACTTCCTAATGTCATTAATGTATAGAGTGAGCAACAATGGATCAAGAACTGATCCTTGTGATACACCACTGGTTACCTAAAATCTTGCAGACCCAGATCCTTCATATACCACTTTTCTGATATGTCAGTCAGCCTTCTTATTCACACCAATATTTTATAATCCAATCCTATATCCTTCAATTTATAGAACAGTCCTCCATGATGTATTCTGTCAAATGCCTTAGCAAAGTCCAAAAGTATGACAGTATATCCATTCCCCTTGTCTAACTCAACTGTACCATTATTACAGAATGTGAGCAAGTTGTTCAAACATCACTTACCTTTAGTAAACCCATGCTGTTCATTGCTGATGAACAGCATGGGTTTAATGTTGGTGATGTAAACCTCCCAAATTTGGGAGGCTTACATCAGCAGACCTTCAGCCCAACAGCCAAGAACACCTACATAGCCTGCTAAGGGGACACCATCAAGACTTTTAGGATAACAATAGCTTCATCACTTCATTCTCAGTTGTAGTGCTTACGTGCACGTGTCTTTTTTGCAAGTTCCTTTTGAAGATGGCAACGTGATGTTGCCAAAATATTGGAAATATTTATTGAAGTGTAATTTAATTTATATTCTTATCTACATTGTCAACCTCAGGGGCTCACTTTAGTGAGTATGGGTGTGGCAAACCCGAGGTACCTGATGCTGGACCATGCCTTACTTCATGTAATATACATCTGTTATATTATCTGTAGACTGGTCCCTCCTCTTCCTCCCTTGCTTCTTTCTTTCTTCTCTTCTTGCTCCTTCCCCCAAATGCTATTAGAGTATTCGAGGGGAATCTTTCCTATCTTTCTATGTCATTTCGTCTTGTGCTAACAGGACATTATCAAACACTGTAACACGATCAGGCCATCAAAAAAAATGTTCATACCGCATCGTCCGTCGTGCGGGTTACCAAGGGACACGTTTGGGTTTTAGGCAGAGGGACCCATTCGAAAAACTCTCCTCAGCACTCTGCTAGAGGAAACTTCATCAATGGGCCTGATACCCGTTTGGGGAGGTGTTTAGGGACAGTGCAAAGAAATGGTTCTGCAAAAGGACGGAAATGGCAACGACAACGGCACCAGACTATGGCTTTAGGCAACTGGAACATCTTCTCTCTCTGACAGGGAAGGAGTTGGAACTGGTTGAGGAAGCCAAGTGCTACTGGCTAGACTTAGTCGGGCTTTCTTCAACCAAGAGGAGAGGCTCTGGAACTGTCGACCTGGATAAGGGGTGGAAGCTCTACCACTGGTGTGAGCCTGACAATGTCTGCTCAGGCGAGTGTGGGGATACTCACAAGCCCCCAGCTGCCAGACTGTGTTGCTGAGTGGATCCCATTGGGGGAACAGGTATGTGTGTTAAGGCTTCAGATGAAAAACTATGATTTGGCTGTGGTGCAAGTCTATGCACCTAATCTGGAGTCAGAATACTCTGTCTTCCTAGAGGAAGTGGATGCTGTTTTTGACAGGGTGGCAGACATGGAATCAGTCCTGCTAATGGGTAACTTCAATGCACATGTTGGAACAGATGACCAGACATGGAGGGGTGTGGTAGGGAGGAACGGTGCCCCTGACCTTAACGCGAATGGGTTGAAATTATTGGACTTCTGCTGTATTAACAGCTGGTCCATAATGAATACCTTCTTCCAGCACCGAGAAGTCCATAAATATATCTGGTACAGGGATACACTAGAACAAAGGTCTCTGATTGACTTCTTTATAGTCTCAGCAGACTTATTTTCCTCAGTGTTGGATGTTCGTGTGAGAAGAGGAGCAGAACTGTCAACTGACCACCACCTTGTGTGCACTCTATGGCTTCAGAAACCAGATGCTACCATCAACGCTGGTAGGCCTGAGCAGCTATACCGCGTGAAATGGGAGACATTGGAAAATGAGGCTGAGGAAGAATTTTGCAGATGACATTTCCTCCAGGTTCAAAGAGATTCCCAAGCATACTGCAGATGTTGAGGAGGAATGGAAGCTGTTCAGAACAGCTGTCACTGCCTCTGCACTCTCATGGTGTGGCAATGAGCAGTGAGAAAAGGACACCTTGGTGGAACCAAGAAGTCCGAAAAACTGTCCGGGCAAAAAAGGAGTCCTACCTAACATGGCTTAGAGTCAGGTCACCTGAGATGCGTTTGCGGTATACTGAGGCACGAAAATCTGCTGCTAAGGCAGTAAAGACAGCAAAGCAGAAGGCTTGGGAATCCTTTGGAGAAAGATTAGACTCATCCTATGCAAATGCAAACAAAGTATTCTGGCAGACCATCTGCCGCCTTCGAGGGAGGAAATCGTGCACAGCAAGGGCAATTAAAGCCTCTGATGGTGCACTTTTAACAACCGAAAAGGATATCCTCCACAGATGGAGGGAATACTTTGAGAGCCTTCTTAACTTGGGTGGCCCAGCAGTTGTGGATGGACATCCAAGAGGTGCAGATCGGGGCAATGACTAGTCTCACAGCAGAAGAGGTCCATTTAAGCAATAAAATCGCTAAAATCGGGCAAGGCTGCTGGTAATGATGAAATTCGGCCCAAAATGCTAAAAGTCTTAAATCGAGACGTTGTTCTCTGGCTGATTCGAGTGTGTCAGGCTGCTTGGATATCTGGGAGAGCACCAAAGCAATGGCAGACAGGCATAATAATACTAGTCTTTAAGAAGGGTGACCAAAAGGATTGCAGTAACTATCGTGGCATCTCTCCGCTCAGCCTGCCTGAGAAAGTGTATGCTTGGAAAGGCGGTGCAGGAGCATAGTTGAGTCAAAGTTCCAGGAAGAACAATGTGGCTTTCATCCTGGTAGAAGCACAACTGACCAAATCTTCACTTTAAGGCAAGTCTTTGAGAAATCTTGGGAATATGCCAAGAATGTCTACACATGTTTTGTGGACTTGGAGAAGGCATATGACCGGGTTCCTTGGGATAAGCTTTGGCAAGCAGTACAGGAGTATGGAGTGGATGGTCAACTATTAGCTGCCATCAAGTCCCTGTATGAATGCCCTGAGTTTTGTGTCAGGGTAAACAGCAAAGTCTGAACCTTTTATAGTCTCTGTTGGCCTCTGCCAAGGGTGTGTTCTGTCACCCCTCCTTTTCATAATATTTATGGACTGGATTGATAGGCACAGCCAAGGCAGTGAGTGTGTCAGAATTGGAAAATGTAGCATTGGACGTCTGCTTTTTGCAGATGACCTCCAGCAGACCCCGGATAGGTTTGTAGCTGTTTGTGCAGATGCCGGAATGAAGATCAGTGTGGCCAAAATTGAAACATTTGTGGTCTCAAGACAACCATCCCAGTGCACTCTAAATGTAAGTGGAGTCCCAATGAGGCAGGTGGAGAAGTTTAAATACCTTGGGTCCATATTCACGAATGATGGAAAATGGGACGTAGAGCTAGATACTCGAATTGGCTTAGCAAGCTCAATATTGCGGGAGCTTGGCCGTTCGGTAGTATTGAAGCGGGGGTTAAGCCAGAAGGCAAAGCTGGCTGTCTTCAATACAGTTTATGTCCCCATCCTCACCTATGGTCACGAGAGTTGGGTAATGACCCGAAAGAATGCAGACACGAATCCAAGCGGCTGAAATGAGGTTCCTTCGAGGGGTTGCGGGGCTGACAAAACTCAAACAGAGTCAGAAGCTCTGCAATTCAGGAAACCCTCAATACTCAACCGCTGCTTCTCCGTGTTGAGAGATCACAGTTATGTTGGTACGGGCACCTGGTCAGAATGCCTCGAGAGGCTCCCTCATTGCCAAGCCAGAGGGTGGAAGGCCAAGGACTCGCCGGATAGATTATATCCGAATGGGTGGACACGTTTGGGAATCCCACCAGAACACCTGAGCTTGGTGACAGAGGATCATGACCATTGGAAGTTCCTCTTGCAGCTGTTGCCCTCACAACCCAATTAGGAAGAGTGGGCCTTGAAGATGTATGTATCTACATTGTCAATTCCTTAAATGAGTTAGTAATGCATAACCAATGCATAAGCTTGTCTACGAGAATATGGTTAATATAATGACTGCACTCATTAACAAAATGAAGACAGTTGGTTAAAATATGACTGATGGTTAGCCCAGCGCAACAGAACTCACACACATCACCTTCAATAGGAAGCAGTGTGTAAAATGACTATGACTTATGCACAGCTGAACAAGAAAAACTTCCTCATTGCATTCCTTGCACTCATCAACAAAATGAAGACAGTTGGTTAAAATATGACTGATGGTTACATCAATACAAAACACATGCATGTCATCACCCTTCAATAGGAAGCAGTGTGTAAAATGACTATGACTTATGCATAGCTGAACAAGAAAAACTTCCTCTTTGCATTCCTTGTGTAGAGTGCCACAATTTAATTTCAGGCATGCTTTGATAGAGTATTATTAGTCTCTCTGTTCAATGATGACTGTCACTGGGATAAAAGCTTGTGCTTGATGATCTACTAGTAATCAGTGTATGGAACAGGCAGATGGTGGAAGCTCAAGAAATGAGCTGACCTAGCTCAGTATTTGCAGCCTCATTTCCTTTATCCCAGTGTGGCTTGGAATCCAACAGAAGCATACATACAAGTGTAGCTCCATAAATGAGAAAGGGCATGTTGGATTTGAGAGAGAGCAGTGGATTTCTGTAGTTGTAGTCTCATCCCTTATAAGGAACTCTGTATATAGTATACTATTGATAGTGGTACAATCTTATGTAGTTTAATCAAGTTCTGTAGCATAGAACTTGCATTAAACAACTTTACTCAGCAGTAAAGTTGTTACATTCTAGTGGGATCCAAAAGGATATCGTGAGAAGACAACAGAAGATTCCACTAATCCTCTGATTTTGAACAAGCACAAAATTAGAGTATTTGATTCTATAAGCTTGAAAGAGCTGCTGGTAGACAACAGAAAGTTGGAAAATTTGTATGGTCTGCAGAAAGAAAAGCTACAGGGTGGAAATGTATTTAGTAGTGTATGTGCTGTGTTGTCTATTCCAATGAGCATCTGTCTGCAAAAAAAAAAAAAAAAAAAAAAGGACTGTATGGCAATCTGACAGGCGTTGCATAGATTCTCCCACAGTGAGCAAAAATAATTGGCCACAAGAGATGTCCTGGCAGGGAATTTATTTTTAGCATATAATAGACAGCTGTTGCCATCAAAGTGACAAAGGTGTTTCATTTGGCCCAATGAACAGACTGGGAAGTTCGAAATGCTTCAGTTGCTATTCTTAGCTTAATGGTGAATAGAGTCTAGCTTCACATGGTACTCTTTGTGTGGCAAGAGCATACATCTGGGAGTCAATGAAGTTTGGATCTAATCAGTGCTCTGCACAAATGAACCAAAGAACACCTGTCAACACTCCAAGAGGTGGAAAACAGGGTGTGAAGGATGTTCATCGCTTTGCTCACTTATCTCGCAACTGATGTCTATGAGGGAGGAAAGCGAGTTGTCAAATATGAGTTCAGAGAACTTGGCTTCTAGTGCAACTGGGATTAAAGTTTGTCTTAGTATAAGTTCAGGGTCAGGATGATCACATTTGCAGCAAAAGCACACAAATTTTCTGCTATGAAAATCTAAGCCCATTTGCAAGTGATCATTTTTGAAATATGTTTAATGGTTTGATGCAGCTATCTTACTATGATCCTCATATTACATGAATGACAGAAGATGGTGAAGCCACCCATAGAGGGCATCACTTATAGATGGAAGAAGTTGTTCGGTTACTGAAGTAACTTTGCAAGTGATCTTTGATTGCAAAAACAATGACACTAGAAACTAAACCTTGTGGGACCCCCCCCCCCTTGGGTAAATGGTTGTGTGAGAGTTGTTCCTACGTGTATGGGAGTGAACATTTCCTGTGATACCGTTTTACATATCCAACCATGTACTGCATCATGGATATCACAATGGAGCAAGCTGACTAGCCCACCATCTTTACTTTAACAGAATTCGATTCTGTGACAGCTCATTTATCAGTGATGCAGTGAACCACTTGATAGAGAGTGTATTATGTAAGCTGCAACAACTGTGATTCCTAAAACATCTAGTTGGTTTCCACATTTCCCTAAGCCACATTTGAGTGATGATTGCACGGTGGCCAGGGAAGCTCAGAACTTTCCTGGCCATTGTGCAATCAGTGAAAGATACTCATTGAGTATCTTTCACTGATAACCCACAACAACAAACCTCATTGCTTTCAAGCATGCTCAAGCCTGAACAAGACACATCTGTTGTCAAAGCAAGAAGGAATCTCGGATCCAATATATATCTTCTATGACAAGAGTGTATTGCAAAAATTAGATTTAGAAAAATATTTTAAAATCTTTTCTAAATTTAAAAAGTTAAAAATATTAAAGGCAGATATACCATCCACCAGACTTTATTCTTGAACATAATGGATACACAGTTGCCAACCCGACAGCAATTGTCAGCACACTCGGGAAGCAGTATCTACTTAACTCCACTGAGTTCCTTACCCATAAAGACAATATAGGGAGAGAAAATAAAAATCAGTTTTCTTAGCATGATACTGAAGAATACAATAGGCTATTCACAAAAGAAGAAATGAAAGCTGCTTTGCTTAAATATCTCGCGACTGCTATGATTTTGGTCTGAGAAGGAAATTTTCCTCCTTTTATCAAAAATTTTTTATTCATCTGAATCTTCCAAGTCGGAGTAGGAACAACTCTCACACAACCATTTACCCAGGGGGGGGGTCCCACAAGGTTTAGTTTCTAGTGTCATTGTTTTTGCAATCAAAGATCACTTGCAAAGTTACCTCAGTAACCGAACAACTTCTTCCATCTATAAGTGATGCCCTCTATGGGTGGCTTCACCATCTTCTGTCATTCATGTAATATGAGGATCATAGTAAGATAGCTGCATCAAACCATTAAACATATTTCAAAAATGATCACTTGCAAATGGGCTTAGATTTTCATAGCAGAAAATATGTATGCTTTTGCTGCAAATGTGATCATCCTGACCCTGAACTTATACTAAGACAAACTTTAATCCCAGTTGCACTAGAAGCCAAGTTCTCTGAACTCATATTTGACAACTCGCTTTCCTCCCTCATAGACATCAGTTGCGAGATAAGTGAGCAAAGCGATGAACATCCTTCACACCCTGTTTTCCACCTCTTGGAGTGTTGACAGGTGTTCTTTGGTTCATTTGTGCAGAGCACTGATTAGATCCAAACTTCATTGACTCCCAGATGTATGCTCTTGCCACACAAAGAGTACCATGTGAAGCTAGACTCTATTCACCATTAAGCTAAGAATAGCAACTGAAGCATTTCGAACTTCCCAGTCTGTTCATTGGGCC
Organism: Typopeltis vanoorti; assembly: GCF_054136105.1. Lineage (NCBI taxonomy): Eukaryota > Metazoa > Arthropoda > Arachnida > Uropygi > Thelyphonidae > Typopeltis > Typopeltis vanoorti. Next base: position 73,289,991 of record NC_143559.1, read on the forward strand.
AAATGAAACACCTTTGTCACTTTGATGGCAACAGCTGTCTATTATATGCTAAAAATAAATTCCCTGCCAGGACATCTCTTGTGGCCAATTATTTTTGCTCACTGTGGGAGAATCTATGCAACACCTGTCAGATTGCCATACAGTCCTTTTTTTTTTTTTTTTGCAGACAGATGCTCATTGGAATAGACAACACAGCACATACACTACTAAATACATTTCCACCGTGTAGCTTTTCTTTCTGCAGACCATACAAATTTTCCAACTTTCTGTTGTCTACCAGCAGCTCTTTCAAGCTTATAGAATAAAATACTCTAATTTTGTGCTTGTTCAAAATCAGAGGCCTAGTGGAATCTTCTGTTGTCTTCTCACGATATCCTTTTGGATCCCACTAGAATGTAACAACTTTACTGCTGAGTAAAGTTGTTTAATGCAAGTTCTATGCTACAGAACTTGATTAAACTACATAAGATTGTACCACTATCAATAGTATACTATATACAGAGTTCCTTATAAGGGATGAGACTACAACTACAGAAATCCACTGCTCTCTCTCAAATCCAACATGCCCTTTCTCATTTATGGAGCTACACTTGTATGTATGCTTCTGTTGGATTCCAAGCCACACTGGGATAAAGGAAATGAGGCTGCAAATACTGAGCTAGGTCAGCTCATTTCTTGAGCTTCCACCATCTGCCTGTTCCATACACTGATTACTAGTAGATCATCAAGCACAAGCTTTTATCCCAGTGACAGTCATCATTGAACAGAGAGACTAATAATACTCTATCAAAGCATGCCTGAAATTAAATTGTGGCACTCTACACAAGGAATGCAAAGAGGAAGTTTTTCTTGTTCAGCTGTGCATAAGTCATAGTCATTTTACACACTGCTTCCTATTGAAGGGTGATGACATGCATGTGTTTTGTATTGATATAACCATCAGTCATATTTTAACCAACTGTCTTCATTTTGTTGATGAGTGCAAGGAATGCAATGAGGAAGTTTTTCTTGTTCAGCTGTGCATAAGTCATAGTCATTTTACACACTGCTTCCTATTGAAGGGTGATGTGTGTGAGTTCTGTTGCGCTGGGCTAACCATCAGTCATATTTTAACCAACTGTCTTCATTTTGTTAATGAGTGCAGTCATTATATTAACCATATTCTCGTAGACAAGCTTATGCATTGGTTATGCATTACTAACTCATTTAAGGAATTGACAATGTAGATACATACATCTTCAAGGCCCACTCTTCCTAATTGGGTTGTGAGGGCAACAGCTGCAAGAGGAACTTCCAATGGTCATGATCCTCTGTCACCAAGCTCAGGTGTTCTGGTGGGATTCCCAAACGTGTCCACCCATTCGGATATAATCTATCCGGCGAGTCCTTGGCCTTCCACCCTCTGGCTTGGCAATGAGGGAGCCTCTCGAGGCATTCTGACCGGGTGCCCGTACCAACATAACTGTGATCTCTCAACACGGAGAAGCAGCGGTTGAGTATTGAGGGTTTCCTGAATTGCAGAGCTTCTGACTCTGTTTGAGTTTTGTCAGCCCCGCAACCCCTCGAAGGAACCTCATTTCAGCCGCTTGGATTCGTGTCTGCATTCTTTCGGGTCATTACCCAACTCTCGTGACCATAGGTGAGGATGGGGACATAAACTGTATTGAAGACAGCCAGCTTTGCCTTCTGGCTTAACTCCCGCTTCAATACTACCGAACGGCCAAGCTCCCGCAATATTGAGCTTGCTAAGCCAATTCGAGTATCTAGCTCTACGTCCCATTTTCCATCATTCGTGAATATGGACCCAAGGTATTTAAACTTCTCCACCTGCCTCATTGGGACTCCACTTACATTTAGAGTGCACTGGGATGGTTGTCTTGAGACCACAAATGTTTCAATTTTGGCCACACTGATCTTCATTCCGGCATCTGCACAAACAGCTACAAACCTATCCGGGGTCTGCTGGAGGTCATCTGTGGAAGAGCTAAGCAGAACTGGGTCATCTGCAAAAAGCAGACGTCCTAGGAAAAAAGGAATTATATGGGCAAACTTCGAAATGGGGACATGGACAATGAAACTCATTTGTGACTATGGTCCCCCACAGAAGGTTCTTCTAAGGAAGAAGTGGATGAATTTTTTGAGTCATTAGAACAGGCAGCTGACATAAAGAAAAGGAAAAAATGGGCCTTGCTGAAGATCTGAACAGTAGTGGGAAATGAATCCTGGAAGACATATAGGAACATTTTGGGAAAATTCGGAGAAAAGGGCCAAGCTAATAATAATGGTAAATACTTACTGGACTTTGGATCATGACACAGACTAGTCATTATTAACACCAGGTTTCAACATAAAGATGTGCACAGTTCACATGGAGAGAAGACACAAGAAATAAGAAAAGTCTCATTGACTATGTCAATGTTGATAGTGATATCATAAGGCTGGTTCAGGATACAAGAGCATACTGAGGATTTGAAATTAAACGTGACCATTACTTAGTACTAAGCAGGATAAAAATGGATATCAGATTGAAAAAAACAGTATATAAAGTTTTAAAAAGAATTAAAGTTGAGCAACTTTTACAAGCAGATTGTAGACTTGACTATACAAACATTATTGGAAAAAAAAAAATTAAGCAAATTGAAAACAATTTGTTTCCCTCCACTCTTATTCATCATTTATATGTATTATATGATGGAAGAAAGTGGTATCAGACCTGATATTAGGATTGGAGATGTGAAACTTAGCTCTCTGATTTATGTAGATGATGTCATACTCCTAAACAAATATAGTGCAAGTCTCAAGGATTCACTAACTAAATTGAATAACAGTTGCAACAAATTTGGCATGAAAATCAGCAATAAAAAGAAGAAAACTATGAAAATAAGCAGTAGCATAGAAAACTTCAACATGAATTCTTGATCCTATAGAACAGTGTTTCTCAACCTTCAGATATCCGTGTGTGCCCATTCTTAAATTTATTATTACCAAGTACCCCTTATTATCATCATCATCAAATTCCTGTACACCCTCAAGGGGTGTACAGGATATGATAGTACTACATAAAAAATTTACATCATTACTAACTTCCTATCTACAATTTTCCTCCAAATCAGTCTGTTACTTGTCAAGACTCCAACATTATCACACCTTATATTTCTATCGTCTAAGGCACTTTGTACCGTATCAATCCACCAATATCTTGGTCTTCCTCTGGGTCGTTTTCCTGCCAACCTGGCAGAGAACACTTATTTTGCTAATCTTTCCTCACCTATTCTGTTTAAGAATGGGCGAGGAAATCTCATACCACCTGAGATTAGCTCTGCTAACGCATTCCTGGATGCCGACAATGTCAAGTTCTTTCCTAATATCCTCGTTTGTAATATGATATTGCCATTGATGCCTGGTCTTTGGTCAAGTGTTTTACTTCTGACCCAGCTCTCAGATCCATAAGTTAAAACTGTCTTGTACACAGCTAATTTAGCATTCCGACTAATTTCTCTCTTATTCCATATGAATTTATTCAATTGACTTCCTACCATACCAGCTATGTTGATTCTGTTGTCTATTTCCATATATAATTTACCATCTTCACTAAAAATTGTGCCTAAGTAGCTGAAATGTTTTGCTTGTTCCACAGGTTCTCCATTCACAATGCAGTTGATATTTTCAATGTTTCTGCCTATTTTCATTGTCTTTGTCTTTTTATTGCTGACCTTCATGCCATATCTATAACAACAGTTATTCAATTTAGTCAGGGAATCTTCAAACTTGTAGCGGATTTATTTAGAAGTATAACATCGTCCACAAAGAGCTGACATTAACATTTCCAATTTTGATATCATGTTTAATACCACTTTCCTTCATAATGTGATCCATATAGATAATGAATAACAGAGGGGATAATGGACATCCTTGTCTCACACCAGATTTAATATTAAACCATCTTCCTGCACTTTCTTCAATTCTGACTGCTGATTTACAACTCAAATAAAGAATAAGTATTGCTTGATATAATGCCCCATTGACACCATATAACAGTAGTGTTTTGAATAGCTTCTATCTTGGCACCTTGTCATATGCCTTTTCCAGATCGACAAAACTTAAATACAGATCTTTGTTATATTCCCATGCTTTTTTAACTAATTGTAAAGTGAAGATCTGATCCTGACAGCCTCTATTTGACCTGAAACCAGCTTGTTCTTCACCAAGCTTTTCTTCCACAATTTTTCTCAACCGTTTCTCAAGTTAATGGCATAAATCTTGCCCGGAACACTCAGTAGGGAAATACCTCTGTAATTCTCACATTCAGTTTTATTTCCCTTTTTATATATGGGTACTATTACAACTCTAATCCAATCATCAGGAATTTGTCCCTCTGTCCAGGCCTTCTGAACTATGCAGTGCAGCCACTGTAAGACTTTTATACCACCGTACTTCAGCATTTCTAGTCGAGTATCATCTACTCTTGCTGCCCTTCCACAATTCCAGCCTTTGATGGCTTTTTCTAAAGTATGGATATGTATTCCTGACTGTATGCGTGGTGAGTGTTTTTTTATCACTGCTTGTTTCATTCAACAATTTTTCAAAGTAATTACTCCATACTTCAAGGATATCTTTTTCTCCTGTTTTCATGTCACTTTATCATCTCTAACTCCTTTTACAGCACTCTTTCCTCCATTTCTAAGCTTCTTCAACAACCACCAATATCTTACCACCTTCTTGATATTTATTTTTTATGTTCTTGTCAAAGTCCTCCCATGACTTCTTGTTTTAGTTTTACACAGTGTTTAGCTTTCTTACATTTGTCTCTGTATTCTCTAGCTGCCAGGAACTTTTGATATGCTTTCTTCTTTTCCTTCACTGCCTCTTTAACTTCCTGTTTCCACCATGGAGTTCTGATTTTTCTATCCTTTCTGACAATCTCACCACATACCTCTCTGGCTGAATCAATCAGGGTTTTCTTCAAGGTTTGGTTCTTGTTCTCAAACTCTTTCATTTTTTTCCCAATAATCTTTGTGTATTTTAGTCTACACTTCACATCCAATCACTAGCCTTTGTTAATTCTATCGATTGATGTCATTAACAGCTGATTCTGAATAAACCAATCAGAACTCTGAAAGCATTCATACGCCTGCAAGTCGTTGGCGGGGAAAGTTAATGCATTACCAATATTTTGAGCTTTAGCCCATAAAAATGTCTGGGAAAAAAAAAAAGATTGTCATATTCTTCAAAATTCAAGTTAACAGTCATCAATTTCAAAAAAGAACATGGAAATAAAGCTTCAGAGAGACAGTTTGGAACTCCTACCACTGAACATATTAGGCAGTAAAGATGTTTAAAATATTGATCTTAATTTTGGGTTCGAAAAAGTAGGGTTAGTCTTATACATGAAAAAAACGGCAATTCTTTTTTTCTTAATAATGATTCCATGCACTAATAATGCATAGCTGAAAATTGCCATGAACCCCCCCCCCAAAGATCTTTCATGTACCCCAGGGTGCACGTACCACACTTTGAGAAACACTGCTATAGAACAAATAAAATATTTCAGCTATTTAGGCATAGATTTTAGTGAAGATGGCAGGTTAAATCTGGAAATAGACAACAGAATAAGCAAAGCTGGCATGAAATATCCAGCTTTGCTTATTCAGCTGAATAGATTTATATGAAATAAGAGAGAAATTAGCCAAAACATCAAACTCGCAGCATACAAGATGGTGTTCAACCCAGTTTTAAGTTATTATCTGAGAGCTGGGTTAGCACTTGATAAAGCACTTGATCAGAGACTGGGGACCACAGATATGAGGACAAGGAGAAGAATTAAGGGAGTGAACTGATGGCATCAATGGTAGAAACATTAAAATGAAGATATTAGAAAGGAACTTTCATTATTAGCATTTCAAGAATATGTTAACAGAGCTAATCAAGTTGGTATGGCCACTTAAATAGAATGAGTGAAGAAAGGTTAGTAAAACAGGTGTTTGATGCCAAGAATGCTGAAAAAAGATCCAGAGAAAGACTGAGGTGGATTGATTCAGTCAAAAGTGCCTTAGAAGAATGAAATGTTAGATGCAACAGTATTTGAGTGCTGACAAATAATACACTAATTTGGAGGAAAATTGTTCAAATGAGATTAATAATATTGTAAACTTAATAATGCAGTGCTGTCGTAGTAACCTGAATGCCCCTTTGTGGTACACGTATCAGGAAACTGATGATGATGCTAATGATAATAACTGGTTGGCATATTTAAACTATAATAAACATCATCTGTATATATTGGCAGCTTAGTACTAGAATGAACATCATACCACACAGTTGCAAGTCAAACAAAGTGCAGAAGTTATTGCAGTACTAAATACAGTGTAAACATGTTAATGGTTTTTATTTTAACAACAGGATGCTTGTCATAAGTACAAGTGGTAGTAAGTCAAAAACTGAGTGTATAGAAAAAATTCCAATTCTAAAAAAGAATTCAGAAATCACTATTAGTTTTGATACTGCTTCTCTCTCTCTTTTTCTTTCTTTCTTTCTTTTCTTTTTTTACTAACATATCACTGAAAGAAACTCTGAATCTCATCAAGCCCCACTTTCCTGCTGATATTTTAGATTAAAATTCACTGTTTATGCTGGTTATTATGGAGGGATGCTGCTATTTATTTGTTTTGAGATGTGCTTATCCCCTCTCTTTTCCTATGAACCAGTTTCTAAACTAAATACCCAGAAATCAAAATCATTAATGTACATGCATGCACAAACACACAGTGTGGCTATGTATTGTTTAAGTGTTTGTTATTTGGTCTTGTGGCCTAGCACAGATATATTTTTGATGTATTTAAACAGCTAACATCTGATAATACATTTTATGACAATAAAAGAATCAAATAACAATTTGCTCTTCTTACACATCTCACCCATAGTCAGCAAATTTATTTCCATATATCTAGGATGCCTGAAAAGTAGTACCCTAGATACACGGGAGGGAAGATCTGCTGGCATATCTTGGAATACACAAATCTGCAAATTAGCCTATTTTAGACAAATTGGGTGAATCATTAATATCCAAGAATATTAGAAAATACACATGCTAACAACTAGTATGGCATGTCAAAATAGAAGACCATGCTTGCTTTGGACACTTATTCTTACAAAATCAAATAGAAGTACAATCCTATACACAACATGAAAGATTATTTTTCAGAGTGGCAGCAATATAGAAGCTCTTTTCGATTTTTTTTTTTTTTTTTTTTTTTTTGTAATGCTATGTCTTTAGTGAATACTATGGATAGAATAGAAAAAAAAAGTCAACTTGAAACATCAGCCAGTAATGATGCAGTAAGTAATACAATCCTACATCTGTACTTCAAATACCTTATTTCAGATGATACTTACTTTCCTATTGGTTGTCTGGAAGGGGTTTGTGGAGGCTGAGCCCAATTTGTCTGAGGGGTTTGAGGATACCTTGGAGTTGTTACAGAATGAGCAGGTGTAGCAACGGCATGATATGATGGTGTTACCATAGGTGTAGCAATAGGCTGGGAAGGTGTGTAAGGCTGAAAAAAATAATAACAAAATAAAAAAAAAAGCAAAAATTAGTTTAAAAATAAAAAGTTAAATTCACTTATTTTTGTATCAAAGCACAAACCTACTTAACTGTTATGTTTTTGTATATGGCTTAATAATAAAAGTCATATACAAATTTGTACAATTCAAATGCTATCAACATGTAATTTTCATAATTTGTATGTTTTTAAGCATTCAAATTAAGTATGCATTTAAAGAATTATTTCTTCTTTGTAACAAATTAAGAAGTTACAAGGATATAATTTTTATATGTCCAAAACTTTCTGATAGTGTTGCAATAAAAACATCAAAAAGAATTCAAAATTTAACAATGATATCCCTGAATCTTTTACTTTTAAGAGAAGATTCAGAGGGATATTATTATTTTGAGAATACTAAAAAGCTACAGAGGTCACTTTAAGTTCCAAAGATTTAGCTGAAGCTAGATAACTGGAATGATACCTTTAATGATTACTAGGTATTCATATGGATGCTAAATAAATGAAGATGAGCTGACAATGCACACTAAATTGCACTTGACATTGGCCCAGACTATATATAGACTTTTTTACTGTCCTTCCTGGTTCTAACTTGTGACCAGGAGGAATAGTGAAAAAAAGCCAGTTAATGGAAAAATATATACTATGTTGAAAAATAATGTTTTTGTAATAATGAAGTATGAAAGATTAGCTCTTGAGTCTTATTTATTCAGATAATCAGGAAGAAGAGCATAGCTATAGTAATCATCAATAAATATGAAGATAAAATTTTTGCAAATGGGAATCAATTTTAAGTAAAGTGATGAGGGAAAACAGGATATTGAAAAACTTATTTGTGCCTATGGTCTCAAAAAAAGGTTCTAGGGAAGAATTAAAAAATTTTTGAGTCATTTAGAGAATGCAACTAAAGAAATGGAAAATAATTCTTATTAGACACTTAAACAATACAGCAGCAGGAAATGAAGTCCAAAAAAGAAATGGTTTAGACAAACTCAGAGAAAAGAGCATGGTTAATAATAATGACAAGTTATCTCTTAGGCTTTTGCAATTTGAATTCATGTCAAAGGTGTAATAGAATTAGCCACACAAAAACAATAAAAAACTACTATTTATTAAACCTAGCATCTTTGGCATTCCTTGTGGAATTCTCTTGTTCAGGAAAAAAAAAACAAGTACATTAATGATGTCAAAATCAGAACCAACTACAGCATTTAAACAATGGTAATAAAATTGGCAGATGCTCAGTTTTTAAGGGAAAGATGTGGTAGACATAAAAATACAGAGATACCTTGCTTGAACAGGGAAAGTCTACATTTCTTCTTGATGTTTCAAGTATCGCTGCAGTTATATCTGTCACATGATGGATACATGACAGAGTTACCTAATCTTGTAATTCCATTTTTCTTGATTGCTCAAGATGTCCCTGGGAGGTAGGATGTTTTTATCATTTTGTATTCATAACTATATTGTGATAGGGTTACTGTGAGGAGTTCTAGTGAAACAAACTGAAATCAAGAATTAAAAAAAAAAAACCCGTGGAACACTGAGAGAGTGGGTTGTTGCTGTTAGAAGTTGTTTAGAATATCAAAATGTGAGGGGGTGATCAGAAATATGACAAATCATAATATCTAATAGCCACCTGTGAGAGCCAACTGATACGATCACCTCTTACTCTAGCAAATACATAAGAACTATTGAAATAGTTTGCTATGCTACTATAGTTAATCACATACTCATTGAGGGCATACACCAGCAATATGATGAGAATTACTGATATACTAATGCCACAAATTAACAATGTTATGAATTTATCACTTTCATATACAGTCATACCCCGAAGTTACGCGGTAGGTGGGACCTACAAAAAGCATGTAAGTCGAATTCACGTAACTCGGAGTATAATTTTGCATGTAATTTATATATACAAACATACAAAATATTAGGTTTACAAAAACACCTATTTTTTTAAAGAAATATAATTGTAATTGTAGTTTTTCGTACATAAAAAAAAGAAAGTTATTTCTATGTCGATCGTTTCATAAAATCTAATGGATTCGTCTGACAGCATAATGTCTTTTTCTTGTCACGCAAAATTTCTTCATAGCAAGCCAATGATTTTTTTATTCCTTGCCTTGTGGCTACAATTAGTTCCCTGTTAGAATCTATGTCCTCCAAAATCTGTAAACCTTTCTTTTATGATTGTTCTTACTGTGGATTTGTGTAGACCGAACTTCTCTGCAAGCTCACAACTTTTCATTCTGCCTTCAAAATCCTTAATAATGTTGAGTTTTGTTTCCAAAGTCGATGTTTTTCTTTTCTTGCTAGCTATATCACAGAATCGGACTTGCTTCTTCTGGACGACATTATTATATTTTATGTGATAAAATTTGTATCAAGAACATAACATTAAACAATCGCAAGGTTTGTAGACTATAAAAATCGTGTATGAATGGAGAACGTGCGAAACACATCAGTGCTTGTTCACAGCATGTGCAACACTGGCAAATGTGGCCGGCGCTGGAAACATACAACTAGTGGTGAAGCGGAATGGGAATATGTACATATAAGAAACCACGTAACTCTGGATTTGCGTAAGTCGGGGTATGACTGTACTAATATTAGTATGCCAGCAGCTGAAAGTTATATATTTTATTTTTCTCTGTTGAGTGCTTATGCTATGTTCAATCACAACATCATGACTATTAGAAATCTAATAAACTTATATTATAATATACTTTTTTTTATTAGTTTTAGGAACCTATTAATTAAACTGAATAACTACTATAATAAATGATAAGAAAATCAGCAATAAAAAATTATGAAAACAGGAAGGAATGTATTTTTATTATTAAAGACATAGCATAGTCCATATGCAAAATTTCTGGATATGCCACTAGTTGTGATATTAGCTGGCAGCTAAACTTTAGTCAAAATCAAAGATGTTTAAATATACTACTAGATACTAAAGATCATTCTCGTTTGCATTACAGCATCTAGAAATACACAGATTGGTTACTGTATAATATTTCTTTATGTCTAAACCTTTATTTATAATAATGTTTATATTATTATATCAAAATTTATCTCTACCAGGTTAGTAATGAAACAAAAGTAATTTGCATTTTGTATACAAAATGTTAGTTGTGTGTGTGTTTCTTTCAGCAAATGCATTTATGTGTATAAAATTCTTGGTCAATTGAGTGAATGACAGGAATGAACTGTTTTTCATGTGACACTTTCTGCTTATAGGATACTTATTATCATCATTATTCTTAAAAAAAAAAAAAAAAAAGTAAACAAACCTGATAGCCATAAGTACCACTGTAACTGGCACCAAAACTGGGTGCTGAAGCTTGAAAAGAAGGAGTTTGGTGACCAGCTACTTGAGAAAGAGCATTGAAAACATGATTGGGCATATTTGCTGCTGCACGTTGAACAGCTTGGGGATCAACATCTACAAAGAAAAATTGAATCTTTATATGTAAAATATTCAAAAACAATAAACTGAAAAATGACTTCCACTGCTTACATTATACATATATACTCAATTTTTTTAAAACACTTTCTAAGTATTTGATTTCCATGACATCTGTGGTAGGAGGGCAAGATATTTAACCTGGTATGCATACCACACAGAACTAATTGATAGATCTGGGTGCATTTCGTGAACAACCATTATTTACTTTGTCAGGTAAATATAGTAAATAAATAAACCTTTAAAGGGGTGCTTAAGAGGCAAAGCTGTATAATTGAGAGGAGACCTCCACATAGCCTTTAAAGGATTGCAGAGAGCTGACCAGTGCTTCTGACCTGATGTCCAATCCTTACCTGCTTGTGGTGCGCCCTATTAGGCATCTACCTAATAGTTCAACATCGGTATTATCAACATAAGAAGCCTGAATGGCAAAGAAATGGAGGAATTGGATAAGTACCAGATCGACATAATATAGGTGACCAAAACTAAAAAGACAAAACTGGTGAGATCTTTCTGAGTAATAAATACAAAATGCTATTACATGTATTATTTCTAGGATAATTCCCATGTTACTCCTCTAAGAAAATATTATTTCTGTGACTATTAAGCCTATTTTGGTTTAGGAGTGCTCCTAAACAAAAATAGACTAAAAAAACATAAAAATAACAAAATGTTATATTCAGGTAATAACAATCAGGGACAAGAAGGAGTAGCTATATAAATACTAAATATGAGGCTAATCTTCTTGACTGGCAGGCAATATCAAGTAGAGTGATGTGGGCAAATATTAAAATGGGGAACTGGACAATGAGACTTATTTGTGCTTATGGCCCCACAGAAGGTTCTACTAAGGCAGAAGTGGTGGAATTTTTTGAGGCTTTAGAGAAAGCAACTGACACAATGAAAAAGGAAAAGTTGGTCCTTGTTGAGGATCTAAATAGCATAGCAGGAAATGATTATCAGATAAACAGAAATATTTTGGGAAAATTTGGAGAAAAAGCAAAGCTAATAATAATGGCATATACCTGTTGGATTTCTGCTCAGGACATGGATTGATAGTTGCTAACACAATGTTTCAACATAAAAATGTGCACAAATTCACATGGAGAGAAGAGGCAAAGAATAAGAAAAGTCTCATTGACTATGTTATTGTTGATAGTGATGTTTTCTCCCTGGTGCAGGACACCAGAGTGTACAGAGGATTTGAAATTGGAAGTGATCACTATTTAGTCTTGAGCAGGATAAAATTGAATTTCATATTGAAAAGAATAACTTGTAAGAAAGTTTTAAAGTGAATAAAAGCTGAGCAGCTCTCAGATGTGAACTGTAGACTAAAATACACAAACATTATTCAAGAAAAAAAATGAGTGCTTGAAAACAGGAACCAAACCTTGGAGATTCAATGGCAAATTCTGAAGAAAACATTGATTTAGGCAGGGAGGCTTGTGTTAAGGATGTCTGCAGAGATAGAAAAATCAGAATTTCACAGTGGACACAGGAAGTTAAAGAGGCAGTGAAGGAAATGAAGAAAGCATATCAAAAGTTCCTGGCAAATAAGTCGGCTTGTGTTCTTAGAAAATACAGAGACAAATGTAAGAAAGCTAAACACTGTGTAAAACTAAACAAAAGTCATGGGAAGACTTTGATAAGAACATAGAAAATAAATATGAAGAAGGTGGCAAAATATTCCAGAGGATGTTGAAAAAGCTCAGAAATGGAAGAAAAATTGCTATAAAAGGAATTAGAGATGATAAAGGTGACATGAAAAGTGGAGAAAAAGATATTCTTGATGTATGGAGTAATTACTTTGAAAAATTCCTAAACGAAATAAGCAGTGATAGCACAGTGGTAAAAAAACTGAACATGCATGCAATCAGGACTACATATCCATACTTGAAGTAGAAAAAGCCATCAAAAACCTGAAATGTGGCAAGCCAGCTGGAGGTATAAAAGTCAGTGGCTGCACTGCATAATTCAGAAGGACTGGACAGAAGGATGAATTCCAGATGATTGAAGTAGAGCTCTCATAGTACCCATATATAAAAAAGGGAAATAAATCAATGCAAGAATTACAGAGGTATTTCCCTACTGAGTTGTCCTGGCAAGTATACTTAAGAAACAGATGAGAAGGATTGTGGAAGAGAGGTTTGGTCAAGAACAAGCTGGATTCAGGCCAAATAGAGGCAGTCAGAATCAAATTTTCACATTATGACAAATAGTTGAGAAATCATGGAAATATATCAGAGATCTGTAATTAAGATCTGGAAAAGGCAAGTGACAAGGTGCCAAGAGAAAAGCTATTGAAAACACTAGTTATATACTGTGAATTGTTAATTTAATGTTAAATCGGATAATGTTGGTGACAAAGAAAAATGTACATTATCTCCTGTGTTATTCATTATCTATATAGATCACATTATGAAGGAAAGCGATATTAATCCTGATATCAAATTTGGAAATGTAAGTCTCAGCTCTTTACTTTATGTGGATGATGTTATACTTCTAAATAAAATCTGGCACAATTTTACAAGATTCCCTGACTAGATTGAATAACTGTTGTAATAGATTTGGTATGAAGGTCAGCAATAACAAGACAAGACAAAGAAAGTAGGCAGAAATATTGAAAATATCAACTGCAGTGTGAATGGAGAACCCATAGAACAAGTAAAACATTTCAGCTACTTAGGCACAATTTTTAGTGAAGATTGTAAATTAAATATGGAAATAGACAACAGAATCAATAAGCTGGTATGGTAGAAAGTCAACTGAATAAATATATATGGAATAATAAAAGAGAATTCACCCAAAACATTAAATTAGCTGTATACAAGACAGTGTTCAAACCAATTTTAACTTATGGATCTGAGAGATGGGTTAGAAATAAAACACTTGACCAAAGACTAGAGACCACAGATAGGAATCCTGAAAAAGATTAGGAATATGAACAGATGGCATCAATGGCAATATTATATTAAAAAAAATGAGGATATTAGGAAAGGACTTGACATTGTCAGTATTCAGGAATGTGTTAGCAGAGCTAATCTCAGGCAGTATGGTCACTTAAACAGAATGGGAGAGGAAAGATTAGCAAAGCAAATGTTCTCTGCCAGGTTGGCAGGAAAAAGATCCAGAGGAAGACCAAGATATAGGTAGATCGATACAGTAAAAAGTGCATTAGAAGACAGAAAGATAAGATCGGATAATGTTGGAGCCTTGACAGGTAGCATATTGATTTGGAGGAAAATTGCACATAGGAAGTTAGTAATGATATAAGTTTTTCATGTAGTACTATCATATCCTGTACAACCCTTGAGGGTATGTCTAGCTCAGTGGAAGTGGCGCTTGTGTCCTCTGAGCTTGGCCGCTTGAAGTTAGACTTAGGTTCTAGTCTAGTCGCTGACTGGAGGAACTTTTTCTAAGTCTATCTTCGACTGGTTCCCGAGTTAGTCGATCTCTGGCACAGGCGAGCGGGTTTTTCCTCCCGGAAACTCAAGAAAATCGACCGTAGTACCCACATTATTTCAGACAGTGACATATCTTGTTAGGGTTAGGTACCAAGAGATGGCAGCACTTGTTTGCCAGCCTCTTCATCGGTGGCTGCTATAATTAGTGATAGACATGGGCCAGCTATCTCTGATTGGCTACCGGTGGAGATTGAACTGCCCATTCAGTCTCCAAAAGCTAGATAGGGTATAAAGGCCTCGCCTACTCCCTATTAGGGAATAAAAAGCGTTAGTTGTGAGTTGAGTTGATGAAACCAGTTAAACTACAAGCAGGAAAGCGATAACCTTATTTAAATGTTTGAAAGTGAAATGTTGCATCTTGATTGTTGGTGACATGGTGTGCACCACAAAGGTCTGCATGTATCAGATTTTTACAAGTCTAGACTTCTCTGGAGTAGAGCCCATTTAGATTATTTCAATCATTACCACATTACTTGGTGTGTGGACTCTGTTGTGTGTGATGTTAATCCTGATTCATGTTTTCTTTTTTTCTTTACATCATTAAAATGTTTTGACATGCATATCTTATCTGAGTCACCTGTCTGCACTAGACAACATATTTTACAAGTAATCTTGTAAACTGTAAGTGGTAGGTGGAGATATTTTGGAGGTCTAAGGAGACTTGAAATCTTGTTTAGCAGAAGGAAGGCAATGGAAAATAATAAATACTTACATTTGGTCAATAATGACAAAGATATGAAACATGCTTTGTCAGTAAGGAATTGTGTTCTATCTACTAAACAAGATTTCAAGTCTGTTAGACCTCCTAAACCACTCCACCCACTATTTAATAAACCTGGAATTTACACGATTACTTCTGCTTGTGGAATGTGTTACTTACGTATAGAATAGACAGGCAAGTTAAGCGAGATATATGGCAGAACATTTTAAGGACAGAGAAAAAAAGGAAACATAAATCAGGATTAGCAGCCCACACAACAGAATCCAAACACCAAGTAATGTAGTAATGAACTGAAATGATCTACATTGACTATAATTTATACTCCAGGGCTTTTAAAGAGTAGTCTGAAATATTAAAAAATCACATCAATGCAACAAAAAACAAGGAATGATCTTATGTGCTCCTCTGTTCCTATTAAGTTCATTAATTCACTTTGGCATGAATTCTACCAACATAGAACACATTTTTCTTATTTCTGCATCTCAAAACCATACTTTTATAATGGTTTGTATTAAGTTATTCTTTGTATCACAATTTTTCCAAGTCTCTTTTTTCACTATGACCCACAAATTCTACTGGGTAAATGTCAGGAGAGTTCCCTGGCCACTGAAGCAATTGGATGTCATGATTTTTGAGAAACTCATTCACCTTTTAAACTGTGTCATGCAGTGAAATCCTATTGGAAGATGAGTTCTTTGTCTTTCTAGATCTGTGGGACCACTCATTCCTCCAATATTTTTATGCATTGGCCACTTTTCATCATACTGTCAACAGGCACAAGCGATCCTGGACTATCACATGTAAAGCAACCTCAGAACATCTTTTTATCTGGGTGATTAAAAACATGTTGAAGGTGGGTAGGAAGACTTCTCAGCCACTGATTTGCTCTCCTTGGACAAAGAAATGATTCTCATCTGAGAATATGACCTATCATTTCTCAACAGTCCAATATTTGTACACTTTTACCATTGGAGCCTCTTTTTCTGCATAGTCTTTTTTAACAGTTGATTCTTTTTCAATCTGCAGCAGTTCTCCTTGTAATCAACAATGTTCCATGGGCTATCATGTCAGAAACATTAATCCCACTAGTTGCCAAGTCTCTATTTAAGTGTACAGAAGACAAAGTTAGGTTCGTTTTGCTTTTCCTAACTAGAAAATGATCTTGAGTAAGTGTAGTTTTCTTTTTTTTGCCCAAATTATCCTTTTCTGTCAGAAGAAAAGGTACCTGTAGAATCGTATTCATCATCATCAAATTCCTACCATGTACCCTCAAGGGTTATACAGGATATGATAGTACTACATGAAAAATTTACATCATTGACTAACTAACTTCCTATCTACAATTTTCCTCCAAATCAGTCTGTTACCTGTCAAGACTGCAACATTATCAGATCTTATATTTCATTCTTCTAAGACACTTTTTACCATATCAATCCACCTATATCTTGGTCTCCCTCTAGGTCTTTTTCCTGCCAACCAGGTAGAGAACACTAATTTTGCTTTCCCAGCCCATTCTGTTTAAGTGACCACCTAAGATTAGCTCTGCTAAAGCACTCCTGGATGCTGACCATGTCAAGTTCTTTCCTAATATCCTCGTTTTTAATATGATATTGCCATTCATGCCATCTGTTCATGCTCCTATGTTTCTCAGGACTCTCATATCTGCAGTTTCTAGTCTTTGGTAAAGTGTTTTACTTCTGACCAAGCTCTCAGATCCACCAGTTAAAACTGGTTTGAACACTGTCTTGTATACAGCTAATTTAGTGTTTTGACTAATTTCTTTCTTATTCCATATGCATGTATTCAGTTGACTTCCTCAATACCAGATTTGTTGATTCTGTTGTCTACTTCCATATTTAATTTACCATCTTCAGTAAAAATCGTGCCTAAGTAGCTGAAATGTTTTACTTGTTCTATAGGTTCTCCATTCACAATGCAGTTGATATTTTGAATGCTTCTGCCTATTTTCATTGTTTTTGTCTTGTTATTGCTGACCTTCATACCAATCTATTACAACAGTTATTCAATTTAGTCAGGGAATCTTGCAGACTTGTAGTGGATTTATTTAGAAGTATAACATCGTCCATATAAAGCAAAGAGCTGACATTAACATCTCCAATTTTGATATCATGTTTAATACCAATTTCCTTCATAATGTGATCCATATAGATCATGAATAACAGAGGAGATAATGTAGATCTTTTATCTGACACCAGATTTAACGTCAAACCATCTTCCTGTAGTTTCTTCAATTCTAACTGCTGACTTACAACTCAAATAAAGACTAAATAAGTATTGCTTGATATAATGCCCGATTGACACCATATAACTGTAGCATTTCGAATAGCATCTCTCTTGGCACCTTTTCATATGCCTTTTCCAGATCAACAAAACTTAAATACAGATCTTTGTTATATTCCCATGATTTCTCGACTATTTGTCATAAAGTGAAGATCTGATCCTGACAGCCTCTATTTGGCCTGAATCCAGCTTGTTCTTCACCAAAAACAAGGTGAACAATCCTTCTCAAGCTTTTCTCAAGTATACTTGCATAAATCTTACCAGGAATACTCAGTAGAGAAATATCTCTGTAATTCTCAAATTCAGTTTTATCTCCCTTTTTATATATTGGTACTTTGAGAGCTCTACTCCAATCATCCAAAATATAAAATGATGGTACAACATGATAGAATCGTATTGACGTACCCAGACCAACACCACACTCATTGGCAATTGTCTTTAAGTCATGGATGTGTTGAGAAAGAGTACATATTGTTGAACACTTTCTTGGAGATGTATCCATTTTATAGCTACAAAAAATGAATAAAACACTACAAATGTTAACTTGTTTACACTATTAAAAATGCACAACACTATTAATAACCATTGTAGAAACAGTTAAAACACGCAGCACTCAACCAATATAGCTAACTAAAATCAAAACTGAAAATAGTAAACCGAAACTAAAACTACTGTGCACTGAAACAAAACCAACCCAAAATCACAAACTTGATCAAATTTCGGCTTGTTTGGATTAATTTGTTTGCTACTGTAACTCAGGGAGATATCTAACTAGTGACATATTTGCCTGACTGGTGATCTTGCACATATTTTTTCAAGTCCTGTTTTAACATTCATATAAAAAATTTATTTTGCATACCCATCCCTCTGAGCCTATACAACAATCTTGCATGTGGAATTCTGTCAAATACCTTGGCATCATCCGGGGGAATCTATTATAGAACATGAAGCGATTGATAAAAGCAAGATCTACCTTTAACAAGCCTATGCTCTCTCTCTCTCTCTATATATATAGATCCCAGTGCTGTCCATCCACCTTTGGATCCAATTCCTAATCACTTCTCCAAAACCTTGATCATCAGATTCTAACTGGTCTAAAATTTGCTCCACTGGCTCTAACTCCATCCTTTTATACTAGATTTGTCCAAGTGTTGCTTAGCAATTATACATTAGTTGAGACTCAAACAAGAGGTTCAGAGACATTGCTAACTCTCTTGCATATTTCTCTTTCAGCATCCTTGCTGATATTTCCTCCAACCTGACTGCTCTATTTGAATCAAGCTGTTGTAACATCTGTAATACTTCTACTCCCTCTAATTTTTTCATACCCTATCACTTCAGCATCCAGGGAGATAATGAATCTACCCAGAATGCATACCTTACTAAAGTGAACATAATTCAGTTATATCCTGTGGATCAGTCAATTCCTACCACTTGTATTCACTAAAGGTTCTTCCTTTTTTAATTGCTATATTGCAATAAAATTCTCTTGGATTTCTTTGGTATTTTCAGTTAACTTCTTTTCATAACTAATTTGACCTTCCTCATCGTGAACATTACTTTCCTGGCCTGGTCTCTTTACTGCTCTGAGCATCATCACTCTTTTCACAATATCAGATCCATAATCTTTCTTTGTGTTTTGTAATACAGCTTTAAAGTATTATTCATCCATTAATTTCTATGCAATCTATTCTCCTAATTATGAGATACAGCCAGATCTTGCTTCCTTCAATTATCCTTTGACTTTCTTTATCCTTTAAGAAGGTGCATATGTAGTAGTCAAAAGACTACTATATAAGCACTTTCTTAGAGCTCTCATATGCATTTGTTTTACAGATCAAGATCTTCATGATCACTCTCACTAAATGGAGGTTATGCCAGATGTTATTACCAGATATAGTGTTCTTGTACTATGAGCTCCTTCCATTACAATGTTGCCTAGGGCAGTTATTCCTGGGTTCAAGAAATTCTGCTTTTCCCTTCCTTCAGTCGATATCTTTTTTGTTGTTGCTCACACTTGCAAAAAGTTATTTGCAAACTTACAGTACATTTTGTACCATAGGTGGGCTAAGGATATTTCTCCCACTATGATCAATTTTTAATTTTTTTTTGTATTTTTACTTTATTTTTACATAGTCTGAAAACCTTGCTCCAGAGACCAAACATGAAAATTTTTCAAGCCACTTCAGGCCTCCTTTAAGCAGGGTGATGGCGATGAAATTCATTTCCCACTCAAAGACAATCACAAACATCCATGCCCAAGGTGGGATTTGAACCTACAGGCTGTTGGTTGGAGAGCTTGAACTAACCATTCCAGTCTTCTATAGCTGAAATTGACCATAACGATAGTTCTGTTTGTATCTACAGGTCACAGTCCTCTTCAGGATCTGTAGCAGCAACACTGTGTATTTTGTCTTGTTAATTTTTATACAACACCAGTCCTAAGTCTACTGCTTGTTTTACTCATGTTCCACTACTACTGGAGATTTCTACATAGGTTGGATATAAGGCCTATGCAAATCATCAGCAAAACTCCCTCACTACTTATCTGTCATTCTTGAATGCATGAAATCTGTCACAATTCTATTCCTGTAATGATCTCCTTTGTTAGGCAGGCATCACTAAAGCCAAAATTTCTGGTCTCACTACCTCTCCTGTCCTGTCAGGTGTTTTCTCTCTCCAGGAGATTGACTACAATGCGTCTCCACCATGTCCTATTCTGCACCTCTTTGCCACATTCCTCATATGAGAGAGAGAATGAGTAATGTGAATTATCAGGGAAGCTAGGTCCAGTCTTCTATATTTTTCATCCACTCCAGTCTTTGTCTACCTCTACCAATGCTATTAACTCTTTATATTTCTTCCTGATGTTTCAACATTAGGAATAAAGGCAAAGTAAGGAACAAAGGTAAACAAGATCAAGCAAATTAATGTACAGTCATGCAAGTCAATCACTGGAGATGTGTTTAGGTAACTCATCAAACATGTCAAAGTTCAAACATGTAGCTAGAGTTGATTCCTCAATCAAATCCTGCATTCTATTTCCACAGTATAACTTTCATTTCTCAAAATGATTATCCTTGGCAATCTCTCTTTCTCTGTCATTACCCTAAGAATTTCTACCACTCAATTTAATGCACACATCCATGTTTTCATGCAACCAGACATATCTAGCTTCCCTGATAATTCACATTACTCATTTGCTGAACAACAATTTCTCAAAACACCTGACACCAAAACCACTCAAGTGCATTCCATCTTATAAATATAAACCTTTTGACCATTAGTCTACTCATACATCACCATATTATACACTATTTCTCCTACACAATCTACTTATTAATTTGCAATCACTCCTCCTCAGCTCATCAAGTCATACCAAAACAGCAAATACAATCTTTACTCTTGCACCCCACTTAGCTCCTTCGTATCTTCTCTCATATAGTACACTTCTATTTTCAAATCATTCATTCTAACCAGCATAATCATATGATCCACACATCTTACTTACATATTGCTTCAGTCATGTTAGGAATCTTTACACCTGGGAAACAAACTTTCATTGCTAACATATCTAGTATGTACCTAACCATAGAATCACCATATATCACTATATATATCTTTTTACATCTGTTTTGGTTTTCTTACACCTTCATTTACTTTTTCTTTGCATGTTTCATTTCCTTTGGTATCTTTCCTGCTGTTTGCTGAGCACTTTTTTAACAATGGCAAAGGCCTTGTCAAAGTCTAGAAATTTCTAACATCATGACACATTCTTAAATTTTTATTTTCTTCATATCACCTTTCTCATGCTGCCACAGCTTTCATACCACAATCACCAACTTGTACTCTAACGCCTCCTTTGGACAGAAGGGAGGCCATTCTGTGGGAAAAAAAGGATTAGTGAACATCAGTACTACGTTGACTACTTTAAAATTCAAAAGTTAGGTCTTGCACAACATGGCGGTGAGATAATACAGTATCCATTGGAGAGAGGCTTGCCTTCTTCATAGACGTAGTTTTAAATATGAATATCTTTTCGAACAAAGCTTTGAAGCCTTTAAGCTAGCCTAATTTCAATAAGATGATGCTTTCTCTCCTGAAAGGTTGGAAGGGCATCATCCTGTGTAAATATGAGAAATGATTTATTAAATATTTGATATGATTCTTCTAGCATGTAGATTTACTCTTATTAATTAACCAACTGTAACTCCCCGCATTCTGTTTCTTTGAATTATTAGTGTGTTCCACACTAATGAATGTACTTTTAGATTTGAATTTACAATACAAACAAGAAATATTTGTGCTACTTTCATTCAACTTATTTAACATGTTTCACTCACTAGCTTACTGCTGGTCCCATTAAACTACTCATTATCCTTCATGGGGAAGAATTTATTAAATTAACAGTCAAAATTAAGAAAATTATCAGTTTTATAAGGTAAAGTTTCTTCTGGGTCAGATTTAATGAGGTTATTAAACTGCCAGGAGCTCATGAGATTTATATTTGCAGAAGCTATTTCTTGATATAGAACCAACTTTGAGTGAAAAAAAAAAAAAAAAATTGCATCTAATATACAATCTGTTGTCGTATTCAATGGATAACAGAGTCCTCTACTCAGGAATACTGCAAGAGAATGCAGAGTTCTGATCCCATACATTTCTGACACTTCTGAATCAACAGGCAGAATCCTTTTCTAAAAATTTCTCTAATTTAAAAGTTTTTAATCTCATTATATGATCTGTAAACAACTGAGGCAGAACATCAAAAATGACTATAATATACATAGAATGACGAAATTGGCAGAAGCAGCTAAGCTCCATAGTAGCCTAAAAAAAGTAGAAAAAAGAAATAAGTCTAAAGCAACCACTACCATCAGCCTTCATAGACAATCAAGGAAACAGACATACAAACACAGGTGAGATAGAAAAAAATAATAAAATCATTTTATGAGAACCTTTACTCATCTAAACAGGTAGTCACAGTGCCAGTACCAGATGAAAATTTGGAAATACCATCTATCCTAAATGAAGAAGTAAAAATGGCTATCCACCATATCAAAAATGACTGATCACTAGAAATTCATCATCATCATCATCAAATTCCTGCCATGTACCGTCAAGGGGGTGTACAGGATATGACAGTACTACATGAAAAATTTACATCATTACTAACTTCCTATCTAGAATTTTCCTCCAAATCAGTCTGTTACTTGTCAAGACTCCAACATTATCAGATCTTATATTTCTATTGTCTAAGGCACTTTGCACCGTATCAATCCACCTATATCTTGGTCTTCCTCTGGGTCATTTTCCTGCCAAACTGGCAGAGAACACTTGTTTTGCTAATCTTTCCTCTCCCATTCTATTTAAGTGACCATACCACCTGAGATTAGCTCTGCTAACGCATTGATGGATGCTGACAATGTCAAGTTCTTTCCTAATATCCTCATTTTTATTATGATATTGCCATTGATGCCATCTGTTCACGCCTCTAATCTTTCTCAGGATTCTCATATCTGCGGTCTCTAGTCTTTGGTCAAGTGTTTTACTTCTGACCCAGCTCTCAGATCCATAAGTTAAAACTGGTTTGAACACTGTCTTGTATACAGCTAATTTAGTGTTCCGACTAATTTCTCTCTTATTCCATATGAATTTATTCAATTGACTTCCCACCATACCAGCTTTGCTGATTCTGTTGTCTATTTCTATATTTAATTTACTATCTTCAGTAAAAATCGTGCCTAAGTAGCTGAAATGTTTTACTTGTTCCACAGGTTCTCCATTCACAACACAGTTGACATTTTCAATGATTCTGCCTATTTTCATTGTCTTTGTCTTTTTATTGCTGACCTTCATACCATATCTATTACAACAGCTATTCAATTTAGTCAGAGAATCTTGCAGACTTGTAGCGGATTTATTTAGAAGAATAACATCATCCGCATAAAGCAAAGAGCTGACATTAACATCTCCAATTTTGATATCAGGTTTAATACCACTTTCCTTCATAATGTGATCCATATAGATAATGAATAACAGAGGGGATAATGTACATCCTTGTCTCACACCAGATTTAACATTAAACCATCTTCCTGTACTTCCTTCAATTCTAACTGCTGACTTACAACTCAAATAAAGACTAAGTATTGCTTGATATAATGCCCCATTGACACCATATAACTGCAGCGTATTGAATAGCTTCTCTCTTGGCACCTTGTCATATGCCTTTTCCAAATCGACAAAACTTAAATACAGATCTTTGTTATATTCCCATGCTTTCTCGACTATTTGTCGTAAAGTGAAGATCTGATCCTGACAGCCTCTATTTGGCCTGAATCCAGCTTGTTCTTCACCAAGCTTTTCTTCCATAATTCTTCTCAACCGTTTCTCAAGTATATTTGCATAGATCTTGCCAGGAACACTCAGTAGGGAAATACCTCTGTGATTCTCACATGCAGTTTTATTTCCCTTTTTATATATGGGTACTATGAGAGCTCTACTCCAATCATCGGGAATTCGTCCCTCTGTCCAGGCCTTCTGAACTATGCAGTGGAGCCACTGTAAGACCACTGACGGCATAAAATCCGATGAATTAAAAATGGGTGGACAAGTACTCTTTAAAGCTCTAACAGAAAGATTTACTTGATATATAAAATTAAGGAAAGCATCTGCTGAATGGAAAACATCAAAGACCATAATTCTGCATAAAAAAGGTAATAAAGAAGACAACAGTAATTACAGACCCATCTGTCTATTATCTCTCTCTCTCTCTCTCTCTCTCTCTCACACACACACACACACAAAATATTCACCAGAGTCATCCTAAACAGAATACAAACCTCCATAAACGAAAATAGCTGTAAAGAACAGGCCGGTTTCAAAAAAGCTTTTCGACAATAGATCACATTCAAACTATTACTCAGCTAACAGAAAGATGCAGAGAATACCAGATTCCACTTTGTTTTCTTTTTATAGATTTTAAAAAGTCATTTGACACTGTTCTGTTGAACATAATGCAGTATTCCAAGCTTTAATAGAACAAGGAGTAGAAATAGCATATATCCAGCTCATAAGATATCTACAAAGAAGGCACAACAAATATCATTCTTTTCAATCACCCGATTAAAATTAACTTAAGAAGAGGAGTACATACATCAGGGCAATGGCTTATCACATAACCTCTTCACATCTACACTGGACAGAATCATTCGAAAAACTGACATGAAAGGTGGAATAAACATTGATGGTGAAATGTTAAATATCCTATTATTTGCTGACGATGTGGTATTAATATCTCACTCCCCCAAACTATTAGAATCAATGCTGAATGACATAAACCAAAACTGCCAAAAAACTGGATTGGAAATACATCCAGACAAAATAAGATGGATGAAAAACGAATACTGTAAAGATTATACAATCACTCTAGAATCCCACACCATTGAAAAAGTTGAAGATTACATCTACCTTGAACAGTCCATAAAAATGAATAACGACATATCAAATGAAATAGCAAGGAGAAAAAAGAGCTGCTTGGATAGCCTTCAACAAAAAATCGACAATCACCAACCAAAACATAGATATAGAAATAAGAGCCCACCTTTTCAATAGTTACATCCTACCAGCATTAACTTATGGCAGTGAAACACAACTTTAAAAGAAGAACAAAGCTTAATAACGACTCAACGTGCAATAGAAAGAATAATGTGCAATATAAATAAAATAGACCACGTAAGACACACAGAAATCTGAAAGAAGTCTGGACTCAAAGATGTAATAAAAGCAATCTACAATAGCAAAAGTAGATGGGCAGGACATCTCACCAGAATGAGAGACAACAGATGGACAGTCAGAGTAACAAACTGGTATCCAAGAGATACCAAAAGGAAACCTGGAAGACTAGCCTTTTGGTCTACTTTGGAAGAAAATGGAGAAGAAAGGTCCAAGACAGGAATAGCTGGGCTTTTTACAACCCGCAGTCATAGAGAAATCCTGACTGAAATCACAGGTCCATCAAGGTAATCTCATTACAAAAGAAAACTTTTGTCTCTAGCTGGTTTTTACATTCCTTGTGAGCATAATCTAACACAGTATAGACAGAAAGGCTTCTGTGGAAAAAAAAAAAAAAAGATCAGCAAACATCAATACTACACTGAATATCTTAGACATCAAAAGTTGGGTCTCAGGTCTCACAACATGATACTGAGACCACAGTATCCTTTAAAACAAGGTTTGCCTTCTCCATAATATGAATATCCTTTCAAAGAAAGATTGAAACCCTGTTACACTGACCTAATTCCAATCAGAATGATTGTCCCCTTTCACTCTTCCCAGAAAGTTTGGGATATTTTCATATTAATAAATATCAGTAATTATTTAAAATATATTTCATATGATCATTCTAGAACATTATTTGCTGTTATTGCTTAAACCAATTACTTGTTTGTTTTACTCTTGATTACTGTCACAGGTTTCATTAAAATTGAGTGCCAAGTGTATGGAATGGACTACTGTTAGATATTGTGCATGTATCTTCGTGACTGTGTTCCCTTGGGCTCCCTAGAAAAGCACACATAATAATAGTAATAAAACTTGAATTTCGTTTCTTGCAAAGTAATAGCAGCTTATTTATAAGTGAAGAATGGATACTCACTGGTTAAACTGATGCTAGGAGTCGTTGCAATATAGGAAGATTGTCCAACTGGTGTAGGAGCAGATGCATTTACAGGGGTGGTACTTGAAGCTGAATCTCTAAAATGCTCCTTAAACCAGCGAATCATAGAATTTACTGTTGTAAAGGATTTATATCTTAAATGAAATCCATTGTGATCTACAGTGATGTATTCGTGAAATGCCTATATAATTGTTAAGGCAGGGGAAGAGAGATGAAAATCAGTATTTTAAGTAATTTAAGACAATAAACATTAACTTATGAAATATTAATCTTTCAAGAGAAATTCAACAATCATAAAATTATTATGGATTTATGCAGACAATTGATATTGACAAAAAAGCAATTCTATTTCAAGTGCTTTTTATCATTGTAAATATTAAGAGTTCTATATACTGTTAAAAAAAAAAAAATCAGGAAATTCATAATATAAAAATGTAGTGACTTTACTGTTCTTTGAAATATGCAATAAGTACTAAATTATGGCTGCACATTTTACATGACAACCATTTCAGAAACACCTCAACAATGCAAAGTTAATAAAGATCAGTTATGAGTAAATTTCCAGCCTCATCAACTACTGTGAAGAAGTGGACTTTGTTAAGGTTAGTAATTTTAACTGAATTTTTGAATCCCTACACATAATCAACCTTGTCCCAATATAAACCTAGATATGCATAATTATATCAAATTTATAGCTTTATGAGAACTAAAAAAAAATAAATAAATAAAATAAATAAAAAATAATAATATTCATCGTCAAGTGGCATAGTGCTAGTAATTCACTTCAACCTCTGTCTCACAGGTGTAGTGTTTCAGCACTACGTCACTTCTACAGGTACTTACTTCCATGGGCATTGGTGCAGTGAATTGGCAACCATCATTACCCCACTTAATGATGCACCTGTTAATACAAGAGCAGTAGCTGTCCAACATACCTTTACTCTGCAACTGCAAACACACCAAACCTGCTTCTATTCTTCCTCCTTTATTTTATTAAGTTTGCCTCTGGAACAGACTTCCTCATGAAGTATTCCCAAATTACAACCTGCAACTCTTAAATAAATATATATATATATATATATATATATATATATATATATATATATATATATATATATAAACTGTCTGCACCCCCACACATTGATGGCACTGATGTATTTATAGGTCCCTTGGCCTGTCGTGTATGGATTAGTATAAAAGGAAATTAGCTTGAAACCACTATAAAAAATATATATTATCATCATCATCATCAAATTCCTGCAATGTACCCTCAAGGGGTGTACAGGATATGATAGTACTACATTAAAAAACTTACATCATTATTAATTTCCTATCTACAATTTTCCTCCACATCAGTCTGTTACTTGTCAATACTCCAACATTATCAGATCATATATTTCTATCGTCTAAGGCACTTTGTACCATATCAATCCACGTATATCTTGGTCTTCCTCTGGATCGTTTTGCTGCCAACCTGGCAGAGAACACTTGTTTTGCTAATCTTTCCTCCCCCATTCTGTTTAAGTGACCATACCACCTGAGATTAGCTCTGCTAATGCATTCCTGGATGCTGACATGTCAAGTTCTTTCCTAATATCCTCGTTTTTAATATGATATTGCCATTGATGCCATCTGTTCATGCCTATAATCTTTCTCAGGACTCTCACATCTGTGGTCTCTAGTCTTTGATCAAGTGTTTTACTTCTGACCCAGCTCTCAGATCTATAAGTTAAAACTGGTTTGAACACTGTCTTGTATACAGCTAATTTAGTGTTCCGACTAATTTCTCTCTTATTCCATATGAATTTATTCAACTGACTTCCCACCATACCAGCTTTGCTGATTCTGTTGTCTATTTCTACATTTAATTTACCATCTTCAGTAAAAATCGTGCCTAAATAGCTGAAATGTTTTACTTGTTCCACAGGTTCTCCATTCACAACACAGTAGACATTTTCAATGATTCTGCCTATTTTCATTGTCTTTGTCTTTTTATTGCTGACCTTCATACCATATCTATTACAACAGCTATTCAATTTAGTCAGAGAATCTTGCAGACTTGTAGCACATTTATTTAGAAGTATAACATCATCCGCATAAAGCAAAGAGCTGACATTAGCATCTCCAATTTTGATATCATGTTTAATACCACTTTCCTTCATAATGTGATCCATATAGATAATGAATAACAGAGGGGATAATGTACATCCTTGTCTCACACCAGATTTAACATTAAACCATCTTCCTGTACTTCCTTCAATTCTAACTGCTGAGACTAAGTATTGCTTGATATAATGTCCCATTGACACCATATAACTGCAGCGTATTGAATAGCTTCTCTCTTGGCACCTTGTGCCTTTTCCAGATCGACAAAACTTAAATACAGATCTTTGTTATATTCCCATGCTTTCTCGACTATTTGTCGTAAAGTGAAGATCTGATCCTGACAGCCTCTATTTGGCCTGAATCCAGCTTGTTCTTCATCAAGCTTTTCTTCCACAATTCTTCTCAACCGTTTCTCAAGTATACTTGCATAGATCTTGCCAGGAACACTCAGTAGGGAAATACCTCTGTAATTCTCACATGCAGTTTTATTTCCCTTTTTATATATGGGTACTATGAGAGCTCTACTCCAATCATCTGGAATTCGTCCCTCTGTCCAGAGCTTTCTGACCTATGCAGTGCAGCCACTGTAAGACTTTTATACCACCATACTTCAGCATTTCTGGTCGAATATCATCTACTCCTGCTGCCTTTCCACATTTCAAGCCTTTGATGGCTTTTTCTACTTCAAGTATGGATATGTATTCCTGACTGCATGCCTGGTCAGTGTTTTTTTACCACTGTGCTGTCATCACTGCTTGTTTCATTTAGCAGTTTTTCAAAGTAATTACTCCATACTTCAAGGATATCTTTTTCTCCCATTTTTCATGTCACCTTTATCATCTCTAATTCCTTTTACAGCACTCTTTCCTCCATTCCTAAGCTTCTTCAACAACCTCCAGAATATTTTGCCACCTTCTTGATATTTATTTTCTATATTCTTGCCAAAGTCCTCCCATGACTTTTGTTTAGCTAGTTTTACACAGTGTTTAGCATTCTTGCATTTGTCTCTATATTCTCTAAGAGCACAAGATGACTTATTTGACAGGAACTTTTGATATGCTTTCTTCTTTTCCTTCACTGCCTCTTTAACTTCCTGTGTCCACCAGGGAGTTCTGATTTTTTTATCCTTACAACCTCACCACATGCCTCTCTAGCAGAATCAATCAATGTTTTCTTCAGAGTTTGCCACTGAATCTCCAAGGTTTGATTCCTGTTCTCAAACTCTTTCATTTTTTCTTCAATAATCTTTGTGTATTTTAGTCTACAGTTCACATCTGAGAGCTGCTCAACTTTTATTCGCTTTAAAACTTTCTTACATGTTATTCTTTTCAATGTGAAATTCAATTTTATCCTGCTCAAGACTAAATAGTGATCATTTCCAATTTCAAATCCTCTGTACACTCTGGTGTCCTGCACCAGGGAGAAAACATTACTATCAACAATAACACAGTCAATGAGACTTTTCTTATTCCTAGCCTCTTCTATCCATGTGAATTTGTGCACATTTTTATGTTGGAACATGGTGTTAGTAATAACCAGTCCATGTCCTGAGCAGAAATCCAACAGATATTTGCCATTATTATTAGCTTTGTGCTTTTCTCCAAATTTTCCCAAAATATTTTTGTACGTCTCACAATCATTTCCTACTCTACTATTTAGATCCCCAACAAGGACCAACTTTTCATTTTTTTTTTTGTGTCAGTTGCTTTTTCTAAAGCCTCAAAAAATTCCTCCACTTCTACCTTAGTAGAACCTTCTGTGGGACCATAGGCACAAATAAGTCTCATTGTCCAGTTCCCCATTCTCATATTTGCCCACATTACTCTACTTGAGACTGACTGCCATTCAAGAAGATTAGCCTCATATTTTGTGTTGAATACTATGGCTACTCCTTCTTTTCCTTGACTGTCATTGCCTGAATATAACATTTTGTATTTATTGCTCAGAATGATCTCACCAGTTTTGGTCTTTTTTGTTTCAGTCACCCCTATTATGTCGATCTGATACTTATCTAATTCCTCAGCTAGCTCCATTTCTTTGCCATTCAGGCTTCTTACGTTGATAGTACCGATCTTTAACTGTGGTGATGTTGAGTTGGGGTTATTAAATATTAGGATATTCTAAACTTTCTTTGCTTCCCTTCAGAACTCTTTTAAAAAAGAGTGCTGAATGAATGTGATGTATTTAAAGTTAAATGTATTTTATTTTGCACAGAAATAAATAAAGCAAGTATAGTGACAAAAGCAATCACCAATATGAAGATGCAGTTTTGAATACATTACCTTGAAATTGTCAATCATTCCTAACAATTCTTATCTAACTAAATGTGGTATAAAGAGAGGTTGAGGGCTGATAGATTATATAAAGCTTATATTGCATTTGTTAGGGAACCAGGAATAACTCCCAAAGAGAACTGGATGAAAGAACATTATTAATGCTTAACATATTAGAGAAAAATAGAGAAGCTAGCAGAGAAACCAAACCTGGTTTGTGATAGTTACTGTGATATAACTGATGTCACAGAGAAAAGAAGACCAAAAAAAAAGGTGATCTTTCTAATAATTGTTGTGATGATTAATCTTAAATAAATCTGTTACAAATATTCACAAATCTTTAACCAAATTATATAACTGCTGCAGCAAAGTTGGTATGAAATGAAAAATAAAAAAATAAAATAAAATAAAAAAATAGGAAGATAGGCAGGCTAACAGAAAAATTAATATTCTCAATAGTAGTAAACCTATAAAACAGGTTCACTATTGTAGCAATGCTTATTTAGCTTTAGTCATGATGGCAAACTAAATATGAAAGTAAATAAGAGAATAAAAATACTCGTATAGTGGGGAGCCAAATACATTTACTGAGAGAGAGAGAGTAAATTATACTTGAAATTATATTCTTGTTTAATTCTTTATCCAAGTGCAAGCAAACAAAGTTTGCATGTGAACTTGATGAGTAGGCTCCTTGTACATAGATGCTATTGGCTTCGTATCAACTGTCTTAGTATCCCATAGTGCAAAGCATGTCCCTTTGAATGTGTGTATTGATATGCATTATGGCAAGAGATCACTATCCAGACAGGTTTCACAAACTTTCATTGAGGTCTTGTCAGTGGGAGCCAGGCAGAGGAAGATACCAAGGTTGAATTAATGCAAATATCATATATTTTCCACATTAAAAAAAAAGAAAAAAAGTATCACATTATTAAATGTCTTGGGGTTAGTGACCTTACTATAATGCATAGCAATACACACTTCTGAAATCGAATACACTTTACATTATGGGATACTGGAGAACTGATGTGAAGTCAACAGCCTCTATATACAAATAGTTTAGTTGTGAAAATACTTAACGAGTAAACTCTCATGGTTTACATGCGAGTTAAGGATTAAACAAGAATATAATTTACTCTGTGACAAGTGTAGAAAAACTTTCTACAGAAGAAGAATCTATCAAAACACTAAGCTATGCAATATAAGATTGTGTTCAGACAAAACAAGTAATCAAAAACTAGAGATCACACATATCAGAGTGCTACAAATTATGAAAAATCCTTCTCACCAGGCACAAAAAGAGATCCACTCCCTTTTAAGGGGAAATTAGATAATTGAGCAAACACATCTGTGATAATTACCACTAAAAGGGTGGGACAGCATAATTGTTTTTAATCATGGAGATAAGAACATAGTACACTGGTAATGGTGATATGTCATATCTTTTAAAGAAGTTATCACAAACAGAAGTGTTGTTTGTCATTCTTTCTAAAGAAAAACCTTCTATGTTTTCTTAAAGTTAAAAATATTTTGTCTGGAATGTTATATATACATTCATTTATTTTTGTTAAATAATAAACATTGTATTTTGTTCAGTCTACAGCTCACCATATGCAAGTGGACAACTTTTCAGAGAGTGAGGCGGCATTAAAAATTTCAATGAAACCTGCAGGCCACTAAGCTATACTGCAGTATTTAGAATTGTAAGATGCTTTCCAGATTCACAAGGAACGCTGTGCATTTGATAATTTACATAAAATCCTATAAAAATAAACAAACTCAGCTTTAAGAGCGTAGGTAGGAGTTGGGTTCATGATAAGTAAATACAATCAATACTTGAAAAAAGATAATTTAATGAAGAAAACATTCATTTTTTTTACAATGTCAATGGACAACTTGGCAAAGTTTTTCCTTGACAGCTTGTCGATGTTGGTTGCCAACATTGATGCCAATGTTGGAAGTTGCTATGTGCAGAGTATTCTCGAGATATTGGTCCGTAATCAGAGTTTTGTCTTGGACTTCACATGCTTCATTCTGGAGAACTGCTCGCATAAGTATGTGCTTCCTAACAAAGCACACATCTTCAAAGCATGCCGTCGAAGATTAGGAAATGCATCCTCAGAAATGTAGTCTCTGTAAAATGTAAGCAAGGGCACATTGAATAATTTTTCTCTCAAAGAAAAGTTATTTTGGAGTTCAAGCAGCTCCACCATTTGTAGTGAGCCTGGCATTTCAGCAGCATTGACACTGAATGGCATTGAAAATAAATCTAAAAAAGACCATTGGTTACAAAAATCAGTAAATCTCTCTTCGAACTCACTTCGCAACATGGCTCATTTTGAAGCATATTCATCAAGAGATGAACAGTTGGACTCGGTGAGAAGCTGAAAATGAGTTATCTTTTTTTGTGAGTTGTGCCTCCCAAAGTTTGAGCACGGCCACAAAAGCTTTGATGTGATCAAAAATGGAGTGTGCACCAGTTGATCTTTGGATTGTAGCCGCATATTTAGGTCATTCATGTGCAACTAGATGTCGGTCACAAAGGAAAAGTCTGTCATCCACTTCGGATCGTTAAATTCCACAATCGGATTCCCATTGGTTTGCATGAACTGCTGTATTTCGCTCCTTAAGTCAAAGACTCTTTTACCCAACGCACGTCACTATAATAAACCACATCGCTGTGATCTGCTTCGCACTCTTGGATCAAAAACTCTTGGAACTGATGATGATTCAATCCTCTTGTCCTAATAATGTTGACGACAGTCAAAATAACTTTCATGACATTCTCAAATCCAATAGTTTTTGCGCACAAATTCTCCTGGTGGATTAAACAGTGGTAATGGACGAAAAATTTTCCTTCTAGTTTCGGTTCTTTCCATGGCAGCACAACAAACCCTTCCTTTTTTCTCACCATAGCAGGGGCACCATCAGTTACCACACCCTCGAGGTTGGTTAAGCTGAGGTTGAAACACTGGAGTGTTTTCTTGGCGGCTTCAAGAATATCAGTGTCTTTCGTAGTTCACTTCATAAGTACGAGCGCTAGCGTTCTTCTGTCACATTGAATTGTTGATCACTGCCACAGACAAAGATAGCCAGTTGTGCTGTATCCTTCACATCTCTGTGCTCTCATCTAAAGCAAGTGAATATGACGTAAATTTAGACGAACATTTTTTTAAAGTTCCTTCAATGTCATTGGCAAGTTCTTCGACACGTCGTGCTACAGTTACCCCAGACAAACTTGGTTTTTTAAACACTTCCTTATTATCTGGGCAAAGAATATCCCCAGCAGCAATGAGACACTCTTTCACAAACTCACCGTCCAAGAAGACTTTTGATTTTTTTTACCAATTTTTTCAGCTATTACATAACTTATTTTGACGCAAGCTTCGCTCTCTTCCCTCTGCCATTTAAACATATTTTAAATCAATTTGCTGGTCAAAAACTCTTGGAATTGATGGCAGTCACAATAACTTTCATGACATTCTCAAATCCAACAGTTTTGATACTGACTCACGACAAATTAAACACATTGGCTTATCTTAAAAAACGAGACTTTTTTGTGGTTATGAGACCATAGGTTCTTTAATTAATATATATATTAGTATAATCCTGCCTACTAATTTTGCTAGTGACTGTCTAGCTTTGTCAAGGCTCAAACGGTATATACAAAAAAATATGAGAGAATACAGAAACATTGCTAACTGTTAGGCAGTTAAGTTTGAATGTATGCATGAATGTGTTGAGAAGCTTCAGTCAGTATCATGGATACGTGTTGTATGCACACGCGTTACATGATTTTTCGCGTATTGCAGTTCCATTAAACTGAGTGAGTTGATTAAGTTTTTCCATATATCTTTCAGTATTGCGCCCTGATTTCCGTTGAGGTTGTTATCCGTTCTTAATACCACTGCCGCTTCCTTGAAAATTCTGTAACTGTAATCATCATCTAAATACGGCATAGAGCTATTTTCCCAGTCAATTGCATGGTTGGAAGTAGAAAAGTGATGTGCTAAGCCTGAGGAGACTGTGCTGTTGTGCTTGACATCCCCAACATGCTCTTTCTGTCTGATTTCCAGGCTTCTTGAAGTTTGCTCAATATATGAACGACTGCACGTACATGGAATTCTATAAACATCTGGATATTTGAAAAATGGTACACTGTCTTTAGGAGATCTTAATAATTGTCTGATGGTAGTAGTTGGCTTAAATACCACTCTGATGTTGTGAGATTTTAACATTCTCGCTAATCTTGAAGAGACTGAATCAACATAAGGGATGACTACCATTGAAGCGTACTGGGTAACTGTTCCTTGTTGTTGGAGGTTGTCTTTATAAAGGAATTTGTTCATGATGTTTGTAGGAAAACCATTCTGCGATAGTGTTATAGCAATTTGAGAAAGTTTATTTCAGACGAAGAAGAGGTACAGACAGAACTACGAGCTAGAATATCTTTTTTAAAAAAGTGCAGACGTGATAATCTTATTCCAACCTTTGCAAAACTGAAAGAAACCATCAAATCTCCAGGCGCCCATAAAATCTATCAAAAAGCAAGTCATTCCTTACTACTCAATCAGTTACGAGTGTCCAAGCATGAACTAGCAACAAACAACTTATATATTACAGAACTAGAAACAGATTTGTCAAATACGTTAAATCAAGAATTGCTACAATTAATTATAACTGTCTGAAAGAATTCGGGAAAAAAAGCTTTTGATAAAAGCAATAGTGCTCTACATATTAAATACCTTAATCTATTAAATCGATCAAAAAAGATCACTAACAAATTACCAACGGAAAAATGGGTAGTCAATTTATCTAACCGTCAACTAACAAAAGATGAATTAAATGTTCTAGCAAGAGGCCATAAATTTGTGATTTCACCAAAGTGTTTCTCATATTTAGACTTTATACATAATATAGAAAGAAACATCAAGCATCTCTCCAGTATTGAAGCCAACAAACTTCGTTTCGAAGTAGCTAAAGTGATCTACAATGCCAAACCTTCAGAATTAAATATCCCACCGTCGGAATTGAAAGCTATTATTTCCTTAAAACGTAACAAAAATTTAATCATTACTAGAGCTGATAAAGGAAATACCACTGTGGTTCTTGATACCAATTCATATGACCGAAAAATTAATTTACTTCTTCAAGATCGTAATACTTACTCCAAATTGGATTTTGATTCTACAAATCGTCAACTCAGAAAATTAAATACGCTACTTAATGAAACTTCCTCCTTAGATGAAGAAACAATCAAAAAACTTAAAGACATACCATGCAAGACCTCCTAGAATTTATGGCTTACCTAAGCTACACAAAACTAATGTTCCACTTAGACCTGTCGTAGACTGTATCGGCTGTCCAACGTACAAGTTATCAAGATTCTCCGCCCTCACATAGGCCACTCAGTCTCTTCAATCAAAAATTCTACTGAGTTTCACACAAAAATTAAAGACATTCAACTATCAAAAACTGACTTGTTAATCAGCTTCGACATTGTCTCCCTCTTCACTAACATTCCCCATAAAGAAACAATAGAATTACTAACTCAAAAATTTCCGTCTGATATAGTTGAATTGTTCAAGTTTGTTATTGCATCAGGTTACTTCACCTGGAAAGGTCAAATTTACAAGCAAGAGGAAGGAACAGCAATGGGATCTCCTTTATCACTAAACCTAGCAAATTTGCTTCTAGAACACCTTAAGGAAAAAATATTCACTTTTGAACCCAAACCAAAAATTTGGCTAAGATATGTCGATGACGTATTTGCAGTATGGAATCATCCCGAACCTGAATTACAACTGTTTCTAGATAAAATTAACCTTCTTCATCATCGCATCAACTTTACGTTAGAAAAAGAATCTCCACAGGGTATCTCTTTTTTGGATTTACACATCAAAAGAAAAGAAGATGGTTCCATCGCCACTTCCGTCTTTCGCAAGCCTACATTCTCAGGTCGCTACATTCACAATTCTTCTGCTCATCATCCATCTCAGAAATCTGGCATTATTAAATCATTAGTTTCCAGAGCACACAAATTCTGCTCCTCTGAAGAATCTTTAAACCAGGAATTAGAAGTTATCAAAAATACAGCCATCCTAAATGGATATAATCCCAAAACAACTCAAAAATCATCAATCACTTCTGCATACATCAAACCAGACAGGAAGAAGTGCATAGGATTCCCATACCTTACGTTAAAGGCATCTCAGAACGTCTTTCTAAAATTATGAAGAAATACAATTTTGCCACTACTTACAAACCTATCAACCAAATTTACAACTTATTACCTTCTCCTAAGGACAAATTCTCACCCTTGATGTTACCTGGTGTTTATGAGATTCCATGCTCATGCAAATTATCTTACTTTGGACAGACAGGTAGGTATGTTCAGAAACGCATCTCGGAACATCAAGACCACATTCGTCTTCTTAAACCACAGAAATCTGGTCTCTCTCAACACGGAATTGAAAATCCAAACCATAGGATCCATTGGGAAAAGGCTAAACTTTTACATAGATCTTTATTTAAACATGAATGTTTATACAAAGAAAGTTCTGAAGCCCCACTACACAGGCCAAACCTAAACCGCAACAACATTCTTACTATTCCTAAAGTATGGGAAATTATCATACAAAACTGTGTTAAATAATTAACGTTTTTTTTTTTTTTTTTTTGTACTACTTTAGCACGTTATGCATGTTTTCATGAGATTCTATTGTAATCATGCGTCCTAACTGTATGTTATTCCTAATTTTTGTTTAAATACTGTACTGATGATGTCCTAAGATACTTAGGATGATATTTACAATTAAATAATTTTGACTGTGGTTTATACGTGTGTTTCTTCTAATTAAAGAACCTATGGTCTCATAACCACAAAAAATCTTGTTTTTTAAGTATTTTATGACCAAATATGTATAATTTAAATACATTGGCTTATCGATCGGCACAAAAAAGTACAAATTGGTCCACTTTTCATTAAAAACCCGACAAGAATCACTTGATTTACGCTTTCTGCTCGTAGATGCCATAGTGATGGAAGGTGAACCCAAAAAATTATCCAAAATGGCCGTATAACAGTTATTATCCACTGAATATGCCTCACTAATGAAAAAAGTCTGGCAATATAAAACCACAATAGGCTATGGCAGACATGACGAACCTGCGTGTCTGCCATAGCCCGTGTGATATTCATATGCTTATACATGAATATCACACAGTTCACGACTGACTGACTGTGGATGATATCCTCTTGTATTTATATGAAAATAACGAAGTATCGAGAACCTTCGAGATGTATCTGGAAGGCACTAGACAGCGCACTCGAACGAACTACTGCTTCAGCCATTTACCTGCGACGTTAGTACTTAAGTACTGCTTAGTGCCGGTAGCTGACTGAAGAAGCATGTCTATTTAATATTTATTTTTATAGGATTTTATGTAAAGTATCAAATGCACAGCGTTCCTTGTGAATCCGGAAAGCATCTTACAATTCTAAATACCGCAGTATAGCTTAGTGGTCCATGGGCTTCATTGAAGTTATTTTTTATTTAATCACGTTTTAATGTTAAGTAGTTATTTTTTCAAAATGGTTGGTGGGCCACGGCAAAGAGCTCCGCGGGCCATAGGTTGAAGCCCTCCTGATATACAGTATAGCGATATCATGTTAGACACATGTACGGTGTTCCAATAAGCGTTTTCTCTTATGTTCATTAGCATATTAATGTACTGATATATTAGTATATTTTGTATATAAATATTTGTATTGAATAAATACATTCAATTGGATAAAGTAAGCATTTTTTTTTAAAACCCTAATAACACTTTACTGGTATGATGATCATATGAATTACAATATACAAAAACCAAAGACCCAGTATGAACATAACAAACAATTTTAGTGATTGCCTTCTACTGGAAGACATTGTTCATAAATTACAGTAAAGAAAATAACTGCTGTGATTTTCTATGCTTACATTATATTAAAATCACTGTAATATATAAGAAGCTGCAGTAAGTTTAAAGTTTCTGGTTATCTGATGTGGTGAGTATAGCACAAAATAAATATTTTGAAAAGAAATTTTGGGGGTCATTTTATATGTCCAGTTGCCTTATATGCTAGCATATATGGTATTTCTGTTTGTGGTCCCAACGAACACACCCATAATGAAATGGTCAAAGAATTCTAAACTTACGGAAATGTTTAGGGAAAACTAGAAAATTGCAAGGTTAATAATAATGATAAATATCTGTTGATTTAAAAACAAACAAACAAACATAAAAATCAGCAGAGTTCCGAGTTGGTTTTAGTTATTCACCTTTGTATTTTCTACAAAGTTTGCTTATCACCTAAATATGGCCAGATCAATAACTTACAGAGGGGAACTATCACCTCCTTATCTCTACTTGTTAGTCTTCCCCATTACAGCAGCAATTTTCTGGATAAACTTTGCTTTTACATTGTTTTCTGAACTTCAGCTCTCTATTCACCAAAATCCTCAGATCTTTTACTTCCTGGAGCAAAGTTCTACTAATGCAATACATCCCATTCCATCTTCTCTGGCAAAAAGTTCATCATTTTACTTAGGAGTACTGAACACATTCCAGTTCACTTACCCACTCTTCAAATCCTCTTGTAACAATGTCACATCAGCACTTCCTGACATTACACTCCTCAGTTTAGCGTCATCAGCTAATAAGTGATTAAGGAACCAGAAACAACTCAAAGAGAACTGAATGCAAAAATACTATTCATGTATAACATATTATAGCAGAATGAGGTGAAACTAGCAAAGGAACCAAACCAAATGGTTTGTGGTGGTAGTTTCTGTGATATAACTGACTAATCAAGAAAAGAAGACCAAAAACATGATCTTTTTAAATAATAATTATAGGAATTTATCTTAAATAAATTTGTTTAGTCTTCAAGAAACTTTAAGTTATACAACTGTTGCAACAAAGTTGATTGAAATCACAAATAAAAAGACAAATGAGATAGTAGGTAAAGAGAAAAATCACCATTCTCAGTAGAGAACCTATAAAAGAGGTTCACTATAGTGGGATAGTGGGATGCTGATTTAACTGTAGCTGTGCCTTTTAGTGATGATGGCAAACTAAATACCTTAAACAATTTCACTGACATATATGTTAAACAACAGTGTCTCTACAACAGAACCTCATAATAACTGCTTATTACCTTTTTTTTTTTAAAGACATTACAACTCCATATCTCTATCTATTATCAGTCAATGAACTCTGTAAGGCTACTACCTATCCCATCCTCAATTTCTACAATAGTTTTTCATGCAGTATTCTAATTTCTAATTCTATTCTAATTCAAATGGCATTGGAAAATATAGAAAAATTAATGTATAAGAATCTCTGTGCTATATACTCGTCACCCTATTATAAAATGTAACTATGCTATGAAAGCAAGACCTTCCTCTCAATTCTTGAACAAGCCAACTCTGCTCTCTGGAAAGATTTCATCCTCATACCCAAGTTTGTATTCTGTTTTTAATATCTTTATTGCCAATAGTTTGCCACCATTAATTTGGACTCTCCTTTATACAGTGACACTATTTTCCCCTCCTACTTTTCAGGAGCTGTTCCTGTTGCCAGACTTGGTGAACAACAAAGGTAAGGAGACTATCAACTCCTTTGCACATTTCCTTAATAAGCAAGGAAATATCACAGCCAGTATAACAGTCTTATTAACAAACTTATGTAAAATTCCAAACACTTAATATTCCAGACCTACCAAATACTTTCTTCTTTCTTCTTAATGTTATTCCACACTAGTGTCAACCTCCCAGCAGAAAAGACACTGACAAAATGCTCAGTGAATTTTTTGCTTTAACTTCAGCAGATATGACGTGCGCCACTGCTAGCAACTAAAGTCACTATACCCTTTCCTCAGTTAATCACATAACTTGTAGAATTTTCTAGGATTTTGCTTTGTTGCCTCAGCCAATCTCATTTCATATGCCAAATTCCACTTCCTTACTATATCCATCACATTACTATCCTGTGCTGTTGATTCTAATTAATTACACACATTTCTTTCATTCAGTGATACTTGCACCTCTCCTGTTAGCTGCCATGTCAAAAGCACATAATTACTCTTGCTGACTGATGACTTCTATTATCTCTATGTGATATTATTAAATTCAACAGTTTTGTCTTCCTGTGCTGCTTTTGCCACATATTGGGCAAGGTTGTCATTCCAAAAGCAGCTCAAGGTATTCATTCTCCATACTCGTATGCTATTCTCACTTTCAATTAATGCTTCTGTAGTTAAAGTTACCATTATTATTGTGTGCCTAATACTTACCAGTATAATTTCTACCTGAACATTTCAGAAACACCTCCCTCTAAATTTCCCGGCCCAAAAATTATCTAAAATTCCTACTCACTTAACCTCATACCATACGGTATCAAAGAACTACCTCCTTGAAGTTATATATGGAGGGAACACAACTATGCTAAGATCAACAATGCTCCCCCTTTTATCTCTTCTCTTCTAGAAAATTGCTATATCCATTATACTCTATATATCTATAACAGCTTAGTCCCATTATCCCTTCTTTCACCAATTCCTCACCTTATCATGTCCTCTCATTAAAGCCTGCGGCTCTATCTCTCACCACCGTTCATTTCCCACCTATTCTAGTAGCTTATACTCACAGCCCCACTGTCTGACTTTTGTTTAATCTATACACACACACACACACACACACTTTTCTCATCTCAACAGCAAATGTAGACTATTTCCAGCCGAGAGCCCACCTCTACCTTTAAATTTATCTCACACATCCATTTACTCAAGGCTTCTCTTCCTACACATGATAATTATCACAGCGTCCATAATCGAATGCTGTCCTTCTCAGTTCCTTGCTATGATATCTCAGCAACACTCTCAAATCATGCTTCCTTATTCATACTTCAAATCTTATTCATACAAATACTGTGCAAATCATTCATTCCAACTAGCACAATCGATTCTGCTGCACTTACTCACCTCTCCAAGGTCTAAGTTACTAATCTATCTGTCCCTCTAAAACACATCTTCAATACCTGTTGAAGATCTAACCTTTAAAGGTACCTGTGGCATAACTATAAATAATAAATTACATGATAACCACAGTAATTAACTTTAACGAAATAAAAGTACATATATTTCATACTGAAACTAACAGTACATCATCAGTGCAGACAACAAGCAAATCAAAGGCACAGAATACAAAGTACATACAGAAGTCGATGGTTTACCAATTAAAAACTGCTGCCGCGTGTTAGAAATTAATCTTTCTTCTTTCACTACGCATTATTCCCGCTTCTTATGCAGGGTCTGCATGTTACTTAGATGCGACTTCTTGTTAGTACCACTCCCAACCGACATGTCACCTAGTCTGCCGCTGGGGGATATATTTATGACTGTAGCAACGTATGTTCACAGGGCCAGTTTGCCTGCTTTGTGGAATGAAAAACGCCAGATAAACTGGCAAAAAAAAAAACCCTACTGCCCGTGCCCAAGACCGGCTAACTTGGCTATGGCTGAGGAAGATCCTCAAGTTCCTCACGTCTTCGACGGGAATCGAACCTGGGACACTCCTTCTCCAGGCATATGGCTGCGAAGTGCAAAGCCACTAGGCTAACTGCACGGACCACATGTTAGAAATTAATATTAATAATTATTATAAATATTATTAAAAACAATTTTTTTGATAGTTACATAAAATAAGAATCTCCCAAACTTTTGGGAGAGACAACTGCTCCTCAGATTTGACCGATGTAAAAGGGCCTCGCAACTTTCTTTGAAAAGCATTCATATTTGAACTTGCATCTATGAAGAAGACGAACTTTATCCCAACTGTTGAAGATGTGTTTGAATATTCTTCACAGCATGGAGTCCTTACTGAGCACTACTTTCCAATATTCTGCTGGCATTATTCATCTTCAACACCTCTTTTGCTGGCCCACTCCTACTTTCAATAGCCCATCTCACTCTGCACTCACCTTAACTGATTTCTTAACCACATCACTTTTCCTTCATCTTTGCATCTTTCATACCAACTTCATTATAGTACACCCACACTTTAGAGAGCTGTCGTTGGCTCGGTGCCAAGAAGAGTCAATTCATGTTGAAGGGGAGAAAGAAATAACGAGATGTATGAATTGGTCACCAACACGCGAAATCACGTGCTTTATACATAAAATTTTCCAACTGTTATACAAGCAAAATAGTTACCACTTTAAAAATTACAATGATCATAAAAGAGAAGTTAATTTTCCGACATGTAATAATAAACAACTCATCCCACAATAAGGTTTGATTACCCTATTATCAGAATGGATTCTCCATGCACAGAAGTGTCGAAGGGTCTCGTATCTGTGGGTGTACTATACCACTCATCATTTGTCTCTCTATCATTCCACTTTCTTTCCCTATTTCCTTTTTCTCACTTCTTAACTCTACTATATTATTCACCATTACCATACTGCATTTGTTCTCCATGTTCATTCCACTTTTGTCACTTACAAAGGTGGAAATGAATTAACATCATTTGTGCTATTTTCAACGACTTCTTTCACAAGAAGATTATTCATTCCATTGCTTTTTTTTTGTAACTTTTTTTTTTTAGCATAAGCACACATTAACTTTCTTACCTATGAGAAGAGCACTTTTTCTTGTTATATTTTCAATCAGTGCAACTGTTCTCTATCTTTATTCTCTATCAATGATAGATCACATTTAATTGACTAATGTCAAAATTCAATACTTGAGAGATAAAGCAGTTGCCATCTTGATTCACATGCCAATCTATATGTGTCATTCTATCCTTGAATATTGACAAAAATTGAAACCAACATAAGCTACAAGCACACAATTCCTACAAAAACTCTCATATATAAACATTTCAAACCTTACAGATAATTAACTAAAATCTTCTTAGAACAACAAACTTCAGGAACATACTCCTAAGCACTTTTCATGGCTTCCTGAAAATGTACCTTAACTGTTACATTCCCCCCCCCCCTAATCTGGTCTGTTATAAATGAAAATAGAAGGGGAATTTCATTTCACAGTACAAGAGTTAATAATTTTAAGATTTGCAGATGACAGTCATTACTGAAGAACTAGAAAGAACAGTGCTGAAGTGAAGAAAGAGATAAACAATTGATAAAAAAAAAAAAAAAAAAGTGATGAAATTTGGAAAGAAGAGGTTAGGAGTGTCACATGCCTAGGAAACAACACTACATGTGTGAACATAAAAAATGAGATAAGATCTCAGGATAACAAGTAAGCAACCTAGGCAAAGGGTAATATATGGAAAAGTAAAGCAGCGAGTCTTGACCCACTAAGATGAGCATACTGGAAACTCCATATTCATGAGAACTCTATGAATGTAAGACACAGGTTACAGTCAATGGCATTTGAAAGAACATGCTATAGAAAGGTTCTATGAATTGGAATAATGCAAAAATTATGAATGAAGAACTCTCTCTATTTA
Organism: Typopeltis vanoorti; assembly: GCF_054136105.1. Classification (NCBI taxonomy): domain Eukaryota; kingdom Metazoa; phylum Arthropoda; class Arachnida; order Uropygi; family Thelyphonidae; genus Typopeltis; species Typopeltis vanoorti. The sequence goes on from NC_143559.1 coordinate 73,334,090, forward strand.
CAGAAAAGTAAATTAGAAAGAGAATCTAATGCAGAAAATAATTAGAAGGAAACTTTATCTGCAGTATGGATGACAGCAGGAAGATCAAAATCTTGATATTCAGTAGAATGAACAGCATAACAAAAGAGGGAAAAGATGAGAGAGTGGGTAGATGATGTAAAGGAATGGTATGGAAAGAGTATGCAAGAGTTGAACCACCTGGCAATGGACAGAAGGGAATGGCAGAAAATGGTGAAAAATGCAGTGGACACCAATAGGCACCTGGTGTAACTGTGAACAGCCATACATTATTCAAAGAGAACTGCTAGTTGTATCAAACAAGAGTAAGCTAATTTTGCACATGGGTTATCTTGAATGTTAAGCTTGTGCATGCCATTAATACTTATTAAGTCACAAATTGATGTTAAACACATTAAATCCATTGTTATTTATAATCTGTATAATTAAAAAAATAATAATAAAAAAATCCATTTCACCTCTTCAGGACTCTTTAACCAAACTGAATAATTACTTTAAGAACTGTGGTATAAAAGTCAAAAAAAAAAAAAAAAAAAAAAAAAAAAAAAAAAAAAAAATCAATCTACAAAAATGCACAAGGGTAAACATTTACTTAGGCAGAATTTTTAGTGAAGAGAACACTTAACCATGGAAAGCATATGAAGTCAAGAGAAGAAAGAGACCAAGTTAATGGGCATCTGATTTAAATGGATTTCAACAAATCCATTCATGGTCTTCCATATAAGAACCTCTACTGATTAAAATATGCCAAAAATTATCAAATGATCACAGAATGAGATGGGTAGGAAACTGGCTGACAGATAAAAGAAAGCAGCGTTTAAGGATGAGTCTTCAAAGAGTCAAGTTGGAATGGGATATCTCAAGAGTTGGTGTCAGGACTAGGCAGAAACTTACATGACTGCATATCACATAGCTACCACATTTTATACAAATTTGTCAAAATAATAAATGGCATGCAAGTTTTTTTTTTTTTTAATAGACTTTCTATTGAAAACTAGCACTGGTCAGCTGCCTTAATGGTACGGACAATCTGTATGTTATCTTATTTCAAGTCATAACAAAAAATTATTATGCACTACAAATCAGCTAATTTCTGCACCTAGTGAAGTATACATCGAGCAATATTTCAATATTTATGATTATATCAACCTATATTACCTACAGAAACAATAAGAGAAAAAGACATTCATTATTTTTTATTAGAAATATTGAAGTTGCACTGCATATATTAGTATTTTTTCCATCATCATCATCAAATTCCTGATACATACAGTATGATTTCACTTTGTGATCACAGATAATTGTTTGGCATATTTTAATCAGTAGAGGTTCTTATATGGAAGACCATCAAGACATACTCGATCTTGCCAATAAACTGTACTGATTGTCTATTTTAGCAATGTTGTATATGCAGCATCATTGTGTGTTTATGTATAAATGAATGTGTAAAAAAAATAAGAACAATAAATAAAAAAATTAGAAAAAGAATGCTAGATTTTTAGGTAGTGAACTTTGAGTTATGTTAGGCAAGTCTCAGAGTGAGGAGACCTTCACATAGCCTTAAAAGAAATGTGGAGAACGGACCAGGGCTTCTGACCTAATCTCCAATCTTATCTTCCCGTGGTGCACCCTGTTAGGTATCTACCTGGATAATGAACGGACAAGGATGGGCTGGCAATTTGGGATTTAGCCAAAATTGTATTCTTATTGACTTAAACCAAAATTTCAAATGATGGTACGACACGACAGAATTTCATGCAGCTTGGGGTGTTGCCCGGTTAAACAAGGCCCCTGTTGTTTTTGCCAGGGAACCAGGGCATACAGCGAAAAGTCAGGAACTGGAACAAATCTCAAAACACACCCCAACTCAACATCACCAGAGTTAAAGATCGGTACTATCAATATAAGAAGCCTGAATGGCAAAGAAATGGAGCTAGCTGAGGAATTAGATAAGTACTAGATCGACATAATAGGGGTGAACGAAACAAAAAAGACAAAAAAACTGGTGAGATCTTGCTGAGCAATAAATACAAAATGTTATATTCAGGCAATGACAATCAAGGAAAAGAAGGAGTAGCCATAGTATTCAACACTAAATACGAGGCTAATCTTTTTTGAATGGCAGGTAGTCTCAAGAAGAGTGATGTGGGCAAATATCAGAATGGCGGAACTGGACAATGAGACTTATTCATGCCTATGGTCCCACAGAAGGTTCTACTAAGGTAGAAGTAGAGGAATTTTTTCAGGCTTTAGAGAAAGCAACTGACACAATGAAAAAGGAAAAGTTGGTTCTTGTTGGGGATCTAAATAGCAGAGTAGGAAATGACTGTCAGACATACAAAAATATTTCTGGAAAATTTGCAGAAAAGAGCAAAGCTAATAATAATGGCAAATATCTGTTGGATTTCTGCTCAGGACATGGACTGGTTATTACTAACACCATGTTCCAACATAAAAATGTGCACAAATTCACATGGAGAGAAGAGGCTAGGAATAAGAAAAGTCTCATTGACTATGTTATTGTTGATAGTCATGTTTTCTCCCTGGTGCAGGACACCAGAGTGTACAGAGGATTTGAAATTGGAAGTGATCACTATTTAGTCTTGAGCAGGATAAAATTGAATTTCACATTGAAAAGAATAACATGTAAGAAAGTTTTAAAGCAAATAAAAGTTGAGCAGCTCTCAGATGTGAACTGTAGACTAAAATACACAAAGATTATTGAAGAAAAAATGAAAGAGTTTGAGAACAGGAACCAAACCTTCGAGATGCAGTGGCAAGCCTTGAATAAAACCCTGATTGATTCAGCCAGAGAGGCATGTAGTGAGGTTGTCTGCAAGGATAGAAAAATCAGAACTCCATGGTGGACACAGGAAGTAAAAGAGACAGTGAAAGACAAGAAGAAAGCATATCAAAAGTTCCTGGCAAATAAGTCAGCTTGTGCTCTTAGAGAATACAGAGACAAATGTAAGAAAGCTAAACACAGTGTAAATCTGGCTAGACAAAAGTCATGGGAGGACTTTGGTAAGAACATAAAAAATATATATCAAGTTGGCAAGATATTCTGGATGTTGTTGTTGTTGAAGAAGCTCAGAAATGGTGGAAAGAGTGCTATAAAAGGAATTAGAGATGATAAAGGTGACGTGAAAACAGGAGAGAAAGATATCATTGAAGTATCGAGTAATTATTTTGAAAAATTGCTAAATGAAACAAGCAGTGATGGCAGTACAGCAGCAAAAACACTAACCAGGCATGCAATCAGGAATACATATCAATACTTGAAGTAGAAAAAGCCATCAAAAGCCTGAAATGTGGAAAGGCAACAGGAGTAGATGATATTCGACCAAAAATGCTCAAGTATGGAGGTATAAAAGTCTTACAGTGGCTGCACTGCATAGCTCAGAAGACCTGGACAGAGGGGCGAATTCCAGATGATTGGAGTAGAGCTCTCATAGTACCCATACATAAAAAAGGAAAATAAAACTGAATGTGTGAATTACAGAGGTATTTCATTATTGAGTGTTTCTTGTAAGATATATGCAAGTATACTTGAGAAATTGTTGAGAAGGATTGTGGAAGAGAAGCTTGGTGAAGAACAAGCTGGATTCAGCACAAATGTCAGGATCAGATTTTCACTTTACGACAGATAGTTGAGAAATCATGGCAATATAACAAAGATCTGTATTTAAGTTTTGTAGATCTAGAAAAGGCATGTGACAAGGCACCAAGAGAAAAGCTATTCAAAACACTATAGTTATATGGTGTCACATTATATCAAGCAATACTTAGTCTTTATTTAAGTTGTAAGTCAGCAGTTAGAAATGAAGGAAGTACAGCAAGATGGTTCAATGTTAAATCTGGTGTGAGACAAGGATGTACATTATCCCCTCTGCTATTCATTATCTACATAGATCACATTATAAAGGAAAGTAGTATTAAACCTGATATCAAAGCTGGAGATGTTAATCTCAGCTCTTTGCTTTATGCAGCTGATGTTATGCTTCTAAATGAATCCGCTACAAGATTACTTAACTAAATCGAGTAATTGTTGTCATAGACAACATGTTGTTGTCTATGACAACAACATGTTGTCATAGACAATATGAAGTAATTGTTGTCATAGACAATATGAAGATCAGCATTAAAAAGACAAAGACAATGAAAATAGGCAGAAACATTGAAAATATCAACTGCATTGTGGATGGAGAACCTATAGAACAAGTAAAACATTTCAGCCTCTTAAGCACGATTTTTAGTGAAGATGGTAAATTATATATGGAAATAGACAACAGAATCCACAAAGCTGGTATGATAGGATGTGAACTGAATAAATTTATATGGAATAAGAGAGAAATTAGCCAAAACACTTAATTAGCTGTATACAAGACAGTGTTCGACCCAATTTTAACTAATGGATCTGATAGCTGGTCAGAAGTAAAATACTTGACCAAAGACTAGAGACCACAGATATGAGAGTCCTGAGAAAGATTATGGGCATGAACAGATGGCATCAATGGCAATATCATATTAAAAACAAGGATATTAGGAAAGAACTAGACATTGTCAGCATCCAGGAATGTGTTAGCAGAGCTAATCTCAGGTGATATGGTCACTTAAACAGAATGGGAGAGGAAAAATTAGCAAAAGAAGTGTTCTCTGCCAGGTTGGTAGGAAAAAGACCCAGAGGAACACCAAGATATAGGTGGATTGATACAGTAAAAAGTGCCTTAGAAGACAGAAATATAAGCTCTGATAATGTTGGTGTCTTGACAGGTAACAGACTGATTTGGAGAAAACTGTAGATAGGAAGTTAGTAATGATGTAAAATTTTCATGTAGTACTATAAAAATATGACAGTAAATACACCCCTTGAGGGTATATATCAGAAATTTGATGATGAAGTCTCACAGTGAAGCAGAGCTGACTTTCCATCAGGTGCAGTGGTTTTTTCTTCTTACAAACATAAAACTAGTCACGAACATTGTAGTTACATACTGTCCAGGTATAAATGTGAACGTGTATAATTGCAAAGCCCATGCTGTTTGCCACCCGAAGCTGATATGGTGATAAGACGGCTGAATAAATTTATATGAAAAGCAGTCAAAACATAGAGTTAGTATTATATCAATGCTTTACTCTCGAAACTCAATAATATTTAGTGAAAATTATGAATACTTTCAGATTTACTGCAAGATTTTTATTATTTATAAAAGGATCAAAGAACTTTTTTTATATCATTCTCACATATGAGAGACTTCAAAACAATAAGCACATTTCTGTTGAGAGAGAGAGAGAGAGTGTGTGTGTGTGTGTGTGTGTGTACATGACCAATTAAAAATGAAGAAATAAAAAGCTTACCTTATTGCGAGGAAGATATGACAGTAAAAACTTTCCAGGATATTCTTTGAGTGCAGAAATAAAATATGGAATTTTTGAAGGTGCCTTTTTTTTTTCTTCAAATAATATTCGTTCCATTGCATCACGCCTACCACCTTCTGCTTCAACAAAGTATTTAAAGTTGATTAAATCACGAGCAAAGCTAGCCATCGGCTGGATGAGACGAGCAATTATTTCATCCAGATCTTCAAATTCCTAAATAAAGTATCATAAAGCATTTTTGAAAATTATGGAGACAACTACCGTGTTTGAAGTATCATAAAGTTGAATTAGTTGTAACATATCAACATTTAAAATAAAACTCTTTTCCATCAGTAAGTTATTGTTAATTTTTAAATCACAGTGCTTTCACTAACTAAAAATATAACCAGCATTTGAATATTGATTTTTAAGTCTTTTGGAGTGAGGGTATAGTAGATGATCATCATGTGAAACTAAACCCTAAAAGGTATTACTATCTGAAACAATGCAAGTTCCACAGTCAAGTTTCCTGAGACGTGGATTAAAACTTGGAGTTTCTAAGAAGAAAAAAAAAAAAACTATATGCCTATGCCAGAGATTAACTAACTTAGGAACTAGGTAAGGATGGTAAGAAAAAAAAACTTGGTAAACCTGTAATGGTCTTTCTGCTGACATTATGCCTGTAGTACACTTCCTAACAATGTCTCTAGGTGTACTGCAGAGACAATTTCGTTTTGCCCAACTCTACCATTAAAATGGACCAAAAGAAACCAAAACTGAAATGACTCTAAATTTGAAGATATTCTAAATATCAAATTTTATTAGTCTATTAAGATAGAGAGGAATAAATTAGCATTTCAAAATGTTTCACCAATCCTTTAATAACTTTCACAATCAATCCTGAGCCCAAGAAAATTACAGTATGGTTAAGCCTAACATTCACCACATTAGCAGGCTCTTATAATTGTTTGCATACAATATGGTTTGAAACCATTCAGAGTTGAATTTTCAATTGCTTATATTTTCATCATTTATGTACAAACTACCAATGTCTGTGACAAATTTCCAGTATTCAAAACAGTTATACTGAATAGCAGTACTTTTATGAAAGAACAACTTATTTTTGACTTATGCACCATAAACAAACAAATTTTGTCTAACTTTGCCACAATGAATGGTTTAATTGAAAGCAAAAAAATCAAATTAAAATGACAACAAATGTTAATAAAAATGCTTTAGCTAGCAATGAATTTTGTTGACTAGTGTGAGATTATTTCCCAGATTGCTGGAGGCCTAAAGTGGCTTTGGAAAAAAAAAAATAAATAAAAATAAATTTAGATCAGGGCTTTCTGATTATCTAATTATTCACCTATCCCCCAAAAAGTATTAATATAAACTTTTATATTCAACTCTATCAAGATAACATATCAGTGCAAATTGGTTCAGTCAAATTTCACCAATAAAAATGATTTATTAACTCGACATAGGCATGCATCTAGTCAAAGTATGGCCTCAATAATGTCAGCCACATGTGTGCAGTGATAGAGTCTGACACTTCGCTAACACTAGGTGAGGGGCTGCTGTAGATTTAATCAAATGCATGGTCACTGATCCCTTCTTGACCTAACTTATTCTAACTTATATACTACCTTATAACTAACTTAAACCATTTCTTATTTCTAATACTATGTCTAATTAATTTCTAATATCAATGTCTAATTTCTAATACTATGATAATAATAATATCTAATTCTATTACCAAACAGACTAGTATGATCCCAGACTAGTCTGTTTGGGATCTTCTTTGCAATGTATTACTGTTAGAGTCTATTATTATGGCCATTCGTACTATCAAATCCACACCAATTTAATCCGAGTCCACCACGTTATAGAGCAAAGAGTCAGAAAGTAAATCTCCACAACTGCATGCATAGAGGCATGGTGAGAGCCTTTATAAGCATTCTCAAGATGTCATCAATATTATTATTATTAAACAAAACCTCATGGAGTCAAAGACTCATCTAGGAGGTCCTTTTATCTCACACACATCTCATCATACCGGGTCTTAAACACATTCAAACTCCTTGCAGACACCACACTCTCAGGCAAGGCATTCCAATCATTCACAACTCTGCACGAAAAAAACCTGCCTCTCACTCCCCTACTCACACCCTCTTTATACAGTTTCCAGGGATGACCTCTGGTTCTCCCCTGATCTCCCACTATTCTCTGTAGAACTTCTCCACCATTGATCCTATAACAACCCCTTACCAACTTGTAGGTCTCTATCATATCTCCCCTCTTCCTTCTCTCCACTAGACTCTGCAAATTACATCTTTTCAATCTTTCCTCATACTCGACATTCCAGAGGTCAGAAACTACCTTAGTCAGTCGCCTTTGGACCCTTTCCAACATCTCTTCATCCTTCTGAAAACCAGGTGACCAAATCTGGGCACAATAGTCCATGTGTGGCCTAATCAAAGCCTTATACAATGGAACAAGAATCTCCCTACTTCTACACGTCAGTGTCCTCCTCATCATTCCCAGAAGTCTTTGTGTTGTCTTCACAATTTTGGCGATGTGTCCCCTAAATTTTAGATCCTTATCCACTATCACCGCCAGATCTCTTATTTCCTCTACTTCCAACAATATATTCTCACCAAGCATAAATTCTGCATCCCATCTTTGTTTTCCAAATTTTAAAACCTTACATTTTGCAACATTGAACTCACATCCCCATTTGCTTGCCCAATCACTCAATTTATTCAAGTCTTCTTGCAAGGCCACAACATCTTCACTACTCTTTATGGTTCGCCCCAACTTTGCATCATCTGCAAACAACTGAATATCTCTATCCAAATCTTCGCCAATATCATTAATATACAAGTTAAATAGTAATGGCCCTAAAACAGATCCCTGAGGCACTCCACTAGTGACTTTCCTTTTCCTGGATATTGCACCCCCATATACAACTTGTTGATACCTATCAGATAGCCAGTCTCCAATCCAATGCACTAATCTAATATCCAACCCCATTTGCTCTAGTTTGACTGTCAACTTATCATGAGGTACTCAATCAAAAGCTTTTGCGAAATCCAAGTATATTACTGTGTATCCTTCTCCTCTGTCCAAGGAAGCAGTCACTTTATTGTAATAAGTAAGTAGATTACTAAAACACGACCTCCCTTTAGCAAATCCATGCTGTCCATCAAAGATTATACCATTGTTGTCAACCCAACTCTGGATCCTAGTTCTCGCAAGCTTCTCCAACAACTTAACCACAACACCTGACACACAGATAGGCCTATAGTTTGATGCTTGAGTTCGATCACCTCCTTTATGAAGTGGCACAATCTTGCCCTCCTTCCACTCTTTAGGGACTTGACCAAGTGCAAGACTCGTATTAAAAAAATATGTCAAGGCAGGTGTCAACTCTTTGGCACATTCCTTCAGAATACGCGGTGATATATTATCAAGTCCCACAGCCTTATTTACATCTAGTTTACTCAACTCCCCAAACACCTCTTGCTCACTTACAGTCAGTCTCTCCTCCCCATCATCAACTGCTCTTAATCTCTCCATGAAGTCACATTCACAAGATTGAAAGATCTTTATGAACTGCTCATTAAGTATCTCCACCACACATTCTGCAACAGCTGTCTTTATACCATTTCCTCTAATCAATGTCATCCTTCCATAATTATTCTTTCTTTTGCTGGCTACATATCGAAAGAACTCCCTAGGATTCTTTTTAGCTTCATTAGCTAACTGCCTAATGAGGTATGAATTAGTTCATACCTCTCTTTAGCTACTCTAATCAACCATCATCCTCCTTGCCTGGTCTTTGTAGACCTCATGAAATTGGTTACTTCCACTTCTCTTATGCTGCCTCCACAATGCCCTTTTTCTCTGTATTGCATGCTTAATCTCTTTATTCATCCATCTCACACCTACCTTATTTAACCTTCTAACCCGTGGTATACATTCAGACATTGCATCCACTAAATATTTTTTGAAAATCCCCCAAGCTGCATTGATCTCTTTTCCAGCTAACTCCTCATTCCATGCTACACCTGCAAGCTGTCTCCTGAGCTCTTCATAATCACCCCCCTTGTAGTTCCACATATACCCTTTTTTTCACAGGGGTCCTTGCACTGCTGGCAACCACCCAAGTAATCACCTCATGGTCACTTTCACCAATTGGTGGATGATTTGATACCTCATTAATAATTACATCCTCCAATGAGATGACCAAATCCAAGACCCTTAATCCTCTTGTGCCCTCTGTTACATACTGTCTGAGGTAGTTATCCCTCAAAAACTCAAGAAACTCATTTTCTTTACTTCCAGTTGCTATCTCTTCATTCCAGTCTATATTGCCATAATTAAAATCACCCATAATGATCACCCTTTTCTTATTTGCTTGGCTTATTGGACTATACATTTCACTATCACCACCATCCACATTACCAGGTCTATAACAACATCCCACCAAGTATTTGATTCTATTCACCTCTATCTCACACCATACTGCCTGAAAACCACTGGCCCCATTTCCCTCTTGCATCTCTACCTTGTATGGACATAACTCTTTCTCTATCATCAATAGTGGTCTTAGTTGCATGTGATGGACACACCAGTATGTCAAGGTGAGCGACTATCTCCACATTTCTAAGAGAAGCACTCTGCATTCTCTCTATGGGATCCTTTATAAAAAGAGGCATGCTGGACCTGCACTTCTGATAGGAGTTTTAAACACATGCTATCTTATTTGACCGTCAGTACCAGAGCTCCATCCAATGTCTCTTGCATGTTTGGCACAATGAGAATCATGTTCACTCCTGCCATTGACCCACAATTTTTACTGTTATTCTTTCATTTAAACATTCACAACAATGGGCAGGGATCACATGGTGGCAACAGCTCTTAATGGCCGTTGTAATGCTCTGTTTTTTTAGCCAGCCAGATTCCCCTGGTTTGTGCCAATTCTGAGTCAGTTGAAATGGTCATGCCAAATGGGCTTATCTGGAACACCACACAGCAGGGGCACTCCACAAGAATGCCTCAATGCTGGTTCAGGTCAACCATTCCATCACTGGACAGTTTTGCCCGGTCCTGGTGTAGTGCCATACCTGCTTCAGATTCCAACATGGCCTATCTAGTCCCTCTCCCAAGGTTACAGATAAATTTTGCCGATTTCCTTTACCTACATTAATCTATCAACTAGCAGCCATTCATCTTGGAGACTCCATTCCAATATGACCAGCTTAATACTGCTCTGGAAGTAGAAACAATTTGCATATTTGTGGAATTTCTTATTACAGTAGATTCCATTTATTTACCACCAAGTGAGTTAAATGAGATTGAACTTGATAATCTTATATTGCAACTGCCTCAGTCAATACTTCTCATGGGTGACTTCAATGGACATAACACACTGTGGGAATAGCACCAAAACAAAGGATGAGGCTGTATCAATGACTGGATGCTCAACAATCATGATCTATGCATTCTTAATAGTAATAAAAACTAAAAATACAGGCATATGTCTACCTGCCTGTATTCTGCATCAGATCTTATAATCTGCTTCCCTACCATTATTACCATTTTTTCACTGCTTATTTGGGATGTTGAAGAGAACATCTATGGAAGTGATTATTTTCTTGTTATTTTCACTATGTCTGCATAGGAGCCATGTTTTTCTACACAGATGCTCATGTGGAAAATGAACCAGACTAACTGACTGGAATACTTTCCCTATCTTGCAAAATTTAATGCTGAAGGAGTCAGTCAACAGCTGCTGCAATTCCAAAAACATCATCCCAATTCTCATTCCACCAAAAGCCATGGTGGAATCTAGAGGGTCAAGCAGCCAAAAAAAGATCTAGACAGGGCATGGGATATATTTTGTAGATAGTCCACCACACCAAACTTAATAGCATCTAAATGTGCTTGGGTGAAAGCACATTTTGTGAGAAAACAGAGTCAAAAACAACCTTGGATCCAATTTACATAATTGATTAATCAAACAACCAGTGCAAAAAATTGCATAGGAAAAAAAAAAAAAGGAAAGGTGATACAGAACACACTGTTGTCTACCTTGAACCAGAATGTATGTATCGTTGCTGATGCAGATGCACAAGAAAATTCTGCTAGAATCTCAGCAACAGCTTCATGTCGTCCTGAACTTTTAATATTGAAAGAGCAACAAGCAACAAGAGAAAAAGCAAGCAAAGTTTCCTAACAGTGTGCTAGATCTGTACAATCAGTCACTAAGGAGGAACTAAAAAAAAGAGCTTTTCTACTGTCATGCCAGTGCAGTAGGTCTTCATGACATCCATTATGAAATGATAAAACATCCTCAATGGATCTCTTACCATACAAAGAATACTTTTAGTGGAAGACTTTCCAGATTCTTGGCGTAAGTCAATTGTCACTGCCATCCCAAAACCAGGAAAGGATCTAAATAAAGTGAACAACTACTGACATATTGCTCTGACCAGCTGTCTATGTAAGATATTGGAGAAAATGGTTAATGCCAACCTTCTCTGGCATTTAGAATACAATGATCTTTTTCTCCAACACACAGTATGCCTTTTGCAGACATCGTTCAATGTTGAACTATTTGGTTCATTTAGAAACATGTATTAGAAATGCATTTCTGAAATGAGAACGTCTGTTTCAATGTTCTTTGACATGAAAGAAAAAACTTATGACACAACCTGGAGATAATGACATTAAAAGACCTCTATAATGTACATCTCAGAGGATAAATTTATGTATTTATTAAAAACTTTCTGTCTAGTTGAGTCTTCCAAGTCTGAGTGGGAAGTACACTGTCCCAGCCATATCATCATGAAGATATTGGTGTTCCCCAATGCTCAGTCTTAAGTGTAACACTCTTTGCTGTCAAAGTTAATTCAATCACTGACTGAATGTCATTCCTGAATAACTGAAAGACAACTTCAACAATCAACTCACTATAACTTCATCAGCTCTTAGCAATGGATCAGGCTTTCAGCAGAAAAAAAAAAGTGACTGTGTACACTTCTGCCGAAAACTCAACTCACTCTTCGTCCAGATCTTAAGTTAAGAATTGGACAAAGTTTTAATCCATTAGAATCAGAAGCCAATTTCTTGGGACTCATCTTTGACAGAAAGCTCACTTTTTTGCACACATTTGTCACCTTAGGGAAAAATGCAAGAGCAGTGAATCTCCTTCACACTAATCTGCTAGTGAATTGATGCAAACTGATCTTCACCTTTATCATCACTTTTGATTATGGATCCTATTATCAGGGAAAGATAGTTACTGGTGCTTTTTGCACATCACCCATTCAAAGTCTTTATGTTGAAGCAAATGAACTTGATCTGTCAATCATATGGAAACATTTGTCTCTTAACTATGTCCTAAAAATAAAGTCTCTTCCAGAGCACTGCACATCAGCTAGTATCTTTTCTCTGCTTTGGGAGGCTCAATATCACACACACACATCAGACTGCTGTATATCCTTCTGGTATCCATGCTAAAGAGACTGCAAACTATTGGCATGAATGTTGGTAACATTACCTATACTGAACATACCATCTGGTATGTTCAGGAACATACTGGTGCATTCCTTGATCGCAGGTCTGCACTCAATCATGAAACCTCTCCCCGTGACAACAAAAGAAACCTGACACTCCATTGCCTGTCTACATGCAGTTATTTAATGCACAATAGAGTAGAACATTGGTTTCCGTCCTACTGACAGTTCAAAATCTGAGACCTCTGTTGTGCTGCTCCATTTCCTGACCTCATCATATCTGATCAGATTCCACTTCATTGCATTAATTATACAGCAGAGTTTAGTTGCTTGCAATTCAGCTTGTACATACAAAAGAAAACCACTACCAAAAGAGTATAATTTATACAGACTCACCAAGTTCTTTACAGGCCATCTCCTCTCTTGTATATAATCATCCAGCACTTTGCTGAGTTCTACTGCTGATGTACAAATTGAAGATCTTTAATTTTGAAATTCAGTTGTGCTGCATTCAGATCAACTCATATATTTTCTAGGCACTGTCTTTCAATCTTGTATACAGACTAAAGACTGTTTATAATATCAAAGTTAATAATCCAACGGCAGTCATCATGGCAGGAAGCACGGATGAATAAATTGTAAGATTAAGCCTGATATTCTTTGAATAAATTGTAAGATTAAGCCCGATATTCTGTTTCTTTGTTGACAGTCAAGTCAACAGAGAAACAGAAGAAAGGAAGTTGTTTTTGCTAGGCTTCGCATAGATTACAGTCATCTTACGCGTTTGTATTTACTGAGGACTGATGATCCTCACATGCGAACAGTGCAACATGCGTCTCACCATCTGTCATGTTCTGGTGGAGTGCCAGTGCTCCACTTGAGAAATGAATACATTTTTTACTAAAGAATTTTTTATTAATTAATTTATACAAAAGCATTTCATTATAAATTCTATTTATAAGCAGATACCGCTTTGCTTTACTAAAATTTACTGTTTTTACACAATATTCCATTTACTAGATAGTGTACTTATGTGGAGGGGCTTAAGGGTCAAAGCTGTATGACAGAGGAGACCTCCACATAGCCTTTAAAGGAATGCGGAGAACTGACCAGGGCTTCTGACCTAATGTCCAATATGTCCAATCCTCACCTTTCCATGGTGCACCCTGTTGGGCATCTACCTGGATACTGAATAAACAAGGATGGGCTGGCAATTTGGGATTCAGCTGACCAAATTGTATTCTTATTCGCTTAAACCAAAATTTCAAACAATGGTACAACATGACAGAATTTCATGCAGCTTGGGGTGTCGCCCGGTTAAACAAGACCCCTGTCGTTTTTGCCAGGGAACCAGGACAAACAGCGAAAAGTCAGGTGCTGGAACAAATCTGAAAACACACCCCAACTTAAGATCACCAGAGTTAAAGATCAGTACTATCAACATCAGATGCTTAAATGGCAAAGAAATGGAACAAGCTGAGGAATTAGATAAGTACCAGATTGACATAACAGGGGTGAATGAAAAAAAAGACCAAAACTGGTGAGATCTTTCCGAGCAATAAATACAAAATGTTATATTCAGGCAATGACAATCAAGGACAAGAAGGAGTAGCCATAGTATTCAACACTAAATAAGAGGCTAATGTGCTTGAATGGCAGGCAGTCTCAAGTAGAGTGATGTGAGCAAATATCAGAATGGAGAACTGGACAATGAGACTTATTTGTACCTATGGTCCCACAGAAGGTTCTACTAAGATGGAAGTGATAACTAGTAATTAAGGAATTGACAGCATACATTAGAAATATAAATTAAATAAACTTTAATATATACTTGTCAATATTTCGACAAATGTCACGTTGCCATCTTCTTGGGAACTTAATACAAAGACAAGTGCACGCAAGTACTATACTGTCAATTCCTTAATTATTAGTTATCATGTTTAACCAGCGTATAAGACTCTCTACAAGAATTAAGATAGAAGTGGAGGAATTTTTTGAGGCTCTAGAGAAACCAACTGACACAATGAAAAAGGAAAAGTTGGTCCTTCTTGGGGATCTAAATAGCAGAGTAGGAAATGATTGTTAGATATACAAAAATATTTTGGGAAAATTTGGAGAAAAGAGCAAAGCTAATAATAATGGCAAATACCTGTTGAATTTCTGCTCAGGACATTGACTGGTTATTACTAACACCATGTTCCAACATAAAATGTGGAACATGGTGTTACAACACAAATTCACATGGAGAGAAGAGGCTAGGAATAAGAAAAGTCTCATTGACTGTTATTGTTGATAGTGATGTTTTCTCCCTGGTGCAGGACACCAGAGTGTACAGAGGATTTGAAATTGGAAGTGATCACCATTTACTCTTGAGCAGGATAAAATTGAATTTCATATTGAAAAGAATAACATGTAAGAAAGTTTTAAAGCGAATAAAAGTTGAGCAGCTCTAAGATGTTAACTGTAGACTAAATTATGCAAAGATTATTGAAAAAAAAATGAGTTTCAGAACAAGAACCAAGCCTTGGAGATTCAGTGGCAAAGGTTGAAGAAAACACTGATTGATTCAGTGAGAGAGAGGCATGTGGTGAAGTTGTCTGCAAGGATAGAAAAATCAAAACTCCATGGGGGACACAGGAAGTTAAAGATGCAATGAAAGAAAAGAGGAAAGCATATCAAAAGTTCCTGGCAAATAAGTCAGCTTGTGCTCTTAGAGAATAGAGAGACACATGTAAGAAAGCTAAACACCATGTAAAACTAGCTAAACAAAAGTCATGGGGGAAATTTGGCAAGAACATAGAAAATAAATATCAAGCAGGTAGCAAAATATTGTGGAGGTTGTTGAAGAAGTTAGAAATGGAGGAAAGAGTGCTGTAAAAGGAGTTAGAGATGATAAAGGTGACATGAAAATGGGAGAAAAAGATATCATTGAAGTATGGAGTAATTACTTTTGAAAAAATTGCTAAATGAAACAAGCAGTGATAGCACAGTGGTAAAAAAAAAACACTCAACAGTCAGGAATACATATCCATACTTGAAGTATAAAAAGCAATCAAGAAAAGGCAGCTAGAGTAGATGATATTCGGCCAGTAATGCCGAAGTATGGTGGTATAAAAGTCTTACAGTGGTTGTACTGCATAGTTCAGAAGGTCTGGACAGAGGGACGAATTCCAGATGATTGGAGTAGAGCTCTCATAGTACCTATATATAAAAAGGGAAATAAAACTGAATGTGAGAATTACAGAGGTATTTCCCTACTGAGTGCTCCTGGTAAGATTTATGCAAGTATACTTAAGAGACGGCTGAGAAGGATTGTGGAAGAGAAGCTTGGTGAAGAACAAGCTGGATTCAGGCCAAATAGAGGCTGTCAGGATCAGATCTTCACTTTACAACAAATAGTTGAGAAATCTTGGGAATATAACAAAGATCTGTATTTAAGTTTTGTAGATGTAGAAAAGGCATGTGACAAGGTGCCAAGAGAGAGAGAGAAGCTATTCAATACGCTATAGTTATGTGTGTCAATTGGGCATTATATCAAGCATTACAGGTATCCCTTGCTTAACACAGGATTTGATTAATGTGGCGAAATTAATTTTGGTAATCACTTGATATATGCAGCAAGAGTTTTGATTAACGCGCCTTAACCCTGCGGAACTAGCAGCTGATCTGGCAGATACATGCAAAATGTTTAATATAAATATTCTTACACAATTCCGTGTATAGTTTGGAGTAGCCGTGCATTCATGTGTTACGTGTCAGTTTGGTTTAACACATTATGTAAAAGTTTGTGATATTTGACAATAAATTCTATCTGAGCGATACCGCCAACTCTAATGTCAGTATAGTATGGTTTAGTTTTTCTTTTTCTTTATTCTTTGTTCAATAATTTCTAGATTGTAACAAAATAAATAAACCATCATGTATTACTAAAATAGAGAGCCAAAGGCTTATCATACTTGTCCTCTAGGAGATGTGCTTTACATTATGGAAAATACCAAGGAAAGTGATCTGGAGCTAACTTCACCTTTACTACGAGTTGCCCATAAGGTTGCTTGTGCTTGCATCTGCTGAAACTTTTTGTTTCTATATATTTGGCATGAAACTCTTGTAGTTTCTATATTCAGCTATGAAATAATGTTGGATTCAATATCCACTTAATTTGTACCATCATGTATTATATTTGCAGTGTTTTTTCGTTATGTTTTATTGCATTTTAGCATATACTAGTAATGAATGTATCTCTCAGATATACTGCGACATACACTGCAATTTTTAAAGCAGCGAGTTCCACAGGGTTATATTTACCACGCAAAAACATGCAAGCCTCGTGGCGTGAGCATAATGATGTCATTCCTCCTACGTAGCCTCCTACGAATTATTAATACAGTAATCGATCATGGATGAATTGTAATTTTTACTATTGATTATTAGATTTGATTAACGCAATTTTGATATACACGGTAACATCGAGGGATTAATTAACCACATTAATTGTGGGATACCTGTACTTAGTTTTTATTTGAGTTATAAGTCAAAGATAGAATTGAAGGAAGTAAGGAAGATGGTTTAATGTTAAATCTGGTGTGAGACAAGGATGTACATTATCTCCTCTGTTAGTCATTATCTATATGGATCACATTATGAAGGAAAGTGGTATTAAACATGATATCAAAATTGGAGATGGTTAATGTCAGCTCTTTGCTTTATGCGGACGATGTTATACTTCTAAATAAATCCGCTATAAGTCTGCAAGATTCCCTGACTAAATTGAATAACTGTTGTAATAGATATGGCATGAAGGTCAGCAATAAAAAGACAATGAAAATAGGCAGAATCATTGAAAATGTCAATTGCGTCGGCATGAGGATGCCAGGTTGGCAGGAAAATGACCCAGAGGAAGACCAAGATATAGGTGGATTGATACGGTACAAAGTGCCTTAGACGATAGAAATATAAGATCTGATAATGTTGGAGTCTTGACAAGTAACAGACTGATTTGGAGGAAATTGTAGATAGGAAGTTCGTAATGATGTAAATTTTTCATGTAGTACTATCATATCCTGTACACCCCTTGAGGGTACATGGCAGGAATTTGATGATGATGATGTACTTATGTGGAGTTCTTCACAGAACAAATCATGAGAGTGAGTGGTTGGAGAAATGCCTGGTTGATGGTATGACTCAGATGCAAAAGAAAGGAGAGAGAAAAAGCAGAGCATAAAAGAGTCAAAGTGTGAAAATAAGAATTAGATTTTGTATGGAGATTCAATATGAGGAGTCTTGATTGAGAAGAGTGTGATGAAATTGTATTTTCCTGGAGCTAAGATAAAGGATATCAGTTCAGTTATGCTGTGAGGATGCAGCGAGTTAAGGTGAAAGGGATGTTTATTTTGGCTGGTATAAATGATTTAGCAGATGACAAGTGTGGTATGCAAGAAGACAGGAAAGAGTTGCTAGTGTATGTGAAAAAGAGTGAAAAGTAAAATTTGTGAATCTGTTGCCACGATATAACAGACTAGCTGAGATGGAACTATGATCATGAATGAGTCAGTGTGCAGTTTGTGCAGGAGGAATGGTGTGGAGTTTGTGGACTTGTGGAGTGATTTTGATGGAAGGATGGCGTGCATGTAAATGAATTTGGTGTCAGGAGTCTTGAGAAAGTGTTGTTCAGTGACAGATTGGAACAAAATTAGGGAAACTAGAATGTTTAGGTGAACATGGGTTCAGGCAATCTAGAAGTCAGTAAGCGGGAGAGTGATCACATAATGCAAAATGTAGCACCTCAGGTTAACTTTAGTGGGCTAAGTAACACAAGGTGTAAGGGAGTATGTGGGATGAAGGGGGTATTATAGTTTATGTGTACTAATACAAGTAGTATTCAAAATAAGGTTGAGGAGTTTTTGGCACTGGTTAGCACAACTTGGCCAAAAGTTATACGGCCATTAGTGAGATGTCACTGACTGAGGGTGATATGGTCATAGGAATAAAATGCAAGGATGGATACAATGTCTTCAGAGGGGAGAAGGAAGAGGACAGGGATAGGGTTTTGCTAACAACAGCAAAGGAATTAAAGCCAAAAAAGAGTAGAAATACATCCTGCTATAATCCACGGGGGGGGGGGGGTATAAGGAAAAATGTAGACAACATGAAGTCACAAATTATCATGTACAGGTTAAGTAATTATTCTGAGGATTCCAACTATGGGGAGTATAGATTGGGAGACGGAATGGTCACTGGCAAGGGAGGAAATGGAATTCATACAGCTAGTGAGGGATAATTACCTGATACACCATGTAATGGAGGAGGATGAAGGCACGAGGTTCAAGAGTGCTAGATCTGATCACAGCACCATAGAACTTAACACTTACAAAGCAGGTGATTATGACAAGTTGAGGAGAGGAGAGATGTTGGCGGTGCATGGGAGGTGGTCAAGGGGTATTTAAAGGAAGTAGTATCTGAATGTATAGCTAAAGTCAGAAGGATAAATCAGATAGGAGTTAGATGGATGGATGAATAGCTTTATTAAGCAGTAATTGAACACAAAGAAAAGGTTGTGAAGAGATTATAAAGAAAAAGGCAAACAGCATGTCCATGAGCAGTATAAGATGCAGGCAAGAAGGGTGACCAGTACGATAAGGAAGGCTAAAGCTAATTATGACAAAAAGCTAGCTGATGAGGCCAAAAGAAATCCTAAAGAGTTATTTTGCTATGTGGCAAGTAAAAGGAGGAATGACTATTGAAGGATGACCTTACAAAGTGCTGATGGTGAGGAGGTAATAGAAGCAAACCAAATAGTTGAATTACTGAGTGAGCATTTTGTAGGAGTGTATCATCTAGGTCAGCGGTGTTCAACCTTTTTTACTATCCAAGCTACTTTTCTATAAAAAGTTATTCGTTTTGAGGCCAAAAGAAATCCTAAAGTGTTATTTTCTATGTGGCAAGTAAAAAGAGGAATGACTATTGAAGGATGACCTTAAAAAGTGCTGATGGTGAGGAGGTAATAGAAGCAACCAAATAGTTGAATTACTGAGTGAGCAATTTGTAGGAGTGTATCGTCTAGGTCAGTGATGTTCAACTTTTTTTACTACGCAAGCTACTTTTCTATAAAAAGTTATTCGGCGATCTACTCTCTTATACAGATCACATTCCCTCAACCTGATATCTGATTATGCACAAATAAACAACTAAAAACTTTGTGTATTTAAAAATTTATTTATCACTTTTAATTATTTTAATACAACAAAAAAAAAAATATATATATCATCATCATCATCAAATTCCTGCCATGTACCCTCAAGGGGGGTGTACAGGATATGACAGTACTACATGAAAAAATTACATCATTAATAACTTCCTATCTACAATTTTCCTCCAAATCAGTCTGTTACTTGTCAAAACTCCAACATTATCAGATATTATATTTCTATCATCTAAAGCACTTTGTACCGTATCAATCCACCTATATCTTGGTCTTCCTCTCGGTCGTTTTCCTGCCAACCTGGCAAAGAACACTTGTTTTGCTAATCTTTCCTCTCCCATTCTATTTAAGTGACCATACCATCTGAGATTAGCTCTGCGAACGCATTCCTGGATGCTGCCAATGTCAAGTTCTTTCCTAATAATCTCATTTTTAATATGATATTGCCATTGATGCCATCTGTTCATGCCTCTAATCTTTTTCAGGACTCTCATATCTGCAGTCTCTAGTCTTTGGTCAAGTGTTTTACTTCTGACCCAGCTCTCAGATCCATAAGTTAAAACTGGTTTGAACACTGTCTTGTATACAGCTAATTTAGTGTTCCGACTAATTTCTCTCTTATTCCATATGAATTTATTCAATTGACTTCCCACCATACCAGCTTTGCTGATTCTGTTGTCTATTTCTATATTTAATTTACCATCTTCAGTAAAAATCGTGCCTAAATAGCTGAAATGTTTTACTTGTTCCACAGGTTCTCCATTCACAACACAGTTGACATTTTCAATGATTCTGCCTATTTTCATTGCCTTTGTCTTTTTATTGCTGAACTTCATACCATATCTATTACAACAGTTATTCAATTTAGTCAGAGAATCTTGCAGACTTGTAGCGGATTTATTTAGAAGTATAACATCATCCGCATAAAGCAAAGAGCTGACATTAACATCTCCAATTTTGATATCAGGTTTAATACCACTTTCCTTCATAATGTGATCCATATAGATAATGAATAACAGAGGGGATAATGTACATCCTTATCTCACACCAGATTTAACATTAAACCATCTTCTTGTACTTCCTTCAATTCTAACTGCTGACTTACAACTCAAATAAAGACTAAGTATTGCTAATAATGCTCCAGTGACACCATATAACTGTAACGTATTGAAAAGCTTCTCTCTTGGCACCTTGTCATATGCCTTTTCCAAATCGACAAAACTTAAATACAGATCTTTGTTATATTCCCATGCTTTCTCGACTATTTATCGTAAAGTGAAGATCTGATCCTGACAGCCTCTATTTGGCCTGAATCCAGCTTGTTCTTCACCAAGCTTTTCTTCCACAATTCTTCTCAACCGTTTCTCAAGTATACTTGCATAGATCTTGCCAGGAACACTCAGTAGGGAAATACCTCTGTAATTCTCACATTCAGTTTTATTTCCCTTTTTATATATGGGTACTATGAGAGCTCTACTCCAATCATCGGGAATTCGTCCCTCTGTCCAGGCTTTCTGAACTATGCAGTGCAGCCACTGTAACACTTTTATACCACCATACTTCAGCATTTCTGGTCGAATATCATCTACTCCTGCTGCCTTTCCACATTTCAAGCCTTTGATGGCTTTTTCTACTTCAAGTATGGATATGTATTCCTGACTGCATGCCTGGTCAGTGTTTTTTATCACTGTGCTGTCATCACTGCTTGTTTCATTTAGCAGTTTTTCAAAGTAATTACTCCATACTTCAAGGATATCTTTTTCTCCCGCTTTCATGTCACCTTTATCATCTCTAACTCCTTTTACAGCACTCTTTCCTCCATTCCTAAGCTTCTTCAACAACCTCCAGAATATTTTGCCACCTTCTTGATATTTATTTTCTATATTCTTGCCAAAGTCCTCCCGTGACTTTTGTTTAGCTAGTTTTACACACTGTTTAGCTTTCTTACATTTGTCTCTGTATTCTGTAAGAGTAAAAGCTGACTTATTTGCCAGGAATTTTGATAAGCTTTCTTCTTTTCCTTCACTGCCTCTTTAACTTCCTGTGTCCACCAGGGAGTTCTGATTTTTTTTATCCTTGCACACAACCTCACCACATGCCTCTCTGGCAGAATCAATCAATGTTTTCTTCAGAGTTTGCCACTGAATCTCCAAGGTTTGATTCCTGTTCTCAAACTCTTTCATTTTCTTTTCAATAATCTTTCTGTATTTTAGTCTACAGTTCATATCTGAGAGCTGCTCAACTTTTATTCGCTTTAAAACTTTCTTACATGTTATTCTTTTCAATATGAAATTCAATTTTATCCTGCTCAAGACTAAATAGTGATCACTTCCAATTTCAAATCCTCTGTACACTCTGGTGTCCTGCACCAGGGAGAAAACATCACTATCAACAATAACATAGTCAATGAGACTTTTCTTATTCCTAGCCTCTTCTCTCCATGTGAATTTGTACACATTTTTATGTTGGAACATGGTGTTAGTAATAACCAGTCCATGTCCTGAGCAGAAAGCCAACAGATATTTGCCATTATTATTAGCTTTGCTCTTTTCTCCAAATTTTCCCAAAATATTTTTATATGTCTCACAATCATTTCCTACTCTGCTATTTAGATCCCCAACAAGAACCAACTTTTCCTTTTTCATTGTGTCAGTTGCTTTTTCTAAAGCGTCAAAAAATTCCTCCACTTCTACCTTATTAGAACCTTCTGTGGGACCATAGGCACAAATAAGTCTCATTGTCCAGTTCCCCATTCTCATATTTGCCCACATTACTCTACTTGAGACTGACTGCCATTCAAGAAGATTAGCCTCGTATTTTGTGTTGAATACTATGGCTACTCCTTCTTTTCCTTGATTGTCATTGCCTGAATATAACATTTTGTATTTATTGCTCAGAAAGATCTCACCAGTTTTGGTCTTTTTTGTTTCAGTCACCCCTATTATGTCGATCTGGTACTTATCTAATTCCTCAGCTAGCTCCATTTCTTTGCCATTCAGGCTTCTTACATTGATAGTACCGATCTTTAACTCTGGTGATGTTGAGTTGGGGTTTGTTTTCAGATTTGTTCCAGTAGCTGACTTTTCGCTGTTCGCCCTGGTTCCCTGGCGAAAACAACGGGGGCCTTGTTTAACCAGGCAACGCCCCAGCCGGCATGAAATTTTGTCATGTTGTACCATCATTTTTTATTTTGGTTTAACCAATAAGAATACAATTTGGTCGGCTAAATCCCAAATTGCCAGCCCATCCTCGTTCGTTCAGTATCAAAGTAAATACCCAACAGGGTGCACCACGAGAAGGTGATGATTGGACATTAGGTCAGAAGCCCTGGTCGGTTCTCCGCATTCCTTTAAAGGCTATGTGGAGGTCTCCTCTCAGTCATACAGCTTTGACCCTTAAGCACCCCAAAATATATATATATATATATATATAGGAATAAAATATTTATTTCTCTATTTTGTAAAACCAAAGTTAGAAAAAAAAACAACAGATTGATTACAAACTCACAAGTTACAGGAAATGCTAGTTGATTAAAAAAAAAAAGTTAATGTGAAATTTGGCATTGTTTGGACCTCGCAATATTTTCATAGTCAAGAGGTATGAAGAAGTGACCAATCGCAGACAATCATCCAAATGATCATTTGTAATTTGGTTTCTTAATTGATTTTTTATGATGGTCATATTTGAAAAATCAGATTCTGACAAGTATGTCGATTCAATTTTTTGTGCAATTTCAGTTAATATTGGGAATTTTTCATGTGCATACTTCCAAATGACTTCATTGTTTACTGATTTTAAATGTAACCTATTCTGAATGTTTATTATCTCAAGTATTACTTCAGCTTGGTTTATATCAAAGAGCCCACTAATTTTATTTAAAATTTCTGTGATGTTCGAGTTTTCTTGAAATGGATTATTGATAAAAGATACAATCATTTCAATTTTACTAAAATCTTTAAATCTTGAATTTATTTCTTCCTCAACTAATTCTATTTCACGAATAATTTCTTTTAAATCATAGCGAAGCATTTCTTGATTTTTAGTAATAATATTTTTGGTTGACAGATCAAGTGTTGATCAATGTAATGATGTTCAAGTTTTCTTGAAATGAATTACTGATAAAAGATGCGATCATTTCAATTTTATTAAAATCTTTAAATCTTGAATTTATTTCTTCCTCAACTAATTCTATTTCACGAATAAATTTTTAAATCATAGCAAAGCATTTCTTGATTTTTAGTAATAATATTTTTGGTTGACAGATCAAGATGTCTAAAAACTACCGTTTTTAGACATCTTAATCAAAAAAAATTGATGGCAGTATAGATTTATCGGTGTACAGAAAACCGACCAATACAGGTCGCTACCTTCATTTCAGGTCCTCTCACCACATCTCACATTAACTCAGCATTGTACACATGTTAAAGAAGAGAGTGATTCGCATCACAACAGACAACGAGATCCTTCAAGATGAGTTAACATTAATTTCCAACAATCTGTACTTGATCGGCTATCCAAGAAGACTAGTCAATAAAGTCCTTTTCTCTGAACCACTACAAAAAGAACAAGAAGATATTCAATATATAAAAACTATCGCAATTTCGTTTGTAAGTGGCATCTCCTACAAGCTCGCCAGCCTCCTCAAACAACATAAAATAAGAGTAACATTTAAACTAATAGAATCTATTCGTAAACTACTAAGATCTCCAAAAGACAACCACCCTTTCTATAAATATAATGGAGTTTATAATATTCCATGCTTGTGTGGCTCTAGTTACATCGGACAGACTTCGAGAAGCCTTGAAATCAGGCAAAAAGAGCACATTGGCTATGTCAAAAACAACAGACAGGACATTTCTGGCCTATCGTCTCATTTCTCTACAACTAACCATGTCATCGAGTAGGACAAAAGTTGTTTCACTTACTTAGAGGAAGATTACCATTCAAGAATTTTCAAAGAAGCAGCCACAGTCGCCCATTCTACTGTCAACCTTAACAGAAATCAAGGCCTAATACTCCCAGAGATATGGAAAACCCTAATCAAATCTTTAAAAACAAAAGAAATGAACTTCAGTACAAACAACAGAAAGTTCCTTAGCAACACCTAGCTAATCTTGTACACGTGATACATGTTTCACGCACGTTCGATACTATTTTATTTGTAATTAGTCTAGTCAGTTTTTTACAGTTATTCTTGTCAGTTTTATAGTTACACATAATTATGAGATTGTTTCAGCCTATATGTAAGTGCCCTGAAGACGCCAACAGTTAAAGTTTGGCAAAACTAGTTGGTTAAGTTAATAAAATTGATCGACACTTGATCTGTCAACCAAAAATATTATTACTAATTCTCAGGATCAAGAAAATAACCTTCATTATTTCTTGATTTTGTTCAAAAAATTTTAATAAATATGGGAGATGTCTAAATTCGCAGTCATTTATATTTTTCTTTAATAAAAGCAAGTATTGTTGGAAAGTTTTTATTGAACTTAACATGTCAATTAAATTTTTATCTCTACCTGGTAACTCTAAATTTAAATTGCTTAATTTCATACAGAAATCTACTAAAAATGATAAGTGTAACAACCATCTTTTATCACTCAATTGTGGATAAATATCTCCTTTTTGATCAAGAAAATTTTTTATATCATTAATTAATACAAGAAATCTTTCTAAAAATTGACTTCTGCTGAGCCAGCGAACATTATTGTACAACAGAAGTTCCCTATCATCATCTGCCTGTAATCTGAATAACTGCCATTGCAGGACTTTGCCTGGAACAGAATTTACAATTTTAAATGTAATATCCAAAACAACTTTTGCATTTAATCTTTTACTACACAGTACTTGTTGGTGAATAATACAGTGGTACATTAAAAAATCTGGATATTTGTCATCGTTTTTACATAATGAAATGAAGCCTGATTTATTACCTATCATTGCAGGAGCACCATCAGTAGTAATAGACACAAGTTTAAAAAGCAGAAGTTTGTGTTGTTTCACAAATTCATCAAATGCCAAAAAAATGCTTCTCTCCTAGTCCTTCCCAATAATGGTATAATTTTCAAAAGTTCTTCTTTACTTGAATAATCTTGAAATACCATGCGAATAAATACCATTAACTGAGCAATATCAGTGAAGTCGTTTGATTCATCAAATTGTAATGAAAACGCAACACACTGGTGAATGTCTGACATTAACTTGGCCTGGAAACTTTTCTCTGGCAATTGGAACTCTTCCTTTCGGCAATTTGAAACCTTGTCTGCAGCCTAGAAGTAGTCTCTCTCTAGCGATGTCTTGAATTGAGAAGCTCCTTTCTGGAAGTGGGAAACTCCTCTCTCAAGCAACGTGGATCCGGGCAGTCTCTCAGTTCAACCCGTCGATCGCGATCGACGGATTGAACACCCCTGATCTAGGTAGTGACATTGACTGATAGGAGAATAGAGGTTGAAGAAATGGAGGTGCTTAAAATATTGCAGGACCTCAATACGAACACAGCCATGGGATTAGATGGCATATCAGCCTGTGTATTACGAGAATGTGCAAGGGAATTATCAGCTCCTCTGAACAAGCTGTTTAATTTCAGTACTGCAAAGATGCCAATGATAAAGAGGACAAAATAGTCTCACTGCATAAGGGAGGCTCCAAAAAAAGAAGGAACAAATTATAGGAGTGGTAGTTAAGGTATTGTAGAGATTGGTGAAAGACAGAATTCAGGACTTGGTGGATAGGAATAGGACACTCTATAAGGGACAACATGGTTTTGTGAAGGGCAGGCCTTGCCTTAGTAATCTGCTTACTTTTTATAATCAAATGATAATGGAGTTAGATAAGGGAAATGGCTACTCAGTGATATTGCTAGACTTTGCAAAAGCATTTGACAAGATTCCACGTATAACTCTATTGCATATATTGGAGCAAATGGGTAAGGAAAATAAGAATCTGGTGATTTGGATTTAGAAGGTGGCTGATGGACAGATATCATAGAGTGGTTTATAAAGGTGTTGAGTTCATAAGAAGAAGGCAAGTGATCCTCTGTTGTTTAATTTGTATATCAATGATACAGATGCTAAACTGGGAAGAGCAATGGTAAATGAGGGTGATGCAGAGATCCTGCAGGAAGACTAGCAGTATGGACAAAGATAAAGGGCTGTCAGTTTAATTGGGGCCAAATGTAAGATGCACTCTGGAAAGAGATCAGAAGCTGTGTACTATACTGATGGAATTGAACTACAGACAACCGATCAAGCCAGGGACTTGGGTGTGATTGTAGACAAAGAGTTGAAATTTAGAGGAAATATTGTGAAGGTAACCAAAAGAGCACATCAGATTACGTGGTTGTTGAAGAACATACTAACAAGCAGTGATAGAGAGGTTATATTGTTTCTCTATATAAGGCTTTAATAGGGCCACATCTGTACTACTGCCCTCCCACACACGGATCTTGACTTCCAGATTCTGTGAGGATGAAGAAGTTATGGAGAGGATACAGAGGTGAGTGACAAAGATTGTGGCAGGTCTGTGGATTGCTCCCTATGAGAATAGATTGACAGTCAGTTTGTAGGCTTCAAAAATTAGCTGATAACCAAAAAAGGGAAGATCCGATAGAAGCATTTAAGTTATTAAAGGGATTTTGTATGATTGATGCCAAAGACTTTTTTTTTTTTTTAGTATATGGAAAGAAGGAAGAGAACGAGGGATCACCAGTGCAAGTTGTGTAAGTGTGGTAAGGGTGTGAGCAGTAGAATTTTTGCTTGGAGGGTAGTGAATGAGTTGCCAGAGATGGTTGTAGGGGGCTTCATCAGTGAATGAGTTTAAGGAGAAGTATGATAGGTATTGTGTAAATAATGGATCTCCCACGATGAGTCTTCTGACTTCATGGAGATACCAGTATAATAATAATATTTTTATCAATTTATTACTGCTTATTATTACCTTGCGTACAGCTGTAGCCTTAGGTCTGGTGCAGTATGATCCTTGTACCAATAAACTCCTAATCAACCAACCAACTTACACAATTACTGGAAACGCCAACTTTTTTTCGACTCTCTCTACTGGAAAGTAGAGTTCATATCTGCATTTAGCAGGTAAGCTAGAATCGGATGGCTATGTTACACATCAAGATGTGTAACATAGCTGTCCAAAGATATATACTGCATATCTTTAAAAGGTGCAGTATGTAAGGTCCATGACCACCACTTGAGAAACAAGCAGCACCAGTTAAAAATCACAAACATACAGAACTAACTTGCATCTGAGTAGTATGCTTCAAGAAAGTGACAATATTTCACACTGTATTAGATGGGCTCAACATCACGAACCAGAAATAAAATATCAAAAGCACATCAGCTAAGAGTTATTTCCGAAAAAAGTTAACATATTTTTTTTCTTGAGGGTGTTTAATAATAGGCTGATGAAATTATACACCAAGACATAAGTGAACATGCACTACTTATCCACAGTCTTCCAATTTATTGGGAGATTTTGCAGAGAATTGATGCACTTAAACTAATGATAGATCAGTTTATCAACACCAGTACTGAAAAAATCCATGCCCACACCCAGTAATCAACACCACAATGCCTGATGAACTTTCTCATCTGTAGAGAAATGACTTCCGGAAGGGTATTTCTTGAGGGAGGGGGGGGGGGACAAATAAATGGAAGTCTGATGGCACTAAGTCTGAGCCAGGTGGTGGTGGTGGTGGGGGAGGGGGATGTGACAAAGTTTCCCAATCATTACAGTGCAACCACTCACGAGTGAGGTGTGTGCAGGTATGGAGTAGCATTGTTATGCAGGAAAATCATGCCACCTGTCAGGAGTCCTGGTCATTTGCATCAAACGTCGACTTTCATTTGTCCAATATTGCACAGTAAACCTCTACATTGATTGTTCCTCCCTTTGGCTAGATGTCCACCAACAGAATACATTGCTGATCCCAGGGGGGGGGACAGTTTTGAAATTTTTTGCACACAGGAGATTGTGGATGTTTCCAGATCGCAGAGTTTTGTTTTCTATCCAGAACAAAGTGACGAACCCACGTTTCGTCTCCTGTGACTAGGTGAGTGAGAAAATCCTCACCTTTGTCACTGTATTGCAACAGATTCTCCAGATGCATCCCTATGCATGTTGCCTTGCCCCTGTGATAACTGTCAGGGCATCCAGCAAGAGTACACCGTTCAAAAGCCAAGACATTATGAACAATTTTGTAAATAGTGGACTTACTCAGTTCATCACTTGTGCAATTTCACTTAAGGGCATCAAGGATGATGCCCTTAATCCATGAAAAGTTGTCTACTGTCTTACTCGATGAAGGCACATCTGCCTGATGGTCAATCTTCAATATCACCATGACTTGTTTTAAATTCATTGCACCAAAAAAATGGATCTGGTTCTTTGCCATACATCAACCAGTTCACAGCGAATGTCACTTGGTGAAGCCCCTTTAGCTTACAAAAAAATGAATAACTTCACAGACACCTGTTTTAGAACACACTCACATAGCAGCTACGATGTTGTAACTGGAATTTGCTGTGAGGCGACAGCAGTGCAAGCGTGCAATGGCAGTCTTTTTGAACATTATTAATTTTTAACATAATTTATGTGTCAATTGTGTTTTCTCATTCCCCTTGGCCATTATTAAGAAAAAAAATGTGTTACCTTATTTTTTGGTAATTCCTTGTATATGATGTGAATGGTACAATCACAGGTCTACAAAATTAAACCCTGGCAAGAACTAAGTAATACGAAGGGACAGTGATTATTATTGTTTATGTGATGAAGTTAGTGTATTGCACAGGTATGACAGTAATGAGTAGAAAAGGAGTGAATTTCCACATTCAGATTTCTGTAACTATTGTTGATGATTCATGTTGAAGTTCCTGGAATAAAAACTATGTGAAAGTGGAATGAAAATAATTTACTAACTAAATTAAATATTTACATGCTGATGTTTTGTCAGCTACTAATATTATCAAAAGCACTTTATGCATAAGCTCAGTGAAGAGTGGGAATGAAATGAGTCAGGTATGATGGGAGATAGTTTTTTCTCCCATCCCAGACAGTAGGGTTTTTTCCGCCAGTTTATCTGGTGTTTTTCATCCCGCAAGCAGGCAAACCGGCCCCTTGAACACACACAGGGATACAGCCAAGAATACCTTGAGGCATAGGAGTGACCATTCTATCCTCGTATTTCGGTTACGAAATCCAAGCATGCTTGGAAGGTTGTGGGCCTTAAAGGCCTGTTAAAGCCATTGAGATAGATAGATAGATGATGGGAGATAGTTGCGTTCTTCACATCAATCTTCTGTCATTAATTGGACATTTTGCATAAATTGGAAAATATGGGATTAGATTATAAAATATTGGCACGAATAAGGGATGGCTGACTGACAGATATCAAAAAGTGGTATGTGGAGAGATTTGAGTTTGCAAGATTTAAAGTGCCACAGTGATGGATTTTACAGGAAGAGTTGTTTGCTGATGATGCAAAGATCATCATCATACATATCAAGGATTTAGGCCTACATTGGCCTGTTCTGGCCTTAGAAGTCATCGTTGAATCGTTTAAGAGGACATCCTAATGGCTTGTACTTTAAGGCTTGTTTTGGTAATCTTTCTGTGATGGGCAGCGTAATAAAGAATGCAGCTGATATACAGTACTTGCAGAATGATTTGAACAAGCTGCAATTGTGGGCATGTGAAAATGACTACAGTTCAATGTTAGTAAATGTAAAGTCATGCACTCTGGTGTAATGAGATATCCAAGGTTGTATTATATTGGTGGGATTATGAGAGAAGAAATTGAAGTTCAAGGATCATATAGCAAATGACTTCCTTATCTTTACATGTCAAGGTTCAACTCAGAGGATAATTACAATGCTGAAATGAACCTTGACATGTAAAGATAAGGAAGTCGTTTTGACTCTTTACAAGGTTTTGGTAAAACCTCACTTGGAGAATGGTGCACTGGTCTGGTCTCCTGGTTTCTGTGGTGATTCCAATACAGTGGAGAGAGTGCAAAGGAGAATGTTAAAGATGATATCAGGATTGTGAAATATTGATTATGAAGACAGATTGAGAATTTGTGGACTGCAGACACTAGCAAACAGGCAAAAGAGAGATGATATTATTGATACTTACAGACATCTGAAAGGATCGTATAGGATATCATACATGGAATTTTTAATTTTATGGTGGGTGAGGAAAGGACATCCTCGGAAGTTGAGAATGAATGCCATAAAGAAGGGATGAGAGCTAGATTTTTCTCTTATAGAGTGGTGTGTGACTGGAATTTTTAACTAAACAAAGCATTTAACAAAACCAAAGCTGTTAAAGATTCTAGCATACACCTTGCTGGAACTTTCATATCTTTACTGGGAACTTTTTCATAAAAGAGCTGTATTTCAATATTCAGATTTCAGTAGCTAATGGATTCCTTGTGTGTTCACAGTCTATCGTAAGTCCAGATATACACATACAATGGCTGATACACTGAATTCAGTCCCTATCAAGCCCAAAGTATTATTGTAATTATTAGGTGATACCTCAAAGGAGTCTAAGGACTCATCACAGAGACATTCCACACAGCTCACAGTATTCACTACTTAAATCTCTATCTATGCACACACAATCTCCCACTATTTGCTGATTTGTCTGTATGCAGGATGAAATTGAGTTTCTGGGAGAAAAACTCTGCTACCTCCATATGAGATTAGCTAATTTACTTTCAGTGTATCTGAGATACATAGACAATGTCTTTGCCATTTGGTTGCATGGCCCACAGGTTCTTTCTAGCTTTTTGCAGTCCCTTATTAATATCCACCCTCCACAAATTACTTTTACTGTTGAGGGAAAAGAAGGGTCACTAGTCTTCTTTTCCCTCAACAGTATACCTTAGAAGGCAGTCGGATGAATCTACACACACCTACAAGCAAATACTTACATGCCATTTCACATCACTATCTTGCTCAAAAACTTGGAATTTTCAAAACTTTAGTCTTGAGGGCAGAGCAAATTTCATCCTCAGGACCTGTACTGCAACTGGAACAACATGCTCTACTTACATCGTTTCAACAAAAGCTACAAACCCTTGCTAAACTCCTTAAAAAGAACAATCCCCCCCCTCCAACCATACTATAGGAAAACCTCGCTTAACGCGAATTCGATATGCGTGATTGAGCAAAATGATACTATTTTTGCTTTAAGCGAGTAATTAGTCAGTTAACGTGATTATTTTATGCTATGCAAAATTTTACATTACACAAAATGTTTTGTCGCCAACCTGCACGAAGCGGTAGCACTTTTCAATGTAGCAGCCAGCGGGCAGTGGCCAGCAACACTCGGCAGTTGACTCAAAAGCTATCAGCGCAAGTGCAAACTCTGTTTTCTTGCTCAATCACTTTTCCTTCATTCTGCTTTAATTTAGATAACTATAAGGCTTTATTATATTCAACCCCTGATATGGAAAGACTGATAAACAGCACTAATAAAAAGAAGAGAAAAGTAATTACGTTAGAGGAAAAGCTGAAAAACTTGCTCAATTCCCATTCAGAACAGTTAAGCGAGAATGATCTCCTTCAACTAGAAGAACAGCGTGCATATGAAGAAGATAATGAGTGTGAACAAGAAGAGAATGTTATGACTAAGAAGCTAACTGCAAAAGAACCTGAACTAGTTTTCAATCACATTGAGCATGCTAAGGAAATTTTGTTTGATGCTGATCCTGATATGGAACAAAGCTTCTAAGTCTGCTGAAATCTTGATAAAGTGATCGCCAGCTATCACAAATTGCATGACAAGATGAAAAAGTCAAACACTATTCAAACATCTTTACTTGATTTTTTTGTAAAATAAGTAACTTATTCAAATGTTTAGACATTAAATAAAAATTTAAGCAATTGATTTTTATTAACTTTGATGATTTTATCCTCTAATATAGCTTATATTCCCCTCCCCCAAAATTTCGGCTAACTAATGGATGAATTATAATTATTTTTATTGTTTATTGTATTCGCTTAGTGAGCATTACTTAATGGATTAATTAAACGTGTTAAGCGAGTTTTCCTGTATATATAAACACAATATCCTACTCTACAATAAAGGCACAACAGACAGAATTTACTTGGATATCCTTGTTAATTTCCTTTAAAAGAACAACCTCCCCCCCCCCCCCGCCAAAAAAAGACTATACAACAGATTATTCCTAACCTACATTAAAGGTACAAGAGATAGACTGAGCTCACCCCTCAAACAACAGAAAATTAGAACAGTTTATAAACATCTGGTCAAAGCATCTCCTTCCTGAAACAAATCAAAAGACAGCCAGGATCCTCTCACTCCTTCACAGATGTCTGAAATATCCCCTGTCAATGTGGGATCCAGTATTTCAGACAGACAAGCGTCTGTCTGAAATACTGGAGATTTGATTTCGTTTATTTTAAAATAAACATTAATTTAAAAAATTCAATTAGTTTGCATTTTATCTGTCAGCTGGCAAAATTAACTCTGGTTCTGGAATTAAATGCAGTCAAGTGTGTGTGTGTGTTTTCTCACATATTTTAGCAATTTGTCAACTCTTATGGATAAATTTTTACTAAATTCACAAATGTCCCACTCAAAGAATCCTTAGAGCTAATCCAAGCTAAATTTCCTCCTGATATCACAGCCCTATTTCAGTTCAAATGAACTCAGGCTATTTTGTTTGGCAAGGAAAATTGTACAAACAAAGAGGGGACAGCCACGGGTTCTCCACTCTCCCCGAACTTGGCCAACTTTTATATGTAGACTTTTGAAGAGAAAGCCTTAAACTCTGCCATACAAAAACCAACCATATGGTGGCTTTGCTATGTTGATGTGTTCGCTATTTGGCCACATGGCTCTGATGCACTCCTCTCCTTCCTAACACACTTAAACAACCAACATTCCAGAATCAACCACAAGTATCCTAGTATACATTGTAATTTCCTTAAGCTATTTAGTAAAAATGTATAACCAACGTCTAAGCCTTTCCATGAGACTTATGGATAAAGAAGAGGTGACATTTTCTCAACTGGATGTTCACCTTTTGAATGAATAACGAGAAAATATGGAATATATGCATATCTCTCTCTCTCTCTTTTTGTGTGCGTGTGTGTGTGTGACTTGAGGTGTAAATGGTTTCTGTACTGTGTTGAGTTTCTTGAGGGCCTCGAAAAACTTGAGGATAGGATGAAAGACATTCCCAAAAGATGGAAGAATTCAGTGCCAGAGCTCTATCTATGACAGAGCTACATATGGACACACAATCTAGGAAGCGATGACTGTGCTCAGAAAATGTCAGGGCTACTGGATGCCATACAGGCACCACAGCAAGCCTTGGAACCTGCACCCAAACCTTGTGGAAAGGAGACTTAGTGCAACCCTTGTGAAGTCCACCGGACAACTCATTCAGGAAGTCTGGTTGGTGCAGGCAGTGCCATTTCAACTACCTTTTTCGAATGCCCATGGATCAATACTGCATAAGAAACAGGTTGGCAGGGGCAGCAGATCCCAATGATAGTAGTCTGGAAAAAGGACAGTAAAAAGACAAACATGAAAAATGAAAAGGGGTAGTACCATCACTGGAATTTCCCCTTCACTACAAACAGGTGCCCAACATTTCGGAGACGATGTATATACTTTTATACATCCATATCTGTAATCCTGACAACTCTATTTGACCTGAACTCAATTTGTTCTCCAAGTTCCTCTTCCATAATTTTTTCTTTGCTGCTTCTCAAATATGCTTACATAAATCATACAGGGAATAACTGAGTCAGGAGATTTCTTTCTCAGTAATTCTCAGCTTCAGTTTTATTTTCCTTTTTACAGAAGAGAGCTGTAATCCAATTATGTGAAATTTAACCTCTGAACTATGCAGTGCAGCCATAATAATACTTTTATACATCCATATCTGAGAATTTCTGGTTAAACATTGTATTTAGCTGGTTTTCACATTTCAGATTCCTGACAGCTTTCTATTTCCGATATTGAAATTGTAGAAGTTTAAAAAAAAAAAAAACACGATTATTTTATTAGTAATTATGCTAAAAATGTTTCCCTGTTGTGACAGTTTTGTAAGAGCACATGTAAATAAAGAAAATGACATGGCTATTGGTTAGGTTACACATATCTCCATGGAGATGTCTATAATAATAGACCTCCACATGGTGAATGATGGTGAGCATGGACATGGTGAATCCACATGGACATGGTGGATTCACCATGTCCATGCTCACCATCATTCACACAATGGCAATTATACTTTCACAATAATTACACAATGGCAATTCCTTAAACTAATAAAGCACTCTAAGTGCTTTATTAGTTTAAGGAGTGAGTGGAAGCCCAATCCATGCATGCATGCATTCACCACTCTCTAAGCAAACCTGCTTATCAAGTTCTTACATAATTTCCAGGGGCAACTTTTTTCTTCCATTCTGTTATGTATTTACAAATTTCTTCAACCTCTTTAGCAACTTATATGTTTTCTATAATAAACCCTCTTTTTCACCTATCAACTAAAATTTAACACACAAGAGCCTTCAGTATATCATCATCATTATCTTCACAGACCATTCACCATTTTAGTCACATGCCTCTGAATCACTTTGATATGATAACTTCCTTATCCCTGCATGACAGTGAGTTTCTTAACATCCAAGTGATTCTTTTAGCTATTTCTCACTATGAACATTAACTCTCTCTATACTATCTTTTCCAAATCCATATTCTCAAGAACAGTACCATGTATATAATACCAAGGTTGCAAGTTTTTCATACCAGAGCCAAACCTTACTCATTACCAGATTAACCAGGCAGCCATTATCCTTTACTCAAACTGCCAATCTAAGATCCTGCAGGATCTCTACATCACCTATTATTAACTATTGCCCTTTTTTAAATGATTTTTTTTTTAAAATTTGGCATCTTAAGAAAAATAAATAAATAAAATAAAATCCACTATATTTGCTAACATCTTTTATTTCCCACTGTCAACTGGCAAGAACATTTGGCCCTTACTAACTTTTAAAAATGGAAGCAGTCAATCACAGATAGCTAGCCCAAGACTATCAATGATTTCAACTGGCATTTGGAGAAGAGGAAATGGCAGCCAACTACCATCAACTCATAGTCCCTAATACATCATCATCAAATTCTTGACATGTACCCTTGAGGTTGTACAGGATATTATGATAGTACTAGATGAAAAAATTACATCATTACTAACTTCCTATTGAAAACTGGATAAATGGGAGGAAACCTCTATATAACATTTTAAGGATTGTAGAGAAGTGGAGATGTCTAACCTAATCTCCATTCCTCACCTTCTCTTGGTGCACTCTATTAGTATCTACCTAGAAACTGAACAAATGAGGATGGACTGGACTAGCAATTTGGGATTTATGACTAAATTGCATTCTTACTGGTTTAAATCATAATATAAAATACTGTATATTATTGTCTGAAACAATCCAAGTTCTATGGTTGATTTTCTTGAGTTGCATGAATAAAAATCCAAGTTGCCAGTAGAAAAAACCCACTTGTCTGAATGAGATTGACTAATAGAAGAATAAGTCAAAGAAAGGCTTAGAAAAAGTTCCTCTACTCAGCAATTATAATCAAACTTAAAATTATTTTTTAAGGTGGCTAAGTGCTGTGAATGCAAATGCCATTTCCAAAGGGTTACATGACCCTTCAAATATCAAAATCAATATAAAAAAATAATAAACTCTCACTTTCATGGGTGAGAGTCAAAAACATATTTTCTCTCATATCATTCCCAATCTCATTAATATACTGTACATAAACAATGGCAGTCCAACTGTAGAGCAATCTGGTATACTGCTGGTCAACTGCTTTCTCCTGTATTCTACTGTGAAACATACTACTCTTTAATTTCAGTCCATCAGCTCTGCCATTATGCATGTCACCAGTTTCATTCCATCTCCATTTTCTCTAATATCTGAGACTGCATGTAACTGCTGCTGCAAAATCATGCTTAGCCATTTTTCCTTATCAAACATGAATGCCACTTTACAGTAGTGAGAGTGAGTAAATGACTAAAGTGCTAAATAAATTACTAACAACTACCCCCCTGACACAAATCCTGCCTCCCCACAACAATAACACACACACACACACACACACACACACACACACACACACACACACACACACACACACACACACACATTCACCCATTCTTCAATTCGGTCTTTAACCAAATTTTACAAAACCCTAACCACCACTTGAGATAGAACAGTTCTATAATTTGCTATATCTGGGGACTCTCATGTTATGGAACTATCTTTCCCTCTGTCCATTCTATTGGGAATCTGTCAGTGCTGAAACTGAAACAACCTAATTATGGCATTCACGTTGCACTCTCAAACACACGAGCTAATTAATACATTCAATCTCATGGCTGTATATATAATGAGTTTCCTTAATATCCTAAATACACATGCATGCATGCACGCGCTTGTGCACACACACGAGTGGTCTCAAGACATGACAGTGTCACATATGGACAAGTTAGAGAGAGAAAAAAGAAATCTGTCAAGGTGTTTCTTGAAGAATTGGAGGTTTTATTGAATGGGGAAGTGGATCAGAAATGGGCTTCTTGTGTGTTTGGAGCTGAACCATATATGGAGGTTGATTAGCACTGCTATGTACAGATATGGGAGGCCGTTGCCAGTTGGAGGTTTTAGAAGAAAGCAGAATACAGACAGGTCTGATGGAACAGAGTCAATGGAAATACCAGATAACTGGAGGGAATAAGTAAGGGGGCATCTATTAAATGAATAGCTCTCTTCCATACAATCAAGCATACTGAGGAAGTTTTAGGTGCACTATCCCAAATCTGATAGGATTCTAAGGTTGGACAGATTTGGGATTTATGAAATGTAGGAGTTGAGCTGAAGAGAAGTAATGCTCAGAGTGAAAAAGAATACCAAGCTTTTTGGAGGCTGAAGAGAATGTGATGTATTTTTGCCAGAACAGGCTACACATGAAAGTCAACCCAATATGAGAAAACTGATCTTGGTGAATATTATCAAAATGAATGCTAGCATTGCCGACCTGTTGGCTGAGTGATTAGTTTATCTGCTCTCCAGCCAAAAGGCTGCAGGTTCAAATCTCGCTGTGGGCATGGATATTTGTGATTGTCTGTGAAAGTGGTGGTGGGCGATAGATAGCGGTGGTGTAGTTGCAGTTCATTGTAGTTCATGGATTGAGCGAGTGGTGGAGAGAGAGTTGTAGAGTATGTCTTCCCCCAATGAGTCTTTGGACTCCCTGGAGGTGTCACAATAACAATAATAATAATAAAATCGGCTAAATTATCTTCACTGCACTTGAGAAAATAGTCAGAAGATTAGAGTTTAAGGCATCGGCCACAGAAAATCTTGATGCTGAGTCATCTGAACACTTCATGGTTTTGTAAATGACAAAGAGGAATGGAGTGTACTGTCATCAGCTAAGCTATTAATGAAAAAATATCACTGATCTACAGAAGAAAGACTCTAGGTGAAAGCAGAGAGCCTTGCCATGCAATGAAAATTGCATGATGCAAAAGAAACCACCTTTATTTTCGTATCGGTACCTGCATTATGTAGACATATATCCTTGCAAACTGATACTTAGTAATGTCAATTATTTCTTCTGCTTCTGTCAACTCTCTGCAATCAGCATTCATTCAAGTTCCATAATCCTTTTTCATTTTATTCATAGCAAAATAACTCTTTAGGATTTCTTTGGCTTGTTCAGCTACATTTCCTCCAAAGTGATTTATATTCCTGATTCTGCATATGCAATGTGATATGATTTCCTTAAATACCTATTTGCTATTTCCTACATGCAACATCCTTTCAATAGTGTTTCTTATATCATGGCACTGCTCCATACTACTTTTTGAGTTTGTCCCAATAACCCATTGTCTAGTTCCACATAAACCACTTCTTTCTGAAAATTCAATATGCTTAATCACCTCAGCAGAGGTCATGATGTCAAAGATTATATCATCTCTCTTCCTGACCAGAAGAAAAGTAGTTACTCTGATTATGAACAAATTCTCTGTTAGATTCAACAACTCTTTAGGATTTCTTTGGCTTGTTCAGCTACATTTCCTCCAAAGTGATTTATATTCCTGATTCTGCATATGCAATGTGATATGATTTCCTTAAATACCTATTTGCTATTTCCTACATGCAACATCCTTTCAATAGTGTTTCTTATATCATGGCACTGCTCCATACTACTTTTTGAGTTTGTCCCAATAACCCATTGTCTAGTTCCACATAAACCACTTCTTTCTGAAAATTCAATATGCTTAATCACCTCAGCAGAGGTCATGATGTCAAAGATTATATCATCTCTCTTCCTGACCAGAAGAAAAGTAGTTACTCTGATTATGAACAAATTCTCTGTTAGATTCAACAACTCTTTAGGATTTCTTTGGCTTGTTCAGCTACATTTCCTCCAAAGTGATTTATATTCCTGATTCTGCATATGCAATGTGATATGATTTCCTTAAATACCTATTTGCTATTTCCTACATGCAACATCCTTTCAATAGTGTTTCTTATATCATGGCACTGCTCCATACTACTTTTTGAGTTTGTCCCAATAACCCATTGTCTAGTTCCACATAAACCACTTCTTTCTGAAAATTCAATATGCTTAATCACCTCAGCAGAGGTCATGATGTCAAAGATTATATCATCTCTCTTCCTGACCAGAAGAAAAGTAGTTACTCTGATTATGAACAAATTCTCTGTTAGATTCAACAACTCTTTAGGATTTCTTTGGCTTGTTCAGCTACATTTCCTCCAAAGTGATTTATATTCCTGATTCTGCATATGCAATGTGATATGATTTCCTTAAATACCTATTTGCTATTTCCTACATGCAACATCCTTTCAATAGTGTTTCTTATATCATGGCACTGCTCCATACTACTTTTTGAGTTTGTCCCAATAACCCATTGTCTAGTTCCACATAAACCACTTCTTTCTGAAAATTCAATATGCTTAATCACCTCAGCAGAGGTCATGATGTCAAAGATTATATCATCTCTCTTCCTGACCAGAAGAAAAGTAGTTACTCTGATTATGAACAAATTCTCTGTTAGATTCAACAATCAAATTTGAGATCTGAGAAACTGGATTCAGCATTCTTTGATGTTTCTCATTAAGGATGACAGCATGAAGATGCACTTGCATCATCCTTAATAGCTTTAGTTTTCCTGATTTTGTACTTCCTTTCTCTTGCTGAACAAAGCTGTTCAAGACACTTAACTCTGAATCTATTCAAGAGCAATCCATCAGTTCTATGTGCCCCCCCCCCCCATATTATGTACTGATTCATCTGCAATCATGCTTTTTTCGATTTACTGCTATCATCCTCACACTTGTAAATTAATAGTCTTATAAATTTTACTCTCTCACTCTTCTTTGTCACTTTCAGTATCCTTTCACACCTTCTCAAATTCCATCTGCCATTCTTTAAATCACATGTAACATTCAAACTTATTCTTTCACTTTACCTTTTTAAATTAAATAAGCATACCAGAATCATGGATTTGCCATACAATAGTTTCCTTACATTTCCTCTTGTTTGTACTTTTCATATACAGGTAGTCCTCGTATAACAGTCTACAAATTGTAGTAACCCTTGTCGAATGCGGTTTCGATATAAGATGGTCTACAAACTGTATTAACCCTTTATCTTTTCATATATTTTTCAACGCATGACTTAAAAATCAAATTTTATCTTCATTAAATTTGCGCCTGCCATTATTGTGCATGAAGTTATAAGTAGTGAATTTATATTAGGGGAAATAACCTTTAACACACATGTGAGTCAATTGTTTACCGTACAAAGTATTTATTGTTGAAAATTGTCTTCGTTTTCTGCCAGGAAAGAGCATTAAAAATCATAAGTGTGTTAATCTCAAGCCGAGCACTTTATTTTTTGATGAGTTATATACAACATGTAATGTTTTTTTATGTAAAAAAATTTTTTTATAATAATTAGAGTGCTTTTGCGATATATGAGTTTGTTAATAGGGATAAACCCACCCACTGTAAACTGCCAAGGTAACAATTGAACAAGACTGAAGATACATTCGGTTGCGGTCAACACATGAGACACAACCTTCGCGAACTTCTTCATAAGTGCTTCAATCTCTTCAACAGTGAATTAATTGATGGGGAAATAGATTCAAATGAGGAGGAAGTGGTACATTTAATAGATGACGTCAAACTAAATGGTGGGGAAAGTTCTGCCGAAGATTCTGATTGTGATGAATCCGTTAAAGAATTCAGTTTAAAGAAATTAGCAGAAGGATTAAACTTGGCAAGAAAGTTATTTTATGGATAATGACCTCTCAATGGAGTGCTCCGGAAAATTCACAAGACAATTGGATATTTGTTTAGCTCCATATTATGAACTTAATAAAAAATTGCAGCATAATGGTAAGCAAGGTCTTATTACTGATTCTTGATAACTAAACCAGCCGAGTATGCAATGAGAATTATACTAACGATGTCCGAGAGATTTCAAGTGATGACGACGTCCGGCCAATCCTAAATAAAGAACACACTCACGAAATGTCTGTTTTGAAGATAGTGATGACGATTAAAATATACAGTTTATTTTATTTTGCCTAAAACGTTGTATTATGTGCAATGAAGTTTACATATAATTTATAATTTTTTATAATTTTATAGTATGTATTTGTTTCATAGTTTATATGTTTTCTTAACTTACACAAATTACCTGAATTAAATAGAAATATATTTTTGTTGGATATGCCATTGTTTATATAATCTTTAAAAAAAAAAAAAAAAAAAACGATTTCGGAACCTAGCCTTACTTTTTCTATGTGATCCAAGTCTCGCATAACACAATTTATATAATGCGCCATTTTTTTGGAATCTAACATCCGTGTTATACAAGGATTACCTGTACTTCCTTCTCTGTTACCACCCTTTACTTACTTTTATTTGCTGTACAATTTGCCAAATGGAGATTGCATCATATTTCGTAAAACTTCCAATGCATTCTTACTTATTAACCACAAACCTCTCACTTTTGAAAACAAATATATTGCAGAAACACTGCACAACACAAAATTCCTCATATTAA
This sequence comes from Typopeltis vanoorti, assembly GCF_054136105.1. Taxonomy (NCBI): domain Eukaryota; kingdom Metazoa; phylum Arthropoda; class Arachnida; order Uropygi; family Thelyphonidae; genus Typopeltis; species Typopeltis vanoorti. The sequence goes on from NC_143559.1 coordinate 73,376,357, forward strand.
ATTTCCTGAATAAGACTAATTGCAATCCCATGAATTCAATAATGGCATGAAATTTTTCAGCTCATTAATAATTATGGCAGTGTTATCGTTGGATTTCCTACTTGTTCTTGTGACACAGCTGTTGAAACAGTTACTATGGTTCTTTCACACAGTCTTTTGACACTTGATCTCAAAACTAAAGCTTAGTTTTCTTTTAAGCATGTGTAGTGCCAAGGTCATCTACCATGGAAGCATTACAGGACTATAATAGGCAATGCTGTGCACTCTTAATTTTCATCATAATTAGTCATACTGAGAAATCAACCCATTTAAAATTTACTCATTGCTTAACACTGGACCGAAGGATTAGTGTACTCTTTTTATTGTGAAATAATGCATAAGATGAATAACATCCAGCACTTTTTTTTTTTTTTTGTTGTTATACAATAGGTGCCAGTACATTCTTTGCCAGCAGGAAAAAGTTGAAAATTAAAACGAATACCACATCTCTATGTCGTGTGTCACTGTTAATAAAGGTTCTGATACTGCCCCCCCCCCCCAAAGTAACTGATCACTTTAGATCGGTATATTCAAAGTGCACAAACTATTACATCATTTAAAAATTATTGCTCAAAGTAATTTTTCATCATCATCATCATCATCAAATTCCTGTCATGTACCCTCAAGGGGTGTACAGGATATGACAGTACTACATGAAAAAAATTACATCATTACTAACTTCCTATCTAGAATTTTCGTCCAAATCAGTCTGTTACTTGTCAAGACTCCAACATTATCAGATCTTATATTTCTATCGTCTAAGGCACTTTGTACCGTAGCAATCCACCTATATCTTGGTCTTCCTCTGGGTCGTTTTCCTGCCAACCTGGCAGAGAACACTTGTTTTGCTAATCTTTCCTCTCCCATTCTATTTAAGTGACCATACCATCTGAGATTAGCTCTGCTAACGCATTCCTGGATGCTGACAATGTCAAGTTCTTTCCTAATATCCTCATTTTTAATATGATATTGCCATTGATGCCATCTGTTCACGCCTATAATCTTTCTCAGGACTCTCATATCTGTGGTCTCTAGTCTTTGGTCAAGTGTTTTACTTCTGACCCAGCTCTCAGATCCATAAGTTAAAATTGGTTTGAACACAGTCTTGTATACAGCTAATTTAGTGTTCCGACTAATTTCTTTCTTATTCCATATGAATTTATTCAATTGACTTCCCACGATACCAGCTTTGCTGATTCTGTTGTCTATTTCTATATTTAGTTTACCATCTTCAGTAAAAATTGTGCCTAAGTAGCTGAAATGTTTTACTTGTTCCACAGGTTCTCCATTCACAACACAGTTGACATTTTCAATGATTCTGCCTATTTTCATTGTCTTTATCTTTTTATTGCTGACCTTCATACCATATCTATTACAACAGCTATTCAATTTAGTCAGAGAATCTTCCAGACTTGTAGCGGATTTATTTAGAAGTATAACATCATCCGCATAAAGCAAAGAGCTGACATTAACATCTCCAATTTTGATATCAGGTTTAATACCACATTCCTTCATAATGTGATCCATATAGATAATGAATAACAGAGGGGATAATGTACATCCTTGTCTCACACCAGTTTTAACATTAAACCATCTTCCTGTACTTCCTTCAATTCTAACTGCTGACTTGCAACTCAAATAAAGACTAAGTATTGCTTGATATAATGCCCCATTGACACCATATAACTGCAGCGTATTGAATAGCTTCTCTCTTGGCACCTTGTCATATGCCTTTTCCAAATCGACAAAACTTAAATACAGATCTTTGTTATATTCCCATGCTTTCTCGACTATTTGTCGTAAAGTGAAGATCTGATCCTGACAGCCTCTATTTGGCCTGAATCCAGCTTGTTCTTCACCAAGCTTTTCTTCCACAATTTTTCTCAACCGTTTCTCAAGTATACTTGCATAGATCTTGCCAGGAACACTCAGTAGGGAAATACCTCTGTAATTCTCACATTCAGTTTTATTTCCCTTTTTATATATGGGTACTATGAGAGCTCTACTCCAATCATCGGGAATTCGTCCCTCTGTCCAGGCTTTCTGAACTATGCAGTGCAGCCACTGTAAGACTCTTATACCACCATACTTCAGCATTTCTGGTCGAATATCATCTACTCCTGCTGCCTTTCCACATTTCAAGCCTTTGATGGCTTTTTCTACTTCAAGTATGGATATGTATTCCTGACTGCATGCCTGGTCAGTGTTTTTTACCACTGTGCTGTCATCACTGCTTGTTTCATTTAGCAGTTTTTCAAAGTAATTACTCCATACTTCAAGGATATCTTTTCTCCTGTTTTCATTTCACCTTTATCATCTCTAATTCCTTTTACAGCACTCTTTCCTCCATTCCTAAGCTTCTTCAACAACCTCCAGAATATTTTGCCACCTTCTTGATATTTATTTTCTATATTCTTGCCAAAGTCCTCCCATGACTTTTGTTTAGCTAGTTTTACACACTGTTTAGCTTTCTTACATTTGTCTCTGTATTCTGTAAGAGTAAAAGCTGACTTATTTGCCAGGAACTTTTGATATGCTTTCTTCTTTTCCTTCACTGCCTCTTTGACTTCCTGTGTCCACCAGGGAGTTCTAATTTTTTTATCCTTGCACACAACCTCACCACATGCCTCTCTGGCAGAATCAATCAATGTTTCCTTCAGAGTTTGCCACTGAATCTCCAAGGTTTGATTCCTGTTCTCAAACTCTTTCATTTTCTTTTCAATAATATTTCTGTATTTTAGTCTACAGTTCACATCTGAGAGCTGCTCAACTTTTATTCGCTTTAAAACTTTCTTACATGTTATTCTTTTCAATATGAAATTCAATTTTATCCTGCTCAAGACTAAATAGTGATCACTTCCAATTTCAAATCCTCTGTACACTCTGGTGTCCTGCACCAGGGAGAAAACATCACTATCAACAATAACATAGTCAATGAGACTTTTCTTATTCCTAGCCTCTTCTCTCCATGTGAATTTGTGCACATTTTTATGTTGGAACATGGTGTTAGTAATAACCAGTCCATGTCCAGAGCAGAAATCCAACAGATATTTGCCATTATTATTAGCTTTGCTCTTTTCTCCAAATTTTCCCAAAATATTTTTGTACGTCTCACAATCATTTCCTACTCTACTATTTAGATCCCCAACAAGGACCAACTTTTCCTTTTTCATTGTGTCAGTTGCTTTTTCTAAAGCCTCAAAAAATTCCTCCACTTCTACCTTAGTAGAACCTTCTGTGGGACCATAGGCACAAATAAGTCTCATTGTCCAGTTCCCCATTCTCATATTTGCCCACATTACTCTACTTGAGACTGACTGCCATTCAAGAAGATTAGCCTCGTATTTTGTGTTGAATACTATGGCTACTCCTTCTTTTCCTTGATTGTCATTGCCTGAATATAACATTTTGTATTTATTGCTCAGAAAGATCTCACCAGTTTGGTCTTTTTTGTTTCAGTCACCCCTATTATGTCGATCTGGTACTTATCTAATTCCTCAGCTAGCTCCATTTCTTTGCCATTCAGGCTTCTTACGTTGATAGTACCGATCTTTAACTCTGGTGATGTTGAGTTGGGGTTTGTTTTCAGATTTGTTCCAGTAGCTGACTTTTCGCTGTTCGCCCTGGTTCCCTGGCGAAAACAACGGGGGCCTTGTTTAACCGGGCGACGCCCCAGCCAGCAGGAAATTTTGTCATGTTGTACCATCATTTTTTATTTTGGTTTAACCAATAAGAATACAATTTGGTCGGCTAAATCCCAAATTGCCAGCCCATCCTCGTTCGTTCAGTATCAAAGTAGATACCCAACAGGGTGCACCACGAGAAGGTGAGGATTGGACATTAGGTCAGAAGCCCTGGTCGGTTCTCCGCATTCCTTTAAAGGCTATGTGGAGGTCTCCTCTCAGTTATACAGCTTTGACCCTTAAGCACCCCTACATAAATGACTTTATGTATGTTCACTGATAATTTCGAACAAAATAACTTATAAACCTATTTAAGTTTCTGTCTGTATGAGATACCAGAAAAATTGACACACAGACTATTTTGTGTTGCTTAGCAGATACATGCTCTTTCACAATGTTTCTTATTCATAAATATAAAGTGTTAGACTTCTGTACAATACTTTTTTTTTTTTTAATGTTGAGTCCATACACGAGAGGTTGGTAGATCAACTTATATTACATTTGCACCGTGTATGGGTTCGAATTAGTGTTTATTTGAATAAACAGTAAAAAACAGGCTTAACCTTAAATGAAACTTGCATTTTTCATACCTCAGTTTTAATCCAGAGTGACTGACCCAAACTAAATGCATTTTCCTTTCCCTCCTCTCTGACATCTATATGCTGATTAATAGCATCATGAACTTTCCACGTTACTGTCAGATGATCTGCTCCCTAAAGAGATAGCAACATTTATTATTTGAGAATTTGGCAAACAAATCTAAAATAATAAATAAATAAAATCAATAAATAACAACAAAAAAAAGTATATCCAATTCTTTAGATTCCTTCAAAATTAGTGAAATTCTATGCCTGAAAGACACATCTGTTAGTCTTTTGTTAAAATTCTATTGTTAACTGTCCACAACTGTAAAAGTATAAATCTTGTAATAGTCTGTGTCAAACTTTTCTCTCCTGACCTTTATCACAGAAATGTTTGTGAAGAAGGAAACTTTTAAATAATTAACTTCCTCACTGTTTTTTATAATCTAAAAGTTCTTATCTCCAGGCTTTCAAGAACCTAAAAAAATGCTGAGATTCTTTTTTACCATTTTATTATCAAAGCACCGTGTGTGTGTGTGAAAATTTAGTATAAAAAAGGTATATAAATTAATGAATTGCTACACACTTTTCCATACTTTACAAAAGAAAAATAATAAAAATTATGAGGCCAAAATTCTTTTTCTAATACTTATTAAAAAAAAAACTGGAGTGACAAAAAATATAAACATTAAACTCCAAGAAAAAAGTACAAAAATATTTGCATATGTAGACCAATCATATCCTTTAGTGTGAGCTGCATATAGGCATAAGTGAAATAAATTTAATAAAAATGGTAACAGAAGGTATACAGTAACACCAAGTAGAATTAAAATTTACACTTCAGACAATGAATATTTCAAAATCAAAGTTGACCATCACATTCCTGATATGTACCCTCAGGGGTGTATTTCAATCCACCTACATCTTGGTCTTCCTCTGGGTCTTTTTCCTGCCAACCTGGCAAAGAACACTTGTTTAGCTAATCTTTCTTCTTCCATTCTGTTTAAGTGGCCATATCACTTGAGATTAGCTCTGCTAATACATTGCTGAATGCTAACAATAGCAAGTTCTTTCCCAATATGCTCATTTTTAATAATCCTGACATTGATGTCATCTGCTCAGTCCCCAAATCTTTCTCAGGGCAACTTATATTTGATCAACCTGATCTCATACCTGTGGTCTCCAGTCCATCTGATCAAGAGCTTTATTTCTAATCCAGCTCTAAGATTCATAAGTTAAAGGTTGGAAGACTGTCTTGTATACAACTAGTTTAGTGTTTTGACTAATCTATCTCTTTCTCATTCCATATAAATTTATTCAGTTGACTTCTTATCACACCAACCTTGCTAATTTTGCCGTCTATTTCCAAATTTAATTTTCCATCTTCACTAAAAATTGTGTCTAAACAGCTGAAATGTTTTACTTGTTCTATAGGTTCTCCATTCAGGATGCAATTGATGTTTTCAATGTTTCTGCCTATTTTCAATGTTTTTTTTTTGTTGCTGATTTTGATACCAAATTTATTGCAACAGTTATTCAATTTGGTCAAGGAAAACTGCAGACTTGTCCTGGATTTATTTAGGAGTATAACATCATCCATATAAAACAAAGAGCTGAGATTAACATTTCCAATTTTGATATCAGGATTAATATCACTTTCCTTCATAATGTGATCTATATAGATGATGAATAACAGTGGAGATAATGTATACCCTTGTCGCACACCTGACTTAACATCAAACCATCTTCCTGTATCCCCTTCAAATCTTAATTCAAATATTATTGCTTGATATGTCCCATTTACACCATATAACTGGAGCATTTTGAACAGCTTTTCCTCTTAGCACCTTGTCATACACAGTGTGCTGGTTAAGTAATGAGATTGATATGTTACATTATTCACAGGACAGCTTTGTGAATAAAAGTAACAAATGTGTTTATAAGAACTTTACTCACCTTTGCAACGAGTTGCCTGGTATTGTACTACGTACGTACTAGGACTACTTGCATTAGCTCATGCTAGTATTCACCGATATTTTTATAGTTTACTATATTCGGCATGAAACTCTTTGATTCCAATCTCTGAGTTTCTTATTCGGTTTTAAAACAATGTGGGATTTAATATCCCCTTAATTGAAATGTGTTTATAGTTTTGACCACTAGAGTGTATTATAATCAGAGGTGCAACTTTTGAGTTGGGTGAAGCAGCAGTTTTGTGTGGCAACCATTGAAGTAAGAGTGTGTGTGTGTGAGTAGAGTATCAGAAATTGCATCATGGAGCAAAGAGCTGTGATAAAATTTTACTGAAAATTAGGAAAACTGCCACAGAAGAGTATCAAGAACCTAAAAAAAAAGTTTATGGTGATGACTGTCTGAGCCATGCATAGGTGTTCTGGAATTTAAAGAGGGGAAGGGAGTCAATGAAGGATGAACCATGCTGTAAGAGGCCAGTTTCAACACTGCTGGAATTATCCACCACAAATTTGTTCCTGAGGGCACCACAGTGAATGGTCAATATTATTTAGGAGTAATGTATGTCTGTATGCCCACATGTGACATGTCAGGAAAGAATTGTTCCACAACAAGCGCACTGACTGTGAAACGGTTTCTGTCTTCAAGGTTAATCTGTGTGATCGAAGCCCCCCCCGATTTGGTCCCTGCAGACTTTTTCCTTTTCCCAAAGATGAAGTGTGCCTTGAAAGAGGAGCATTTCAGCAAACATTGAAGAGATTCAATGCAGGTGTGACCCAAAGACCATAGGAGGGTCCTGATCAGGATTCCACTGAGCCTTCGAACAACTGTATGACAGATGTAAACGTTTTTGTGGAGTTGGAGGAGATTCTGTGTATTTGACAATCCCAAATATAGTTCTTTGTTTTGATATAATAATTGTTGTTTCTTAATAGGCACACTCATCTCATCTTCCTTTTACCCTGCGGTGTCGAGGGTTTATTAATCATCGGATCTCAAACCGTTCACAGGATAAGGTGGTCAGCCCTACGACCCGATGTATCCCATGTCTGTACTGTTGAGTTCTCAAGGCCGGTTTGCCTGCCTTGCGGGATGAAAAACTCCAGGATAAACTGGGGGAATAACCCCATAGGCACACTGTGTATGCCTTTTCCAGATCTACAAAACAGATCCTCGTTATATTCCCATGATTTCTCAACTATCTGTCTTAAAGCGAAAATCTGATCCTGACAACCCCTGTTACACATGAACCCAGCTTCTCCTCCAGAATTCTTCTTAGCAGTTTCTCAAGAACATTTGTATAAATCTTACCAGGAACACCCAGCAGAGAAATCCCTCTGCAATTCTCATATTCAGCTTTATTTCCTTTTTTGCATGAATACTATGAGTACTTTACTCGAATCACCTGGAATTTGACCCTCTGACCAGGCCTTATGAATTATGCAGTGTAGTCACTGCGAAACTTTTATACTTCTATATTTTAGCATTTCTGGTCAAATATCATCTACTCAAGCTGCCTTTCCACATTTCAGGTTTGTGATAGCTTTTTCTACTTCAAGTACAGATATATATTCCAGATGACATTCCTGTGTTTTCTAACACTATGCTGTCACTGCTTGTATCATTTAGCAATCTTTCAAAGTAATTACTCCATGCATCGAGAATATCTTTACCTCCAGTTTTCATATACCTGTTATCATCTCTAATTCCTTTTAAAGCACTCTTTCCTCCATTTTTGAGCTTTTTCAATATCCTTTAGAATATTTTACCACCTTCCTGATATTATTTTCAATGTTCTTACCAAAGTCTTACCATGAAATAAGGAAAAAGTTTTATTTAGCTAATTTTACACAATGCTTTGCTTTCTTACATTTTGCTCTGTTTCTCTAAGAGCACAAGTTAACTTACTTGCCACGAACTTTCAATATGCTTTCTTCTTTTCCTTGACTGCCTCTTTAATTTCCTGAGTCCCCTATGGAATTCTGATTTTTCTATCCTTGCAGATTACCTCGCCACATGTCTCTCTGGCTGAATCAATCAATGTTTTCTTCAGGATATGTCACTGAATCTCCAAGGTTTGGTTCTCGTTTGCAAACTCTTTTATTTTTTTCTTGAATGATTTTTGTGTATTTCAGTCTACAGTTCATTCTGAAAGCTCCTCAACTTTGATTCATATTAAAACTTCTTTATATATCTTTTTTTTTTTTTTTCCAATATGAAATTCAATTTTCTCCTGCTCTTGACTAAATAACGATCACTTTCTATTTCAAATCCTCTGTATACCCGTGTTCGTTAAGTAGTGGGAAAACACTACTATCAACTACAACATAGTCAGTGAGCTTTTCTTATTCCTTGCATCTTCTCTCCATGTGAATTTGTGCACATTTTTATGTTGTAACATGGTGTTAGCAAAAACTAGTCCATGTCCTGAGCAGAAATCTAGTAGATACTTATTATTATTATTATTATTAGCATTGCTCTTTTCTCTGAATTTTTCCAAAACATCTTATACGTCTAGTAATCATTTCCTACTCTGCTGTTTATATCTCCAACAAGGGCCAACTTTTTCTTTTTTGTGGTGCATGTGTCAGCTACCTTCTCTAATGAATGGAATTCCAAGCCAAATTAAATAATGGAATTCAGTCCAAATTAAAAGAATTAGCTTAGAACTTAGCTTCATTAATAATTTCTGTATCTACTTTGCCACTTTCTAGAATCTTTTTCAGGATTCTACAAATCTTTACACAAACACAGCAATGACTGTTTAAACATTGACCATTCAATGATAGAATAGTTTATTTTTGGAATATTTTGCTTTTTTGACCATAGATCAATAAAACAGTACCTTGTGGTTTTCTATTTTTCAGGTCATCAATCCAAATCTCCATATGTTACTAATGATCAAGTAAACTAATTTTAGAGAAAATTAAACTAATATCATTCTTTGCATAACAGGATTTTACAAGGACTTCCTTGTATCTTTCATCAATCTTTCTTGCTTTCCTATTTAACCTTTCTTCTTTTTCATATACTCCACAAATGGTTTTTCTAATATCCAGACATATACTATCTAATCATAATCAGTGAGAATGCATGGTAAGATGTTACAACACGAGTATTGTAAATAGCTAGTGGAGAGCACATATAGAGCATAGCAGTTCACTCATAGTGGGCTAAGGGCATTCATTGATGATATGAGAAAGATTCTCATTAATCTGATTCCTTTTAATAATTACTGCAGTTAACAAGTGTTTAAGTTTCAATGATGTAAAGAGGTGGGTACAAACATGTTTCAGTTTGTAATAAGAAAAAATGATTTTTCTTATTACAAACTGAAATGTTTCCATCAGTGACTACTAGGAACAGTGATTAAACTTAACATCCTCACTGACTGTTTACAGTGAAACTAAAAATAATGCTGATATCAGTGAGATATATTATTAAATTAAACATAACAACCTTTGTGTACAGATTTCTATTCCAAATTAATAATTTAATCTGGCAGTGAAATTTTTCACTGACAAATTATGTAAAGGTATTTAAATGAATTTATAAATCTTTAAACATCACCTATATCAATATGACTAAGATGTACCTATGCCATACCTCCTCATGATTTATTCATTATGCATGAGAAAAAGGAATATAAGAAAAATAATTGTTTCAATAAATTATGAAAAGCATTTGTCAAAAAATACTAATGAAATTACTTTCATCAGATTGCTAATTGTTGAAATTATTATTAAATTAATTTAAAGATGCCAAGAAATAATATTCTTGTTTAATCCTCTATCCAAGTACAAGCAAACAAAGTTTGCATGTGAAGTATTTTAATGACTAGGCTGGCTCCCACTGATGACATCAATAAAGGTCAAAACCAGTTTGGGTAGTGGCTCTTCCCCCATAATGCATTGCATTATACACATATTCAAAAGGATGTGTGCTTTGCATTATGGAATACTAAGGAATTTAATGAGAAGTCATCAGTCCTCTATATACAAGTAACCTAGTCGTGAAAATTCCTCATGCACAAACTTTGCCACTTGAATAAAGGATTAAACAAGAATATTATTTCTTGGCATCTTTAATTCATTACATTGCTGCACTTCTTTTTTCATATCTTGTCTTTTGCACATAATGCTTTTCTGTGAATTGTCTTTCAAAGAATATTTTGGGAACCTGCATTTAGAACTTACATGCTTATATGCATATCACCAAATCATAATCAATACACATTATAGTAAGATATTTTATGATTTCAAGAAATTTTATATACAATCAACCTCTTGCTAATATAATAGCATTATAATGATCTCATCTATCATAGAACTACTACAAAGTCTTATAGCATCAAACCATTACTATGGTAAAGAAAATGAACCATAGCAATCTTTTTATTACAACAGCTACCATATTTTTTTGATCCCTCCACAGTCATTATACAGTGAGAGTTGAATTTACTACTTGCCAACATAGAAAAGTTCTATTTAGTAATAAAACTGAACTGCTAAGTCCATTATCAGTAAAAAAAAAAAAAAAACTCCTGGGAGCAGTTTGTTTTATTGGATGGGGTAAATAAAACCTTTTCATCTGAAAGAATGTTGTGCATGGAATAAATGTGAAATAGCAATATACTCCCCCACCTCTTAAAAAAAACTTTATTCGCAATTAATATTAAAATTTAAGTAACACTGACTTACAGAATCAGGAATAGTGTTTTGTTTGTGCAACCAAAGTAATTCTTTCCAGAATGGATAGAAACTAATGATTTTGTTTCCATTTTAAAAATAAGCATATCATATTTTGTATTGCAATCTTAAAAAAACTTAATTCTAGTTAGATAGGGTGTTAGTGTCCACAGCCTGCATATGTCAGTTAGTGTGTGGAAAGCAAAACCTGGGTTTCTTGGATGGAAAACCCTGCTATCTCCGTAAGAGAATGGGTATCCAAACTACACTTGAAAATTCCATATGAATATTTCTCAAATCCCAGATGGTATTAGAAACTAGATCTTTCGAATAAAAGAGTGTTATTAGATGTTTTAAAGGAATAAGTGGTAGATATACTCCATATTTAATAACAGCTGAGATATGTACAGAAAAATAGAATTTATTAACTCCAATATATTTCATCCTATGCTACAAGGATATCATCAAAGAGAGAAGACTGGTTGACAGCATTCTCAGCCGAATAAACAGGAGAATACTCTATTAGAGTTCAAAGAGAAACAATTGTTAGCATTTGTAATTCAAATACAATGTTACATACAAAAAAAAAAAAAAACTGTTGATACTTAAATATAAAGATCCAATAGGCTTCATTTCGGCGATATAAACATTATTCAAATTAAGGGAATATTAAATCCCACATTCTTTTAAACCGAATAAGAAACTCAAAGATTGGAATCAGAGTTTCATGCAGAATATAGTAAACTATAAAAGTATCGGCGGTTACTAGCGTGAGCTAATGCAAGTAGTCCTAGTATGTAGTAAATCTCAGGCAACTCGTTGCAAAGGTGGGGAAAGTTCTGAGCACTAATCTTGGTATTTTCCATAATGTAAAAACACATTTCCTAGGAAATGTATGCTGTTATTACATTATGGTGGGAGGTCACTACCCAGACCAGTTTCAGCCTTTTTTGAGGCTGAAATATAAGCATATGAAATATGAAATGAAATATGAGGCAGATATAGTATATGAAATGAAATATGAGGCAGATATAGTATATGAAATGAAATATAAGGCAGAGTATATAAGTTCTTTTCGCTATACCCTTTGGTATCTATTTGGTCTAGCTACTCACTGATGAAGCCTCAAAAAAGGCTGAAACCGGTCTGAGTAGTGACCTCCCACCATAATGTAATAACAGCATACATTTCCTAGGAAATGTGTTTTTACATTATGGAAAATACCAAGATTAGCGATCAGAACTTTCCCCACCTTTGCAACAAGTTGCCTGAGATTGTACTACATACTAGGACTACTTGCATCAGCTCACGGTAGTAACCGCTGATACTTTTATAGTTTACTATATTCGACATGAAACTCTCTGATTCCAATCTTTGAGTTTCTTATTCGGTTTTAAAACAATGTGGGATTTAATATCCCCTTAATTTAAATAACTGTTGATAATTTTAATTACAAAAGCTATTTGTTTTCCTTTGAATTCTAGTAGTGTAGTCTCCTGTTTATTCAGCTATGACCGAGAAATAAACAAGAAAGTATGTGGTATGTCTTGTGACCCATGTTTTGAATGTTGCCAATAGATCTTTTCTTCACTCCCTGATGATGTCCTTGCAACATGCTGAAATATAGTGGAGTTAATAAATCCTATTTCACTATACACTTGTCAGTCATTATTAAAAATAGAGTATGCAAGGGGGGGGGGTATTGTCACCAGCGAATGCACTAAGACAATGGTTTTCAAACTTTTTAAAGAGAACTCCCCCCCACACTTTTCATAAAATAGTGACACTTATAGTTTTCTTAATATGATTTTCTAGTAAAACTAAGATGTTCTTACAGTTTTTTGATAGTACACAATTATGCTTCAAACCTAACTTGGTATCTTAATGACAATAAAAAAAATTTCATAAAAATAAACACTAATAGTGACAATTGGTTGCATCCCCCCCCCCAGAAAGGGCCTTGCACCCCTGAATAGCTGAATACCTGTTTGAAAACTGTACTACGGCGATACCATCTATTATGAAAAGATTTGAAAATTGAGACATGAGCAGAAACATTAGAATAACAATAAATAAATATGGATGCCAATTATGTTAATTTAGTTTTGTAGAATTTTTGTTTCATGTCCATTTTCAATACTGCAGGAAGAGATAAACATAAAAATAAACAATTAAATTAAAAGCATGTGATATTAAATGTGCTATCAACTACAGGAGTATAACCCCATCTACATTATTAGATTTCAAGGAATAAAATAAAAATAAAATTTCAAATGTAAATAATTTTAATTGCAATTTTTATGAAAGAATATTACCTAGGATAATTTCCCAAAGTTCAGAAAGTTTAAGACAATCGTTTTTGTTGAGGTTAGGATTGTGAATGTGTGCTTTGTAGCTTTCTTTATATAATCTTTCCAAAAGAAAATAACTTTTGTGTAGAACTTTAGTATTATTCCATTGAATTCTATGCTTAGTAGAGAAGGTGTGGCTAGTTAAACTAGATTTATTGGGCTCTTCAAGTAAAATACCGTATAAGACGACTCTCGAATACCACAGAAAACCCCCTCGAAATCATGGGTCGTCTTATACGCCGAGTATAAAAAAGGGAAGCTTAATTTCTTGGATGAACATTTAGGTAGTTACATCATTATATAAGAAAATAGGCAGTGTTTATAAACAAATCAGATTAATTTTTTTGTTACATAAATTTATTTAAAATATTACAATAGATGTAAGTCTTAAAAAACAGATAATAATTATTAATATCAATTTTCATGTTAATTTTCTTCATCATCTGTTGAAAACAGTTCTTCAGATTCATTGTTTAAATCAGGGGTCAGCAACCTTTTCAGATTCGCAGGCCACATTCAACTTTATTTTTAACATCCGCAAGCGCAGCAGGATTGGTTTTCATGTTCATTCTCGTAATGACGTCTAATATTATATTCCTTCATAACAGCAACACTATTATGACAAATAAGGCAAAGGGGCTCACCCCCATTTTCAATAAAGTAATTGAATTTTTCAATAATTAAATCTGCTGTTCCATTTATCATTAAACCTTCTCCTTCATCTACAATTGCACGTTTTCTTGAACCCATTTTTTGAAATTATTTTTAACATACATCCTCTGAAAATAATAGTTGATTGAATTATATTAAAAGTCAGACCAGAGGTACACGACTGCAAAAGTGTACCAAAATCTCGGTTGTCATCGGATGAAGTCGCCTTTGTTATCCCCACTCATGATGTCTCAGACTGTTGACTCGTGGCAAGTTGCACGGCGATATCACGAAGTATAGGTATAAAATTATTTTTAATTTATTATTTAAATAATTCGACATGTGGGCCACATACCATGTAAATATGGTCAACCCTTTATGAGCCACCAAAAATTCACGTTTAAGCTGCATATGGCCAGCGGGCTGCCAGTTGCCGACCCCTGGTTTAAATGATCGTCATATGGATCCCAGTTCGAATCTGGTGAATTTATTTCATTTTCATCATCATCATCAGTGTCCCACAACAGATCATCTTCCGTACCTTCCATAAGATTAGAGATACCACACTTTTTAAAGTGTGGTATCTCTAATCTTATGAATTAGATTTTATTACAATGATTTTATTACGGTCTCTACTTTTACTTTATTCCATGCTTCGATCACAAAATTGCACAACATATCAAGTGATGCAGTGTGCATAGATCCACCGTTTGTAAATGATTTTTTACCAATCAACATCTAATTATTCCACTCTTCTTGCATGTGATCTTTAAATGGTTTGTTCAAGCAGACATCTAGTGGTTGCAATATAGAAGTTAAACCACCTGGTATAACAGCAATTTTGGCTATTTTTTTCTAGAAGACTTTTAGTATTCTCAGTTAAATGACTACGAAACATATCCCATACTAATAAACTGCGTTTCTTCATTATACTGCCTGGTCACATGTTCCACACATTATTTATCCATAATTTCACACCATTTTCATCCATCCATCCTTTTTTGTGAAAATGCACAAAAACACCTGAAGGAAATTTTATCTTAGGTTTAGTTTTATGTTTGAAGATAATCATTGGTTTTAACTTGGTTCCATCAGCCAAACATGACAACACAACTGTAAACTTTGTTTTTTCATTACCTGTACTTTGAACAAGCACACTCTTACCACCTTTAGACTCCACTGTTTTATTGCTTATCATATCAAAGCTCATAGGAGCATCCATATTTCCAATATTTGACAATAGAAATTTATGTTTTTGTCTCAACTGAATAATAAATTTATGGAAACTGGTAAGTTTGTGGTCAAGATCTGCTGGTAGTTTTTGAGCAATTTTCGTTTTTTGTCGTATTACCAGATTTGTCTGTTCATAAAACGATTACACCATTCTGAAGTAGCTTGAAATTCTATACTTCATCCAGAGATTCAATCTTGACCATTTTACTGCATATGCTCTGATCATATTTCTTGTAACAAGATAACCATTCTGCACCGTGATTTTCCAGTTGCAGCCACCAGGTGATCCCAGTTCTCATTGCACATTTTTTCTTTGGCAATTTTTTAAAAATATCTTCTTTCTTCCTCCATTCGCTTACCATCTTCTCAGTTATGTCAAACTTTCTTGCAGCAGCACAGTTATTAGTTTGCTTTGCCATTTCAATTACCCTTATTTTAAATCGAGCTTCATACTTTCTTCGTTTTGTCGCTTTTTCCATGAGTTTCAATGATAACAATTTTAATAATCATAAAACTTAAAAATAAAATGCAAAATTGATAATTAATTAAAATTGGGGCTAATCACTTTTAATTAGAGCAATTTGCATAAATACTAAATCTATGCTATGCAAATAAATAAAAATTGATATGCATAGATATAAAAATAATGGATATAACAACAATACCTAACGTTGCATTAATACAAGAAAGAAGAAATTGGGTGTCGTCTTATACAACCGACATAATCTTAACACCTAAAAATAGCATGAAATTTAGGCCTCGTCTTATATGCCAGTTGTCCTATACTTCAACATATATGGCATATTCTCGATGTTCCTGAAGACAAATTTGAGCAGAACAACCAGTTTGTTCATAATAACACAAGATGTTTACAAGGGATTCTGTAAACAGAGAAAAAGGATACAGTAAAACTCCGAAGTTACGTGGTAGGTGGGACTAACAAAAAGCGCGTAAGTCGAATTCGCTTAACTCGGGGTATAATTTTGCATGCAATTTATATATACAAACATACAATTGGGACCGAAGGTTTACAAAAACACCTATATTTTTTAAGAAATATAATCATAATTGTAGTTTTTCGTACATAAAAAAAAAAAAGAAAGTTATTTCGATGTTGATGGTTTCATAAAATCTAATAGATTCGTCTAACAGCATAATGTCTTTTTCTTATCACGCAAAGTTTGTTCATAGCAAGCAAGCTAATGATTTTTTAATTCCTTACCTTGTGGCTACAATTCGTTCCTCATTAGACTCTATGTCCTCCAAAATCTGTAAACCTTTCTTTTATGGTTGTTCTTACTGTGGATTCCAGGAGATCGAACTTCTTTGCTAGCTCACAAATTTTCATTCCGCCTTCAAAATCCTTAATAATGTTGAGTTTTGTTTCCAAAGTCAATGTTTTTCTTTTCTTGCTAGCTGTAGAAGAATCAGACTTGCTTCTTTTGGATGACATTATTATTTTTTATGTGATAAAATTTTTTATCAAGAACATAACATTAAACAATCGCAAGGTTGGTAGACTAAAAATCGTGTATGAATGGAGACCACGAAAACATGTCAGTGCTTGTTCACAATATGTGTAACACTGGTGAATGTGGCCGGCACCCGAAAGATAAGACCAGTGGTGAGGCGTGAAGTGGGATGGGAATACGTACATATAAGAAACCGTGTAACTCCAGATTCGCATAAGTCGGGGTATGACTGTATTTGTCTTTTGGAGAGATGAGGAAGGTATTTAGTTTTTGAGCTGGACAGAAAGAGACTTATAGATCAATCTGGCGAAGAAGTCTTGCAATTTGTTCTGATAGTCCTTTAATATATGGAATAGAAATTCTAGAAACTCCTTCTAAAGGAGGATTAAGATGATGGCCATGATTGTTAATTATTATATTGATTGTTTTTACATTATAACCACTGGAGATGAAGGTAGCTTTCATAACAGACAGTTCAATGTTTAAAAGAAAATAAGTTGAACAAATTTTATGACTTTTTATGTTTATCTCTTCCTACTGTAATGAAAATGGTTATGAAACATACCCAAAAATTCTACAAAACTAAATAATAAGTTTACCATTATAAAAATCAAAGGAAAAATCTGAGGATAAAAACAAACAATTCACAAGAAAACTGTAGTGCTTATAAATATTTTCAAATTATTTTCAAAGTGACAACAAACATATTAATAATTTGCATGCTTAACTCTGTAATGATGTTCAAGTCCCTCTCTTAAAAATGCTTGAAGACAGGAAACGTTAACTCTCAGAAAGAGTACTATAATCTGAAAAACTTACTTTGCTGCTTGGCCTGATTACAACCTCTCCCTGATCCATATTCTCCAGTAATTTTTCTGCTTCTTTGAAGCCAATATTATGAAAAGAAGGATGTACTATTACTCTCTTGATATAAGCTAAAAAAAAAAAAAAAAACGTGTAAAATGTATTTCTTTTACCAATCATGCACTGTGCTACTATACAATATATACAACTGAATGTACACTATATTTTATAAAAGCATTTACATATCATTAGTTGCCAATCAACATGTATTTGCTCAGAAAATTAAAACTGGCTAACTTTCAACATGGATGCCTCTGTAGCTCAGTCGGTATAGATGAGCCCTTTGGCAGAACACACCTGGGTTTGAATCCTGTCTACGATGTAAGGAACCTTTATCAGGTCATTTCTCCTGGAAACTCAGGTTTTTTGTTCCTCATAACAGGCAAACCAGTCCTGTGAATAAAATACTTATCCCTAGAGGGACCCAGCAGAGGAATGGCCAATTGCCTGCATTAAATTGCTTAATCTGCTAATCGGGGGACATAACCTGCCTTGGATGGATGAAGCTTTCAACTTGAACAAGAATTAAAATCCATTTAGGAACATTCCCACCAATTTATGATAGTACATATACTGGTTGGTGTTTTCTCCAATCATTTCTAAAGCTGGGGATATCTGAACTATACTGAAGTTAGGACTATGTCAAAAATGCTGTTATTTTGAAATTTTGTTTAGTACAAAATTGCTTCAGTTCTGTGCATTATTCTACTAGTATATGAAAGGATCAGCTCAAAATATCAATTTAAGAAAAGCGCTACAATTAATAAACCATCTGACAAAGTTTATTGGGATGATATACACAGATAACATTCCTCACATATTTTCAAATCCAAATAAGCAAGTAGACCAACTCATCAATTCATAGAACCTCCTTAATATAACTGTTATGAAATCAAATTATGCTGGAATATACACCATTTTGTGGTAGTTGGCATTATGTGAGGCTTGTACCATTAAAATTGTGTTGCGGAATATACACAATTATAATTGTGTATATTCCACATATAGCAGAATATACACAACTTCCTATGGATTATATAAGTGTTTATGGAAATGTGAAGGCCAATTCTATGAATTCTGAGCTGCTAATGTGAGCATTTGAAGAGAAAAATATCATGACAATATTATTATTTTGTAAGTGTTCACCAGCTAAATCGATAAATTTCTTTGGTCTAATGCATTATTTTTTGCCATTATCATCAATCACTCATCTTTTCAAAACAACACTAAACTGACAGAGACAGTCCAATCATTCTGCAAGAGCACATACTGATATCTGACTGAAATATCAGCTAACCCAAAAGCAACCCCACCCAAAATCACTTTTCAGAGTATCATACATTTCTATATATTAATTTATTGATGCTGAATGTTAAATAACTTAAAGAACACTGGAAAAATAATGAAACAAAAATCCTGAACTAAATTTTGTTTGAAAACCATAGCATACTGCAGTTCTATGTTTTATAATTGGTTACATATAAAATAAATTATTCATTTATCTTTTATGTAAAGGAAATGTAGAGTAGCAGAAATGTAAATGCTGGGTCAGTTGAATAGTACCCTACAGAATGTCTGGAGAAGAGGCAGAGAAAGACTTTTCTTTATTGTAAAGAGTGTAGTAATAAAACTGACCTCTTCTGTTAAGAATAAATAATTTTTAAGGGTTTTTGGTATGTAAATGAATGTATATATGTACACACAGTCGTACAATAATTAATTGAAAAAAACAACTATTTTACAGCCTGTGAGCAATGGAGACCAGTTCCTTTCATCCTTCTCAAATAAAATTATATAAATGTTGACTAATAAAATTATTTTCATTAAAAAATTTTTTAATGAAAATAACTAAAAAACATTTTTTGAAAACCTGCTGCTCAAAAACAATATAATTAGCACAAACAAAACTAATTGCATTTTAATAATTATAAATTTGAAAATAAAAAAAAATTTTGGTAACTTGTAAAACAAACATGATCCCATCTATAACACCATTAGATCAGTGAATAGTGCTGCACCTTCAATGAGGAAGGGAGAGAGAGAGAGAGATCAAGGATATTCCTATAAATTTTATATAAATGAGGTTTTTCAGTCATTTTCATAGTTGTGTGGTGCTCGGCTTATTTTTGGAGAGAGAAATCCAAGCGATTTACCTGCTGTCGAGATGTTGGTAAGCGATAAAGAAAAAATTTTTAGATGCTTGATTTGGATGGAATGGATTCTTGGCATATTTCATAACATAGAGAGTGAGTCATGTTATTCTTAAAGAATCAATATCTGCTGGTTTGTTATTACATTTTACTACCTATGCATATGGATCAATCTGAGAATCAATTCCTAAACACACCTTGAAACAATCTAGCCAAGGTCATATGAAGACAAACAAACAAACAAAAAAGCAATAGCATCAAGGTTGTGTGCATCACCAGCAATTTCCGTCAGATTTATTTTGCATTGTTTATTAAGATTTATTAAGCTCTTTTTATTCTTCAGATTACATCAGAAGGGAGAATGAAAAAAAAAGTACTGAAAGATAATTCAATGATGAGAGGTGTACTTAATGAGAAAGTGATGTTTCCCAGGTGCAAAAATCAAGGATGTTAGTGAAGCTGTTAGTTTGCAGACATGAGAAAATGAAATAATTGTATAAAAATTTGATGAAGCTTAATGATGCCAGAAAGCTTTACATCAGTTTTTATAGAAATCAAGCCCTGTAAGGCTGTTATAAAAATAACCTGTATATCTGTATATAGTTAAAACAGTTTGTTAACGTAAATAATCCCATAGGGACTGTCTGTACTTACTGCCCTAAAAAAGAAAATTCTAAAACGTATTACACAAAGGCAATACCTTGCCACCAGAAAACTTTGTATGTTAGCTCCTTATAAGGATATATGAAAGTTGTTTGTGAATTCCAATTGTAAACACTCAAGATCAAAATCAGACGGACCGACAAACTTCAGACATACTTCTGCTGCCCGAACAAATAGGATTAAAGGAGTGTAGTAGAAGATCAAAGAAAGGGTCAGTGTCAAGGAAAGAACAAGGGATCGTACCAAAATATTCGGGGTCCCATATCTTCGTGCAGGGATCCGAAAGAAGGTTAATAAAAGGCGTTGGCTGGGAGATCGCGTATTGGTTATCCATAGGTCGTCATTGGTACTACAGCGGTTGTCCGTTGGATGAAAGCCATCGAGGACGCGACTTCAGGAGAAGTCATACCCATGGTATGAAAGAAAGATGACAGGAGCTGGTCCACCAGGCAAAGCATTGATCTGATGACAAACCTTCGCCGGGAACCAGCGGGAAAGAATTGCTCCGTTAATTTTAACGCACACGCAAGTACTCCTCAAGTCGAAAATCTTCATCTGAGTGCTGGGAGGACAGCATCACAGAAGCCGTCAGTAAATCTATCGGCGGTGTAAGAAGGGAGAGAAAACCTGATACGGGAGGAAAAGGTCAGGACTCCAATCTGAAGCCAGGGAATAAGAACACAGAATGGGTAGCAGCCCTAAAGTGAGTTAAATTTTTTTCTTCAATTTTGTGAATTATAGGAGAATTTTAATAGTGGACTGCTAAGATTAAACTGCTGAATTTGAGCAAAGTTAATGGTTGAATTTAAAATGTTTAATAAGTAATAGAAGATTATGTCAGAGAGTAACAGTTTGTTAATGGTGCATTTTTGCCTAGAGTATTATCTTAGTATCAGAAGGATCGAACTTTTATGTGTAATGATATTCTTATGTGTAGAACAGTTAAGGAGTAAAAGTTTGTTAATAGTTTAAGTTGCTTAGGATAGAGACTTGATATTGGAAAGGAGTGGATATTTATGTGACATGATTATCATGAATTGAAAGGGCATCTTAACATAATTGTGCTATTTAGAGTTAAACTAAGCAAATTTTTTCTTTCATGGAATAATAGTGTAAATTGTTTTATGGTAAATAAATGTGTTGTTTAAATGTTAATAGAGTGTCACCTGATATTTAATTTTTCGATGCACTATTCCAAAAAAAAATATTAGAGCCTATTAGCGGGAACTCAGGAGAAAGGATAGTAAAGAATAGATAGTAGACCAAGACTGCAGGTATTAATTAATCAGGGGTAATTTGAATATAATGGGAAGACTACTGGATGCACTTACCACTTCTTATTACTAGAAAACGGATGTCACTGGCACAGCTTATCAAATAAATTTTCTGGTGTTCGAGGAATAAGAAGGCAAGTGCGGAAGGCAGTTAGAATAAGTAGAAAAGGAGATATACAAAAGTTTACAATAGCGCATGTAAGAGATAGATAAAATAAGAGGTAAATATAAAGATAATAGTGTAATAATATAAAAGACAGAGACCCCCCCCGTTAGCAGGCATAAATGATTTGAAAGGTGAGAAGGCATGAAATAGTTATTGATAGAAATGAAAAAGAAGAGTGAGTCTGCTGCCTCTGTCTTGGTATGACAGGAATGAAATGAGAAGGGCAATGAATGTGAATGAGTCAATGAGAAGATAGTGCAGGAGGAATGGTGTGCAATTTATAGATGTATTGAGTGAATTTGATAGACAAAAGGACTTGTATATGCCTGATTGACTGTACTCTTTAATGATTTTGAGGTTAGATGTTTGGAGAGTGCTGTTGTTCAGCGAGGAATCCAAATTTAAACTCAGGGAAACTAGAAGTATCAGGGAAGGGGGGAGGGGAGAGACAGTCAAGTATAGGTTCAGCTACCCCTGAGACAAATTTCCATTTGTCTCAGGGGTAGCTGCACAAGTTTGAAATTCAAATAGGTTGGTAATGACATTACACAAATGCCAGAAGTAACAGAAATCAAGGGAAGGAGTTTTTGCCATTGGTTAGCTTGACTTGGCCAAAATTTTAGTGAGATCTGGCTGACAGAAAATATAGTTATGAGGATAGAATATGTAAAGGATGTTGTATTTTTAGGGAGGGTAGGGGGAATAGGACAGGATACTGCTGATGATAGCAGAAGAAGTACAACCAAAAAAAAAAAAAATAGCAGTTCAAGATTTTAGGTCTAGGGAGATGGTACATTTGAGGCTATCTGGCGTGAGATAGAAGTCAACAGGATAAAATATACTGTTGGATGCTGCTATACGCCACTGGGTCCACCGGAAGATGTGGATGCATGGATGGGAATATTAGCACGAGTGCAGGTCAAGCAATTAATGAGAATTAACAATCTGAGATTTGCAGATGACATTGTTATTATGGAAGAAGAAGAAGAAAGAGAACTACAAAAAAACATTAAAACTATTAAATGAGGAAGGAAAGAGATTTGGACTTGTTATGAACTTGGAAAAAACAAAGACAATGGTATTTGGTGAGAAGAACATGAAACAAAAGTTACAAGTGGATGAATTGATAGAGAAAATGTAGAACAGTTCACATACTTGGGAAGTAAAATGACATATGATTTAGACTGTAAAAAAGAAATAAAGATCAGGATTGCAAAGGGAAGAGCAAATCTGAAGGCCATGGATAACATGGCCTTCAGATTTGGAAAAGTAAAGTGATCAGCCTGCAAACAAAACTAAGAGTGCTGGAAACATGCATCTTTGGCGGTGTACTGTATGGATCTGAAACGTGGGTAATAAATAAAGAATCAAGAAAACGAATTTTGGCATTTGAAAGAACTTGTTACAGGAAGATTCTAAGAATAGGATGGGTACAGAAAATCACAAATGAAGAGCTCTATCGGAAGACACAACCAAAGGAGAATCTAATGCAGAAGATTATAAAACGGAAGATGCAATTATTTGGACACATCTGCAGAATGAGTGAGGACTGGAAGATAAAGGCATTCATGTTTGGTATTATGGATGGTGTAAACAGAAGGGGTAGACCATACAGAGAATGGATAGACGACATAAAGGACTGGTGTGGAATGGATGTACAGAAACTGCAACACTGTGCATGGACAAAGAAAGGTGGAAGAAGATAGTGTAGGAGGCAGTGATCATCACGAACCACTGACATGGTTCATGATGATCACGGTTCTATACTAGAACTGCTACTCTTTAATTTGTATGTTAATGATATGGAGAAAGATTTAAGGGTGGGGGATATGCAGCGGTTTTCTGATGATGGAAAACTGGGAACAGATGATAAAGGCAATGTAGATATCCTGTAGGATAATTTAAATAAATTGGCACTGTGGGTGAAGGATAATGATTTCAATGTAATGTTGCAAAATGTAAGGTTATGCACTTTGGGTTGAAAAGGTTACATACTGTGTATCACACTGATAGTTACTAGATTGCAGGATAACAGTGACAGAGATTTAAAGTTCAGAGGATACATCACAAAAGTTGGGAAAATAGCTCAAAGGATTATTCCTCTTTATAAGGCTATGATTTGGCCACATCTTGACTACTGCACACAGATTTGATCACCCAGGTTTCTTGGTAATCAGGAGACAGTGGAGAGGATTCAGAGATGAGTGACCAAGCTGGTGACAGGTCAGTGAATGAAGATAAGTTGAATGCGAAAAAGAGAGAACATGATAGAAACTTATACATTATTAAAGGGATTCTATAAGATTGACACAAACAAAATTTTTCAATACATGGCTAATAGCAAGAGATATAACTAGAGGTCACTGCTGGAAGTTGTGCAAGAGTGTCATTAATAGGATGTGCAGACTATATTTTTTTGCGTGGAGAGTGAATGAGTGGAATGGATTGCCAGAATTAGTCATGAGTACCCAGACAGTGAATGTGTTTAAGAAGAGATATCATAGGTATTATGAGAACAAAGGTTAGTTTAAGTTAGCCACAATAAGTCTTTTGACTCGATAGAGATACCTATACACATCTTCTGTCCAAAAAAGAAACCGAACTTTTCAAAAAAAGAAGAAACTAGTGCCACCACCACCACCTGTTGTATCTTTTTGTTATCAAAAGCAGCAACCTTCTTAGTGTTGTGTCAACTGTTTATGACATTTGTTTCATTAGAAGCCAATTTTAGTGACAGTGTTTTGATAAACGGTTGGAAAATGAGTTTCAAACAAGAGAGCTGCGATTGACTTTTGTGTTAAAGTTGGTAAAAGTCTTACCAAAACGCATCAAATGCTTCAAAAAGCATACGGTGATGAATGCTTATCCCATACTCAAGTTTACGAGTGTTTTAAGGTATTTCAAAGTGGTTGTGAGATGCTTGAGGACGACGAAAAGCCAGGAATTCCAAAAACTGGACTGAGCAAAGTTAACATCCAAAAAGTGCACGATTTCATCAAAGAAAACCCGAAATTGTCCATGAGATTAAGTGAAGATGAATTGGGGATTCCAAAATCAACTATGCACAACATTTTGACTGAGAGTTTTGGCCTTCATAAATTGACATTCGATTTGTTCCTGAAAACGTATCGAATTGAACACTGCAAGGACCTCATCAAAACTGCTCGTAAGGACTCAAAAATCCTTGAAACGATCGTTAATGGTGACAAAATGTGGTGCTTTGAGTATGAGCCCAAAACAAAGAGGCAGAGTGCTGAGTGGAGACCACCAGAAGAGGGGCATATGAAAAAAAGTCGCTTGGAAAAGTCAAAAGTAAAGACAATGCCGATTTGTTTCTACGATTCCAAGGGCATTATCTACAAAGAATTTGTTCTGCCTGGCCAAACAGTCATGGAAGTTTTGAAGCGATTGATAGTGAGAATTCGTTACGTACAGCATGAATTTCAAATGCAGGCAGCTGGTCACTTTTGAATGATAATGCACCATCTCATCATTCGAACATTGTGAGACAGTTTTTGAGCAAAAACGAAGTTTGTGTGTTGGATCACTCACCGTATTCACCTGATTAAGCACCCTGTGACTTCTTTCTCCCCCCCCAACTTCATTTGCCAATGAAAGTAAAGCGATATGACACCACTGAAAACGTTCACGTGGCAGTAACCACGACCCTCAACAGTATCCCAAAAACCGATATAAAAAACTCATTTAACGAATTAATTGACTGTGCCAAACACTGTATCGAAGCTGAGGGACAGTATATTGATTGAAATAAATGATTTGAATAATTATAATTGGCCCGTGTTTTATTTTCTATCAAAAGTTCAGTTTCTTTTTGGACAGAGGGTGTAATGCTAATAATGATAATATGACCTTGGAAAGAAAGTGGAATAGCTCATCAAAAATCTTTCATTGTTACTTTAAGGCAGAGATGGCGTAAAGTAACAATGGAAGATTTTTTGGGTGCCCAAAAATATTCTATGCCACTGACAATCATTTCAGGGTCACATTCTCTCAGACTTTGGCAATGTTATCTATAGCATCTCTGTTATAACTCTTTCAGAATTATTTTAATCTCAGCTCACCTTCTATGTTTAAAGATGAATATAGAACTTCATCTTAAAGTTTGTGATGATGTGGTGATCCACTGGATCAGCATGTCAGTACATTGAATCAATGAAGTAGTGTTTTGGGGAAAGGCAAAAATATCATGTTTATAAATATGGGGGAATACTCAAAGATCTAAGCTATGAGTTTATGCATTATAGACAAACAAGAAAGCCTTCTTTGTTAAGGAAGACGTAGCTATAATATGCACCACTAAACACAAGGCTAATCTTTTTGAAGGGAAAGCAATATCAAATAGAGTGATGTGGGGAAAACCAAAATGGGAAATTAGGCAACAAGACATGTAACCTATGGTCAGTAGTTTCCTCGCTTCGACCTCATTTGCTGTTTCTAGTGCCTGCATGCACATGTCTTAATCTTATGTTCCCATGAAGATGGCAATGTGATGTTGCAGAAATATAGGAAATATATATTAAAGTTTATTTTAATTTATATTCCAGTATATGTTATGAATTCCTTAAGTATTTAGTAACAAATAAGACTGTGGACATTCATCTCCAAGTGTGAGACTATGATCTTGCTTATTTGAGAACTGAAGTGGCTTGAAGTTCCATGCTTGATCTCTAAGAGCAGGGTTGGTAGATTATGTAACCTTCAGCCCACCCACAGTACAAAGATGACTAATGTACTGTAGGCTTACATTTCATGGGGTGAGATTTAACACACACAAAATAATAACTTGTGGCAAAGTTGCTGCTTCAGCTACAAAAAAATATGTTAAGTTCATTTAAAAACAAAGCAGCATGACTTAATTACACTTACGGTGTTTAGAATATACAACACTATATTTCTGAGTATGATCATGTATAGTACACCAAGCTAAAAATGTTTTCTCAAAGCAAAATCAAATGCTAATCTAAACTTTCAAGGATGCAACATGCACCTCATGAATGAATATCTTATCTATAATCAGCAAAAATGAAAGTGTTGGCCTTCTGCTTCATCACTCTCCAATTCTCAGCATAAAATTCAAAATGTTTGCTAAATGAATGTGGTATTCATTTAGCAAACATTTTAATTTTTAATTTGATTATTAATTAATTTACTTCAACTCAGAATGCACCGAAGGATTGGTGATATCGCTTATGCTTCCTAGAACAAAAATGAATCTTACTCTGTCTATTTTGCTTTTTCCTTTGGTCTTCTTCAATCTTTTTATCTTTATCTTCTTCATCATAATCATAATATACGTCCTTGGGAAGCCTGAAAAAAATAGTATAATAATGTAAAAGCTTGAAATATAAGATTATTAGAAGTATGGCCACTGATTTCAATGGGCTTTCTGTAAACAATTGTATTTTAGCTGTAAAATTCATGATAATGTATGTAAAATTACTTTACATACATTACAGTGTCATTAATTGAGAATATGAGTGCTAAGTATGCCAGTCTGTATGCTTTTGTAAGCAGTTTTTATAACAATCAGTTTGCTCTTGCTCATTTGCTCTATTAATTCACTTCCTCAGATAAGTATCTCTTTAGTGACAATACCTACTTTGCACGCCATCATCAAATTCCTGACACGTACCCTCAAGAGATGTACAGGAAATGATAGTACTACATCATTACTAACTTCCTATCTACAATTTTCCTCCAAATCAGTCTGTTACTTGTCAAGACTCCAACATTATCAGACCTTATATTTCTATCGTCTAAGGCACTTTGTACCGTATCAATCCACCTATATCTTGGTCTTCCTCTGGGTCGTTTTCCTGCCAACCTGGCATAGAACACTTGTTTTGTTAATCTTTCCTCGCCCATTCTGTTTAAGTGACCATACCTCCTGAGATTAGCTCTGCTAATGCATTACTGGATGCAAAATGTCAAGTTCTTTCCTAATATCCTCGTTTTTAATATGATATTGCCATTGATGCCATCTGTTCATGCCTCTAATCTTTCTCAAGACTCTCATATCTGCGGTCTCTAGTCTTTGGTCAAGTGTTTTACTTCTGACCCAGCTCTCAGATCCATAAGTTAAAACTGGTTTGAACACTGTCTTGTATACAGCTAATTTAGTGTTCCGACTAATTTCTCTTTTATTCCATATGAATTTATTCAATTGACTTCCTACCATACCAGCTTTGTTGATTCTGTTGTCTATTTCCATATTTAATTTACCATCTTCACTAAAAATCGTACCTAAGTAGCTGAACTGTTTTACTTGTTCTATAGGTTCTCCATCCACAATGCAGTTGATATTTTCAATGTTTCTGCCTATTTTCACTGTCTTTGTCTTTTTAATGCTGACCTTCATTCTATATCTATTACAACAGTTATTCAATTTAGTCAGAGAATCTTGCAAACTTGTAGCGGATTTATTTAGAAGTATAATATCGTCCACATAAAGCAAAGAGCTGACATTAACATCTGCAATTCTGATATCATGTTTAATACCACTTTCCCTCAGAATGTGATTCATATAGATTTAACATTAAACTATCTTCCTGTACTTCCTTCAATTCTAACTGCTGACTTACAACTGAAATAAAGACTAAGTATTGCTTGATATAATGTCCCATTGACACCATATAACTGTAGCGTAATGAATAGCTTCTCTCTTGGCACCTTGTCATATGCTTTTTCCAGATCGACAAAACTTAAATACAGATCTTTGTTATATTCCCATGCTTTCTCAACTATTTGTTGTAAAGTGAAGATCTGATCCTAACAGCCTCTATTTGGCCCGAATCCAGCTTGTTCTTCACCAAGCTTTTCTTTCACAATTCTTCTCAAACGTTTCTCAAGTATACTTGCAAGTATCTCTTCAGTGACATATATATTAATACCTACTTTGCACACTTAAACTTTAAAATAACTACAGATAAATATACAACTTTCAAAACAAGAATCAAAGCTGAGAAACTTCAAGATGAACTGTAGATGCAAATACATAAGTATTGCTCAAGAAAAAATAAAACAGTTTGAAAACAAGAATCAAAGCTTTGAGAGTCAGTGGCAGACCAGAAGAAAATGTCTGATTCAGGCAGAGAGGCATTTGGTGAAGTTGTCTGCAAGGATAGAAAAATCAGAATTCCACAGTGACCTTAGGATATTAAAGAGCTAGTCAAGAAAAAGAAGAAATCATATTGAAAGTTCCTGGCAATTAAGTCAGTGTATGATATTAGAGAATACAGACAAAAGTTTAATAATGCAAAGCAGTAAAACTAGCTAAACAAAAAGTCATAGGAAGACTTTGGTAGGAACATGGAAAATAAATATCAGGAATGCGGCAAAATATTCTGGAGGCTATTGAAAAAAGCTTAGAAAGGAAGGAAAGAGTGCTGTAAAAGGAATTAAAGGTGATACGCAAACTGAAGATAAGGATATCTTAGATGTCTGGAGTAATTACTTTGAAAGATTGTTCAATGAAGCAAGCAGCGACTGCATGTGGGTTAGAAAAAAAACACTTGAGCTAAGACCGAAAATGATAGATATAAGAGTCCTGAGAAAGATCAGCAGAGTGAACCTATGGCATCAATGGCAGAGTCACATTAAAAAAAATGAGGATATTAGGAACTTGACATTGTTAGCATTCAGGAATGTGTGAGCAGAATTAATCTTAGGTTTTATCATCACATAAACAGAATGGGAGAGCAAAGATTAGCAAAACACTGTTTTCTGCCTAGATGGCAGTAAAAAGACCGAGAGGAAAATCTAGGATTGATACAGTAAGAAATGATTTAGAAGACTGAAATATATCTGACAATATTAAGTTTCTTACAGATAACAGATTAAGAAAATTGTTGATAGAAAGTTGGTAATGATGTAACTTTTTCATTTAGTACTATCATAATATTCTGTAATATCCCTGTGGGTACATATGACCAAAAGACACTGCAATCTGTATAAGAGATGACGTTTTATAAATCCGGCCATTTAAAAGTCAATTTTAATTGATTTTTTGTAGCTACTATGGGATTTGATGTAAGCTTAGATCGACACTTTTGGAATGGAGTTTGGATGGGAGCTGAAAGTATCCAAATTCTTATTCATTCCAATAAGAATTATTTCTGTAACTCAACCAGAGAAAGTGTCTGCTGACCATGGAAAAGAAGAATAGAAGTCAGAATGTATCTTCTTGGCGGGACAATTTTTAAAGTCATTTCCTAAATTACCTACAGGGGAACTGATTGTTCTAGTACAGTGGCTTTACTTCCTCAATTCTTTAACTAAATGTGTGTGTCAAGAAATTTTTTTTAAAACTTTCATTTTCTGTTTTATCATGGGATTAGAAATTAAATGTTAGTTTTAACGGTATTGATTACAACACATAATGATATGAAAATAATTGATATTTATTAACTTATCAGCTGATATTTTGCTGGTATTATATCCAACACCTTCAGAGCACAAGAACAGTTTGTCACAGTATACGAAACAACAAACAACAATTTGGTATAACAGTGGAACTAGTTTAAAAAAAAAACATTGTAACATACATCACAAGGAACTAAAGTCCCATTTGGTGTCATCTATGTTGGAAAAAGAGAGAAAACAAGTATTACTTGGATCTTAAAATGACTAAGTTTTAAAAGAGGTATACCGTGAGTAGACATATCGATACAAAATTAATAACGGAAAAACTCGCGTACAAAGATTATGTTGGATTCTGATTATGTAGAGATTAGAGTAATTATTATTTGGTTCAGAATCCAACATGATCTTCTATCATATAGGCTAGACTTGTAAATATTATTTAATGTAAATCATTTATTTATAATTTAATATTCATATAACTACCTTTAATTTTATCTAATATTTAATTATTTATTCAAAGATATATATATTAATGATGAAAAGACTGTTTTAAATATTATTAAGCTATTTTATTTATTATTATGTTAATATTATAAGAACTTGTATTTGATAATTTAACTGCGCATTATTTGAAATGTAAATATTCTCTATTTATTCCTGTTTGTGAAAGTTTAACGTTATGTAATAGCTCAATTTTATTTATGTTTTGTTTGTTCTCATGGAGACGCATGTAAGTAAGCGAGCGCGAGAATTGGAACAGAACGTGAAGAGGAGGTTTATTGAAAATGCTGAAAGTTTACTGGAAAGTTAAAGAGATCTCGAGAAGAATTTAGGCGGGAAAAATGGATATAAAAAGGAGGAACGCTGGAAAAAAAAAGCATTAGGAGATTAGAGCATTAGAGATTTATTAGAGAGAGAGAAGGATTGGCATTAAGTTGGAATCGGGCATTCAGCATGTCACTCAAGCAACTAAATAAAGTCTACAAGTTGAGAAGCAGTTAGCTAATAAGTTTCTGAATAACAAATAAAGCAACGGAAGATAGCTGAGTGACTACTGAATGACTAGCGATATTTTAGTTGAGATTTATTTTCAGGGCCGACCTTTCAAGGACACACTGAAACGTGAAGCATAGTAAGAAGTAACTAAAGAATAAATAGAGGCAACAGGGTTGCGTTTAATAATAGCGGTGTTTAGAATTATAGTGCCTAAAGAATTATTTGAATGCCGGAGGAATGAACATCTGTACATATTAAACCCCAAGTTAAAGAATTATTGTGTATTGCCCTAATTCAAGAGTAATCAGTAGTGCTTCATACAAGAACATCTGATTATATGTATTGTGCCCGTAAATTAATTCAGTTAATGCTAGAAGATTTATTTTAATGAGTGCTGTTTATTGTTAAAAGTGTTTGTGTGTATGTTGATGAAGGAAGAAGATTAACGGTAAGATTATTCCAACTTTAATATTTCTGTTCAGAGAAGTGTGTGAATTTCATCTTAGAATTCCCTGATGTTAACAGTAACTATCGCGGAGAATTAAAAGAAGCGTAAAATTAAAAGTGTCTGTTTATGAAGAGGTATTACTGCAATTTTTATTGTATTTGGAACTTAAGGAACTATGAAAAGACTGTGATATAGAGATAACAGATTTATCTTATCAGAGTTTGATTGTACTTATCGGAGAAGCTGAAGTGATTGCAATATCTTTACTGATTTGAAGTTAAGTGTAAAATTTATGATTTTAAAATTAAATGGTTCCTTTTGTTAATGAAAAGTTGTATTTTGCCTGAATCTCTTTTACTGCACCATTCATAAAATATTCGAACCAAAGCGGGAAAATTAAGTAAGTTAAATATACTCGGCCAGTATATATAATAACATCATATAAAAGAGGATAGTTGTGAGTTGATTTTTCTTCAATTCTTGAACTAATTCAGATATAGTGGCGCAGTCTATAAATATAAATTTTCTCTATATTGAATTAGAAATCAACTAGCAACTTATAATTTTGTTTAAGAACATCATAGTGACTAACATGTCGGATCCAAAGTATAAATTAAGAAGTAGGATCCAACAAAATTATAAGTTGCTAGTTGATTTCTAATTCAATATAGAAAAATTGCTAGTTCTTCTTTGTCCTGACAAACAACAATTATTTAAAAATATTACTTTGTCAGCCAACACGGTAGCGGAACGTATTAACAAAATCACTAGCGATTTACGATGTCAGTTAAAAGAAAAAAGTTGTGCTATATCTGACATCACAGATATAGCACAACTTGCCGTTTTCGTACGAGGTGTTACTGATGAAATTGAAGTAATTGAGGAATTATTGGAAATAATTCCTATGAAAGGAAACACTGGTGAACAGGATATTTTTTCTGCAATAAAAACTGTAACAGATAAATATAAATTAAGTTGGGATAAAATGGTTGGATTTGCAAGTGATGGTGCAGCTGCTATGGTTGGTAAAAAAAAAATGGAGTAGCGGTAAAATTAAGAAAAATTTCAGAATAAATTTTGCACTATACATTGCATTATTCATCAAGAAGCACTTTGTGCCAAAAGTTTGCAGATGGATAATGTTATGGAAACAGTAAACTTTATTCGTGGACGAACTCCGAATCATCGAGAATTTGTTGCATTACTTGAAGAAATTGAAAGTGAGTATGGAAAAATGATTTATTATAACAACGTGAGGAGTGGTTAAGTCAAGGAGCTGTATTAAAACAGTTTTTTGATTTAATAAATCAAATCAAAATTTTCATGACAAAAAATAAAACCATTAACGAGCTACATAATGATCTAAATCTGGATAACAGATTTAGCATTTCTTGTTGACTTAACCGGCCATTTAAATATTCTCAATAAAGAGCTGCAAGGAAAGAATAAACTTATCACTAACATGTATGCTTGTATTAAAGCTTTTAAAGTTAAATTGCAATTATGGGAAACACAACTGGAATCAAAAAATTTCGTACATTTCCTACATCTTAAATCCTGCCTTATTATTTCAAAAAAAATCTCAAGAATATGCAAGAAAAATAGCATTATTACGACAAGAATTTGAAGAAAGATTTAAAGATTTTAATGATTTGGAGTCCGATTTTACATTATTTTCATTACCATTAAAAACGAACGTGAATAACGCACCAGAAAATCTACAAATGGAGCTAATTAATTTACTAGTTACATTTATATCACACTAATTAATTAGTGTGATATAAATCTTATTCAAAGATTTGAAGATATAGATTTGATTAACTTTTATTCGTACTTGTCAAAAGATAAATACCCTCAGTTACGAATTTTTGCAATAAGAATAATCGCTTTGTTTGGGAGTACATTTATATGTGAACAGTCTTTTTTGCAGTTGGAAATTAATAAGTCTAAGAAAAGAACCCGATTGACCAATGAGCATCTACAATCCGTGATGAAGATAGTTTCTAGTAATTTTTCTCCAAGGCTACAAACTTTATCAGAATCGAAAACACCATCAAGTGTCAAGTTGCAGTAAGAAATAAAGAAGTTTATAATTATTTACATACAAACATATGTATTTTTTCTGTATGTGTCGAAGAAAAATTTAATAAATAAAAGAAAGAGAATAGGTTGTCATTATTTATTCTCAAGTTATAAAGGTTATAAAAGGGTTTCATAATTATAAAGGTTATAAAAGGGTTTCGTAATTATAAAGGTTATAAAGAGGTGGTATCCATACATTAGGGGTAAGTATGGTTCAATATATATATATATATTCACTCTCATTTTGTTAAAAAAAAAAAATTCTGGCCCGTCAGCTGCTTTCACATTGTGCATTTGGCCCACATGCAATTTGAGTTTGAGACCTGCCATATTTATTTTTGTTTTTTACATCTTTAACTAAAATAGTGTTTTCCACTGAATAAATTTTGAGGATCAATGTCAGACTTAATGACTGTTCTAGTTTTCTACTGATAAACAAAATTACATGTACTGCTGGATTTACTTTACAAAACAATAAAGAGATAATCATTATGACAAGACAGTTTAAAATATAGCAAGTATAACTATTTAATATAGACTTCTCCTTTTCCATATGAATAATTAATATAACATAAAATTTATTTGTAGACAAATTAGATAAAGATGTTCATATACTAAGATGAAAAGCCAAACGGCTATTTTTTTCTGGCGAGGTTGATAAGTTAAGGGGGATAAAAATCCCTTATAAGGGATTTTTATCCCCCTTAACTTATGTTCATATACTAGTCAAGAAATGAAAAAATATCAAGATTACATGGCAATTTAGTGGACAAATGGGCAATATGCATTAATCATTGCTTAGGACAAATATTTCAGCATCTCTCAATTAGAGGAATGGGGAAAAAAAGGACACCAGATGGAGTTATAAACATTAATGCCATTAAAAAGATGACTTGATTATTTGAATAGGTAGACTGCAGAATATCACACTTGAAGAAATTAGAATAAGTTTCAGAATTTGGAGAGTGGCAGAGACAGCAAATAAATGTTATAGAATGGGGTAAGAAAATGTTGTCAATAAAGGCCAAAAAAAAACCAAAAAAAAAAAAAAACATGCAATTCTAAATTTGGCATTCTCTGGTATGGAATATTAGCTCACTGGAATGTAGCACCACCTTTCTAGCTGAAGGATTGATTTCGATTTACTTTTAAAGAACAATAAAAGAGCAAATTATACTTGCCAAGAAATTATATTCTTGTTTAATCCTTTACTCAAGTGTAAGCAAACAAAGTTTGCATGCGAAGTATCCTTGTGACTAGGCTACTTGTATATAGAGGTTGTTGACTTCACATCAACTGTGTCAGTATCAATAGATGTTCAAAAGGAAGTGTTTTGCATTATGGAATACTGAGGCAAATGATGTGAAGTCAATGGCCCCTATATACAAGTAGACTAGTTGTGAAGATACTTCAAATACAAAATTTGTTTGCTTACACTTGGATTAAACAAGAATAATATTTCTTGGTAAGTATAATTCACTTTGTAACAAAGTGAAAAAACATTTCGACAGTAAACTATTTCAAATGCCAGCAAATATCACTTAATGTTTCATATTTTTTTAAAATAAGCCTATTCAGATAAATTACATTTATCTTGAATTTCTCATATGATCAGTGGATGGAAACAACAGAATGCTGCACTAATGGTGCTGAAACCAAATGGCTCAATTGGTTTCAATAAATTCAAAAACAAACCTTTTCCATTTTCTTCTCACAACCTACAGCATTTCACACAATTTGTTTTTAAGTAGTTAAAAGCTGATCTGGCAAAAATACTTTGAGAGTTAATTGTTAGTTGATTATGTGCACAAAGTACAATTAGTGCTGATGATGAATTAGTCATTTTAATAAATTTTAAAATTAGTGAAGAAATTTTTTTTTTTTTGAAAGGCTTACCTCCATTCATTATTTTTATCTGCTAAGTCCGAGCTTCGACAAGTTAGATCAACAGCAAATCTCTCAATATCAATTTTGGTTATTCGAGAATTCACTGTCATCCCATGCTAAAATTAAAACAGTTATATTATAAGGAAGTATCAAGTAATGTCTATGCTTCAAAAATACAAACTTTATCACAAGAATATCTTATCAATTCATACCATCTTTTTTGCAGTATATTATAAGTAAGAGCATGATCCAAGACATTTTTGGAATTCATGTTTTTGTGCACCTCATAATACATAATCAAACTAGTTTTCATTTCAGCTCACAAAAATAAGCTTTTTAATTTGGCATATCAAAACCATATTAAAACACTCTGCTTATAAATTTTATGTCAGTCCTGCATACTGCAATACTCTTTAACTTGGAAAACTATAATAAAAAAAAACAATGAAATAAAATTATGCATCATCCAAGCACAAATACAAATAGATATGGAAATAATAATAAAGCTTATCTTAGCCAGGGCTTCAGAGACAAAATGCCATAAGGAACCAAATGCTGATTCCTCATGGAATTTTTTATTTTTTAATTCAATTAAGGCTTGCATTAATGTCATCCATATATTTATAACATGCTTTAATTGCTATGAAATGTTACCGTGAGATGTTTCATTTTGGCTAAACAATGCACAATAGTTCTTCTATACTGGCATCACTTAATAATCATAGCAGTTAAACCCAGAGTCCTTTCTGGACTATGTACAATATGGTTCACAGTCTATTTATTGTCATCTATAACCAGATACCTTTTTTTATTGTTGTTTTCCATATTTTAATAATCTGATCAATATATATATATATATATATATATATATATATACACACACACACACAATAAAATACAATAATATATATATAATAAAATGGGGGAGGAGTGTTATTGATTATAGCTGATGAGCTCCAGCCAAGGAGAACAGAAGTGGAACTGTAGGATAGAGAAAAGAGCACATTTGAGGCCATTTGATGTGAGATTGAGGTTAGCAGAACAAAATACACAGTTGGGTGCTGATACAGACCAAGTGATGGAATAGATGGTGGAGACAGTATACATAAGCAAACAGAAGAAATGAGTGGAAGGAAGGTAATTATTATGGGAGATTTCAACTATGGTAACATTGATTGGAAGGAGGAGAGGACACATTGGAGAAAGGAATTGGATTTTATGCAGTTATTAAGGGATAACTATCTGTGACAGCATGTAATGGAAAATACTAGGGGTCAGAGAGTGCTTGACCTAGTAACTGCATCTGAGAATTTGGCTGTAAAGAATATGACCACATTGCCACCAATTGGTGAGAGTGATCATAGGGTCTTGACTTGGGAGGTGGCTAAAGGTGTGGAATTTACAATTAAGACAGTGTACATATGGAATTATAGGGCTGGTAAGTATGACAAGCTTAGGAGTTTGATTGGTTCAATGCCATGGCATGTAAAACTGCAAGGGCTGGATGTTGATAGTGCATGGGAGGCAGTTAAGAAGTGTTTGCAGGAGGCAATGGCTGACTGTATACCTAGAGTCCAAATAATAAATCAAGTAGGGGTTAAATGGATGAATAACACCCTTAAGCTTGAGCTGCAAAAAAAGAAAAAACTGTAGAGGGAATTTAAGGAGAAAGTTGACGCAGGCACATGAACGGTATAAAGCACAGGCCAGAAGGGTAACGAGTGTGGTAAGAAAAGCAAAAGCGGATTATGAAAGAACATTAGCCATGCAGGCTAAAGAGAATCCCAAACAGTTTTTTCGATATGTTGCACGTAAAACAAAAAATGTATATGGCAGAATGATTTTAAGAATGCTGATGGTAAGGAGATGACCGAATCCAGTGGCACACCCAGAGGGGGGCCAAGGGGCCCGGGCACCCCCCAAAGAAAAGGAAAAAACAATAGAAAAATTTCCAAAATCTTTTCCTAATTAAAATTCATTTTTTTTATTTATGTTGTGTGCTACTTATGAATTAGTGATCACTGCAGATGCTCAGTTATAGGTCGTATGCAATGTGTGGTGTGTATTCGCAAAACGTCTACTCAACTCCCCCCCCCCCCCCAACCCCAAAGGTTAAATCCTTAAAATATACTTTATATGCGTTGTTAATTCTGTAAACTAATTACCAGTTATATATACAGTCAACTTAGAATAGGAGTCATTTCTGGTGCAAAAATTTTCATGACAATCTCCAGTTGTCCTGAAAATTTATGCATGTATTGGAAGCAAAGTGTGAAGCCAGGAGATTGGCTTTTTCTGTGGGTGATGATGGGGATGGGAATTGTGTTGGGCAGAAGTTATGGCCAATTGCTTTGGCGAGAGACCAAAAGGATCAGCTAACGTTTGGAGAGGGTGCTAGTTTCCTGCTTTTTGCTCTTTCAAACTCTGTTTTGGAAGCATTAATTTTTTTTTTTTTTTTTTTTTGCATCTATTTCGGGTTGAGTATAAGCTCTAAAGAAGGATGGAGTACTTGATTTGAGCCAGTTGTGGTATGTTTGGTTTTTCGTTTGTATAGCCTTGGCACATCTTTTGGAGAATCACGGTTTAGTTAGGGAATGGCAGTTCAGAGTAGTGTTCATCCATCTATTTTAAGTCATTCATTACCATATTGCTATTTCTGCAGGTCTTTGCTTATCGTTTTATAAGTACTTGTTTGATCAGTTAGTCATCTGCCTTCCAAACATGGCCCAAACCATTCAATTCTCTCACTTCTTAAAAAATGATAGAATGTTAGACCTTTGAAACAGGTTTTGTAGCATCATTCATATAATCCAATATTTTGATTATAAGATGGTTCAAAAATATAAGTTTTCTATTATTGTCCTTTCTTGTTGATCATTTTTCACAGTCATAGGTTAACAATGGGCATAGATAACTCTTTGGATTTGCTTGATAATATTCTGGATTTTAGGAGTTGTAAGAATGCAAAATATTCACCATTGGCCCTCTCATATCTCGTCCCTTATCTCTTGATGCATATTACTGTAACTGTTAATGTTGACTCCTAGTATCCACTTGTCCAAATTCAACTTTCAAAACAATGAACCATGCATGTCAATCAACATCTGGTACAGCACCATGTAAATGTACTTCAATTATTAGAATGGCAAATTTTCTTCCTAATGTGGTTAGGTAAATGGTAGAATACTGTATTTAGTCTTTTCTAGTTTATGACATGATCCATAGATTTACTTGTATAATTAAATTAGAGCATGTATAACATCCTGACAAGTGTCTCTAAGGGTAGCAACGTCATCAGCATAAGCTGATAAAATGTTTGAAATACAATTCTACATTGTTCCTTAGGTGTTTAATGACTTCTTTTGATGCAAGGTTGAATGAGGTCAGGGAGAGAAAGCACTCACTTGGAGTCCAGATACAGATTCATGTCATATATTTACATACTTTTCTGGTAGTCTAAAAAAAAAAGTCTCCATACATCCCACAGTATGGTCTGATGTAGAGACTGTTATATGCTTATGGTCCACATAAACCACACACACACACACACACACACATTTTATATCAAACTCATATTGTTTTCTAACAATTATTGGAGCATGAAAATAGCATCAATGGGTGACTTTCCCTTGCAGAAGCCCTGCTGACAGTATCTAGTAACTTGACACATACACATTAATTCTTTTCTAGATCAGCATAAACAATAGTTTGTGGCAAGTGTCCAAGAGAGGGAGAGGATACCTCTATATTTACTGGTAATTATGAGATCTCCTTTTTTAAAAATAAAAGATGATATGGTTGTAAATTTCAATCCAGTGAGACATCTTTTTACTACATTAGTTTGATAAGTTTAAAATTTCAGTTGTCAAGGATACTCTTAATTTTTAGAAGTTCTGCTGCAATTTCCTTACTGCCTTTTTATTTTTTAATTACATTTCTGACCTCAGCCACAGATAGTTACTCAATCATTGGTTCTTTAACATTTCCTTCTATACCCTATACTCAGGTGTAAGGTTTTGATCTAGTGGTAATGCTTCATTTAGTTGTTTCCCCAGATACTGTCTTAATTCCTCAACAATTCCTTTTTCTTGGGCAGTATTTGAGTTTTGTAATTTATATCCTCTTATGTATCCCACTACATCATAAGAACCTCCCTTCAGTTATCTGTATTATTTTCAATTTCGTCAATTAACCCCTCCCTCCCCTACACACACACACACCACCAGGTCTTTTCTCCTGATACAATATTTTACTAGTTAAATTTTTGCAGCACCTACAGTTCTCAGTATTCCTGGTGATGTGTCCTGTAGCATTTTAACCTTATCGCTTCTTTATACAGGGTGGCCCATAAGTGCATGCCATAGAAAAGGTCCATCTTTGTGAAGCAACTGCACATTCATAAAGACAGGCCCTTTCTATGGAATGTTCCATGACTTATGGGAAACCCCGTATAAAGCCTCTTCATATACATTACTGAACCATTGGTTTTTCTTTCTGCTGATAGTGAACTGAAGTTTCTTCTGCACAACAAGAAATAATATTTTTGATCTAGGTCCGTTTGTTTATGTTTCTCTCAGTTATAAGAGGAAATGAATATTGTATTTCCAGCTTTATCTTTTCTGCACATGACCTTTGTATGTTCATATCACATATTTTGATATTATAACAATTATATATCTTTCCTGTTAACATTTCTCCATCTGATAGAAAGTCTTAGATTGCAACATGCTATTACTACACTTACTGGCCACTGAATTAGAAACCTTTATGCAGATGTACATAAACGGCATTCACTATGTGTTCTAGCAACCATTTAAGAATGCTGCTGGTCAATAATCATCAATAGTGTTGATCACAATGGGAAAAACAAAGATCTTTTGGAATTTAATAAAGGGACCACAATTATGTCTAAGAGGCATAATTGTGGTCGTAAGACAGTCTGTCAGGAATGAAATCACTGTTGTCTCCTTTGTCCAATAGTTGGCAGCCTAGACAGCCTACCTACAAACTGGCCAAATATTTATCCAATTCACTTCCTCACCCCCCAAACACAAAGGCAACTCTCTCCTTATTTTATTAAAAATTTCCTGCACTTTAAAACATTAATAAAAAATTTAACCTCGACAGAATCGGACATCATTGTCAGCCTTGACATAACTTCAATTCACTAATGTACCTTGGGCAGATACCTTGACTCATTAAGCCATATTTCCTTTCTGACATAACTGAAAATTCACTATTTATTCAGGTTTTTTTTCTTATGGAAAGGAAAATATACAAACAGCTGGATGGGACTGCTATGGCCCCCCCCCCCCAACTAACATCTACATGAACATTTTGAAAACTAAGCACTCAACACAGCTAAACTTAAACTAATGGTCTGGCTGCACTATGCTAATCATGTGTTTGCTATTTGGCCTCATGGCCCAGACACACTGGGCACATTTTTAGTGCATCTAAGCAGCGAGCATCCTAAAATAAACCTCATGATAGAAGAAGAAAGTTACAATTGTCCCCCTTTTCTAGATACACTGGTGACAACTTCCTAATGGCTCATCATCCTTTCACATTTAAAGAAAGCCACACATACGTGAATGTATTTATATAAGCAATCACACCACCATTCATCCCAACAGTACATTTTTAAGTCCTATTTGTTCAAGCAACACAGTTCTTGAAACTAAGTTCAGGGGCCTTTTAGCCAATTGTTACAACTCATATAAAATAGATAAAAAACTTATTGCACTCCTCTCCCATACTTCTTACAATCAACACATGGGATTACAGCAAAACTATTCCCATCACATATATTAAGGGTACATTAGATAATATAAGTTAATATAAATAAGTTCTCTGCAAATATGATTCTCCATACCACTTTCAAACCGCTCATTCAGCTGGCTTCATCCATTCTCCTAGAGATCAACTTCATCCTCTTACAATTCCTGGAGTGTATAAAGTTCCTTGCTCCTGCAGTTTAGCCTACTTTGTATAGATAGATCAGTTAACATCTGCCTTGAATTTTGTTTCTAATGATTTAGTGATTGCCACAGTTATAATTTCTCTGAAGATGCTGGGTAGAAAACCAGTTAAATATTAATCAGTTCAATAAATTATTTTGTCTCGGCATTGTTTATATTGTGAAGTACTATTACGAATCTCGAGTTAGTTTTGATCTCAAAATGGAAGTGAACCACTTGATTCTAACTCATAGGTAAATTTTATGTTGAGACAGAATTTCATTTCCTTGGCCACCTGTTAAGGTGGCCAAGGAAATGAAAAAATGAAGGCTGCCCATGGTTCCAGATTAAGATGCCATCGACGTGCATTTTAGGTTTGGAATGGTGTGTGTGTGTGTGTGTGTGTGTGTGTGAACTGCTAATAGCAGAAAGGTAATTTCTGCTATTAGCAGTTCATACATGATAATTTTTGCCAACTTTACAGGAACAACCAAAAACTGTATATCAGTTGATTTGTTGGAAATTTTTCATTTTTGAACTACTTCAGTCATTTACTAGAGTCCTAATAACTTTATAATTGATTACAAAACAAAATCTATGGTCTGTTCAAATTTAATCAGAAGTAATAGAT
The DNA here is from genome assembly GCF_054136105.1 of Typopeltis vanoorti. Taxonomy (NCBI): domain Eukaryota; kingdom Metazoa; phylum Arthropoda; class Arachnida; order Uropygi; family Thelyphonidae; genus Typopeltis; species Typopeltis vanoorti. Next base: position 73,418,529 of record NC_143559.1, read on the forward strand.
CTCAATTAAGCCAATTTTTTTTCCAAAAATGACTTTGAGATCTGCAGCTAGCAATTCGTATATGATCCTAATGGTTCACTCCCCCCACCCACCAGAACTACCACGCAGAAAGCATGGCACAGACATTATAAGACCTCTGAATGTTGAAGGAAGTATGCTGTACCATGCTGTGATTCAGGATTGTTTCCAGCAGATCTGCAAGTGTTCAGGGTGGGGGAATTTAAATGCCTCATCTTTTGACCCACATAATTCTAGAGATTTCTATATCAGTGTTTCTCAACTTGTGGTCTGCAATGATGGGACAGGTGGTCTGCAGGCAGACTTAAATTAATTAAATAAATATATATATTTTAATTATCCAAACAAAACAAATTAAAATTGAATAAGTAAAAATTATTGAAATCAAATGGAGACTTAAAAAACAAACAACAACAAATAGCATCAGAATGTTCAAAGGCGGAAGCAATAAAACTATATTGTTGTTCACTTCACCCCTCTTTTATTATTCATCATTCTGCCACTACAAATTTAGCAGCAGAATGAAGAATAATAAGACGGAAGCAACATAGTTTTATTGCTTCCGTCTTCCCTTGCTGTTTTGTCAGATTTGAAGTGAACATGTGTCATCCACATTTCAACCAATTGTATGTTGTTTATTGATTTTTATTATTGAAGGTTTCCCTCCTTCAACCAAGGCTCAGTATATATATCTTCAGAAGTGCTAAGTGATACTTGGACAAAGTGTGTCCTGAGTTAACCCCAGTATTTATATTTTTTTCGGAAATGTTTTTTAATAATAGAAAAGTGGCTTAGAAAGAGGACTTTGAAAAGAAGAGCAAATGAAACAGGTGATGCTAACCTTAATTGTGATACAAGTGTTGTAACGGTGAGTAAATCTGATACTATTGAAGTAGAAGAAACAAGCAGTTCAAAGAAAACTACAATAGGAAATATAACAGTTTATATTTGGAATTAGGATTTACTTGGTGTGGAGATGACAGTGAACAGAAACCTCAGTGTGTTTTTGTGTTATCGAATGTGTTGTCAAACAAGTGCATGAAACTGCAAAACTCCGACGACATTTAGAAACTAAACATTGTGATGTGAAAAATAAGCCAATTGAATTTTTTCAGCGACGCTTAGGGACATTAATTCATGGGAAAGATATAGTTTCAGCCATGGGTTCCATTAATAGGAAGGCAATGGAAGCATCCTATCTCTTAAGTTTGCACACAGCGAAAACAGGGAAACCCCATTCTATCGGGAAAAATTTGCTACTTCTAGCTATAAAAGATGTGATCAAAACTGTTTGGAAACAAGTTACTAAAAGATGTTGATTTGATTCCTCTTTCAAATGCCACTGTTGGTCGCAGAATTAATGATATTGCAGGTGACATAGAATCTCAGTTAATCAAAAGAGTTAAGAAGAGCTCTTATTATGCGTGACAAATAGATGAGACTACTGATGTTACAAATGATGCGCAGTTAATATGTTACATAAGATATGCACATGATAACAACATTCACGATGATATTCTCTTTTGCAGAACTTTGCCATCCCGAACAACAGGAGAAGAAATATTTCATACTCTCAATAATTACATAATACACAAAGAGATCCAGCGGGAAAAATGTATAGGCTTCTGTTTGGATGGAGCTCACACCCTTACAGACAGGCATAGTGGGGTTGTTTCTATGGTCATATATAATAAATTTAGTTTAATCCTTTATCCAAGTGTGAGCAAACAAAGTTTGCACCTGAAAGTATCTTCAGGACTGGGGTAAGGTGGTACAACACCAGGGCGACTCGTTGCAAAGGTGGAGCAAGTACCAACACTCCTGCCTCAATATCTCCTATAATGCAAAACACATCTCCTTGCGGATATGTCTAATGTTATGCATTAAGGGAAGGGCCACTATCCAGACTAGTTTTGACCTTTATTGAGGTCTCTTCAGTGGGAGCCAGGCCCAAGCTGAGATACCAGGCAGAAGCATTCGTAGGGCATCTCTACCTATAGGAGTTGCCAAATGGTGTTCCACCCTTTTTTAATAAATTACTCTGGATTTAGAGAAAGATGTTGAAAGTTTATTTTTCACTTGTTTAGAGTATATATAATAAATTTAGTTTAATCCTTTATCCAAGTGTGAGCAAACAAAGTTTGCACCTGAAGGTATCTTCAGGACTGGGGTAAGGTGGTACAACACCAGGGCAACTCGTTGCAAAGGTGGAGCAAGCTACCAACTTTATTGAGGAAGAGACCTCAATAAAGGTCGAAACTAGTCTGGGTAGTGGCCCTTCCCTTAATGCATAACATTAGACATATCCGCAAGGAGATGTGTTTTGCATTATAGGAGATATTGAGGCAGGAGTGTTGGTAGCTTGCTCCACCTTTGCAACGAGTCGCCCTGGTGTTGTACCTCCTTACCCCAGTCCTGAAGATACTTTCAGGTGCAAACTTTGTTTGCTCACACTTGGATAAAGGATTAAACTAAAAATGTATTATATATACTCTAACCAAGTGAAAAATAAACTTTCAAAATCAGTTTCTATGGTCAAGGAAATAGCTCCAGATATGAATAAGGTACATTGTTTCATAAATAGGAAGTGTTAGCCTTCAAAGGAATGCCACCAGAATTTAGAACTGTGCTAGACAACACTGTAAAGCTAGTTAATTTTATTAAAGTTCAACCGTTAAATAACAGGTTATTTTCAGTACTCTGCGATGAAATGGGCAGTGAATATATATATATATACAACTTTTGCTTTATTCTGAAATTTGCTGGCTTTCCGGGGGGGGGGGGGGGGGGGGCAAAGTACTAACAAGGTTATTTCAATTAAGGCACGAAGTTTTATTATTTGTAAATGAACGTAATTCTGATTTTGCATCACTCCTTGTTGACGAAGCATGGTTATCAACACTATGCTTCTTTCAGCATTTTAAATTAAATGAACTAAATTTCTCCCTTCAGGGAAATTCTTTAACTGTTCTTGATGCCTACGACAAAATAAAGGTATTTGAGAAAAAAACTAGTTTTATGGATTAATTATGTAAAAGACAGGCAGTTTGCACCTTTTCCAACATTGGAATCTTTTTTAGTGGAAAATGATATTTTTGTTGATTCCGAGTTACTGGAAAGGGTTTGTGACCACCTCAAAAATCTGAAACGGAATTTCGAAACATATTTTCCAAATAACATTTATAAGAAATTTCTGTGGGTCGCGATCCATTTGACTTGCAGTCAAGAGAACGACTTTTCATTATCTAAAAAGGAACAGTTCATTTAATTGAGCTTTCACGTGACAGTGGACTTAAAATGCAATTCTATGATCTTGGATTGGCTCGATTTTGGATCTCGCCTTCGGTAAGAAGTGAATTTCCCGAATTATCTGAAGAAGCACTGAAAAATCGTCATTCAGTTTTCTACAACCTATCTTTGTGAGAAAGGATTTTCATCGCTCCTTCAAATAAAAACAAAATACTGAAATCGTCTTAGTGTGTGTGTGTGTGCCGATCTTTGACTGAAGTTGACCAATATTGAGCCAAATATCCAGCAACTCCGCAAGGGCCGAGAAGCTCGACCATTTTATTAAAAGTAAGTAGTAACAAATTATATCATATTATTTATTTGTTTAATAAAAATTAAAACTTTGTTCAATGATGATACATTTTTAATCGTTTACTTCCAATTTAATTATGTTTCCATATGTATTCAAAACACTCTTTTAGATTTATTATGTTATAAATGGCACAATTTTTCAGAAATGTTGATAATTCCTGCATAGGTTTTTTAAAAAAAATTTCAAAAAGTCAAAACGATGTATTGGGAAATAAATTAAAAACACTATATTTATTTTATAGATTTTAATTCCAACATTCTAAAATGTTATTTTTCTTGTTTTTCTGTTCGCGAAATCATCAAAGTCTATTTCATCACTCAGTTGCTGTTTTATAGACAGTATGGCAAGATTTCTAAAACGTCAAAAAAGTGCTACCTGAGGCAGATCCCCCCCCCCCCCCCCCAGCTACGCCTCCATAAGTTAGTGGTCCGTAGAATTGTTTTAGGCATTTTACTGGTCCTTGGGCTTAGAAACACTGTTCTATATAATTCAAATTCACAGATATGATAACATAGTTCCTGTCATGTTTGATGAATAGCACTCAAATGATTTTATGGGAGTTTTTTCACCGTGGCTATGCTACTAATTATATATTGGGTTTTATCCTTTATCCAAGTGTTAGTAAACAAAGTTTGCACCTGAAGTACTTTCAGGACTGAGGAAACTCGTGGTAAAGGTGGTATAAGTTCACACTTGCCTTAGTATCTCCTATAATGCAAAGCACATCTCCTTGCAGACATGTATAATGCTATGCATTAAGGGAAATGCCACTACCCAGACTGGTTTTGACCTTTATTGAGGTCTCATCGATGGGAGCCAGACCCAGAGGTGGTGATACTAAGGTGGAAGTAATGGAGAAGTCATATTTACCTATACAAGTTGCCAAAGGGTGTCACACCCTATTATTAAAATTCTCTGGATTAAAGATAAGTTTATGGAAGTTTATTAACTTGGCCATGCTACTAATTATATATTGGGTTTTATCCTTTATCCAAGTGTTAGCAAACAAAATTTGCACCTGAAGTATTTTCAGGACCACGGCATCTCGTGGTAAAGATAGTACAAGTTCTCATCACTTGCCTTAGTATTTCCCATGATGCCAAGCTAATCTCCTTGTAGACATGTATAATACTATGCATTAAGGAAGTACTTCAGGTGAAAACTTTGTTTGCTAACACTTGGATAAAGGATAAATCGCAATATATAATTAGTAGCACTCAAATGACATTGATAATGTGCAATAGTGCATTACCTGATGTAAGACATCTGTGAAAACAATTACCATAAAGGGGTATACCTGATTAAGACAGGCACTTTGCAGCATAGTACAATCTGTTTGTATCAGGGCTACAAGAGATTCCAGAGAAAATATCCTCATGCCATAGCACTGCACCTCCTGTCAGTTTCTGGCTGGACTATATCACTGATTCCTCTTCCCATGTTTTTGCCTGACCCTCCACCTACTACTGCTCAAAAAAGGAAAGTTTTTTCCAGTCTTCCAGAGCCTAATGAAATCTCTAGGATGCAAACTCTGATGTAGTTGTTCATGATTAGATGTAAGCATGAGTACCTTGAGCACTCATGTTGGAGGTATACATGGAGAAGAATACATTGGATTATGGTCCAGGAAACACTGCCATTTGCCTCCATGGTTCTATTTCAAGGTCAGTTGTTCAATGGTTTTCATCTATGGGTTTACACAAGGTGGGGTAATGTGCATTAACCATGAACAATGAGGCGTGGATGCCCATCATAAGCCTGGCTCGTTCTGCTCAGCACCTTTCCACTCTTAAAACACCCTAAATGCAACACTATGCAAACAGCCTACAATATTGGCAGTTTCCTGGATATGGCCAACCTTTAAAAGTACCATACAATCATACCTTTTTCAAAGTTCTTCAGATCACATCTCTTATCCATGCCGATCAGCAACTTCAAATGAACCATCCTCCTCACTCCGGTAACACGTATCCCGCTTTCATTATGATGTGATATGCATCCTGTGGAGTGGAATAACTGATTATGAATTAACTGGAAGCGAAGGAGCAAAATATTTTGACCGGACTGTGTATCTACAGGTGTGTGTGTGTCCACTGATCTCCAGCTTCCTAAATTTCACACATTACACTAATATAATGTACATTTATGTCCCCCTCCCCTTCAAAATGGTGCCACTATTACTGAAGCCCAACAATGTTTTCCAAATTAAAGAATTCAGTGTATTAAGATGTTAGCAGACTTCTCCAAAAATTACAAGAGGACAGAAAATTTTCTGGCATCTATATTTCAACTGAATGTGCAGTGAACAATGTGTGTGTTGGCACATATACGAGGATGGTCTGAAAACTTCTCGGCCTAACAATGAAAAAAAGAATTTATAATTTCAAAATTATTTTTATTTTTCAATATAATCTCCCTTAAGACTAATACATTTATTCCAGCAATGCTCCAGCACCATTATCCCATCCCTGTAGTGGTTCTCAGTAACATCTGAAAAATACCCCTCTACAGTTGCAATCACCTCTTGATACGAAGAAAAATGCTGAACCAGCAAGGAACAGTTTTAGTTTTGGGAAGAGATAGAAGTCAGAGGAGCCAAATCTGGGGAATAGGATGAATGTTCCAACAATTCATAGTGCAGATCCCTTAATTTTCCCATTGCCAAAACACCTTTGTGGGCAGGTGCATTGTCCTGATGAAAGATGAATTTTTTCATCTAGTCTGGTTAAAAGATCGGAATAATATTCCTAGGTTATTGTTTTACCCTTTTCAAGATAATTAATAAAAAAATGCCTTTAGCATCCGAAAACACTGATGCCTTTCCTGCTGAACAACTAGCTTCTGTTCACTGTTTTGACTGCTGTTTGGATTCTGGTGTATAATGGTGAATCCAAGTCTCATCCATAGCAATAAACTGACACACAAAATCAGTTTTATTTTTTTTAAACGCTCCAAGCACTGTTCAGAGATTTTCATTTTCATGAGAGGGCATTTTTGATCTGCTGTTAGCAAGCGCGGCACCCATCTTGTGCAAAGCTCTTTCGTTTACAATTCTTCATGAAATGAAATGAACTTTTGAAATGCCTATAGTCTCAGCAATTTCATGCACTCTGACTCGCCAGTCATCCAATATGTTGTTACACATTTTGGACATCCTTCACATGGATCATCTGTAAGACCCATTTAAACTTGGCAGTGCATTTCTTAATTGTCGAAAATGAAGGAGAAGAGTGCCCATAAACTTTTAAGAACTTCAAATGAATTTCTTTTGCCATTAAGCCTTCTTTTACAAAGAATTTTATAACCATACAATACTGAATTTTATCCATTTCAAGGTATACAGACACCACTTTTGCTTCAGATAGCTGTATAAAACAAACTACTTGATAGAATGACTTGCAATTTCACATGGATGCTTATGACAGGTGTACTAACTTAGAAAAATGAAAAATATTGCCGATGGTGTTGCCATCTATGGTCGAGAACGTTTCAGACCACCCTTGTATATATAGAGCATAAAATATATATTAATATACTAATGTTTCCACAGAAAGTTTTAGCAAGGCATCAATACACATGCACATATTAGCAGAGTAATAATAATAATAATAACAAGAAAAATGCAATATAAATATAGCTTAAAGTTCACATCTGTTTGCAACACAGAGAAACCTGTGCTTATTATTAAAATGTTATAAAATATCTGCCATATAACGTATAATGAAAAAAATGTTGCTTCAGTTAATATACATTTTCCTTACTTTAACTCTCTCCTCAGGATTTGTAACATGTTTGTCACTAATCATTTTGGTCGGAATAAATCCAGATACACCATTGTCTAATCTTACTCTGACACCCATTGCCTGACCAGGACAACTTCCAGCATCAAAATGATTCCATACCTGAAGATGAAAACAAACATACAAATACTGTTGTATAGATAACAAGATTGTAGTATTAATGTCAACTTAGAAATTTTAAACAGATATTAACTATGCATGAAATAATACTGGCACATGTTAACTGAAAATACTTTACAACATACAACAAAAATACAAGTGGTCTAGTAAATGATGACAATGTTACATGAGATATTAGCACACATTTTATTATTACACATACAAAAATTAAAATAAAAAAATAATCCTAATTTTTCTGTTATTTTCAACTAATATAAAAGGATGACTCCAGAAAGGCAAGGAATCATCAAGGGAGGCCACATATATCCAACACTAGCTGTCATACCTTCTCTTAAACCCATTCACACTAGACACAACTGGCAAATTGTTCCACTCATTAACATAAAAAAATATAGCTCTCACCCCTTTTTAATTACACACAAATTTAACTCCCACAGATGTCCCCTTATCCTCTCTCCACCATCCATATAATGAGTAAATTTTATCAACTGACATCCTATAATGTCAACTCACAAGTTTATAGACCTCTATCACATCACTCACTCTTTCTCCTGTCTATCAGTGTTGATAGTCAACATAATCTTCATCAATTCTTGTAATCCACATTTCATAATCCTGATATCATTGTGGTAAATATTCTTTGCAGCTTCTTTATCCCTTTGGAACCCAAGACACAAAATTTACAGACAGCAGTCCAGATGAAATCATATGAAAACCTTGTAAACAGAAAAAAAATAACTTCCATATCCTTGCATGTCAATTTGCACTTCAACATTGCAATTATCCTCTGAGTTGTAATTGGAATATTTTTGTTGTGATTCTTGAACTTTGACTTTCTATCTACCATAACTCCAAAAACTCTAGCCTCAGCGGTTAATCCAAGCATAATCCTACGAATGCAATATGCAGTTAGATATCTCACCATGCCAAAGTGCATAACTTTATACTTACTAACAGTGAATTACAACCACCATTATCCTTTGCCCACACTTCCAGCCAATTCAAATCATCTTGTAAATGCTGAATATCAGTAGCATCTCTGATTTCCCTGCCTATCTTTCAATCATTGGCAAACAACTGAACATCTGTCAGGTCCTTCCTGATATCATTTAATGTATAGAATGAACAACAATGGTCCAAGGACTGCCTGAAATCTGACAGATTCACATCCACCATATACCATTTTCTGATACCTGTCCATCCGTTGCCCACTTATTATCCAAGCCAATAATTTATATTTCAATCACATATTCTCCAGTTTCTGCAAAAATCTTTCACGTGATATTCTATCAAATGCCTTAGCAAAGTCCAACAGTATCATAGGGTATATCTATTCCTTTTATCCAATTCAGCTGTAACATTATTATAAATATGAGCAAATTGCTCAGATATGACCTTCCCTTAGTAAACCAATGCCATTCCTTACTTGTTTGTCCACCCATTTCTGTACGTGAATTCTTACTAACTAATCTAAAATTTTCCCAATCATTCCAGAGACACTGATAGGTCAATAGTCAGACACATCAGTCTTTGAATCACCCTCGTGCAATGGGATTATCATAGTCTTTCCACTACTGCGAATCTTTCCTGAGCTAAGAATAAAATTATACAAACACATAAAGGGCATAGCCAATTTGGCCAAACATTCCTTTAATATGCGTGCTGATATCCTATTTGTCCCTACTGCCAAATTCTTATTCAGGTTATGCAACAGTGGTTGAACTCATTTTTATGCAGTCTAATGTGGTGATTGCATTTCGCACTATCTTACATACACCAGGTTGATATAGATCTCGTTGAAGTGGGCACACGCATTATCTGAACTAATACATCTGCTTCTGATACAAGGGTATCTTCTGCATTCATTCATTTTTTTAATTGCAGGATAACAATAAAATGTGCTTAGGGGCTGCCTTAGTCTTTGAAGCTAATTTCTTTTCATACCCCAACTTAGCTTTCTGTACAACACTCATAAATCTTCTGGCCTACTATTTATATATTTCCTAATTCTTATCACTCTTATTCCCACAATATTCCTTCCATTTCACTATCATACTATTATTTCTTTGAACTTCAGGGACCCATTCAGATACCATATCATCTAAGCATCTTTTCAAAGCATCTGTGTACTGATGATATCCTTTCCATTCAGTAACTGATATCATGGAACCAACAATACTATTCTCCTGAGTTTGTCATAATTTCAGGCTTTGTAGTTCAGCATGTAATCTGCCCTAATTGGGACATTCATATGGTTGGCTACTAGGTCAGTATAGCATGATCACTGTCACCAACTGGTGACAAAATAATTACAACCTTAACTGAGATATCCTCAAGTTGCTTCTATTACATGATGCTTGAGAAAGTTGCTTGCAACAGCTCAATAAATTCTTATTCGCTTTTATCATAATTATTGTCTACTACCCAATCCATATTCAGATAATTTAAGTCACACATAGCAATTATTCATTTACTATCCATCAAGGTAAATTGGTAACACATTTCATTGTCAAATGCATCATATGAATCACATGTTCAAATGCATTTCATTTGAAGGTACTATTTAGCATTTGGCTTAGCTTTAACATTCGTGCCAGATGCAAAGTGAATATTCACATTTACAAGTGAATTCAATAGTTGATAATTATGATTTTTATGATGAAAAGTTTACGTACACCCATAAGCATCAAGAGCAAAAGAAGGAGAGCATAAGGAGGAAAGATGTAATAATTCTATGAGAAGAGGAGCATTTGACGAGTGTGTGATGAAAACACGTTTTTGTTGGTGCAAATTTAATTTACATTAAAAAAGTAAAGAGTCGATTGTTTTGGCAAGCAGAAAGGAATGAAAAGTGATGGCAAGCATGATATAGGAGACTGGAGAAGTACAAAAGAAGAGAGGCAAAAATTTTAAGTTTGCTGCCATGGTATGATACGACTGAAATGAAAATGTGGGTTATGATAGCAAATGAATCAATGTTTAGGAGGAATGATGAATGAAATAGTTACAGGAACAGAATGTAAAGGGAGGGTGTAGTATTTTTAGGGAGGTTAGAGGAGAACAAGATGGTAGGAGGAGTTCTGCTAATCATAGCAGAAGAAGCCAAAAAGAGCAGGAAATCATCATGAAGACAGTGATATAGAAGGCAGTGCATTTGTAGCTATATGGTGAGAGGTAGAGAACAGGATAAAATATATAGGGTGGTTACCTATAGACCAGGGAGTGTAAAGTGGACTTCAACTATGGAGAAATAAATAGGAAGAAGGAAAGATGACAGGGAGAGAAAGAAATGAAATTCTTTCTCTTCATGTGCAAAATAATTACCAGAGATAGTATGTAATGGAGATGGCTAGAAACCTAGGTTCCTTCTAAGTTATGCATATGTGCACCAATCAAAAAAGAGAGCACACAACTGGTAACTGTGTACACAAAATTTATGCTTTCAGACTTTTTTTTTTTTAGTTACAGCCAGTAATCTTTGAATACACTATAAAACAAATTAGGTGTACAAGTATGATTTATCACTTATTTTATTTAGTACTTTCTCCAAATGTCTCCACTCCAATATTACTCTAACTCGTTCCAACTTAATATTAAAATTAATTGCCTGCCTGGTTGGCAAGTGGTTAGCGTATCTGCTCTGCAGCCAAAAGGCTGCAGGTTTGAATCCTGCCGTGGGCATGGATGTTTGTGATTGTGGCTGAAAATACTAGTGGTAGTGGTGGTGGGCAGTATATTGCATTGGTGTAGTTGGTGGATTGAGTGGTGGGGACAGAGTTGTAAAGTAGATACCCCTCCCTCAATGAGTCTTTTGACTTCCCAGAGGTGTTAAATAATAATAATATATTCTTAGTTACTTTTAGTCTACACTGTGTGGATAAACTGGAACTGTGAGGAGGCCTTAAAATAATTTTAAGATTTCAGGGAACTCCACCATAAAAATTCACTTGAACTCATGCAAATGGCGATGGACTTTTGTAGCTACACAGATTTAAGCCAATTAATTTAGTGCATGTAATTATATCAGGTTATAGCCAGAAGAAAAAGGACAACAGTACTATGAGAAATATTACATTATTATATACACAGTCTGGAAACTTGTACACAAAATGTTATTCATGCACACACATGGGCAGGCAAAAATTACAGAGGACATTGTTAGTAACCATGGGATCCATTATGTCTCTAACCGGAGAGTGATCATGCAGTCTTGACCTGGGAGGTTGCCATAAATGAGAGTCATTATAACATATTTAGGAGGCAACCTGAGCAGCACCATGGCATAAGAATTTGCAAGGAAAGATGGTAGCAGTGCCTAGGATGTTTGTAGGGAATAGTATCAAACTGCATATCCAGGACAGTGGATAAATCAGGTAGGGGATTGAATGAATGAATAGTTCCATTAAGCAGGAGCAGCAAAACATATTGTGAAGGGAATATAAAGAGAAGGGTGATCAAGCAGGCTCATGAGCAGTATAAAGCACAGGCAAAAAATTAACAGCAGGGTAAAGATGGCATAATCAAATAAGAAATTAGTCGAGCAAGACAAAGTCAAGTAAGGATATGCACTTTGGGATGAAAAGAGAACAAGTTCTGTATACTAACAAAAATGGACTGTAGGAAATTTCATCAAGTTGGGATTTTTAGAGTGATGATGGATAGCAAGTTGAAGTTCAGAGAGCATATAACAAAAATGGAAAAAATAGCTCACAGGATCACTTACAGTGATAAGAACACAAAGGCTTTGATACAGCCACATCTGGACTAGTGTGCACAGATCTGGTTATATCTGTTTATTGGAACTGAAGTGTGGAAAGGATTCATATGTGAGTGAGTGAGCAAGATGCTAACAGGTCTGATGAATGGTCACTACTACAAGGGGAGATTGAAGATTTGTGAGTTACAAATATTAGCTGAAAGGCAGAAAAAGAGGGGGTAATGAGAGAAAGAAACATAAGGTACTAAAATGGTTCCTACAGAACTGATGCAAATGAAATTTATCTATACATGACAGGAATGAGAAATCAAGGGAAGATATGTGAGTTACAACAAATAAAGATTTATGAGTTAGAAAGTTGTTTATGAAAGTGATTAGCAAGGGCATGAAAATTAGTATTTCTACTTGGAGAGTGGTGAATGAGAGGAGTGGGACGTTTCATGATGAATCTTTAGACTCTCTGGGGATACCTGTATAATAATAATAAAGGATACTGAATTTGGTCCGGTTTGAGGCTATTTTGTGTGTGTTTTAGGAAATGCCTGTTAAATTAGCGATTTTTTTTTCTGATTAACTGAGTTTTCATAAATTAATTGGTGTATTTTAGTATATTATTAAGTCTAGTAACATAATTATAGATATACTGTTAAATTTAGGTTGTTTTTAAAATGGCTCCACAAGTTAATCAAGCTGCTGGAGATGGAAACCTTGATACAGTTGAATAGAAACATTGCAACACTGCTGTAAGTGAGGATAACTTAGTGCTCAAAATATCCCAATTACAACAAATTATCAGACAATCAACAAGAGAATTAGGAAAAAGTTGAGAAACAATTAAAGAAACTCAGATAGGACCAAAAAAAAAAAACTGCACAAGAAGATCCAGGTAAGATAACAATGAATGATTATACTAATAATAAGTCAGAACATAAGGAAAAAAAGTAACATGGTATAGTAAATCTATCATGAAGTCGAGACTAACAGGATGGAATATATAGTGGGATGTTGCTATAAACTTGGTGGTTCAGCTGCTGCAGATGATGAAATGAATCTCCAAATTACCATGATGAGTAATAAGCGAGCAATTGTCATGGTCATCATCATCATGCACATTAAGGATTTAGGCCTAGTGTGGCCTGTTCCGACCTTAGAAGTCATCGTTGAATCTTTTAAGAGGACATCCTGGTTTTCTTTTTTCTAATGGCTTGTACTTTAAGGCTTGTTTTGGTAATCTTTCTATTTTCATTCTTTGAATGTGTTCCATCCATTTATGTTTATATTTTTTAATTTTTTCTATTACTGATTCTTGGTTTCTTTTGTGATCAAATAGAGCAGGCCTGCACAACTTGATTGTCTTTGAGGGCCAAATCCAACTGGACCACCTGACCAAGGGCCAGACCACTTCGGACCTTGAATCTTAGACTAGTCTATTGCAGCTAAACTTAAGTAAATTTGTTAGTAGGTCAACAGTAAATACTAATTAATATGCATATTTAAATTTTTTAGAGAGTTACAATTAAAATTATAATCAAAATTATTTACAAACAGATATAGCTACAAAATTTCTAAATAAAAATAACTTAAACATAAACACAAAGTTTACTAATAATTTCCCTGAAAATATCACGCTTATTCTCAGTGAAATATTCTTAGTGTATGTCTACTCAGGGTTAAATGCTTGATGTTCCGAATCTATTTTACGCTTTTTACTTAAGCTCATTGTGTCGAGATTGACAATATTAATTACAAAAAACTAATGATGAAAAACTCACAATAATGCAGGTCATGATAACAGTTATGTAATGTATTGCTCCAGCTACAACCAACTACTACACTGCCAAAGCCAGTCAAGGCATGGCCAACTTTTGTAATACAATTCGTTTTCGTTCTTAGACATCAAGTCGTTATCACGAAGATGTAACTTTGAATTTCCCTGCAGTGACACCAGCGCTAACAAAACCCCCAAATGATTGTAATAATTTGCTATTAAATACGACAGTGGGAATAACTCCAAATGCAATTTATTGTCAAGTTGAAAGAAAAATGATTGTGACATTAATCGCATGAACATAAACATGCAGAGTCTTAGTAAAAATTTAATTCCAATAGTCTAATTTCATATTCCCCAGTATGATTAATTAATTTCAATCAGGCAGATGAGCCAAAATAAATATCATTATGGGACATATGTGTGCAGGCCTAAAATAGAATATACTTTGCAGTTTTCCTCATAAATTTCATTTCTGCTGTTATTAATCTTTGTCTTTTTGTTTTATTGTCCAGATTTCACTTCCATACAATAAGACTGGTAGGGCTAATGTATTGTATACTTTTAGTCTGGTTTGTTTTTGAACTAGGTTTGGTTTAAATATAGAGTTAATTACACTTGTTATTTTTAAATATTTTGCAATTTTTATATCTTTTATATTTATATCTTTTTCATATGTGATCATACATCCTAGGTAGTTAAATGAATTCACCTGTTTTAAGATCTTGTTATCTTAGTTCTTGCTGGATCTTGTCCTTTAAAGGCCATAGTTTTTGATTTTTCTGTTGATATTATCATACCATAATCTTTGGCTATTTCATTTAGATCTAAAATTGTAATGTGAGCAATTGTAATGTGATAAATTATCCAACCACTGATTGGGCAAAAAAGAAATCTCATGATAAGAATGAAGGAGAATTTATTTAGCTGTTGTGAGACAACTTTCTCAAAAAAAACAGCATGTGAAAGAAGGAACTTTGGTCAGAGTGTTAGATTTGATCATGGCACCAGAAGAGGATCTCAGTTAAGAATGTGAATGGTTTGCCATCAGTTGGTGAAAGTGATCATGCTGTACTGTCCTGGGAGGTAACTAACTATATCAATGTTTCAATTAGGTGGTTATATGCTAAACTACAAAGCTGGAAACTATGACAAACTGAAAGATTACTATCATTAGTCCACTGGCATCAGTTATGAATGGGAAATATATCAGCAATTCATGGGAAGATTTGAAAAAGATGCTTAAACGAAGCAGTATCTGAATGTGTCCATAGAATTCTAGAAACAAATAGGATTGGAGTAAAACGGATGTTGAAACTTAATAAGAAAGAGATTCATAAAAAGAAGTTGTCATGGAAGGAATATCATAAGAATAAGAGAAGAATGATAGGGGTTATGAAATATATAATGTGCAGGTATAAAATTCGATGCAGCAGAAGTTCCTTTAATTTATCATTGATTTTTACAGAGGTTGTTCATACGGTAAATAACTCTAGACTACTCATTGCTGAAAATTTTTGTAAACCCACAGCAGGAATTCATCGCATCAAATCATCGCAGCAGGAATTTCTGTGATGATTGTGTTTGATGGTTTCGAAATAGTCTAGATCTTCAGTGATCATTGATCCTAGGTAATTGAACTGCTTTACTTGTTCTATATTACTGTTTCCTATTTTCATTTACCAGATACCCATGTGGGTATCTGGTAAATGAAAATGAAAAAATGTAAATGAAAAGGAAAATGAAAATGCTTGTAAATTGTATGATAAAATAGTCGTTAAGATTGTGCACTTTATTTAATTCTTGGAGCGAAATTGTAGAGATGACCTATTTTTGAAGTGTTTATGCTCCAAGCAAAAGGAATTACAGAGGATTATGTATGTGAAAGTGATGGCTGCTGACGCCAGAACATTCGCAGGATATTCGGGGGGTCTCCGACCCTGAAACAAGGAACTCTTGCTGGCCTGCAATGGTCATGACGACTGACATTAGCATGCACGTGGGACATTCGGGGGTCTCCAACCCTAAAACAGGGACCTGAAAAAAAAAGAGTATATAGGGGACCTTAGTAGGAAGGCTCTCCCTCTCACATTCTTTTTGCAACAGTTTGCAGACCTGTCTAGAGTTTGTCAGAACGCACTCGTGGTTACAGGAAGTGATGGAGGAGCAGCAGATGTAATGAAACAGGACAAAAAAAAAAGACAGAAGGACAAGAAAGTGTCTTGCTTTGGATTAAAAGGATTGTGGTGCTTGTTGGTGAAATTGGAAAGTATGATAGATTTATATTTATTTAGAACATCTCTAGAAACGAAATTAGCTAAATAAATAGTTAGTGATAATAAATGATACCAGATTACATGCCATGAGAATACAAGAAACCTCACTTAACATGATTAATTAATCTATCAATTAATGCATGCTAAGTGAATACAACAAACAATAGGAATAATTATAATTCATCCATCAGTTAGCATAAATTTGAAAAAAAAAAAAAAAAAATACAGTATAAGCTATATTAGAGGCTAAAATCATCAAAGTTAAAAATCGTTTGCTTAAATTTTTATTTAATGTCTAAACATTTGATTAAGCTACTTTTCTACAAAAAAAAAATAATAAAGATGTTTGAATAATGCTAAGCTTTCTCATTTTGTCATGCAATTTGCGATAGCTAGCGACTGCTTTATCAAGATTTCAGCACATTTTGAAGCTTCACTCTATATCATGATCAGTATCAAACAAAATTTCCTTAGCATGCTCAATGTGATTGAAAACTAGCTCAAGTTCTATTGCAGTTAGCTTCTTAGTCGTAACATTCTCTTCTTGTTCGAACTCTTATCTTCACATGCACACTGTTCTTATTTTGCACACAATAAACTAACATAGGCTTGAGTTTAAAGTTGTCTTCAGCATTGGCTCCTAATAAAAGCATAAGACAATCTTTAGATACGTTATATCCTAGTTGAGATGTTTCCGTTTTACCTAGGAGAGCTTTTATCAGTATACGCTTCCAAAAGAGACCAGTTTCATCACCATCCTGAATTATTCATTGCAATTCTTCAGGAAACTTGGCCACAGAATCTTTATTAGCACTAGCAGATTGCCCAGTTATTCTTATGTTATGCAGTTCAGCTCGATTTTAAAATGGTCAATATCCTAAACTCGCAGTAAAGCTTTCACATTCCTCTTGAAATCTGGTCTCTTTCATGAGGTAAAAATATTGAGAGCTTTTGTCTGAATATTCCTTGTACTAAGAGGCATTCTTTTTTGGTTACAATCATCAATCTAGAGTGATAGAAGACATTCCATCTCGATAATTAAATGGCTTCTATTTTGGGTGATCTGCATGCTTAAAGAAGCAGTAGCAACTTTTCCTTGTTCTTTGTATTCTTTGTTCTTATTTAATATAGTCCAAACTGTAGACTAGTTGTGTCCCAAGTCTAGAACAATCATTGTATTACTAGCGCCACTTTCATGTCTCTTAATGACTTCCAGTTTTACCTCTAACTGTCACTCTCTTTATCAGTCTTTCTCTTTTCCATACTGGGGGGGGGGGGGGTTGAATATAAAGCCTTATAAGTATCCAAATTAAAGCAAAATGAAGGAAAAGATTGAGCAAGAGAACAGAGTTTGCACATGCCATTGCGATGAGAGCGTTGAGTCAACTGCCGAGTGTTGCTGGCACTGCCCTGCAACACTGACAAGTACCGCTGCAGCTCAGCAACAAAAAATTTTGCGTAATGTAAAATTTCGTACAATGCAAAAAAATCATGTTAACTGATTAATCACTCGCTTATCTGCAAAAGCACAATATTAACACTTGGTCATTCTCTCTCTTCCATATCACGCAAAACACAGAAAACACATGACCCAATCCTCTACATCTATTTATCCCCAATATGGACAGTGCTATGGAATGAAATGAAGTTATTTTCCGTAACAATTCCACTACTTTTAACCTGGCATCTTGCATTATCCCTACCTTCTTCCTTTCTTCACTTCATTCTCCATTTAGTCATTGTTCTCCTTTCTTTCAGAAATCCTTTGATAATTAATATAGACTCCATCAAGCTTCCCAGATCCCAATTTCATCAGGGAGCACCATGATCTTTGTAATCCAAGGAAAGAAAAAAAAAATTACAATTTTCTACCTGTTTAGCAGAAACTGGCTGTTTCGGTAGATGCTGCGCATGCTATAGCAGATTTAGCAGAAATAGGAAGAATGATATACATCAATTCAGTGGAGCAGATTTAGCAGAAATAGGAAGAATGATATACATCAATTCAGTGGAACAGCACTCATGAAAGAATCTAGAAAAGGCACAATGCAGAAACCAACTAATGTACAAGACAGTGGCTGGGGAGGTTGAGAAATGGGGAAAATCAATTATCTGAACTGTTTTCTTTTGAATGGCATCAGGAATTTTTAAAGGGACTGTGGCTTTTTGATACACCACCCCAAACATGAAAGCAACATTCTAAGTGGATCTTCAATTAGGGAAAAGTAACATCATCATAATCACATTCCTGATATATACCCTCAAGGGTGTACAGGATATGATAATACTATTATACATGAAAAATTACATCATTACCAACTTCCTAACTACAATTTCCCTCCAAATCAGTCTGTTACCTGTCAAGACTCCAACATTATCAGATCTTATATTTCTTTCTTCTAAGGCACTTTGTACCGTATCAATCCACCTATATCTTGGTATTCCTCTGGGTCTTTTTCCTGCCAACCCAGCATAGAACACTTGTTTTGCTAATCTTTCCTCGCTTATTCTGTTTAAGTGACTATACCACCTAAGATTAGCTCTGCTAACACACTCCTGGATGCTGACAATGTCAAGTTCTTTCCTAATATCCTCATTTTTAATATGATATTGCCATTCATGCCACCTGTTCATTCTCATAATCTTTCTCAGGACTCTCATATCTGCAGTCTCTAGTCTTTGGTAAAGTGTTTTACTTCTGACTCAGCTCTCAGATCCATAAGTTAAAACTGGTTTGAACACTGTTTTGTATACAGCTAATTTAGTGTTGCGACTAATTTCTCTCTTATTCCATATGAATTTATTCAATTGACTTCCCACCATACCAGCTTTGCTGATTCTGTTGTCTATTTCCATATTTAATTTACTATTTTCACTAAAAATTGTGCCTAAGTAGCTGAAATGTTTTACTTGTTCTATAGGTTCTCCAATCACAATGCAGTTGATATTTTCAATGTTTCTGCCTATTTTCATTGTCTTTGTCTTTTGAATGCTGACCTTCATACCATATCTATTACAACAGTTATTCACTTTGGTCAGGAAATCTTGCAGATTTGTAGCGGATTTATTTAGAAGTATAACAACATGTGCATAAAGCAAATAGCTGACATTAACATGTCCAATTTTGATATCATGTTCAATACCACTTTCCTTCATAATGTGATCCATATAGATAACGAATAACAGAAGGGATAATGTACATCCTTGTCTGACACCAAATTTAACATTAAACCACCTTCATGTATTTCCTTCAATTTTAACTGCTAACTTACAACTCAAATAAAGCCTAAGTATTGCTTGATATAATGCCCCATTGACACCATATAACTGTAGCATTTCGAACAGCATCTCTCTTGGCACATTGACATATGCCTTTTCCAGATCTACAAAACTTAAAAAATACAGATCTTTGTTATATTCGCATGATTTCTCAACTATGTGTCATAAAGTGAAAATCTAATCCCGACAGTCTCTACTTGGCCTGCAACCAGCTTGTTCTTCTCCAAACTTCTCTTCCACAATCCTTATCAACCGTTTCTCAAGTATACTTGCATAGATCTTGCCAGGAACACTCAGTAGAGAAATACCTCTGTGATTCTCACATTCAGTTTTATTTCCCTTTTTTATATATGGGTACTATGAGAGCTCTACTCCAATCATCTGGAATTTGTCCCTCTGTCCAGGCCTTCTGAACTATGCAATGCAGACATTGTAAGACTTTTATACCTCCATACTTGAGCATTTCTGGTCGAATATCATCTACTCCTGCTGCCTTTCCACATTTCAGGCTTTTGATGGCTTTTTCTACTTCAATATTGATATGTATTCCTGATTGCATGCCTGGTGAGTGTTTTTTACTGCTGTACTGCCAACACTGCTTGTTTCATTTAGGAAATTTTCAAAGTAATTACTCCATACTTCAAGGATATCTTTTTCTCCTGTTTTCATGTCACCTTTGTCACCTCTAATTCCATTTACAGCACTCTTTCCTCCATTTCTGAGCTTTTTCAACAACCTTCAGAATATCTTGTCACCTTCATCATATTTATTTTCTATGTTCTTACCAAAGTCCTCCAATGAATTTTGTTTAGCTAGTTTAACACAGTGTTTAGCTTTCTTACATTTGTCTCTGTACACTCTAAGAGCACAAGCTACCTTATTTGCCAGGAACTTTAGATATGCTTTCTTTTTTTTCTTTCACTGCCTCTTTAACTTCCTGTGTCCACCATGGAGTTCTGATTTTTCTATCCTTGCAGACAACCTCAACACATGCCTCTCTGGCTGAATCAGTCAATGATTTCTTCAGAGCTTGCCATTGAATCTGCAAGGTTAATTCCTGTTCTTGAACTCTTTCATTTTTTCTTGAATAATGTTTGCATATTTTAGTCCAGATATTTTAGATGTACATTTCACATCTGAGAGCTGCTCAACTTTTATTCACTTTAAAACTTATTTGTCAGGAACGTTTGATATGCCTTCTTCTTTTCCTTCACTGCTTCTTAACTTCCTGTGTCCACCATGGAGTTCTGATTTTTCTATCCTTACAGACAACCTCACCACATGCCTCTCTCTCTCTCTCTCACTGAACCAATCAGTGTTTTCTTCAGGGATTGCCACTGAATTTCCGAGGTTTGGTTGCTGTTCTCAAAATCTTTCATTTTTTCTTCAATCATGTTTGTGCATTTTAGTCTACAGCAGTGGTCTCTAAACTTTTTTGATCGCGTACCCCAAATTAATTGAGCCTTGTATCATCATATAATAATTAAAAACGCTAGGTATTTTTACACATTATTTTTATTATTAACAGCTTACAAACATATTTATTACAATATTTAATGTGAACAATAGCCTTGCATTTCTTTCATAATTTCTTGAAATTCTGGTTTGATAGCTTCTGATACTGCGATATGAAGGTCTGGTTCCAAGTTTAATTTATTTCGATATTTGGTTTTAATACCTGTCATTGCAGAAAATGATACCTCACATAAATAAGTAGAACCAAAAGGGAATAGTGCATCATTTGCTGTGTTTAGTAAATTGCTATACTCGGACTTCAGTCCCATCCACCAATTGTAAAGAGATTTCTGTTGAAATTCGTTTTTCAAAGTTGTGTTGTATCTAATGTCAATTAATTGCTCTTGAAAAATAATCGGAAGGTGGTCAAGTTTTACATTTTCTGCAAATGGATATAAAATCCATTGAAATTCTTCACCAGGAAGATCTGTGAATAAGTTACAAAAACATGTCTCAAAACTTTTTAAATGTGCAGATATTATATTTTTTGTTTGTTTTACATTTACATTATTTTCTGCAACGAAATCGGAGATGGAAACATTTCTAAACATTCCTTTTCAAATTTCTCTCTCCACAGCACCATTTTCTTTCGAAATGCAGTTATTTTCTCATTCATTGTTAAAATGTTACTTTTTCCTTGAAGAGACAAATTAAGCATTTTTACTTTTTCAAAAATATCAGCTAGGTAGCATAGTATTAATAACTACTCATCATCATTGAAAAGATCTGCAAATTTCTTATCTTTATCCAGTAGGAAAATGCGTAACTCATCTTTTAGTTCTACAACTCTCTCTTAAGCACTTTTCCTCGAGTAACCAACGAACCTCATTGTGGTATAGAAGATTTTCACGGATACTGCCCATCTCTTGACATAGTACTATAAATATTTTACTATTCAAAGGCCTCGTTTTTATAAAATTAACTATATTGATAACATTCTGCAGTGTTTTATGTATATCAGGCTGCATTTTTTTTTGCCGTAATAGCTTGCCTGTGGATAATACAATGAATGAATTTGACATGTGATGCTATTTCGGTTACTTTTCCTTTGAATCCTTTCTTTGTACCAATTAAAGCAGCTGCTCCATCACTAGTTATGCTTAAACAGTTTTTTCACAAAATATTGTTTTTAACAAAGAAGTTATTTACTGTTGAGAAGATATCTTCCCCTGTACATCTTTCCTGAAGTGAATCACAAAAAAGTAGTTCTTTGTGTAATTCATTATTAAAATAATATCTAGTAAATACCAATAACTGAGACATGTCGGGAACATCTGTGCTTCCATCAAGCTGTATAGCAAATTTTCCACATTGAGTCATTTGTTTTAACAGTTGCTTCTTTAAATTATCTGCAATGATTTCTATACGCCTACCAATAGTATTTGCTGATAAGGGAATACATTTTAGTTTATCTGCATATTCTTTTCCCTGGATTATTTCTACCATTTTTATGGCGGTTGGGAATATAAGTGTTTCTCCAATGGTATGTGGCTTTTGGTCTTTTGCAATTAAGAATGTAAACTCAAGAGATGCCTCCAAATATTTATTGTTAATTTTAGTGAATTTTTTTTAAGTTGTTGGATTGAGAATTACATGTCTTCAAACATTGTTTAAAGAATTGCAAAGATTTGTGTTCATGTTCAGGATGTTTAGTTTTTAAGTGTCTTACTAATAATGATGGTTTCATACTTCCATTACATAGCATCTCATGATACAATACACATGTAGGACGAGGTTCACTGTTGACTATCGTCGATGTAAATCCCCATTTCAAGTAGTCTTCTTGATAATTTCGAACTTTCTTGGGCAAGGTTTTGTTAAGTTTCAGATTAATGTTTTCATCACTTACTTTGACTGATAATGAACTTGTTTGAATAGAAGAATCAATCCTATCTTTTCCGTCTGACGTAGAAGTACTATCATAATTATCTTCAATTCGCGGTTTCTTTGGAGCAATTTTTTTTAATCATTTATCCATTTTGTGAGGGTTAATTTGTAAAATTTAAATATAATTCATTTACTATTGATAATATCAAACACTTTAAAAAAATGTAAGCAATTTTGATAATATCAATTCACTATTTCTAGTGTAAACATAAAAGTAAGCACAAAAAGGCGGCGCTGGAATTGCACAGAAACAATATATACTAAAAAATCGTTAAACTTACTATTAATAGTCAAATAATTAATACAACTGTGGTGTCATCTGTAGATAGCAGGATAACTAAGCAATTTTCCTTCTCTAGTTGAGATTGTCAACACCAGGATGCTCTACAAACAATGGCAATGATAAGAAGTAAGAGAGGTTTACTCCCTAGTTTTAAAAAACATGACAGCTTTGCCACAGATGATTATGTGTGCACAGTCGCCCAATGTGCGCTACTTGCAAATTTAAGTTTACAGGATCTTTATAACATCTGTCTATATTAGATATATGTTTAATTGATGAAAGAAAGTAATATTCTTTATCTTTAATTAATTACTTAATTTTTTTCCTATCAATATAAAACTTTTTTTTGATGTACCTATACGTATCGACTCGCATACCCCCTGGGGTATGCGTACCGCACTTTGGAGACCACTGGTCTACAATTCGCATCTGAGAACTGCTCAACTTTTATTCGCTTTAAAACTTTCTTACATGTTCTTCTTTTCAATATGAAATTCAATTTTATTCTGCTCAAAATTAATTTGAAATCCTCTGTACACTCTAGTGTCCTGCACCAGAGAGAAAACATCACTATCAACAATAACAGTCAATGAGACTTTTCTTATTATTTGCCTTTTTTCTCCATGTGAATTTGTGCACATTTTTATGTTGGAACATGGTGTTAGTAATAACCAGTCCATGTCCTGAGCAGAAAACCAACAGATATTTGCCATTATTATTAGCTTTGCTCTTTTCTCCAAATTTTCCCAAAATATTTTTGTATGTCTCACAATCATTTCCTACTCTGCTATTTAGATCCCCAACAAGGACCAACTTTTCCTTTTTCATTGTGTCAGTTGCTTTTTCTAAAGCGTCAAAAAATTCCTCCACTTCTACCTTATTAGAACCTTCTGTGGGACCATAGGCACAAATAAGTCTCATTGTCCAGTTCCCCATTCTCATATTTGCCCACATTTCTCTACTTGAGACTACCTGCCATTCAAGAAGATTAGTCTTGTATTTAGTGTTGAATACTATGGCTACTCCTTTTCCTTGATTGTCATTGCCCGAATATAACATTTTGTATCTCGAAAAGATCTCACCAATTTTTGTCTTTTTTGTTTTGGTCACCCCTATTACGTTGATCTAGTACTTATCTAATTCCTCAGCTAGCTCCATTTCTTTGCCATTCCGGCTTCTTATGTTTATAGTACCAATCTTTAACTCTGGTGATGTTGAGTTGGGTTGTTTTCAGATTTTTTCCAGTAGCTGACTTTTTGCTGTTCGCCCTGGTTCCCTGGCAAAAACAACAAGGGCCTTGTTTAACCGGGTGATGTTTCAGCTGGCATGAAAGTTTGTCATGTTGTACCATCATTTGTATTTTGGTTTAAGCCAATAAGAATACAATTTGGTCTGCTAAATCCCAAATTGCCAGCTCATTCTTGTTCACTCAGTAGGGTGCACCACGAGAGGGTGAGGACTGGACATTAGGTCAGAAGCCCTGATCAGTTCTCCACATTCCTTTAAAGGCTATGTAGAGGTCTCCTCTTAGTTATATAGCTTTGACCCTTAAGCACCCCGAAAAAAGTAACATCTTGGATGAAAAAAGCAATGTGGTGTCTGTGTCAGGAAAGGATAGGGGTATTAGATGTTATACAAGAAGAAAAATCTGGTCTTGACTGCAGAGCTGAATGTTACTGATAATACGTGAAGAAATATTTTATTTATTTATTTTTTTCGGGGGTGGGGTGGGGGGGGTAGCCAAAAATCTGTATTTTGGAAGTATTGAAGATAACTAAGTTGCCATCATCCTATTGAAAGATGATATGGAGAATATTTAGGGTACTATTCATGTATTCATGTCTTACATATTAAGGCATTCTGTAATAACACGAAGTGAGACAAAGTTCTTGTTTGCACTCTCTGAGAGTGCTTTTTTATATGTATGATTTGTTTGCAAGTGATAAGCAGCAACACTTTTCTCATAGTAAGGACTGAATATATTCAATCCTTTAGGTATAGATTTATGCAAATCCAAAAAATAAGTTAAACCTGCAGAACATTAGCACTGCTGATTAGCTACATTTCAGAGCAGTAGTTTCATAACAAGCAATGAAATTTATCTACGACCTGACATTTACAAACACACATGCCCATAGTTAGATTTGAACCTCTAGTGCACTGGTTCGAGGACAGTGATACTATTAACTTTGTCAACTAGGCTAAAAGTGGTGAACTGAGATTAAAAATCAGGCTTTTCATTTATTATTGTGGCACATTTTATAAAATTAATCAGACTCAATCAGGTAAAATTTTGAGGTGCAATGATTTGAGAGTATTATGAGATATGTAACAGATTATTAATTCTGTTTAGCAAATGTATCTAAATTTTCTATGAAAAATTCAATCTTGAATTCAATTGGCATCAGGAGCATTGGAAATTTATTTATTGGGATGAGACCTGATGCAGAGTCAGGGAAACTAGATCATCAATCTAGTTTGGGAAAAACATGCGAAAGTTCAGATATAGTATGCAAACATATAAAGATATCAATGGGTTCGAAATATACACTTTGGGTTCAGACCTTTTGAATATGTGTCTTGGGAGAGGGGGGGGGGGGGGTTCTACAATAAGGACAAATGGATTGCATATCTAATTATAAGAATAGGCCAGGTGGTAATTTGTTATGTCTATACACAAATGCCAGGAACTTCAGAAACAAAGGGTTGAGTCCATTGCTTTGTTGAATACGATGTAGCCTAAGATTGTTGGTTAGTGAAACCTGACTATCAGAATTAAATATGATAACTGGGATCGAGTGTAATGGGTATACTGTTTTTAGGAATAACAGGAGAGGAGGTGGTGTACTACTAATGATATCACATGACTTAGGTCTAGTTAGAGTAGAAACACAAGAAAACAATGATGGGAACAATGTCCCATATAGCAGTGAGTTTGAGACTATCTGGTGTAAAGTGGAGGCTAACAGAATGAAATATATGGTCGGGTGTTGATACAGAGCTGGCAGTTCAGTTGCAGGGGATGAAGAAATGCACCACCAATTTAGCCTTATGGGTACTAAACGAGTAATCATTACGGGTGACTTTAATTATTTAAACATGATTGGGGAGAAGAGAAATCTCATGATAAGAATGAAGAGGAATTTCTGAATTGTTGTGAGACAACTTTCTCAAGCAGCATGTGAAAGAAGGAACTTGTGGACAAAGAGTGTTAGATTTATTCATAGCATCAGAAGGGATCTCTGTTAAGAATATGACTATTTTACCACCAGTTGGTGACAGTGATGATGCTGTGTTTTCTTAGGATATAACTAATCATATTGATGTTCCCATCAGAACAGGTTACATGCTGAACTACAAAGCTAGAAATTATTATCAACTTAGGAGAATACTATCTTTCATCTCATGGCATCAGTTACTGAATGGCAAAAATATTAGCAGTGCATGGGAATAATTGAAAAAGTGCTTAAATGAGGCAGTATACGAATGTATCCCCAGTGTTTGAAGAATTAATAGTTGGGAGTGAAATGGATGTGCAACCTTATTAAGCAAGAGATCCACAAGAAGAAGATAATGTGGAAAGAATATCGTGAGAATAAGAGAGGAGTTATGAAATATATAAAGTGCAGGCCAGAAAAGTAAGGAGAGGAGTGTTGTGTAGAAAGCTAAATTGGAGTATGAAAAGAAATTGGCTATGCAAGTTAAAGACAATTGAAACTAATTTTATCATTGTGCTGCAAGCAAAAGAAAGAATGAATGTGGAAGAATAACTTTATTGAATGCGGGTGGTACTGTAGTGTTAGAAGCTAATGAGATTGTTCAATTAAACAGCACCCACTTTCCTAAGATATATCAACCAGGTGTATGTAACAAGGTGCACATTGGATGAAGTGTTAAGAGGTGCATGAAAATGAGGTTAAAGAGCTGTTGCATAACCTGGATAAGAATTTGTCAATAGGGACAGATGGAATATCAGCACATTTGCTAAACGAATGTTCAACTGAAATGGCTAGGCGTTTCACATGTTTGTATAACTTGAGTCTCAGTACAGGAATGATACCACAGGAGTGTATGATAGTTCCATTGTATAAGGGTGGTGTAAAAACAGATACGTCTAACGACTGACCTATCAGTATCTCTGGTGTGGTAGTGAAGATTTTAGAGAAGTTGGTAAGAACTCACAAACAGAAATGGGTAGACAAACAAAACTCTGCAAGGAGCAACATGGGTTTACCAAAGGAAGATTATATTTGAGCAATTTGCCCATATTTATAATGTTATGGCCAAGTTGGATAAAGGGAATGGATACAATATGATAATGTTGGATTTTGTTCAGGAATTTCATAGGATACCCTACAAAAAGCTGCTGCATAAACTGGAGAATACAGGATTGGAATATAAACTCTTGACTCAGATCAGTGGATAGTTGACAGACAGACATCAAAAAGTGGTTTACAGTGGATGTGGATCTGCCAGATTTATGGTGACCAGTGCTGTACTTCACCTCAGGGTTCAGTCCTTGGGTCACTGTCATTCAACCTATACATTAATGACATTAGGAAGGATCTAACAGGAGATGTGCAATTGTTTGCCGATGATGTGAAGATAGGCAGGGCAATAAGGGATGTTATTGATATACATAATTTACAAAATGATTTGAATAGCTGGAAATTCGGGGGAAATGAAAATGGCTGTCAGTTTAATGTTAGTAAGCGTAAAGTAATGCACTTTGGCAAGATGAGATTTCCAGCAGCATATTATATTAGCACGGTTATGCTACAAGAAACTGATGATGCAAGGGATTTTGGCATAATGGTGGAGCAGAATTTGAAGTTCAAAGGTCACATACAAAAGTCACAACTACAACTCAGAGGATAACTGCGATGTTGAAGCGAATCTTGACATGTAAGGATAAGGAAGTCAGTTTGCCTCTTTATAAGGTCTTGATAAGATCATGCTGGTTTATTGTGCACAAATTTGGTCTTCCAGGTTCCATGGGAATAAAGAAGCGATGGAAAAGGTGCAAAGAAGAGTTACAAAGATTATATCCAGATTATGGGATTTAGATTATGAGGACAGATTGCGAGTATGTGGATTACAGACTCTGGTTAACAGGAGAAAGAGAGGCGATATGACAGAAGTATATATAAACTCTTGAATGAGTGTTATAGGATATCATTTGATGAAATTTTTCATTATATGGCAGGTGGGGAGAGAACATGGCAGCCTCCATGGAAATTAAGTTTGTTCGCAGTCAAGAAATGGATAAGAGCTAGGTTCTTTTCCTCTTAAAGAGAAGTGAGTGCATCTAGTATGAATGAATTTAAGGGAAGGTATGACAGCTGGTTTGAGTGATTTATGGCTTCTCTCGATGAGCCTTTGACTCCCTGGGGGTCTCAGATGATAACATGATATCATACCCAAATCGAAAATTGGCCACAGGACCCTATGCCTAACTCTTTAGCTATTCTGGCATCTGCTCTACCATCAATCCAGTGCTCATCTCTTCTCCCATGGGACAATGCTCAAACAGCGACTCTCAAACAAGAGTAGTTTGGCATTATAACACTGCCAAGTAGGATGGTCCCCATAACTTCTATTCATCATTCCATAGATTTTTTATTCCCTCCCCCCTCAACTCAAACATCTGCACTGAAATAATCCTTATTAGGATGAAAGCATATTTATCACAAGTCCAAAGAGCCAGAAGAAAACTATCAATGCTTCCAAAACAGAGCTTGAAAGAGAAAAAAACAGGAAACTGGCATCATGTCCAAATAGCATTCAAGCCTTTTGGTTTCTTGCCAAAGCAATTAATCCTAACTTTTGCCCAACACTATTCTCACAATGATCACACCCAGGTGACTGTATCGCATCATCATCTACAGAAAAAGCCAATCTCCTGGCTTCAAAGTTTGCCTCCAATGCACACATAACTGACCACGGTACCCCACCAACCATTCCAGAAGCCCAAAACTCAATATCGCCTCTGTTCTTTCACCAGAAAGAAATCCAAAGAATATTGTTCAAATTAGATACTAAAGTTTCCTGGCCCTGGTGGCATTTCTCCAACTGTCCTGAAGTTTTGTGCGCCAGAATTGACTCCTGTCTTATGTCACCTGTTTATGCTTTCTTCTTCAACTTGTATCTGGAAACTGGCATTAAACCTTTCCTGGCATAAGCACATCACAACCGTTGCCTCTCCAGCTTCCAAGAAACTCTCTTTAGGATTATTCTTTCACTCAAGGAGTTACATCACCTTTGAACAGCTGTTAACTTTATACAAATTACACATCTACCCAGCTACTGAATACTGCTCTCATATTTGGGGTGGGACCCTTAAGAGCTTCCTTAAAATACCTGATTGAATACAGAAGAGGGCAATCAGATTGATTAACAATGCATCTCTATCCAAATCATTCCATCCATGTTCACATAGGCATTTAGTTTCCGAAATATGTGCGTTCTATAAATATTTCCATGGCAAATGTTCATATAAAATAGTATCAATAATTCCTCCACTCTGTACTAAATCCATTGAAACATGTGTAATTGCAACAAACATCTCTTCACAATACAACTCGAAGCCCATAAAACCAGTTTCTTTTCTTTCTCCTTCATCCCTGATACTGCTGTACTGTGAAAGTCTCTCTTTTATTTTTTCTCAGGGAATACAATATACAGGACTTCAAATCAAATGTAAAAAGGTTTCTCCTTTCCCAATCTGCTATCCATACATGGTATTGACATAATATAAGTTGATCAACCAACCATTCATGTATGGGCTCAACATAAAAAGAAGAATATTAAACCATTTGTTTTTAGCCTGCATAAGAAATCAATCTCATCTGACTGAATATAAGGTATTAAATGATCCTTTTAGAGATTTAAATTTATCTGTTTAGATAAATTAAAATCTTATCTGAACTACTTAGATCTTGGATCTTCAAGAGTGGAGCGAATTAATAAGTTCCATTCTTGTGTTACTGAAGGAATTAAAATTTAATTTTAGAAATAAAAACACAATTCTAGTTTCATATTTTGAGACAACGAATTAAATTTTTTTACTGTAGTGATGCAGATGGACTTCTTAGAGAAATGAATAAAGTTCCTAAGTCCAAAAAAATAGGTACTTGTTTGAGAATGCTTCTAAAACAAACTTAGAAGCAGTTTTGTTGCAGAATAGTAATGACTATCTATATCTGCTATACATGCAGTAAGCACAAAGGAGACTTGAAAATATGTCCAAGTTAATAGCAGTAATCATGCATGAGGATTACTATTGGAATATATGTGATTTAAAAATAATTGCATTAGTGATGGGTACACAAAAGAGGATACAAAATAACTGTTTTTTTGTGATTAGAGAGGCCAGCAGGATGGCAGACCATTTGTCAAGAAATATGGCCTTTCTGCTCCCAAAATGAAAAGAACACAAAACACAAGCCCCCCCCCCCCCCACACACACACAGATCTTAAAAAAATATTTCCATCACTACATATTAAAGTGGATCTCAGGAAAAAATCTGTTTAAAACATTATACAAAAACGGACCTGCATTCCAACTTAACTACACCATTTGAAAATCAATATTTCTCATTAAAATAGAACTAGGGGAATTGTTCAGTTATTGAAGAGCTTTTGGGCAACAATATAACAAAAAGTATAAAGAATTCCAATTAATTTAATTCATTATCATAAGATGGGGTTCAGGATGTCACTAAAGATAACACTTCCTAGTGAGCAATCTGAATGGTTCCACTACGACAGGGGTGTTCAACACGTCGATCGCAGAGCAATTTTTGGTCGATCTCTTGTGTATTTCTCCTTACTTACAAATTTAATTAAAACTGAAAACATAATATTTTCTTTATCATTATTTTGTATTATTATTAATTCGCTTAATGTATATTGCTATTGTTTATTTATTTTTCGTTAAAATTGTCAAATCAGTAATTTTCTTATTATAAGTCGGGGTAAATAAATTAATTTGGATCAGTGGGAGTCAAACATCAAGCCGAGTGAATACGATTATAAGAAAAGTGTAAAAACTCGATTGTAGCTTAAATATTCCAAAGCACATTACATCAATTTTTTACTTAGGTTAAGTCCCATGTGAATATTGTAAAAAAATAAACTTTGTTTGGCTCAGTATAGTTTGTATTAGATGTTTTTGTAAATAACTCTTTTGAAGCTAACTGAATATACTGCTTTAATAAGAATATGTTAGAGTGTTAAAAACAAAGGCAATATTTTTGTCGCTGAAGCTGTACATGTGGGCATTAGAAAGATTGTTATTGAAACTTGTATGTATGAGAAAGGCTTGCAGGCTCTAAGTGTAAACATCTCTGAAGTCAGTCAGAAAGAGTTCAAACAACTTTCCGATGGCAGGCAACTTACAATCAAAAGAAAGCGGAGGAGAACAAAAGGCGTGCCGAACTTGAAATTTAAGATGAAAGACTCATACCGATTCTTTGGGGGGTTGCCAAACTTCATGGGAGGTCTCAGAGGAGGCCTAATAAAAAGGGACTGAAGCAAGCAGAAAGGGTCCCGGTTCCAGAATTGCAGTCAGAGAGGAGGCTGCCGGGTCCAGAGTTGCAGTCAGAGAGACTGCCCGAATCCACATTGCTTGAGAGGATTTTCCCACTTCCAGAAAGGAGCTTCTCGGTTTGAGACATCACTAGAGAGAGACTATTTCTAGGCCGCATATAAGGTTTCAAATTGCCGAAAGGAAGAGTTCCAATTGCCAGAGAAAAGTTTCCAGGCAAGGTTAATGTCAGACATTCACCAGTGTGTTGCGTTTTCATTACAAGTTTCATTACATGACAATTTTAAATTTCATTGCTCAGTTAATGGTATTTATTCGCATGGTATTTCAAGATTATTCAAGTAAAGAAGAACTTTTGAAAATTATATCATTATTGGGAAGGACTAGAGGAGAAGACATTTTTGATGGTGCTCCTGCAATGATAGGTAATAAATCAGGCTTCATTTCATTACGTAAAAACGATGACAAATATCCAGATTTTTTAACATACCACTGTATTATTCACAACAAGTACTGTGTAGTAAAAGATTAAACACAAAAGATGTTTTGGATATTACCTTTAAAACTGAAAATTCTGTTCGAGGAAAAGCCATGCAACGGCAGCTTTTTTAAATTACAGGCAGATGATGATAGGGAACTTCTGTTGTACAATAATGTTCGCTGGCTCAGCAAAAGTCAATTTTTAGAAAGATTTCTTGTATTAATTAACTATATAAAAATTTTTCTTAATGAAAAAGGAGATATTTATCCACAATTGAGTGATAAAAGATGGTTGTTACATTTATCATTTTTAGTAGATTTCTATACGAAATCAAGCAGTTTAAATTTAGAGTTACAAGGTAGAGATAAAAATTTAATTGACATTTTAAGTTCAATAAAAAGTTTCCAACAATACTTACTTTTATTAAAGAAAATATAAATGACTGCGAATTTAGACGTCTCCCATATTTATTAAAATTTTTTGAACAAAATCAAGAAATGCTTCGCTATGATTTAAAAGAATTTATTTGTGAAATAGAATTAGTTGAGGAAGAAATAAATTCAAGATTTAAAGATTTTAATAAAACTGAAATGATTGTATCTTTTATCAATAATCCATTTCAAGAAAACTTGAACATCACAGAAATTTCTAATAAAATTAGTGGGCTGTTTGATATAAACCAAGCTGAAGAAGAACTTGAGATAATAAACATTCAGAATAGTTTACATTTAAAATCAATAAACAATGAAGTCATTTGGAAGTATGCACATGAAAAATTCCCAATATTAACTGATGTTGCGCGAAAAATTCAGTTGTGTTTCGGATCGACATACATGTCAGAACCCGCTTTTTCAAATATGACCGTCATAAAAAATCAATTAAGAAACCAAATTACAAATGATCATTTGGATGATTGTCTGCGATTGGCCACTTCTTCATACCAACTTGACTATGAAAATATTGTGAGGTCCAAACAATGCCAAATTTCACATTAACTTTTTTTTTTTTTAATCAATCAGCATTTCCTGTAACTTGTGAGTTTGTAATCAATCTGTTGTTTTTTCTAACTTTGGTTTTCCAAAATAGAGAAATAAATATTTTATTCCAATATATATATATATATATATATATATTTTTTTTTTGTTGTATTAAAATAATTAAAAAAGTGATAAATAAATTTTTAAATACACAAAGTTTTTAGTTGTGTATTTTTTTAGTTGTTTATTTGTGCGTAATCAGATATCAGGTTGAGGGAATGTGATCTATATAAGAGAGTAGATCACCAAATAACTTTTTATAGAAAAGTAGCTCACGTAGTAAAAAAGGTTGAACACCACTGCACTAGGACATTGTGGTAACAATCAAAAGGAAAATCAAATGCCAGTGTGATGAAGAACTAATGCTGGTTTCTTCAGAAAGATGGAAAGCTACTTATAATAGGAAACAATAATTCAAAAGTTGTGTTTAACCATGTTTTATTTATTTATTTATTTTCATACTTATTTTAAAAAGTAAAATGTCTCATGGAGGTAGCAAGATTTTCCCTCCAAAAAACTTAGATTTTTCATTCTGCAAACAGGCAAATCAGTCCTGTGAACCCATATCTACAGACATTAAATACTTATCCTTATAAGGATGTAGCAGAGGAATGGCAAGCCAGCTGCATTAAATTGCCTAAAACCTCTAAATGAATGGATGGAAAATATGTAAGTATACTTGAATTCTAGCTGTTTATATTTATTCTACAAAATACAATTTTTTTATTGACAATTTTCCCTCCTACTAAAAATATTTAGTTAATATGTTTAAGATTATTTTTTTTTAAAAAAGAACTCCGATTTGCTAGAAAACAAGTTCCATTTTTAAATTTCACAATTTTAAATATTAGAATACACTCATAACAAAATCCATGTTGCTAAAAGATGTTAAGGTGTAATCATATTTGTTGGACGGTTATCCACTTGGTTATACTATAAATTAAAGATACCAAAAAATTATATACTTGGTTTAATCCTTTTTCTCTTTTTTTTCTATTATGGGTAGTGACCCATCCCATAATGCATAGCATTATATATGTCCGTAAGGATATGTGCTTTGCATCATGGGATGCTAAGACTAAGGCATGTGATCTGAAGTCATTAGCTTCTATATACGAGTTGCCCTGGTCCTGAAAATACTTCAAGTGCAAACTTTATTTGCTTACACTGGGATAAAGGATTAAACCAATCCTTTATCCAAGTGTAAGTATCTTTATAAATTAAATGCAAGTATGCTATATATGATTATGCTATATTATTATAGCATAATCATATTAAACCAAATGTTTCTGCAAAACATAGCTTTCGCTATTATATTGATTAATATTAAAAGTATATAGATCCTGGATCTGTCTGAAAGTCAAAGGATTTACATAAACTGACCTCACTCAATTCAGGAAAATCATTCTTCATACAAAATGGACATTGCCATAAACCTGATTCATCATTCCTGATTGGATTTGCTTGATCCAGTTGTTCACCCTGGGGCTTTTTCCTTGCAATTCCAATGACACGGGCCAAAACCAGTTTACCTGCAAGAAACGATGTTTTCTTCAGAGATTACCATCAATAAAAAAAAAAAAAAAACAACTAACAACAACAATTATTTTTGGAAAAATAAATGAGATAAATTCAATTTTGCTGGACAAGACAGCTCACTCTCAATATAAGCAAATAGTATTATAACAAACTGAAAAGAATACAATTTGGTCGAAAAGCTATGACCGAGGTCCACAGGGACAATGCTAAGAAAATTCACTATAGAAAACTATCCCCCCTATAACAAACTATTCCTGTGGTGACCACAAGTTTTCTACAGTCATCTTCTCGCAAGTGAGAAGATGACTGTTGAAAACTAAACTAGGTTCTAATCAAAAGCAGTTTTGAGCATAGGAAATAAAGTTATTTAACATTTATTTAGCATGACACTACATAGATTATAGTATATTTTAACAAATAAAATATTTGTATAAGAGCTAAATAAGTAGTTTACATGAATAACTTGAATTAGGATATAAAAATGGATTTGGAATGGAAGAATAAATGAATGATGAGGGGTGCTTAAGGGTCAAAGCTGTATAACTGTGAGGAGACCTCCACATAGCCTTTAAAGGAATGCAGAAAACCGACCAGGGATTCTGACCTAATGTTCGATCATCACCTTCTCGTGGTGCACCCTGTTGGGCATCTACTTGGATACTGAACGAACGAGGATGGGCTGGCAATTTGGGATTTAGCAGACCAAATTGTATTCTTATAGGTTAAACCAGAATAACCAGAAAAATGATGGTACAACATGACAAAATTTCATGCGGGCTGGGGCGTCGCCCGGTTAAACAAGACCCCATTGTTTTCGCCAGGAAACCAGGGCGAACAGCGAAAAGTCAGCTACTGGAACAAATCTGAAAACAAACCCCCAACTCAACATCACCAGACTTATAGATCGTTACTATCAATGTAAGAAGCCTAAATGGCAAAGAAATGGAGCTAGCTGAGGAATTAGATAAGTACCAGATCGACATAATAGGGGTGACTGAAACAAAAAAGACAAAAACTGGTGAGATCATTCTGAGCAATAAATACAAAATGTTATATTCAGGCAATGACAATCAAGGAAAAGAAGGAGTAACCATAATATTCAACACAAAACACGAGGCTAATCTTCTTGAATGGCTGTCAGTCTCAAGTAGAGTAATGTGGGCAAATATGAGAATGGGGAACTGGACAATGAGACTTATTTGTGCCTATGGTCACACAGAAGGTTCTACTAAGGTAGAAGTGAAGGAATTTTTTGACGCTTTAGAAAAATCAACTGACACAATGAAAAAGGAAAAGTTGGTCCTTGTTGGGGATCTAACTAGTAGAGTAGCAAATGATTGTGAGACATACAAAAATATTTTGGGAAAATTTGGAGAAAAGAGCAAAGCTAATAATAATGGCAAATATCTATTGGATTTCTGCTCAGGACATGGACTGGTTATTACTAACACCATGTTCCAACATAAAAATGTGCACAAATGCACATGGAGAGAAAAGGCTAGGAATAAGAAAAGTCTCATTGACTATTGTTATTGTTGATAGTGATGTTTTCTCCCTGGTGCAGGACACCAGAGTGTACAGAGGGTTTGAAATTGGAAGTGATCACTATTTAGTCTTGAGCAGGATAAAATTGAATTTCATATTGAAAAGAATAACATGTAAGAAAGTTTTAAAGCGAATAAAAATTGAGCAGCTCTCCGATGTGAACTGTAGAAGAAAATACAGAAAGATTATTGAAAAGAAAATGAAAGCGTTTGAGAACAGGAATCAAACCTTGGAGATTCAGTGGCAAACTCTGAAGAAAACATTGATTGATTCTGCCAGAAAGGCATGTGGTGAGGTTGTGTGCAAGGATAAAAAAATCAGAACTCCCTGGTGGACACAAGAAGTTAAAGAGGCAGTGAAGGAAAAGAAGAAAGCATATCAAAAGTTCCTGGCAAATAAGTCAGCTTTTACTCTTACAGAATACAGAGACAGATGTAAGAAAGCTAAATAGTGTGTAAAACTAGCTAAACAAAAGTCATGGGAGGACTTGGGCAAGAATATAGAAAATAAACATGAAGAAGGTGGCAAAATATTCTGGAAGTTGTTGAAGAAACTTAGGAATGGAGGAAAGAATGCTGTAAAAGGAGTTAGAGATGATAAAGGTGACATGAAAACAGGAGAAAAAGATATCCTTGAAGTATGGAGTAATTACTTTGAAAAACTGCTAAATGAAACAAGCAGTGATGACAGCAAGTGATAAAAAACACTGACCAGGCATGCATGCATGCAGTCAGAAATACATATCCATACTTGAAGTAGAAAAAGTCATCAAAGGCTTGAAATGTGGAAAGGCAGCAGGAGTAGATGATATTCGACCAGAAATGCTGAAGTATGATGGTATAAAAGTCTTACAGTGGCTGCACTGCACAGTTCAGAAAGCCTGGACAGAGGGACGAATTCCCGATGATTGGAGTAGAGCTCTCATAATACCCATATATAAAAAGGGAAATAAAACTGAATGTGAGAATTACAGAGGTATTTCCCTACTGAATGTTCCTGGTAAGATCTATGCAAGTATACTTGAGAAACGGTTGAGAAGAATTGTGGAAGAAAAGCTTGGTGAAGAACAAGCTGGATTCAGGCCAAATAGAGGCTGTCAGGATCAGATCTTCACTTTACGACAAATAGTCGAGAAAGCATGAGAATATAACAAAGATCTGTATTTAAGCTTTGTCGATTTGGAAAAGGCATATGACAAGGTGCCAAGAGAGACGCTATTCAATACGCTGTAGTTATATGGTGTCAATGGGGCATTATATCGAGCTAGACATAGTCTTTATTTGAGTTGTAAGTCAGCAGTTAGAATTGAAGGAAGTACAGGAAGATGGTTTAATGTTAAATCTGGTGTGAGACAAGGATGTACATTATCCCCTCTGTTATTCATTATCTATATGGATCACATTACGAAGGAAAGTGGTATTAATCCTGATATCAAAATTGGAGATGTTAATGTCAGCTCTTTGCTTTATGCAGATGATGTTATACTTCTAAATAAATCCTCTACAAGTCTGCAAGATTCTCTGACTAAATTGAATAGCTGTTGTAATAGATATGGTATGAAGGTCAGCAATAAAAAAACAAAGACAATGAAAATAGGCAGAATCATTTAAAATGTTATCTGTGTTGTGAATGGAGAACCTGTGGAACAAGTAAAACATTTCAGCTACTTAGGCACGATTTTTACTGAAGATGGTAAATTAAATATAGAAATAGACAACAGAATCAGCAAAGCTGGTATGGTGGGAAGTCAATTGAATAAATTCATATGGAATAAGAGAGAGATTAGTTGGAACACTAAATTAGCTGTATACAAGACAGTGTTCAAACCAGTTTTAACTTATGGATCTGAGAGCTGGGTCAGAAGTAAAACACTTGACCAAAGACTACAGACCACAGATATGAGTCCTGAGAAAGATTAGAGGCATGAACAGATGGCATCAATGGCAATATCATATTAAAAATGAGGATATTCGCAAAGAACTTGACATTGTCAGCATCCAGGAATGCATTAACAGAGCTAATCTCAGGTGGTATGGTCACTTAAATAGAATGGGAGAGGAAAGATTAGCAAAACAAATGTTCTCTGCCAGGTTGGCAGGAAAACGACCCAGAGGAAGACCAAGATATAGGTGGATTGATACAGTACAAAGAGGCTTAGACGATAGAAATATAAGATCTGATAATGTTGGAGTCTTGAGAAGTAACAGACTGATTTGGAGGAAAATTGTAGATAGGAAGTTAGTAATGATGTAATTTTTTCATTTAGTACTGTCATATCCTGTACACCCCTTGAGGGTACATGGCAGGAATTTGATGATGATGATGATGAATGGTGAGAATAGAAGTAGAAGAAGAAGAAAACAGAGGATGCCTCAGAAGCAAAACATGAGAAGAGAAATCGTAAGATAAGTCTAAGAAAGAATAATGATTATGAAAGGATAATTATAAATTATATATTTAGTTTAATCCTTTATCCAAGTGTAAGCAAACAAAGTTTGCATCTGAAGTATCTTCAGGAATGGGGGTAACTCGTGGCAAAGGGGGGGGGGGGGGCTAAGTTCTCATCACTTTCCTTAGAGTCCCATAATGCAAAGCAAATCTCCTTGCGGACATGTATAATGCTATGCATTATGGGAGCTGCAATGCATTATAATGAGAACTTAGTCCCCCTTTGTCACAAGTTGCCCCAGTCCTGAGGATACTGGTGCAAACTTTGTTTGCTTACACTTGGATAAAGGATTAAACTAAATATATAATTTATAGTCTAACCAAGTGGAAAAAAACTTCCAACATCTTTCTCTAATCCAGAGTAATTTAACGATAAGGTGTGAAATCTTTTGGCAACTGGCAGATGAAGATATGAGTTCTGAATTGCTTCAACCTTGGTATCACCTCTGGGTCTGGCTCCCACTGAAGAGACCTCAATAAAGGTCAAAACTGGTCTGGGTAGTGACCCTTTCCATAATGCATAGCATTATACATGTTCGCAAGATGTGCTTTGCATTATGTGATACTAAGGAAAGTGATGAAAACTTAGTCCACCTTTGCCACGAGTTGCCCTAGTCATGAAGATACTTTGGGAGCAAACTTTGTTTGCTTACACTTGGATAAAGGATTAAACTAAATATATAATTTATAGTCTAACCAAGCAGAAAAAATAACTATGGAATGGTAAGAAGGCAACTACGGAAGAAATAGTTGTCTCCGAATACCTATTCTGTCAAAGTATATCATAGAGTTGAATAGATATGACCCTTGATGTTGAAAGAGAGAAAGGGTG
Organism: Typopeltis vanoorti; assembly: GCF_054136105.1. NCBI lineage: Eukaryota > Metazoa > Arthropoda > Arachnida > Uropygi > Thelyphonidae > Typopeltis > Typopeltis vanoorti. The sequence goes on from NC_143559.1 coordinate 73,458,223, forward strand.
ATGGGGATGCACAAAATGTTAGAGACACAACAATATTGGTGTGCTGACAAGTAATAGACCAATTTGGAGAAAAATTGTTGGTCGGAGATTACTAATAACGTAAACTTAATCATGTAGTGTTGTCACAGCAGCCTGAACATCCCTTGACTGAAATTGTTATTAGGAAATTGTTGATGATAGATAAAGCATGTTTCAATTTCAGTCCACTGAAACTTTCTGTAAACTTGTTATGCAATACCTTTAAACTAAACATACAAACTTATTGTTTTAATACTGACCATAATTGTAATGTGTACAAACATCTTACATTCTTTGTTTCGCTAGCAAACTGTCTAGCTCTTTCAAGGTGTTGATGGAAAAGCATAAAAAAAATAGTAAATGCAAATTGAAAGGAACATAAAAACATTGTAAACAATCTAGTAGCTGAGGTTAACGTTCGCATGACAGAGACTGAAAGGACTTATTGTTCTTATTCATTACCACGCATGCGTGTTTGTTGTAAACGCGTAATGTGATTACTGGCTAGCTGTAGTTCAGATGGATTTAGAGAGAGGATCAAGTTTTTCCACGAACTGTTCAGAATAGTACCCTGATTTCTGTTGAGGTTTCTGCAGGTTATTAACACTATTGTGGCTTCCTTGAATAAACGATGTCTGTAGTCGTCATCTAAATATGGCATGGAGCTGTTTTGCCACTCTATCGTGTGGTTAGACATACAGAAATGATGTGCTAAGTCGGAAGAAATACTTCTGTTCTGGAAGCCACAATAGTGTTAATAACCGGTGGAAACCTCAACAGAAATCAGGGTCTATTCTAAACAGTTCGTGGAAAAACCTGATCCTCTCTCTAAATCCATCTGAACTACAGCTAGCAAGTAATCACATTACGCATTTACAACAAACATGCATGCGTGAAAATGAATAAGAACAATAAGTCCTTTCAGTCTCTGTCACGCGAATATGTAACCTTAGCTACTACATTGTTTACAACGTTTTTATGTTCCTTTCAATTTGCATTTACTAGTTTTTTATGCTTTTCTGTCAACGCCTTGAAAAAGCTAGACAGTTTGCTAGCGAAACTGGTAGGCAAAGAATGTAAGATGTTTGTACGCATTACAATATGGTCAGTATTAAAACAATAAGTTTGTATGTTTAATTATCAAACGACCAAATATGTTTAATTTAAACCTTTAAACAATATTTATTGGAAAACAAAGCAAAGTTTTTCTATTATGTTAATATTTCCTGGTAATGTATAAACATTGTAATTTGTATAATAAATTTAGTTTAATCCTTTATCCAAGTGTGAGCAAACAAAGTTTGCACCTGAAAGTATCTTCAGGACTAGGGTAAGGTGATACAACACCAGGGCAACTCGTTGCAAACAGAACGTTGAGACAGGAGAGTTGATAGCTTGCTACACCTTTGCAAAGAGTTGCCCTGGTGTTGTATCACCTTACCCTAGTCCTGAAGATACTTTCAGGCGCAAACTTTGTTTGCTCACACTTGGATAAAGGATTAAACTAAATTTATTATAGTCTAACCAAGTGAAAAATAAACTTTCAACATCTTTCTCTAAATCCAGAGTAATTTATTAAAAAAGGGTGGCACACCATTTGGCAACTCCTATGGGTAGAGATGACCTGCGAATGCTTCTGCCTGGTATCTCAGCTTGGGCCTGGCTCCCACTGAAGAGACCTCAATAAAGGTCGAAACTAGTCTGGGTAGTGGCCCTTCCCTTAATGCATAACATTAGACATATCCGCAAGGAGATGGGTTTTGCATTAAAGGAGATACTGAGACAGGAGTGTTGGTAGCTTGCTACACCTTTGCAACGAGTTGCCCTGGTGTTGTATCACCTTACCCTAGTCCTGAAGATACTTTCAGGCGCAAACTTTGTTTGCTCACACTTGGATAAAGGATTAAACTAAATTTATTATACTTTAACCAAGTGAAAAATAAACTTTCAACATTGTAATTTGTGGAATACATAAGTATGATGAAAATAAAAATTTCACATAAAAATTGGGAGCATAAATCTGAAAAGAAAGAAATTGCTTAACCTATTCATGACAGGATGTATATCATGTTGTCTATTATAAATTGACAGACACAGCTTGGTGTGAATGTTTTAAATTATGTAATGTAATATTCTTCAGGTATTTCCAGTCACAACATTTATACAAAAAATAAAGTCAAAGAAGGTCAAGGAATTTGCATCAAAAGATTTCTGAATATTTTTTATTGCAAACTGGATTAAAAAAAAAAAAGAAAGAAGAAGAGCTTTTTGGGCCATCTATATTTATTACTAATAACAAATGCCACACCGTGAAGAAAACAGCATTTATTTAATTCCATTATTCATCCATTTTACAAGGACGTTGTCAGACAGAGAAGATCAGTTGGTAATATTCGAGTCATACTATATTTAAATTTGATTGACTGTTCTTTGAAACTTAACGAAATTCACAACACTGTCTGAATCTTAAGTGCTTTGAATTGCATGCATGTCATGAAGTTTTGGGAAATAATCTCACTAAATGTAGTTACCAAAATTAAGTGTAGTTATCAAATTGGATTTAGAGATCTCCCTGTCTAAATCCAATTTAACAATTGGATTTAGACAGGGAGATGCCATCCCATCTAAATTATTTACAGCAGCTCTAGAAGAAAATTTCATCTGGAATGAAAAAACAGACGAATTATAGTAAATGGGAAAGAATTAAATAACTTACAATTTGTTGATGACAATGTTCTTTTAGGAAGCTGCAGAACTTCATCAAATGATCAAAGAACTGTATGCAGAAAGTAAGAAGAAAGGATTAAATAAAAAGAAAGATAAAACAAAAATATCATCCTTATCATCATGAAATTCCTGACATTAACCCTCAAGGGGAGTACAGGATATGATAGTACTACATGAAAAATGTACATCATTACTAACATCCTATCTACAATTTTTCTCCAAATCAATCTGTTACATGTCAAGACGCCAACAGTCAGATCTTATATTTCTATCCTCTAAGGAACTTTTTACTGCATCAATCCACCTACATCTTGGTCTTCCTATGGGTCTTTTTCCTGCCAACCTAACAAAGAACATTGTTTTGCTAATCTTTCCTCTCCCATTCTATTTAAGTCACCATACCACCTGAGATAAGCTTTGTTAATGCATTCCTGGATGCTGACAATGACAAGTTCTTTCCTAATATCCTGTTTTTAATATGATATTGCTATTGATACTATCTGTTCATGTCACTAATCTTTCTCAGGACTCTCACATCTGCAGTTTCTATGCTTTGGTCAAGTGTTTTACTTCACCCAGCTTTCAGATCCATAAATTAAAATTGGTTTGAACACTGTCTTGTATACAGCTAATTTAGTGTTTTGACTAATTTCTCTTATTCCATATAAATTTATTCACTTGACTTCCTACCATACCAGAATTTCATGATTCTGTGGTATACTTCCATGTTTAATTTACCATCTTCACTAAAAATCGTGAAGTTGAAAAAACCTTTGAGGGCTTTTTCTGCTTCAAGTATGGATATGTATTCCTGGCTGCATCCCTACTGAGTGTTTTTTTTACCACTGTGCTATCACTGCTTATTTCATTTAGCAATTTTTTGAAGTAATTTCTCCATACTTCAAGGATATCTTTGTCTCCTATTTTCATGTCACCTTTATCATCTCTAACTCCTTTTACGGGGTGCTTAAGGGTCAAAGCTGTATAACTGAGAGGGGACCTCCACATAGCCTTTAAAGGAATGCGAAGAACCGACCAGGGCTTCTGACCTAATACTCACCTTCTCGTGGTGCACACTGTTGGGTATCTACTTGGATACTGAACGAACGAGGATGGGCTGGAAATTTGGGATTTAGCCGACCAAATTGTATTCTTATTGGTTAAACCACAATAAAAAATGATGGTACAACATTACAAAATTTCATGCCGGCTGGGGAGTCACCTGGTTAAACAAGGCCCCCCCCCCGTTGTTTTCCCCAGGGAACCAGGGTGAACAGCGAAAAGTCAGCTACTGGAACAAATCTGAAAACAAACCCCAACTCAACATCACCAGACTTAAAGATCGGTACTATCAATTTAAGAAGCCTGAATGGCAAAGAAATGGAGCTAGCTGAGGAATTAGATAAGTACCAGATCGACATAAAAGGGGTGACTGAAACAAAAAAGACAAAAACTGGTGAGATCTTTCTGAGCAATAAATACAAAATGTTATATTCAGGCAATGACAATCAAGGAAAAGAAGGAGTAGTCATAGTATTCAACACAAAATACGAGGCTAATCTTCTTGAATGGCAGTCAGTCTCAAGTAGAGAAATGTGGGCAAATATGAGAATGGGGAACTGGACAATGAGACTTATTTGTGCCTATGGTCCCACAGAAGGTTCTAATAAGGTAGAAGTGGAGGAATTTTTTGACGCTTTAGAAAAAGCAACTGACACAATGAAAAAGGAAAAGTTGGTCCTTGTTGGGGATCTAAATAGCAGAGTAGGAAATGATTGTGAGACATACAAAAATATTTTGGGAAAATTTGGAGAAAAGAGCAAAGCTAATAATAATGGCAAATATCTGTTGGTTTTCTGCTCAGGACATGGACTGGTTATTACTAACACCATGTTCCAACATAAAAATGTGCACAAATTCACATGGAGAGAAGAGGCTAGGAATAACAAAAGTCTCATTGACTATGTTATTGTTGATAGTGATGTTTTCTCCCTGGTGCAGGACACCAGAGTGTACAGAGGATTTGAAATTGGAAGTGATCACTATTTAGTCTTGAGCAGGATAAAATTGAATTTCCTATTGAAAAGAATAACATGTAAGAAAGTTTTAAAGTGAATAAAAGTTGAGCAGCTCTCAGATATGAACTGTAGACTAAAATACACAAAGATTATTGAAGAAAAAATGAAAGAGTTCGAGAACAGCAACCAAACCTTGGAGATGCAGTGGCAAGCCTTGAAGAAAACACTGATTGATTCAGCCACAGAGGCATGTGGTGAGGTTGTCTGCAAGGATAAAAAAATCAGAACTCCCTGGTGGACACAGGAAGTTAAAGAGGCAGTGAAGGAAAAGAAGAAAGCATATCAAAAGTTCCTGTCAAATAAGTCAGCTTGTGCTCTTAGAGAATATAGAGACAAATGCAAGAATGCTCAACAGTGTGTAAAACTAGCTAAACAAAAGTCATGGGAGGACTTTGGCAAGAATATAGAAAATAAATATCAAGAAGATGGTAAGATATTCTGGAGGTTGTTGAAGAAGCTTAAAAATGGAGGAAAGAGTGCAGTAAAAGGAGTTAGAGATGATAAAGGTGACATGAAAACAGGAGAAAAAGATATCCTTGAAGTATGGAGTAATTACTTTGAAAAAACTGCTAAATGAAACAAGCAGTGATGACAGCACAGTGGTTAAAAAACACTGACCAGGCGTGCAGGCAGGAATACATATCCATACTTGAAGTAGAAAAAGCCATCAAAGGCTTGAAATGTGGAAAGGCAGCTGGAGTAGATGATATTCGACCAGAAATGCTGAAGTATGGTGGTATAAGAGTGTTACAGTGGCTGCACTGCATAGTTCAGAAAGCCTGGACAGAGGGACGAATTCCCGATGATTGGAGTAGAGCTCTCATAGTACCCATATATAAAAAGGGAAATAAAACTGAATGTGAGAATTACAGAGGTATTTCCCTACTGAGTGTTCCTGGCAAGATCTATGCAAGTATACTTGAGAAACGTTTGAGAAGAATTGTGGAAGAAAAGCTTGGTGAAGAACAAGATGGATTCAGGCCAAATAGAGACTGTCAGAATCAGATCTTCACTTTACGACAAATAATTGAGAAAGCATGGGAATGTAACAGAGATCTGTATTTAAGTTTTGTCGATTTGGAAAAGGCATATGACAAGGTGCCAAGAGAGAAGCTATTCAATACGCTGCAGTTATATGGTGTCAACGGGGCAATATATCGAGCTAGACTTAGTCTTTATTTGAGCTGTAAGTCAGCAGTTAGAATTGAAGGAAGTACAGGAAGATGGTTTAATGTTAAATCTGGTGTGAGACAAGGATGTACATTATCCCCTCTGTTATTCATTATCTATATGGATCACATTATGAAGGAAAGTGGTATTAAACATGATATCAAAATTGGAGATGTTAATGTCAGCTCTTTGCTTTATGCGGATGATGTTATACTTCTAAATAAATCCGCTACAAGTCTGCAAGATTCTCTGACTAAATTGAATAACTGTTGTAAAAGATATGGTATGAAGGTCAGCAATAAAAAGACAAAGACAATGAAAACAGGCAGAATCATTGAAAATGTCAACTGTGTTGTGAATGGAGAACCTGTGGAACAAGTAAAACATTTCAGCTACTTAGGCATGATTTTTACTGAAGATGGTAAATTAAATATAGAAATAGACAACAGAATCAGCTTTGCTGATTCTGTTGTCTATTTCTCTATTTCTATTGTGGTGGGAAGTCAATTGAATAAATTCATATGGAATAAGAGAGAAATTAGTTGGAACACTAAATTAGCTGTATATAAGACAGTGTTCAAACCAGTTTTAACTTATGGATCTGAGAGCTGGGTCAGAAGTAAAACACTTGACCAAAGACTAGAGACCGCAGATATGAGAGTCCTGAGAAAGATAATAGGCGTGAACAGATGGCATCAATGGCAATAACATATTAAAAACGAGGATATTAGGAAAGAACTTGACATTGTCACCATTCAGGAATGTGTTAGCAGAGCTAATCTCAGGTGGTATGGTCACTTAAACAGAATCTGCGAGGAAAGATTAGCAAAACAAGTGTTCTCTGCTAGGTTGGCAGCAAAATGACCCAGAGGAAAACCAAGATATAGGTGAATTGATACGGTACAAAGTGCCTTAGACGATAGAAATATAAGATCTGATAATGTTGGAGTCTTGACAAATAATAAACTGATTTGGAGGAAAATTGTAGATAGGAAGTTAACAATGATGTAGTTTTTTTCATGTAGTACTATCATATCCTGTACACCCCTTGAGGGTACATGGCTGGAATTTGATGATGATGAACTCCTTTTACAACACTCTTTCCTCCATTTCTGAGCTTTTTCAACAACTTCCAGAATATCTTGCCACCTCTTGATATTTATTTTCCATGTTCTTACTAAAATTTTCCCATGACTTTTGTTTAGCTACTTTTACACAGTGTTTATCTTTCTTACACTTGTCTCTGTATTCTCTAAGAGCACAAGGTGACTTATTTGCCAAGAACCCTGGATATGCTTTCTTCTTTTTCTTCACTGCCTCTTTAACTTCCTGTGTCCACAGGAAGTTAAAGAGGAGTTCTGATTTTTCCATCTCCGCCATGGAGTTCTGATTTTTCTATTCTTGTAGACAACCTTACCACATGCCTCCCTGTCTGAATCAATCAGGGTTTTTTCCAAGGCTTGCCACTGAATCTCCAAGGTTTGGTTCCTGTTCTCAAACTCTTTTATTTTTTCTTGAATAATGTTTATATATTTTAATTTATAGTTCACATCTGAGAGCTACTCAACTTTTATTCGCCTTTAAAACTTTTTTAAAATGTTTCTTAATGTTTTTCTTTTCAATATGAAATTCAATTTTATCCAGCTCTAGATTAAATGGTGGTGATCACTTCTAATTTGAAATCCTCTGCACACTCTAGTGTCCTGCATCAGAGATCAAACCAGACACACCCATAAAACAATGTAATCTTTGCAGATCGAATAACAGTTCACTAGTCATTCTTAAGATGAACATGTCTGAATGGCCTGCAAACTGAAAGAATAATATTTATCAATAATCAAAACAGTGAGTTTATATAACATACCAATATAAAATGTCTGTGGTGTTTCTTTGGTAAGCATGTTGAATGTTTCTTCAGCATTAGGTACTCTATATGGTGTACGAAGATCTTTATATCTGTGATTCAGCTCTGCTCTGATGTCATACAATGTGATACTTTTGTTGCCAAATCCCTGTCGTTCCAACTCATCTGCAAATGCATCTAGATCCAAATCCTACAGAATTAAACACAATCACAATAATAATGAAATAAGGAAGGGTTAAATATAATCAATACTAAGAATAAGAATATGATCAATCTTTCATTTCTATAAAATTCCACAAACTTCTATTGCATTTATATGGGAAAGTGCCTACATTTGACTCTTTAAGCATTAACAAGCTACTACTACTACCACTGAAGGAAAGCAGCAGAATAAAATGACTAATATGAAATAAGATACACTGCATCATCATTTTCACATTTCCTTATTTAAAGACATTAGAATAACTGACCACTCTTATTAAAAGAATTCTTAAGTTCCAAATTTGACCTAATATAAATTATTTCATGCAAAATAATTACTGATTAACAATTTTTATTAGCAAAGGAACTGAACACACACACACACACAATTTGAAATTTCAGTTAATAGAACCAGAGAAATTTAAAAATAGCAAAAATTATACTGCGTTCTTTTCCTCATCAGAAAGAGGTTGTTCAGCTGCATTTGACCAAATTTGGAATATAATAGTTCCATACATTGCTCAAGGCCCTGAAAATTCCAGCAAAAATAAACCAACTTGTATGGAGGAGGAGGAGGAGGAGGAGGGGGGGGGGTTATGAGGAGAATGTATGAAGTAAATTTCCCAGAAAAAATTTGTAATACAGATGATTAGTACATCCTAAGAATTTCATCTTGGCCAGAAGGTTGCAGTCAACCTTTTGTTCATAAATCAATTTCATCTTTAAGGTGTACACATGATACTCTGATAGTACTATACAGTTAAGTTCATTTTATGCCTTCCTATAAATAATTTGAACAGGAATTGTTAGCATCCAGGAATATGTTAACAGAGTTAATATCGGCAATACGATTACTTAAATAGAATGGGAGAGGAAAGATTAGCAAAAGTGTTTTTTCCAGGTTGGCAGGAAAAAGACCCAAAGGAAGACCAAGATATAGGTGAATTGATACAGTAAAAAGTGCCTTAGAAGATAGAAATATAAGATCTGATAGAGTCTTGGCAGGTAACAGATTGATTTGGAGGAAAATTGTAGATAGGAAGTTAGTAATGATGTAAGTTTTTCTTGTAGTACTATCATATCCTGTACACCCCCCTCAGGAATTTGAGGTGGTAATTCCAGATGAGAGGAATAGATCTCTCATAGTACCCATTAATAAAAGTTACATTATAAGTTACAGAGGAATTTCACTGCTGAGTATACTATGATTTATGCAAGAATACTAGGGAAGTAGCTAAAAAAATTGTGGAAGAAAAACTTTATGAAGATTACATCATAAAATATTAATACTAGAATCACTTATGCTTAATATTTTTATTTGTAAAATTTTTGGCTAAGTTTCATAGCCATTGTCAATACAATTATAGGAAAACTCATACTGCATTGCATACTGCAGAGGAAAACTCATACTGCTTCACATGTTTCACTTTTCACAAGAACAACAATTTAATTGAAGCATGTGATATTATGTGCACTATAGGCTGCAGGAGAATAGCTCCATCTGCATTAATAGATATTCAAAATAAATTACAATAAATTCATTTAATTAATTATTTTTAAATATAAGAAAAATTTAAATTAAAATTAAAAATTTTTGGCTGTTTCATAGCCACTATCAATACAATTATAGGAAAACTCTAAAAAGAAGAACAATTTAACAAAAGCACATGATATTACTTGCACTATACGTGCAAGATGACTCCAAAACTATCTGTTCATGGTTCTCCTTTCCCATGTCACTCCTGCAAATCTGATGATCATCAGTTCAATGTGATTTAGGTCAGTGTCATGGTTGTTCTTCCTCTTGTGGAATCCAATCCAGTAATTATTTTGTCCATCATTAATCTTGTCTTCGAGCAATATGCCCAGCCAACTACCACTTCACATATTTTACTTTTCCTATGATGTCAGAGACTTTGGATTAATTTCTTATCCACATATTCCTTTTGTGATTCCTTTAAAAATGTGGTGAAATATGCTAAGTGGAACATTAGAAGCATAGCACATAAAGAAGAATTAGATAAAATTTTAAATGACAAAAATATAGAAATTGCAATTCTTACAGAAACTTAAAGGAACAAAAGAAACAGCTAATGACAATATTGTATATAGTGGAGTGGACAAACAAATACAAGCAAAAGCTGGTGCAATGATTTGGATCCATAAATCAATTAAAGCAAAAATAATTCATTATGTATACTGGAATGAAAGAATATTAGAAGTGCCATTAAAATTAAATAAAAAAAAAATGTAACAGTTGTTGGAGTGTGCCCCTGAAGAAGGAAAAGAAGAAGAAAATGATTACTTTTACAAAGAGTTACAAGGAATATATGAAAAATTAAATAAAACAGACCATATAATCATGCTATAGCCAGAGATCTTAATGCCAGAATAGGAATGAAAGTAATTAACAATAATATACAAAAATTTGGAGAACCAACAGTAAACAAAAATGGAAAAATTTCAAAATAATGAATACATTTTACAAACATAAAAATATACATAAATATACATGGTGTGCAAGAGAATAAAAATCAATAATACACTACTTTATAGCAAATGAAAAAGCAGCAAACCTCTTCCTAGATGTTAAAGTTAGAAGAGGGCTAGAAATTGACACAGATCACTATTTAATAAAGGCAAAACTAAGGTTTTCACCAAACTGGTTACAAAAAATACAAAAAAATTAAACAAACCAGAGAAACAAAATCTAATTACAAAGTATAAGAAATTTATACCAACAGAGGGCTAATAACTAGTTAGAAAAAATACAAGAAAATGAAGACATTGTGAAAGAATGGAATAATATAAAAGAAATTATTGCATCAGCAGCATATGAAAGTCTAGGAACACACAAAAAATATCATATAAATAAAAAATTACATATATGGGAAAATAAATAGAAACAATAATTGAAAATAAAAAGCTGAGTTTTGAAAGATGGTTAAGTAGCAAAAAAACAAGAAGATGAAATTGAATATTAAAAAGATGAGCAATAGTCAAAAGAGAAACCAGGGAAAAATTTGTATATCTAGAAAATGACATATATAAAATAAGACCCAATGCATATAAAATATTAAAACACATGAATGCAGATATAAAAGAAACTGCAAATATAAATTGTGAAATTGACGTAAAAGAATTCTTGGATTACTTTAGAGATCTTTGGATGGATAATACTGGCATAAAAAAAAAAATTACACCACAAACTTACAAAATACTTTAAATGATATAAATAATAACAATGAAAGAATTAAAGGACAACCTAAATAAAATAAAAAATGGTAAATCAGCAAAAGATAGAATAAACTCTGAACTGTATAAATTTGCTGGAAAAAAATTTCATCTAAGAGTATTAAAATTTTTAAATAAAATATATACAAATGGACAAATACCAATAGAATAGAATACAATATAGTAATACCGATATTTAAAAAAAAGGTGATAAAACAAAACCTGCTAATTACAGAGGTATTAGTTTATTGAATACATGCTACAAAATATATAGTAGAATACTTAATGATCAATCCAAATAACCAATCCAAAACAACACAGATTCAATACGTCCAGTTCCAATTCCTTATATTTCCAGGATTTCAGAACCACTTTCAAGAATTCTGAAGAAATATGATTTAACAGCCACTTATATACCTATTAACAAAATATCCACCTATTTCCCCTCTTCTAAAGATAAACGTTCAACTATGTCTCTACCTAGTGTGTATCAAATTCCTTGTAACTGCAATCTGTCCTACTTTGGACAAACAGGATGCTCTACAGAAAAAAGAATTCAGGAACACCAATCATACATTCAGCACGACAAATCTGATAAGTCTGGACTGGCTCAGCATGGAATAGAGACAAGCCACAACATCCTCTGGTCCAAGACTCGCCTCCTACACAGATGTTGCTATAAATTTGAACGTTTATTTAAAGAAAGTGCCGAGGGTTTACTTCAATGCCCCAACTTGAATCAAAATGACTGTATATCTTTATCAAAAATATCATCATCATCATCAAATTCCTGCCATGTACCCTCAAGGGGTTTACAGGATATGATAGTACCACATGAAAAATTTACATCATTACTAACTTCCTATCTACAATTTTCCTCCAAATCGGTCTGTTACTTGTCAAGACTCCAACATTATCAGATCTTATATTTCTATCGTCTAAGGTACTTTGTACCATATCAATTCCCCTATATCTTGGTCTTCCTCTGGGTTGTTTTCCTGCCAACCTGGCAGAGAACACTTGTTTTGCTAATCTTTCCTCGCCCATTCTGTTTAAGTGACCATACCACCTGAGATTAGCTCTGCTAACGCATTCCTGGATGCTGACAACATCAAGTTATCAAAAATATGGGAAAGTTTAATCAGGATAACACATTAATATATAATTTTTTTTTTAAATTTAGATTTTAATTCTTACATTAGTATATTATTTATAAATTAAGATTATTATATGAATTTGTGAATTAATATTTTTAATTTAATCATTACTCTGATAAAAAATGTTTTCCTCTCTTTAGTACTTAGCGATATAACATCATGCGCCTCGTTCTACTTTTGAATTATCAATTGTTGGTATTCCACCTTGTTAAAAAACTGTTCCTATGTAGCCACTGAAGATAGTCTGTTATTTTCAGATTGAAATATTTGGCAAATTAATATATAATATTCTTGTGTAAACATGTCTACATATTATAATCTTAATGTCACAAGTTTTTCTAAAGAATCAAATCCTTAAACTATATGTATTATATCATCAATGTATGACTGTTTCCCATTCCAAGGGAAAAAAAAACAGCATGCCTGCAAGTAGTCCAGAATTCTATATGATCTATTGACACTGCATTACCATGAATTGTGCAACAATGATTTTTTGGAGGAGACCTTTTTAATCAAACTGTAAGCAGTGATTTCTATACAAACATGGGTTTGAGAAAATTGTAGGTCACTTGACATTTTGATGAAATACCCCCTTTTCTGGGATTTTCAGCCTGCTTTTTTTTTTTACTGAATTTGTGTTTATAATTATACCAAGGGGGAGGAGGGGAGACTATTTCAGTCTAGATAGACATGAGTAAAGTATGAAAATGTTTACGTCCTTCAAAGATGATAACCATCTCTTGAGATTTTGATTTAACTAAAATTTACTACATCCTGCTTTTCCAAAGCTATAGTATAGACAAGGGTTGTCTTAAGGAATAGATTTTATGCTTCTTTCTCAACCTATATTTCTGTTTTGTTGGTTACAGACATGCAGATGAAGTATGAGTTTCACATGCTTACTGCTTGAAGAGAGTGAATCTGAATATATACTCAGAATCTTTGGGATTGATGCAATCTCATGTATTTTAATGCAACTGTTTTTATTGATTATCCACATTGTTTTCACAATGTGGATAAGCAATAAAAACACAGTTTCCCCTTGACAAAAACCACTTGCACATCATTCTAATATGTATGCCAGTCCAAGGGGGCCATTAATACAGACAAGCAACTAATGCATACAAGTCATTAACAACTGTGCCATTACAACAGCCAACAATCAACCCGCACATACTGGGGAGGGATAGTTAGTTATTTATGATTTTTATAGCTCAAAGATCATATTATGCAAGGATGCAGGTTACAGCAGTACATATGGTAAATGGTTAGTAGGAAAATTACAAACATCTATGCCCCTGGAGGGATTCGAACCTGCAGCCTCTTGGCTGGAGAGCAGATACGATAACCACTCAGCCAAATACTGTCTTTCAGGAAGGGAAGAGAAATTAATAAAGATGAGGTAAAAAAAATAAATGTAGAATTATTTAAGTATGATGTTATGAATTTATGTGTTTATAATTATACAAGGGGGGAGGAGGAGGAACTATTTTAATTTGGCTATTTCATGATTACTATTATTACAAATCTTCAGGCACTCTTTCACACCAAGAATATAAAAAAGCTCTGTTTTTTTTTTTTTTTACTCCTTTTTAGTATGTGCAAGAGTGTGTATGTGTAATATATAAATGCATTAAGACAACATACTTTTAACTTTTCTGGATTTTCCAAAATTTCTTCAAGAGCACCAGCTGGATTGATATCTTCTGAAGTGTCATCATATTCTAAAGCATCCACTGCCATTTTTCGTGCCCATTCATAAGCTTCAGGATGAACGCGAGATCCATCAAGCACTTCAACATAAGCATCTGTGCTAAAATAAAAATTGAACACAATCTTTACAATTATGAAACAAGACAGAATAACAGACAACCAAACAAACCAAATAATAATTTTCATGGAATGAAATTCAAATTGTTGAAATTTTATCACAATGTGGATAAGTTCAGAGCAATGACAAACAGTTTCCCTTACCAAATAAAAGTAACATACACCAATCATTTTTTTCTTCATATGTATATCTCAGATTATTACAGAGTATCTATTTATTTTAATTCAAGGGAAATTATTCAATATAACAAAATGCCACATAACACAATTTCTATTCAGCAACACATTTCAGTATTTTGCAGTTTTGTTTTGTGAGGGTTTTTTAATACTAGGGGTTCTAGACTACAATTTTTCTGTTCCTGGAGGGTTCCACACATTCCTCAGTACTTCTTTTAAAATGTGATTCATGTACATGCTCAAAATATTTCATTTGTCCACTATACAATTTCATTTATAAAATTTATCTTAAATACATTTAAGATAATTTTTAAAGGGAAGGCCTGTGTAGCTCAGTAGAAGTGGCGTTTGTACTCTACAGATCTTGATCACACAACGAAAGGCATTCGAACCTAGTCGCCGACTAGAGGAACTTTTTCTAAGCCTTTTCTCAACCGGTTCCAGAGTTAGTCGATCTCTGGCATGAGCTAGTGGGTTTTTCTTCCTAGAAACTCGGTTTTTTTTGTCCCGTAAACTCAAGAAAATCGGCTGTCGACCCCCACACTATTTTCAGACATTAAATATACTGTGATAGGGTTAGGGACCACCAGATGGCAGCACTTACTAGCTGCCTTCTTCACTGTGTGCCGATTAATTAGTGATAGCCTTCGGCCAGATATCTCTGATTGGCTACCAGTGGAGATTGAACTGCCCACTCAGTCTCCAAAAGTTAGATAAGGCTTAAAAACGGTCTCGCCTACTCCCTATATGGGAACAAAAAGGTGTTAGCTGATTTTTTTTTAAATTTAACTTAATTAATACATTTACAATAAACCCAGTGTTCAGTTATTTTAATTACATTAGCTTTGTGGTCGAAAATAACATACTTATCATTTTGAATATCAATTGATGAACATTTTCTGGGTATATGATCTAATCCTTAATTAAACATTTTTGCATCATCTGAATGAAAATCAATTCTGAAATATCTTTTATTTCCAATACTGGTTCACTCATCCAAACTAAAACTGTTACCTGATTCTGTTAATTCTTTAATTTTTAATATGTTTTTCTTTTTTACATTAATAGAATGTTCAAAGTTAACTTTAAGATATTTGACAATTCTTTGAAACTAATTCATGTATAAAAGAACTATTGACAACTGTTCGAATTAAGATTACATCTGCTGCCAATCTACACACAATCTCAGTTAATTTTCTTGTTTTACAAAAAATTTAAAATTGACTGATCAACCTTAATTCTTTTTGAGCTATTTGAAGGTTCCACACATTCCTCAGTACTTCTTTTAAAATGTGATTCATGTACATGCTCAAAATATTTCATTTGTCCACTAGTAGACAAGATTAGGTGCTGAAAGTATAACTTATTTTAATGGGATTACAACACCAAACATTAAATTTTTTTTCTTTTTTTTAAATGATAAAAAAGTTTATTAACTGGCTTATATTTTGCTGAATTTCAAACTAGCATCTTCAGAGCACACTACATGTTACAGTTAACATGCAACAACGAGAAGATGAAGCAATTCAAATTGTGACAGACAAAGATCCAAATGTCCTAATTTTGTCAACCTGCACTGCACTGTTTCCTCAAAGTGAAAATATTAAAATTATAGCATTAAGATGACTTAAAATAATTTTTATCACACCAACAAATTATTAAATGTGATTTAAAAAAAAAAATCACACATTACAGCATGAAAATCCACTGATTGCTGTCACCTGGTTAGCAAAATGTATAGCATACCTGCTTTCCAACTAACAAGTTGTGGGTTTGAATCCAACCATGGACAAACAAGTTTGTGATCATCTTACTAATTCTATGTGGAAAGGCTGCTGCGACCTTCCCACATTTAGCAGAAACTCCCAAAATTCTATGAGATACTTGAGTGACTATAGGGCATGAAATCAGATATATCAAAATGTGATAAACAGTATAAGAGGTTTGAGAATCAATGTAATTCTGTGAATGAACCAACACGAAGCAGTAAGGTGTTATAAAAATGTGTATTACATGTCTGTTTCATCGCACTTGGTTTATAGTCATGTGATTGTATTATATTTAAAAGAAACAAAAACTATCATATAAAATAACATATATATACTGCCGTAGTGAAATAGTTTCATTAATTCATAATAAAATTTTAATCATTGTCTATAATGTATGATACAATATTCATTTTACTATATGAATTGTTTTTCTCATGACAGAAACCCTATATGACACACTTTCTTTCTTTTCATGCTATTTCATTCAATAAAAATCGATTGAACTTGAAACTTGTAATTAAATTAAATTACAGAGGGTAAATTATTATTGATGTTTTGCAATTAAAGTTATACCAAGAAGTTAGAGAATAGTTATTCATACCTTCAACTTACAGAATAAGCACTGTAAAAAGATTACATATCTGCAGAGATTTATGATCATATCAGTTCCTGGGAGCCTCCATAACTCAGTTGGTACAGACAAGTTGGAAAGACCCAGGTTTGAACCCTGTAAATGGTGAGTTAGTTGTCTTATACAGAGGAGGGTCTTTCTCCTGGAAACTTGGGGATTTTATCGTCATTCAAAACAGGCATACAGGCACCACGAACACAGCAGAAGAATGGCAAGCAGGCTGCATTAATTGCCTAAAACCTCTAATTAGAGAACTTAGCATGTCTTGGACAGACGAGAATTGGATCGACGGCACCACTTCTTGATATAGCATTAATTATTATTTATTTTTTTATTATTATTGTTCCGGGCAACTCCAAGGAGTCGACAGACTCATCGAGGGAGGCCCTAACATCATGTCAAGAACAACTATTCGACATTGACACAGTATCTATCATACCTTGCCTTGAACTCATTCACGGTCGTAGCACCCACAACAGACTCTGGAAGCTTATTCCACTCATTCACCACTATCCAAGTAAAAAACCTAGCTCTAACACCCTTGTCAACCACGCTCTTGCCCAGCTTCCATGCATGGACCCTAGTCCTCCCACCACAAGTCATATTTTCAAAAATATCTTCTGGATCAATCTTATAGAAACCCTTCAGTAATTTGAATGTCTCAATCATATCACCCCTCCGCCTATCGTCCAATCTCTGCAACCCACAAATCTTCAACCTATTCTCATAAGGTTCATTCCACAGACCTGCTATCATCTTGGTCACTCGTCTCTGGATCCTCTCCACTTCCTCCCCATCATGAAGAAACCCTGGTGCCCATAACTGGGCAGAGTAGTCCAGATGGGGTCTTATCGAGGCTCGATACAGAGGAACAATAACTTGTTTATCTCTGCATGTTAAAGTATTTTTCAGAAGAAGACAAGTGATTTGATGAGCTGATTTAGTCACTTTTGCTATGTGCCCCCTAAACTTCAATTCCCTATCCACCAACACTCCCAAATCCCTGGCCTCATCAATCTCCTGGAGTACGGTTCTACCAATGCGATATACTGCTGCTATTCTTAATACCCCAAAGTACATAACCTTACACTTCATCATCATCATCAAATTCCTGCCATGTACCCTCAAGGGGTGTACAGGATATGATAGTACTACATGAAAAATTTACATCATTATTAACTTCCTATCTACAATTTTACTCCAAATCAGTCTGTTACTTGTCAAGACTCCAACATTAACAGATCTTATATTTCTATCGTCTAAGGCACTTTGTACCGTATCAATCCACCTATATCTTGGTCTTCCTCTGGGTCGTTTTGCTGCCAACCTGGTAGTGAGCACTTGTTTTGCTAATCTTTCCTCGCCCATTCTGTTTAAGTGACCATACCACCTGAGATTAGCTCTGCTAACGCATTCCTGGATGCTGACATGTCAAGTTCTTTCCTAATATCCTCGTTTTTAATATGATATTGCCATTGATGCCATCTGTTCACGCCTATAATCTTTCTCAGGACTCTCATATCTGTGGTCTCTAGTCTTTGGTCAAGTGTTTTACTTCTGACCCAGCTCTCAGATCCATAAGTTAAAACTGGTTTGAACACTGTCTTGTATACAGCTAATTTAGTGTATACAAGATTCAGTTGACTTCCCACCATACCAGCTTTGCTGATTCTGTTGTCTATTTCTATATTTAATTTACTATCTTCAGTAAAAATCGTGCCTAAATAGCTGAAATGTTTTACTTGTTCCACAGGTTCCCCATCCACAACACAGTTGACATTTTCAATGATTCTGCCTGTTACACTTAATCTTATAACTTTACACTTTGCCACATTAAATTGACATCCATTTTTCCTAGCCCAGTCTTCCAAACTATCCAAATCATGCTGTAAAATTTTGACATCCTGTGCACTCACAATTGCTCTACCCAACTTTGCATCATCAGCAAACAAGTGAACACTTCCTCTCAAATCCTTTCCTATATCATTGATGAACAAACTGAAAAGCAGTGGTCCAGGTATTTCATGATTTAATTTTTTTTTAAATTTTTTAATGTTTAAAATGATCATGGTTTTCTCATGGTTGTTTGTTATGTTTCTGTCACAATGATTTCTGAGAAAAAAACTCTTATGTTTGTAGTTTCATATTATCTAGAGACTACAGATGCCTATAAAATTTGAGCATCTATTAGCAGCAACATGAAGATGTCCCTGGTTCGAGGATACACAGTGGTTGGTTGGCAAATTTAGTGTTCCTGTACATTCGATGATTTTTGTCTGTTTTTATTGTGTTTTCCCCTTAGAAAATTAGCGTTTTGTAGTATACTACTGTAGATATTTATTTAGTATAAGTTTAAAATGGCATCAAAAAAAGGGCAAAAAATGTAATGCTAAAAAATGCACTGCAGGTGAGAACAAGAAGGTTAGCGCTATTCACGAGGTTATTGTACACATGGAGATGGAGGAGGTTAATGAAAATGAATTAACCACCAAAATAGTGAAGTTGAAGCAGATCATCAGAGAAACGATGAGGAATTGCAAAAAGTTGAGAGAAGTTTAAATGAGCATAGGGCGAAAAAGAAAAATGAACAGGAAATATGAAACAACAAAGCAAGGAAATAGGTAAGTCAGGAAATAATGGAAATCAGGTAAGTGACGTTGTTAGTAAAAAGAAGGAAGTTATTTGGTATGGTGACTCTATAATAAAACATGCTACAGATGAGTTGGAAGGGGACCAATCGCTCGATGCTGTTGGCACACTCTCCCTCGATGAGTCTTTGGACTCCCTGGAGGTTTCAAATAATAATAATAATAATAATAATATCGAGTTTCCTGGAACAAAAATTAAAAATATCATGCAAGCAATTCAAAAACAGAAAAGAAAAGTAAATGAAATCGTAGTTTTAGTAGGTACAAATGACTTAACTGGCGATAAATTCAGTATGAGAGAGGACATGAAAGGATTATTAGAAGAAGCGAGAGTAAAGAGTAAGAAATTGAAAATCATGAGTATTTTACCTCACTATGATAAAAATGAATTAAGAAGAAGGGCTATGAATTCAAATGATTTGAAGCATAGGGTGTGAAGGAATGGATGCAAGTTTCTGGATGTGTGGAATGAGTTTGAGGGAAGACTGAATTTGCATAAGAGGGACGGCCTACACCTGAATGCATTTGGTATTAGGAGTCTAGGAAAAACTAATAACTGGTATGAGACCTAAAACAGAGAGTCAGGGAAACTAAATTATAAAGGGAGGAATGGTGTGAATGCGAGTGCAAGAGCGACAATGTTATATAACCGTGTTAATGATGCAAATGGGCTTTGTCATGGAAATGTTGACGAGGAGAGAACGATTTCGGGTTTGTGTTCATCCAGTTCAGGCCCATCAAATAGATGTCTACATGTGTAAGGCATTAGAGGATAGAGATCTGCAAAGTTGTCCAACTGTATCAGGCAGACTGCAGACAAGACAATACAAAAGAACAAACAGGTAGATTATTATGTCTGTATGCGAATGCTAAGAGTATCAGAAACAAAGGGACAGAGTTTCTTGCCTTAGTCAATATGTTGCGACCTCAGTTTACGTTTCAGTTAAAGATGTAACTATTCTGCCTCCGGTTGGTGACAGTGATCATGCGGTACTCACTTGGGAAGTGACTAAGTTTGTGAGACCTGGCTATCAGAATCAGACCTATTAACTGGTGTCAAGTGCCAAGGGTACAGTATTTTTAGGAAGGATAGAGAGGAGGGTGTGTGTGCTGCTAATGATATCAGATGACTTAATACTACTCCTAATAGTATTTTGTGTGGCAATGAGTTTGAAGTGACAGAAGGAACTCAAGAGCAAAGAGTGTTAGATTTTATTCTAGTGTCAGAGGGCATTTCAGTTTCAAGATGTAACTATTCTGCCTCCAGTTGGTGACAGTGATCATACGGTACTCACTTGGGAAGTGACTAAGTTTATGAATGTTCCATTCAGAAAAGGTTACATGCTGAACTACAAAGGATTTTAGAATAAAATTTCTTCTATACCGATTTTACTTGGGAAATAAAATTCATTTAATATACTGGTAATTTGATTAATATTTAACTCAATTTTTCTGTAATAAACCTAAAAAAAAAATGTTAGAATAAATTGTAATAAGAAATTGTACAGACAAAGAATAACACAAATGGGATTAAAAATGTAAGATATGAGGCTATCGCAACTTGCGAAGGCCAACGATGTAAGGGGGATCCCAACTTGACTCAGCAACCACCAGGTGGCTGAGAAGACCCCTCCAAGAAAATCTGGGAGATTGAATCTGTAAGAGTTCCAAGGTTGGGTGAGCAGAATAAAAGGGGAAAGAATCAAGGGAAAAGAGGCTTTTTCGGAAGCTAGGCTTACTGTTCCGGTTTTCTGTTCCTGCTCTCGCTGAGAGGAGTTTCCAGATGTATCCTGCCATTCCAAGGACTGGGATCCACGTCCCACCAGCCGATGATAGAGGTTTCGTAATAGCAGTGATGGCATATTCTAGAGTTCCAACAGCTAAATTCCTTGGCGATCTCTGGTGTGAAGTATCATCGATATTGTAAAAAGTGCCCATTTGTGAAATTCACCGGAAAGTAGAAGGTGTCAACGATTTCTAGGATCCTGTGTAATGAACTGGATGACAAAGTAGCAAGTAAGACTTTTGTTTAGGACTTTCCTAGATGTGAAATTTATAGCAAGGATTGCTGAATTTTTTTTGCTTGTTAGCTTAAAGAACAGTAGTAAAGATGGAAAGCCTGTTTTTGTAAAATTTATTGTGAAGTAGTTTGCAGAGTTATAAGGAATTAGATATTGTTATGTATTGAAGAAGGAATAGTATGTGAAAATTTTAGTTAAGCCTAATAATAATTATAGTCTGAGTTAAATTAATGTAAAGTGTGTAAGTCTGCTCTCATGTTTGAATTATGTGCGAGTGTATTTATTACATTAGTCATTAAGCTTAAGAGAGAATTGTTCAATTAACCAAGTGGAGAACCAGACATGAGAATTTTATATTATTTCCATGTCATTTTAGTTAGTGAATTTGAGTTGGATTAATTTAGTATGCGTAGTGCTACCTTTATGTATCTTGATTTAGCATGAATAAATTGTTTTGTTTGTCAAATAACTTGCCTGATTCTGCCTGACCAATGCACTTCTCATAAAAAGACAGAACCTGTGTGACCTTAAGAGTAAAGTAGCCACGACTGACGAATAGTAGATTTAAACGTTGCTTGGCTTGAATATTAGAGATATGTCTGTGTTGTGCTGGGCATTTTTTTTGCATGTATAGGAAAAATATACAATTCCTCAGTCACAATTACAAATAAATATACAAGTCATAATTACAAATAAATTTTTAGAGATTAGTGCAAGAAAAAGCCAGCCATTTAGACAAATAATTGGCTCCAGCCAGAGGCAATTCCCAAATTCTAAAATACATACATGTGAAGTAGCATGGTCACGACCTTGAGAGTGGGGAGGGGGGTTAAATTGATAGACGAAAGGAATATATATAATAGTCTACTTCAAGCGCAACGACGAGATTACGACTGTTAAGTTTTATAAGTTAAGTCAAGTTAAAGAAACAATATTGTAGAGATTACGAATAAAAGTATACAATAAAGTAAATTAAAGAATAAATAAAAATCTAATATTTTAACAGGAAATGACCAACTGATGAGTATATGGAGTTCAGTGGTCACTGGAATGGGATCGGTTACTGGATGGAAAGAATATCGACAGTGTATGGGAAGTATTTAAAGAACACTTAAATGATGTGATATCAGAATGTGTGTGCCGAGAGTTCGAAGAATAAATAGAGTAGGAGTCAAATGGATATGTAATCTTATTAAGCAAGATATTCTTAAGAAAAGGACGATGTGGAAGGAATACAGTTTGCAAAAGGATGACATCCGTTATGAACTTCATAAACAGCAGGCTAGAATAGTCACAACCGTTGTACGGATAGCAAAATCTGAGTATGAAAAGAAACCGACTCTGCGTGCTAAAAACAACCCACAAGAATTCTGTTGATATACTGCAAGTAAAAGAAAGAATGAATATGAAAGAATAAATTGTTTAAATCCAGATTGCCTGAGGTTACAGATGCAGAAGAGATTGTTCAGTAAATGAGTGCCCATTTTGTTAAAAGCTATCAACCTGGTGAACACAATATTGAGTTCACTGTTATCTCTTCACTAGATGAAGAAAAGCAGGTGTATGAGGCCCAAGGTATTAGAGCTGTTGCACAAATTGAATAAGAATTCAGCAATTGGAACTGATGGAATATCAGCATGGCTAAAACAGTGTTCAGCTGAACTGGCCATTCCCTTGACCAGGAAGTTTAATATGAGTCACAGAACAGGGAAGATTCTGCAGGAATAGAAGGAATGTATGGTAATTCCATTGTACAAGGGTGGTGCAAAGACCAACGTATCCAACTATCGACCAATTAGCATCTCAAGAGTGGTGGTGAAGATTTTGGAAAAATTGGCTAAGGCCTGCATTCAGAAATGGGTTTACTAAGGGAAGATCATGTTTTAGCAACTTGCTCACATTCTATAACAATGTTACCTTGAACTTGAAAGGGGAATGGATACACCATGATACTTTTGGATTTTGCTAAGACTTTTGACAGAATACAGCATGGTAGACTGTTGCATAAATTGAAGAATATGGATTTGGATTATAGAATATTAGCATGGATAAGAGGATGACTGACTGACAGATATCAAAAAGTGGTATACGGGGGGATCTGAGTCTGCAAGGTTGAAGTAGCTATATAGGCTACTCTCTAGGCACTTCTTCCTTTAATGCTATGGTCTTTGCGGACGATCTTATTCTTGTAGCCTCTACTAAGAGAGGCTTGCAGGAACTCCTTAACCGGGCAGTTGACTTCTTCTCTATTCGAGGCCTTTCTATTAATGTAGAGAAGGTCCTGCTCTTAAGCTCTTGTCCCCCCTCTGGTCGTGACAAGAAGCTTAAGGTTGAGACTATAGAGTTTTCCCTGCACAGGAGGCCGTGTGCAGGGAAAACTTTTCATGCTTTGACCATCCTAGAAGAGTGGAGATACCTCGGTATCATGTTCACCCCAAAGGAAAGGTCTTCTGTTCCTTCTATCCAAGAAGCTGGGATCGCTTCTTTGAGGAAAGCTCCTCTCAAGCCCCCCCCCCCCCCCCCCAGCAAAGACTGTTTCTCCTTTCCTACTATCTCCTATCTTGCTTTTACCATAAGTTAATGCTTGGTAGGACATATATCTCGGTACTGTCCCGAATGGACAGGGCTATTTGTTCAGTCGTGAGATCATGGCTCTGACTTACACTCCTACTGCATATTTCCATGCGAGGGTGAATGATGGTGGGCTTGGGGTTCCATCACTTAGATGGCTGATCCCACGCCTGCGGCTGTCAAGAATCGTGCAGTTAGAACTATCTTTTTCCCCCATCTGCAGAGAGGCTATCTATAGTGCATTAATACAAGAAGACTTTAGGCGGGCTAAAGGCTGGTCCCATTATCAAGGTACTTCAATCAAGTCAGCACCTGCAGAACACAAGAGATGCGCATCTCTCTTGCACTGTTCTGTAGATGGTGCTCCTTTAAGAGTCATATCTGGTGCCTCCCCAGCATGACTGGGTAAGGAATGGCACCAGACTCCTCCCTGGGTTTGAGTATATATTGACCTTATCAGGACGAGGATCAATGCCCACACAGCTCGATGGGGTAGTGACAACTCCAAATGTAGGGCTGGTTGCCACTACAGTGAGACATTGTCTCATATAGCCCAGTGTTGCTTTTGCACACATGGAGTCTGCGCGAGGAGGCATGATGCAGTGGTCTCCATTCTGAACAACCGCTTTAAGAACAAAGGTTGGGAAACTGCAGTGGAACCACATTATAGGACCATGGTGTATAGAGTGCAGGTATGCGTAAGCCAGACTTAGTGATTAAAAGAGATGGTGACGTTTGGGTAGTTGATGCCCACGTAGTGGGAAAAGGGTACCCACTAGCCATAATAATAAAGTAAATTATTATAAAAATAACCAAGATCTAGTTAGTAAGATATGGGAGGAGCATGGGGCAATTCCGAGGTTTACCAGTGCCACCATCTCTTTACATGGTGTATAGAGTGCAGATAGTTATAAGGACTTAAAACAGCTTGGGCTTACGCAGAAGGATATAAAAGTTTTTTCCTTGAGGGCCCTACAGGGCACAGTGGTGGCATGGCATTGACACCAGAGAATGACTACAATCATAACTAGAACAGGCATAGGGTAAAACACTCGTAAAGGCTTAGGCTTATATCAAGTCTGGATGAAATGTCTGGACATGATGTAAGAGTAGCACTGCCCATAACCAGTACAAAGATTAAAAAAAAAAAAATTTAAAAAAAATTGGTGTACCACAAGGATTAGTGCTTGGCTCATCGTTATTCAATCTGTACATTAATGATATTGGGAAGGATTTGACAAGTGACATACACTATTTGCTGATGATGCAAAGATAAGTAGGGTAATCAGGAATGCTGCTGATATGTAGTACTTGCAGAATGATTTTGAATAGGCTGGAATTGTGGGCATGGGAAAATGGGTGTCAGTTCAATGTAAGTAAATGTAGTCATTCACTTCAGCATGATTAAATATCCAATGTTGTATTATATTGGTGGGATTAGGTTAGAAGAAATAAGGATATTATTTTGCCTCTTTACAATGCCT
Source organism: Typopeltis vanoorti (assembly GCF_054136105.1). Taxonomy (NCBI): domain Eukaryota; kingdom Metazoa; phylum Arthropoda; class Arachnida; order Uropygi; family Thelyphonidae; genus Typopeltis; species Typopeltis vanoorti. The sequence goes on from NC_143559.1 coordinate 73,483,803, forward strand.
TGATAAGACCTCACTTGGACTACTGTGCGCAGGTCTGGTCTCCTGGTTTCCATTGTGATTCTGATATACTGGAGAGAGTACAAAGGAGAGTGCTAAAAATGATATCAGGATTGTGGAATACTGATTATGAAGACAAATTGAGAATTTGTAGACTGCAGACACTAGGAAACCAGAGAAGGAGGGGTGATATGATTAAGACTTACAAATGTCTGAAAGGGTTTCAATTGATGGAAAATTTTCAATTTATGGGAGGGAGGGGTGGGGAAAAGATGAGAGGACATCCTTGGAAGCTGAGAATGAAGGCCATCAAGAAAAGTGGAGGGTTAGATTTTTCATCAGAGGGTGGTGCATGATTGGAATGGATTGCCTTTGGATGTTGTGAGTGCAAGAAGTGTGAATGAATTCAAGAATAAGTATGATAAATGGTGTGTGTGTGTAGTACTGACTCCCTCGATGAGTCTCTGACGCTCTGGAGGTCAATCCTAATAATAATAATGTCCTCAAAATGTTTTGTGGTGGAAGACTGTCAAGGTTACAATAATGACAACTCCATAGCTTAAAGATTTCATGATTCAGGGAGGTGAACAGAGGATAATGGCAAATGTATATTCCACGAGAAATATTTTCTAGTGTCAATTTTGTCCTGACAATCTAATACATGGATTACTCAATATGACTGATGTAGATATATTAATTGCCCAAGTTTTCATTACAATGCTAGTCACTTCCATAGTAAAATGACCAGTATATTGTGTTTAGTGAAGTGCTTGAAGGAATAGACATTGAATATAAAACTAAACCATTAGAAGTACTGTTCATCATCATCATCATCATCAAATTCCTGCCATGTACCCTCAAGGGGTGTACAGGATATGACAGTACTACATGAAAAAATTACATCACTACTAACTTCCTATCTACAATTTCCCTCCAAATCAGTCTGTTACTTGTCAAGACTCCAACATTATCAGATCTTATATTTCTATCGTCTAAGGCACTTTGTACCGTATCAATCCACCTATATCTTGGTCTTCCTCTGGGTCGTTTTCCTGCCAACCTGGCAGAGAACACTTGTTTTGCTAATCTTTCCTCTCCCATTCTATTTAAGTGACCATACCATCTGAGATTAGCTCTGCTAACACATTCCTGGATGCTGACAATGTCAAGTTCTTTCCTAATATCCTCATTTTTAATATGATATTGCCATTGATGCCATCTGTTCACGCCTCGAATCTTTCTCAGGACTCTCATATCTGCGGTCTCTAGTCTTTGGTCAAGTGTTTTACTTCTGACCCAGCTCTCAGATCCATAAGTTAAAATTGGTTTGAACACAGTCTTGTATATGTATACAGCTAATTTAGTGTTCCGACTAATTTCTTTCTTATTCCATATGAATTCATTCAGTTGACTTCCCACGATACCAGCTTTGCTGATTCTGTTGTCTATTTCTATATTTAGTTTACCATCTTCAGTAAAAATTGTGCCTAAGTAGCTGAAATGTTTTACTTGTTCCACAGGTTCTCCATTCACAACACAGTTTGACATTTTCAATGATTCTGCCTATTTTCATTGTCTTTGTCTTTTTATTGCTGACCTTCATACCATATCTATTACAACAGCTATTCAATTTAGTCAAAGACTCTTGCAGACTTGTAGCGGATTTATTTAGAAGTATAACATCATCCGCATAAAGCAAAGAGCTGACATTAACATCTCCAATTTTGATATCAGGTTTAATACCACATTCCTTCATAATGTGATCCATATAGATAATGAATAACAGAGGGGATAATGTACATCCTTGTCTCACACCAGATTTAACATTAAACCATCTTCCTGTACTTCCTTCAATTCTAACTGCTGACTCACAACTCAAATAAAGACTAAGTATTGCTTGATATAATGCCCCATTGACACCATATAACTGCAGCGTATTGAATAGCTTCTCTCTTGGCACCTTGTCATATGCCTTTTCCAAATCGACAAAACTTAAATACAGATCTTTGTTATATTCCCATGCTTTCTCGACTATTTGTCGTAAAGTGAAGATCTGATCCTGACAGCCTCTATTTGGCCTGAATCCAGCTTGTTCTTCACCAAGCTTGTCTTCCACAATTCTTCTCAACCGTTTCTCAAGTATACTTGCATAGATCTTGCCAGGAACACTCAGTAGGGAAATACCTCTGTAATTCTCACATTCAGTTTTATTTCCCTTTTTATATATGGGTACTATGAGAGCTCTACTCCAATCATCGGGAATTCGTCCCTCTGTCCAGGCTTTCTGAACTATGCAGTGCAGCCACTGTAAGACTCTTATACCACCATACTTCAGCATTTCTGGTCGAATATCATCTACTCCTGCTTAATAAAAAAAGTCGCCAAAATAAAAAAAAAAAAAGTACTGTTGATTGAAAATCAAATATTAGGAAGTTACAATTCCATTTGAAGTCCCCATCCCCACCATGAAATCTTTGACAGGGATATAAATGCATATGTTGTGTGCGTGTGTACACATTAACATGTATGTTTTCCATCTTCTTATTTAACTTAGAATCTAGTTTTACTATTTCTATCAATGAAAATACTGAAATCACTACCACTGTTTTTGTCACTGGTTGTTTAATTTAACCATCTTTCAAAGTTATATATATATATATATATATATATATATATATATCCTATCTTCTCTTTCATGTTAAGCTCAATGGCTTGCAGCAGCCAATTCATTTTAGAAACTAAGCTATTGCATATCATACAGTGGTTAATCCTATCTACATTTTAAATTAAGCAGAATATCCTAGAGCCTCCATAGCTCAGCCAGTATAGACGAAGCCCTTTGGTCGGAAAGACCCGAGTTCGATTCCCGTCATTGACACAAGGAACCTTTATCTGGTCTCTTTCAACCAAAGGTGAGTTAGCTGGTCTCATACGGAGGTAGGGTTTTTTTTCACCCAGAAACTTTGGTTTTTCATCCCCCAGAGCAGGCAAACTGGCCCAATGAACACATGGATTACAGTCATGAATATATCCCAGCCATATGCTGGTCCTCAGCCCGGATAAAATAGAAGGGTTGGGGGAAAGCAATGGCAAACTATCCCGTAAAAATCTCACCAGGAATACTTTTGGGCAATGCCTACAAAGTCACATATGGTCTGAAACAACTGAATGGGAAAATCAGTATTGGTATCAGTTCATCTATACATTCTTTATATAATATAATCCATCAATAATTCCTCTGATGTTGTTATGATATCGAAGATCCAATTAGTGAGTTCAAGTGTATGCTGCTTCAGATAACTATGAAATTCTTCCAAAATTTACAACATGCCATATTATCATCTATTCATTTTCAAAATCAAAGTCCTACCATATTAAAATTTTCCCATTAATGATAATTTTCATTTTCTGTCTATTATCACCGATTCTTCCATAGTCACACCATCAAATATATAGCTTCCATGCTTATAAAGTAAAACACTTTCTCACCCCCCTCCAACCCACCAACTAGAAATTTAACCTATCAGTCTCATAGTTCTAAATCTCTGCTGATAAGCAATACTCACCACTCATTTTTCCATTCATTCTTTTTTGAATACTACAATTATCACTATGAAGTTTGACATTAAAAATCATTGTGAAGCAACAATTAAGAAATTCCATAGAGTGGAAATTTCTCTACTAGGTCACAGTTTAAATTAATTACATTGTAAACTTCATGTATTATGTCAGAACGTGATCCCACTGAAATAAACTGAACTCACCTTTACATTAATCCTTCCCCTTTTCTATATGAACATTTGCTATGTTTTAAAAACAGTACCGATTTTAAGGCTTCTCAAACTCACAGATTCATTAGTATTTTTTGATAGGCATTACATTTGTCAACACATGTTTTCAACTGAAATGTAATTTAAACTAAGAAAAGAATTCAGTTCTGAAGTTCAAAACTGAATTCACCGTAAGAAATACATATATGGTGGCATTTTGGCTAAAGAACCTGATTAAAAGAATAACTTGTCCACTTTTCAATGATTCTAGTGATGCGATTATATCTGAAATGTTGTAATAAAAGTATTAAAGTATGCTTTTAACACCTTTATGGTACATAATAATGGCATTTATTATGAATATAGTCATGTGAGTACATATACCTGCTTCCATCACACAATTCAAAAATACAATGATACAGAAAATAAACACAACTTCGCTATTACAATGCAGCAGGTTCTTATTCAGTTATTAAACTAAATTGCAGATTTGGTTTTTGAAGTGAGTGGCATGCCTGTTCGTCAACCAAAATTTGTGGTTTCAAATCTTGCTTCTCAACAAAAGAGCCTATACATTTGGTCTCTAGATATAGCAGGGTTTCCATGATTATGTAAAAAAATAAATAAATAGAAATGCAAAAATATATATGTATATATAAAAATAATAATAAAAAAAACTCTAGTCCATTGGTACTAATGTTTTACAAATTTTATTGGGCAAATGCTTTAATACAGAAGACAACATCTTCAGTAAATGCAAAGGAGTGGCATCTTGATTAGACATGGAGGACTGACTCATTTAAATATAATGCAATTTTAAATCTGTATGCCACAAAATTAAGAGAGAACTAAATTTTCAGCTCTTCAATGCATTCTTTGCCCACAACCTAAATTGAAGTTTAACAGCTCACTTTTACCAAGCATATAAACAATTCAGATAAAGTGTATGAAATGACTGTTGCCTGTTTATCAAGTGTATTCATAAAAGAGATGGAGCACATACACAAGTTAGCTGCTCTGGGAATACAATTATTAGTTTTAGTTCATGCTCATATCAAAATAAACAAACAAGGAAAATATATCTTGGCTAACTATACTTAAAGAAACATAACTTACCTATCACCTAGAGAACTAGTATCAATTTTGATGAAACCTGCACAGTTAATAAAAACCTTTGGTCCCATGTGACACACAGTAACTAACTGAGTTCTACTTTCTAATCTGTGATGTGTCTGTTTCAGCGTCTAAGAAAGAAATTTCATAAAATATAACCTAAGAATGCTGAAATTAACAGCAGAATTACTTAAAATTTACAGTAATATTAATGTATTATATTTCAAAAAGCAGTCATTAAGACATTAGGATAGAATAACTGAATCTGCAAGGTGATAAACAACTAAATCTCGTACCATTAAAGTTTACTGCTATTTCAATAATGACTTTAGGAAGATACTACTGTTTTGTATACAAAACTGTTATTAGTGATAATAATTTTTTACAATGGAATTTCAACTTTACAAAAAAAGCTGAATGTAAAATTAAAAAATTCTTGTACCCATAAATCTTAAAGAAGGTCTCAAATACTAAATTTCACTAAAAACAAACCAAATCAATAGCAATAAGTTTTTATGCATTATTCAACATTACCATGATTCACTTCTTTAAGGATGTAGACTATAATGGCTGCTCCAGCCTTACAGATGCTATTAACAAGTCTCTTTTGGATGACCTGGTCTTTTTTCCTGAATTTGTTTTTTTTTTTTATATTGAAGTACAGGAATACCCTGATTTATGTGAATCCGGAGTTACATGGTTTCTTATATGTAATTACAGTGGTATCTCGCTAATCTGAACTAATAAAAACCGTACTTGTTTGGATTAGCGAGTTTTCCTCCGAGAGACAACAATAACAGCCTTTAAGACAAAAATAATCAGATTCTAATGGCACATCAATTTAATTCTGTAAATAAATTAACTGATAGAAAAAGGCTACTGTACTGTAATGTAAAACAAAAAAAAAATACAGTACACAAGTTTATTTTAGGAAATAATTTAATTTGTTATGTACCTGTATTTTAAGGATTCTGATTTAATAAAATTGCATAGTTCAGTACATAACTTAATTTGCGTAAAAAATATCACTTTCTTGTACACAACACAAAAAAAGTTTCACAAAATAACACAGAAAAAAAAGTTTTTTTATTTCTTTGTAAAAAACTCACTGATTTTCTTTTGCTTCTTGGAAGTTGAACTTTTTTCGAATGCTTCTTCTCGAAGCTGCATTAGCAATGAAATTTTGTGGAATAGCGTATCATTCTGCTTAGCCCATTCTATACACATATTAAAACTGTCAACTGCCTCTTCATGTTTTACTTTTTTTTCTTTGAGTTCTTTATTGTCATCATCATGATCTTCTAATTCATTCTGCAACATTATATTTATAATTTCAGCATCCGATTTGATTTCGAATTCACTTTCGGTTCTATCTGTAATCCATTCCATAAACAGCTGTTTATGAAATTTCAACATCTGGATTTATATTTTTAACCAAATTATGCACGTTTTGAATTTCCTCTTTTTGTATATATTTGTGATTCATACTGACAATACAGTACGTACTGTGCAGTATAAAAAAAGCAAACGTGAACAGAATAAATCAAAATAGGCCTCCATTATAACCGTACAATCGACAGTATGGAAAAAAAAAATTCTCTGTAATAATAATAAAATAAATAATAATTATTAAATAAAAATAATAGTACACAAAATAATAATACATAATAAATAAAACTTTTTTTTCTTTCAAACCGCAGTTCGGATTACTGGAGGGTTCGGACTAACGAGATACCACTGTATTCCCATCCCGCTTCATGCTTCACTACTAGTCGTATCTTTCCGGCACCAGTTGCATTCGCCACTGTTGCACATGCTGCGAACAAGCACTGACATGTTTCGTGCAGTCTCCATTCATACACGATTTTTATAGTCTACAAACCTTGCGATTGTTTAATGTTATGTTCTTAATAAAAATTTTATCACATAAAAAAAATAATAATGTCGTCCAAAAGAAGCAAGTCCGATTCTTCTACAGCTAGAAAGAAAAGAAAAACATTGACTTTGGAAATAAACTCAACATTATTAAGGATTTTGAAGGCGGAATGAAAATTTGTGAGCTAGCAAAGAAGTTCGATCTACAGGAATCCACAGTAAGACCAATCATAAAAGAGAAAGAAAGAATTCTTGCTGCTGTGAAAAATACCTAATCACTGAATTCAAGCATAATTCGTAAACGTCATGGGATTATTGGTGAGATGAAACAATGCTTAAATTATGGTGTGATAATCAAGTGAGAGTAAAAAATTGTCCAGTTGATCAAATGACAATATGTAGCCAAGCCAAGCTGATTTTTGAGAGGCTAAAAGTAGAAGCTGGAGAAGCGGCCAAAGAAGAAAATTTCGTGGCCAGTAATGGTTGGTTCAACCAATTTAAAAATCACTGTAACTGGCACAGCATCGTGGAGAGTGGAGAAGCGGCAAGCGCTGATAAAGAGGCTACATCTTCTTTTCCTGAGACACTTCAAGCTATCATCGAGGAAGGTAGCTATAGCAGTCAAACCATATTTAATGTAGACGAGACCGGCTTGTTCTGGAAAAATATGCCTAAGAGAACTTTCATCGCATGTGAAGAAAAAACGTTTCCTGGCTTTAAGGCTTCCAAAGACCGGTTGACAGTAATACTTGGTGGAAATGCAGATGGTGATTGCAAGTTAAAACCTCTCTTAATTTATCGCTCCGAAAATCCAACAGCTCTGAAAAAAAAAATCTAAAGCTGGCTTGCCAGTGATTTGGAAGTCAAATTCTAAAGTTTGGGTGACAACTTTTATTTTTGAAGACTGGTTTGGTCACCATTTCATACTTAAGTTGAATATTATTGCCAGTTTAAAAAAATTCTGCTTAAAGTTATGCTCATTATTGATAATGCACCTGGTCACCCCCCTGCAACTTTAATTGATTTTGACCCATGTGTAAAAGTCATTTTCTTGACTCCAAACACAACCAGCTTACTTCAACCAATGGACCAAGGAGTTATCAAAACATTCAAAGCATACTACACATGGCGTTCATTTGCAAGTCTGAATGAAGCTATGAGGCAAAATGAGCAACTGTCTGTTAAAGAGTTTTGGAAACAGTTTAATGTTTTAGATGCCGTAAGGATTGTCGGAGATTCTTGGGGTGAAATTTCCCAAAAAACCTTGAATGGTGTCTGGAAAAAACTTTGTCCATCCTTTTTTAAATGCGAAACGGAAATGTTGCCAGAAACTGATCAAGTTGCTAAGGCAATAGAAGAAGTTGTCAACCTTGCAAGGCAATTAGATTTAGAAATTGATAGTGAAGATGTCAGCGAGCTGTTTGACTCGCATAATAAGGAGCTTACAATCGACGAGCTCATAGAAATGCATGAGCAAAGCACTACTGAAGAGACTGAAACCTCAGATCCAGTTCAACCAGAAAAGCACATGACAATTGCAAAATTAACAAAGGTCTCAGCTTAATTAAGAAAGGTTTACAGATTTTGGAACATAGATTCTAACGAGGAACGAATTGTAGCCACAAGGCAAGGAATAAAAAAAAAAATCATTGGCTTGCTATGAAGAAATTTTGTGTGACAAGAAAAAAACATTATGCCATCAGACGAGTCTATTAGATTTTATGAACCCATCGACATTGAAATAACTTTTTTTTTTATGTACGAAAAACTAAAATCATGATTATATTTCTTAAAAAATATAGGTGTTTTTGTAAATCTTTGGTCCCAATTAACTAATATTTTGTATGTTTGTATTATAAATTACATGCAAAATTATAAATTATTATAATTTATATCTCAAAATTATACCCCGAGTTACATGAATTCGACTCACGCACTTTTAAAGGTAGGCTCTATTTGGACTTTAACATGCTCCATCAAATAGCAGTTACATTTATTTCTCTATTGCTAGATCTGGTTTACATTTTTTTTTCATTATCTTCATTCTTACAATCAAATAGGATATATATATATATATATATATATATATTGACCCTTGAACAACATGGGAGTTAGGGGTGCAGACCCCCCACCACCACCAGTCAAGTGTGGTGACGTACATGTCAAAAAACCAAACAGAGCAGCACAGTGACAGTTATGACATAGTGCATTGTCTTGCTGAAAGAGACAATGGTCATTTCTGTAGAAACACCACAAAGTAGGAAACATTGCATTCTCCAGAATGTTCAGATACTTCTCGGAGTATGTGAACATTCTGAACAATGGATGTTCATGGCATCACAAACAGGGATCCAAGGCCAAACCAAGAAAAACAGGACTATACCATCACATTGCCACCTCCAAATTTCATAGTTGGAGTTATGCACTCTAGTAAGAGACTTTCACCAGGTATCTGCTCCATGCATTCAACAAACCATGCTGCACATATTGCTCACTAGTATGTGTAGCATGGTTTGTTGCTTCATAACTCCATAATCCCGAAACTCTGCATTCAGCATGTCAGCCGACGAATGCCAGTTTTAACATATTATCCTTCATAACACCATATGGTCACTTTTGGTGAGTGTGGTGGTTGTCCACTGCAGGTAGCAGATGCAGTTGACTCCCTGTGCTTCCATCTCAATATGGTATCATTGACTGTTGACCTGGGATGGCTCAATTTGTCACAACAATTTGCAACAGATAGGCATGTTGTAAAATCTTGTATAGACAGAAATTTAAATTAAATTCTTTCTATACTGATTTTGCTTAGGAATTTAAATTAGACTGATTTACTTGTAATTTTTTGTAAATATCTGACTGTTGAATTACTGTACAACAACAACAAAGAACAAAGAAAAACATGTACAAAAGAATTGTAATAAGAGAATGTTTAAGACAAAGAAATATTCAAGACGGATTAAAATAAGACCTAAGGCTATCACTATTACGAAGGTCAAGACTGTATGAGGTTTCCCGCCTTAACACAGCGACGAAAAAAGGTGGTGGGTGCAGACCCATGTGAATACCCAAGGGAATGAAAGGGTAGCAAAATCCAAGGTCAATGGAGCAGCTTTAAAAAAAAAAAAAAAAAAAAAAAAAAAAAAAAAAAAAAAAAAAAAAAAAAAAAGGGGGGGGAGAGCAGGTCACGTTTTTGTCAGAGAAGGTCAGTCGTCATAGCGGGAATTCGTCAGGGAAACATTTGTTGCAGGTAGCCAGAGGACCAATAGAGAGGAGAGGCTGTTATTGATGGTCGTCGCTGGATAAGCAGGCTTTTGCCCAGTTTTTTTGTTCCGGCTCCCGGTTCGTGTATGTCTCGCTGATTCTAGGTCAAGGGACTCGTTCCAGTCAACAGATACCCGAAGAAATTAGATGGGTCAATTAAGCAGTGAAAGAAGAAGTTCCGGACTTCCAGCAGCCAGTATAAGTGCCCCATTGATGTTTAAAAAAAATGCCCGTGTGTGAAAAGAAACATTGGAATGAAATAGATGGTAACGATCTCAAGGATCCACCGACGTGGACCTAGATGATTTAATACCAAGCAAGGTCTTCTATATATATTCTATATTCTGATTAACTAAAGGCAAGAATTGCTTTAGCATATTTATTTGTTAGTATTACTAAGGACTGAAGGCTATTAGCTAAACATTGAGAATTTACCTGCATACTTGTGAGATAAGATAGCATTTATTGTTACCTATTGTTTAAACTTGCCTGTTCTATAGCATAGTAGGTCATTTCTAATATATGAATTAAGTGTAGGAGCAATTATTACCTTAGTCTGTGTACGTAGTGAGAATTTGTTGAACTAAGTTGAATAGTTAAAGATCCAAGCTAATGTTAATGAGAAGATAGAGTCAGAATTATTTTTGTGTGCTTAGTATTAACCTTTACTGTAACTTGATTTGTATGAATAAACTGTTTTCTTTGTCAAATAATTTGCCTGATTCCTGCATACCAATGCACTGCTCATAAAGATTGAACCTATATGATCTAAGGGGATAGTTTGCCACAACTGTAGAATAGAGTTTTACGTTGCTTGATAGAGTGTTGAGATTTAGGAGTATTTCCATGCTAAGAGAAGTGTTTTTTTTTATAGAAAGATATTTAAACCTTATCTGCGATTTCTGATGGCGCAGGAGAAATAAAAAATAAATTTTCAGAAATCAATATTGAAGAAATATATGATATGACACACAGCACAAATATATTAATGGTATTTATACCTTAAGAAAAGCGCCTCCTTTCCTTGGTCCTAATCCACAAATAAATTGAATCAGATGAGCAGTGTGAGGATGTGTAATAGCTTTGTTAAAATCCACACCTACTTCATTGGTCCTATTGACAAACTCCAAATATAATGCATTAAGAAGCTCCTCTTTATTAATTTGATCCTAAAAAGTGAGGAGGAAATTGAATGCAATAAAGAAATCATATTTAGTTTATTACAAAATTCATAATAAAATATTATCAGATAATGCAGTAATCATATGCTACAATATATTTTTTGAAAAGCTATAATGAAAAAAACTTGATTTTTTTATTTTTTTAAAAAAATTTAAATTAAGTTTCATATATAAATTTTGGACATTGAATCAGGGAACTGACAATGAAACTTGTGCATATGGTCCCAGAAAGTTCTATTAAGGAAAAGGTGGAGTAATTTTTCAAGTCACTACAGAAGAAAGCTATACATAAAAGAAAAATGAAATGCTGATGCTAATTGGAGAACTAAACAGCAGGATAGGAAATGAATCCCAGGTGTACAGAAATGTTTAGCGAAAATTTGGAGAAAGGGGGAACCTCACATTAATGGTAAGTGCTTGCTGGATTTCTGTTCAGGACATCGAGAGTGGTGCTAGTAATCACTAGTACCATATTTCATATTTCAACATAAAGATGTGAACAAATTCACATGGAGAGAAGATATAAGAAAAAAAAAAAAAAGAAATCTTACTGACCATATTCTCATTGATAGTGAAATCTTCAGAGGTTCAGGATAAATGAGCGGAGATGCGAAACTGGACGTCACTTAGTTTTACGTGGATTAAAAATTACCGTATTTTCCCGTGTATAAGATGAACCCTACTTTTTTGAAACCAAAATTAAAAAATCAATATTTTAAACATAAAACAGAACACATTTGATATTTTTTTTAAATATAAAGTATATTTGTTAATTGGGTAATATTTTTAAGATAAATACTAAGAAATTATGCATCACTCTCAGTTCCAGGCATATCATTTTCTTCATTTTTTTTTTTTTTTTTTTTTTATTATTTTCGGACTTTTATATGGGCTAGTGCTCAAAATATTGTTAATGCATTAACTTTATCCCGTCAACGAGTTGCAGACGCATGAATGCTTTCAGAGTTCTAATTGGTTTATTCAGAATCAGCCGTTAATGAAGTCAATCGATAGAGTTAACAAAAGCCAGTGATTGGCGGAAGCCTATTCACAAAGAATAGCACTGACAGCTTTGCTACAGCAACTCTGGGTCTCTCAACCGGTTACCCCCCCCCCAACGTGTATAAAAAGACCCCCAAATTTTGGTCTAAAAATTTTTGAGAAAAAGTATCGTCTTATACATGGAAAAATACGGTAATATCATACTAAAAAAATGTATGTATAAAAATATTAAAAAAAGAACTAAAGTCATGCAGCTTTTACAGGTGAACTGCAGACCAACATATTAAAGAAAAAAAAATGAAAGAGTTTACAATTAAAAACCAAACTTTAGAGTCTCGGTGGAAAACTGAAGAAAATAATGGCTGATTCAGCTAGAGAGACATGTGGTGGGAATTATCTGCAAGGATATGAAAATAGAATTTTCATACCCTTGCAGAAAAATATTGAAAAAAAAAAGAAAAAAAGAATTCCATGGCAGACTCTAAAGAATCAATCCTGAAAAAAGAAGGAAGCATACTGAAAGTTTGCAGAAAGTAAGTCAGCAAATATCCTGAAAGAATATAGAGAAAAATGTAAGAGAACTAAGATATATGCAAAAGGCATGGGAAGATATTAAAAATATAGAAGATAATAAAAACACACTTATGGGGAAAAAAAAAGCAAAGATTACTGATTAAAGAGAGGTAAAAGTGACATGAAAAGCAAAGCTAAAGATGTTCTTGATATCTGGAGTAATTATTCTGAAAGACCATTAAATGACTTAGAATAGAAGTGGAACAGTAAGAATTTTAAAATGTAAAACCAGAAACAAACAAAATTCTATAAAGTAATGTATGGATAAAAAAAAAAGTAATGTATGGACTCTAAACAACAAGGATCTTATTAGAATAAAAACTACTACATAAATGAAATTCCAAGACTAGATCATAAGATTAGATTACATCAGAAATGAAGAAATATTAGAAAAGTTGAATATACACTGGTGTCCAAAAGCTAAGGATAAACTACATTCTTACCTGTATATGAAAAATTTTCATGACTACAGCCAAATGTGGACATAAATTTATTGCAAGCATATAAATTATATTACACAAAAAATGTGTTATAAATTTTGTACAAATTAAATTGCAAAACGTTTTTAGCAAAGGTTACAAATTTCCTAAGGATGTAGTTGGAATCGATGTACAGTGTTTACAGAAAAGTATGTGGAGAGACATTTCAATATGGAATATATCCACCAAAACTGCGATGCAGCTCTCACAACATAGTACCATGCTTAGCACCAAGTGATTCAGGAAGTATTGAAGCAAACTGGCCCGCTCCTCTTTCAGAGCAAGGATAAGGGCTTGTTTGTTTTCTGGAGGGGAATTTCAAGCAGCAATGCATCTCCCTATTGCGTTTTAAATGTGTTCTATGGAGTTGAGATCTGAGATCTGGGGAGCATGCTGGGCACTCAATTCAATTAATATCTTTGGCCTCCAGAAGTATCATTGTAGCATTGTCATCCATAAAAATGGATTCTTTGCCTACAGCACCACAGGAACAATCGAACAGGAGGTTGAAGTACTTCATTGCAATATCGTTCATAGTCCCTTTTACCAATTGTAACTCATTGGTGCCTTGTCCAATTTTTATGGATACAACACCACTGAAAACGTGCTCTACAATGAGCTGTGGATAAAAGGACACAGACAAAAGACCTTGGGATAAGCCTACTTGTTGCAGACATCTTGTCACAGTTTGTAAAGATATCTGCATACTTGTGCTTGAATAGAGCTGGCATGTGCAGCAATGCAATTATATTTTGCTGTTATAACCGAAAATCTGTCTTCATGCTCCATGGTAGAGTAAGGGCAACATCTCAGCAAAAGTCTGGAACACATTCCATTGGTTTTAAATGCTGCCAGGAGCCTGGATATAGCACTATGTGAGATTCCAAGCTCTCTGGCAATATCAGTAATTCTGCGGCCTTCTTCCCTGCGTGAAATTGTTTAGATGATGTCTTAGAGACATTACAAGACATCCAAGTTTGTAACTCTATCCCTTCACAAGTTATAACCGAAAATCTGTCTTCATGCTCCATGGTAGAGTAAGGGCAAACATCTTAGCAAATGTCTGGAACACATTCCATTGGTTTTAAATGCTGCCAGGAGCCTGGATACAGCACTATGTGAGATTCCAAGCTCTCTGGCAATATCAGTAATTCTGCGGCCTTCTTCCCTGCGTGAAATTGTTTAGATGATGTCTTTGAGACATTACAAGACATCCAAGTTTGTAACTCTATTCCTTCACCAAAAGGGCTTCCTTTAAACACAATTTGCTTAGCGCAGCATTTTGACTTTTATCCTGTTAAATGGTATCACGTGACCCCCTTTGCCAGAATTCAAAAATTTGAATGCGTACCTGCTTTCTACCTGAAATCATCACAAGCTAATTCACCTGAATTTGCAGATGTAATCTTCATAAATACTGTTCATCCTTATGTTTCTTACATCAGCGTATATATTCTAAATGACAAAACAGATGAATACAGAAAAATATGGAAAGACCATGCACTAAACAAATGAGAGAAGAAACATCTTTTACCATCCCATCTTTTTACATTAACATTAATTTTACACAACCATCCTAGAAGAAAGCCAGACTGTGGAGGATTGAAGAGATGATGGAAAGATCAATAGACATACTACTTATTCCTGAATGAAGAAGATTGCTGAATTTCATAGTAAATTTGTTGAAGTATATTGAATTTATTTAGGTGTATGATATTATCTGCATAAAGTAAAGAATTGAGGTAAATATATCAGATAGGAAAATTATGCAAAATTTGTTAGTCACAGGATCAATGATGCAAATTTGTAGGGTGAACAAAATTCACTCTACAGTTTTTTAAGTTTTAGGTGATTGTTTAGTTGATGCAGGATACTGCAAAAGGCAATCAATTTTATTATATTTTAGCAAATTACTATAAACACATCTTAATTTTAATCTATGAATGTAGCCTTGAAATATCTTACAATATATTAAAATTGTAAAATTTCTTTCAGGCAGTTATTTTTCCACAATGCTTGAACTCAGATCTAACAATAAGTGCTAGACGATGCCTGTCAGTGGGAATGCTTATTAAATCAACTCTCTCTTATCAAATTATATTTTAGCAAATTACTATAAACACATCTTAATTTTAATCTATGAATGTAGCCTTGAAATATCTTACAATATATTAAAATTGTAAAATTTCTTTCAGGCAGTTATTTTTCCACAATGCTTGAACTCAGATCTAACAATAAGTGCTAGACGATGCCTGTCAGTGGGAATGCTTATTAAATCAACTCTCTCTTATCAAATTATATTTTAGCAAATTACCATAAACACATCTTATTTTTAATCTATGAATGTAGCCTTGAAATATCTTACAATATATTAAAATTGTAAAATTTCTTTCAGGCAGTTATTCTTCCACAATGCATGAACTCGGATCTAACAATAAGTGTTAGACGATGCCTGTCAGTGGGAATGCTTATTAAATCAACTCTCTCCTATCCAACTATTTTAATTGAACAGTGCATTTATACTTTTATGAGAGAAAACTGTTTTCTCTCATATAAAATGATAAGATATCACCATGTCTTACACCACTGATGTTTACAACAAAACTACAAAATCTTACTACTATCACTCCATCATCTTGACAAATTTGGTCACTTTATTTGAAGTTTTTAAGTTTTAGGTGATTGTTTAGTTGATGCAGGAAAAGATCTCTTAAAATTACGTCACCTTTTCACATGACAAGTAAATTAATAAGTATTAACTGAGAGACATGCTTAGATAATGATAATAATGCAGGCCATACATAATTTAATGACCAGGTTTATTGCTAGAAGATGATCCCTAAATTTTGTAAGAACCCTTCAGCTGGATAATTAATCAAATTCATTCTGATAAAATATATGGTAAGAAAAAGCAACTAAAAGAGATTAGATCTCATAAATCAGCTATTAAGTATGATATGAACAATAACAAACTAACAAAACAGTTCCTTAAAGACTGTGAAGCAAAATTTGAATTTTTGCCTAGCTAGGATTCTTCTTCTTCTGCAGCTTTTCCCACTTAAGTAGGATCGCTGTTTGTGGTGAGTCTCCTCCACAACCTCCTGTCTTGGGCTGTAGACACATCCAAGTTCTTCATCCTCAAATACTCCTCCATCATCTCCCTCCTCCCCTGCACATCCATTTGCATGACCTTTCTTCCCACATACTCTTCCTCCCTCCTCATTACATGACCAAACCATTTCAATGTTGCCTGCTGTATCTTTGCTCCTAAGTTTGTAACTTTCACCGTTCCCATTATATAGTCATTTCTCAGACGATCCTTTCTGGTCACACTGCCATTCCACTTAAGCATTCTCATCTCCGCTAACTCCATCCTGTTGATGCTATTTTAACTCAGGGCCACAGTTTCCATAGCATACGTCATAGCTGGTCTCACTACTGTCCTGGAGATTTTGCCTTTTAGATTGATCAGCACTCTCTTATCGCATAGTACTACAGCCATCTCTCTCCAGTTCCTCCATTCTGCTCTTGTATCCTGCATCCCACTTCCTTCTCAGCCTCACCATCCTCTTTCATTGTTGAACCTAAATATCTAAAGTCACTGACCTTCCTGATGACATTTCCTTCCAGACCTGTTTCCTGGGTGCCATCCACTTTGCAACACATATACTCTGTCACACTTCTGCTCGGTCTCACACCTCTCTTCCAGTACTTTCCAGTTTAGCTGCTGCCACTTCTCTTGATTCTGCATACAATATGATGTCATCTGCATACAACATAGTCCAAGGCACGTCTTCTCTCACCTTCTCTGTCACCACCTCCATCACAATATTAAACAGGAACAGACTTAATGCTGACCCTTGATGCAAGCCAACTGTCACTGGAAAACTTTCTGTCTCTCCCAGGCAGGTTCAAACTCCTGTCTTCACATTTCTGTACATCTCCTGCACCAACCTGACATATTTTTCAGGTACCTTCTTCTCCCTCAGACACCTCCAGACTTCTTGCCTTGGCACTCTATCATACGCTTTTTCCAGATCAATAAATACCAGATGTAGCTCCCGTTGCTTCTCTCGAAACTTTCCCATCATCTGTCACCAATCAACCAGGCATTCCCTCCATTCCTCAGGTATATTTTCCTGTTGACAAACTTTTATTAACAGGTCCAACAGCAGGTCAATTCCCTCTTCCCCCAGTGCCTTCCATGTCTCCACTGGGATCCTGTCAGGGGCCCACTGATTTTCCATTCTTTATCCTCTTTATGGCTTCCTTCACTTCCACTGTACTAATGTTCTGCACCATCCCCTCATAAGGCTCCCCATCTTCTCTGTAAGTCCTTGCATTTTCTTCATTCAAAGCCCTTCAAAGTATATTCTCCATCTGTTTCTTATATCCACATCCCTCCTTAATACCCTTCCTCCAGAGTCTTTGATCTGCCTCACATGTACAATGTCCTTTGATGCCTTATTTCTACATTTTGCCAATTGATATATCTTTTTCTGTCCTTTGTTCTAATTGATCATAAAGGTCTTGATAAGCCATGGCCTTCGTCCGTGCAACAGCTCTCTTGGCTTCTCACTTTTTCTCTCTATACTCCTCTCTGCCCTCTTCCACTCGACTCGTCCCACTTCTGCTTTGCCTTCCTCTTAGCTGTCACTGCTTCTTGTACATTATTATTCCACCACCAACCCTCCTTCTGCTCTCTAAACTTTCTGGATGTTTCACCAAACACCTCAATTGTACAGCTTAGAATTACTTTTGAATTATGTCTCCACCAGTCTTGTACACTTTCTAGTCCATCCGAAATCCTCTCTAACACCTTCTCCCTAAAACGGTTCCTCACACTCTTCTTTTAAGCGAAACCACTTAATTTTCTTCCTCCCATGGCTTGCAAAAGTTCTTATCTTCGACTTTATTTTAAAGTCTGCACACAGCAGCCGGTGTTGCTGTGTCACTTGATCTGTTGGGATCACCTTACAATTTGTTACTACTTCACGATGTTTTCTTCTAGTCAAAATGTAGTCAATCTGTGAACTATTATTGCCACTTCTATATGTTATCAAATGCTCTTCCGTCTTACAGAAAAAAGGAGTTCACAATTGTCAGATCAAATGCTACTGCAAAGTCCAAAATCCTCTCTCCCTCCTGGTTCATCATTTCCACTCCATGGCCACCATGCACCCTTTCACAGTCCCTATTCTGTCTCCCTATGTGTTTGTTCAAGTCTCCTCCAACAATCACCATCTCGTTTTCTTCAAGTTGCCCCATTTCTTCATCTAGCACGTTCCGGAATTCATTTTTCTCTTCTGCTGTATGCAGCCAACTTGTGGGGCATATACACATAAGACAACCAGTTGCTCTTCTCCAAGACCCAGCTTCATTTGCATGATCCTGTCGTTCCTCCTACCCACTTCCAGTACTTTGCCCTTCCTTCTGCCACACACCACAATTCCAACACCATTTCTTCCCTCCTTATTCGCTCCAGAGTAGAACAATTTATACCTGTCTCCTAGTTCCTTTGCCTTTTCCCCTTTCCACCTTGTCTCCTGCACGCATCAAATGTCCAACTTCCTCATCATGTCTGCCACCTGTCTTCCCCTTCCAGTCATTCTTCCAACATTCAATGTTCCCACTCGCAGGGCTCGCTTTAACCGTACCCGCCCTTATCCACTTTTCGCAGCTGTAGGGCGATGTGGCTGCGCGTCGCTTAAGGGGTATGCCCTAGTCCTTGTATCACTTTCTTTTCGATTCATTTCATCATAGCCAGAGCTGGCAGTGAAGTTTTATGACCGGATGCCTTTCCTGACATCAACCCTCGCCATTTATCCGGGCTTGGGACCGGCACCTATTGGGGCTAGCTCCCCCCCCCCCTTCGGTGGATGCAAGACAGGAAAGATTCACCCCTAGACCTCGAATACTCTAATAGCATTGGGGGTAAGGAGCAAGAAGAGAAGAAAAATGGGGAGAGGACCAGTCTACAGATAATATAACAGATGTATATTACATGAAGTAAAGCATGGTCCAGCATCAGGTACCTCAGGTTGTCATACCCGTACTCACTAAAGTGAGCCCATGAGGATTGCTAATAGTAATCCACAAAACATTTAGATATTTGTAATAAAAAAAAATAAAAAGGTGGGAGGGAGGATAACAGAAACAAATTATGCATAACAAGCTCCTCTTGGACAATTCTGACTGATCCAGTTATGGAACATTCAGACAGATTAAGAACATTTTCATAGGTGAAGACATAAACTTGCAAACTAGCTCAAGCATTTTGTCTTCTGAATGATGAGGAAACATTGTTTCAGTTAGAAGAGGAGATGCTGTTTGAGGAGGGCAAGATACATCTAATTACAAGATGAAAAAAAAAAAAAAAAAAAGAAAGAAAGAAAGTGGAGGTAGCATGATATATCCTTTGGTGGTAAACAGATATATGTTAATCCACGTGTTGAAAAGATTATTTTACTGATTATTAATAAAATAATAACGATGTTTCGACCCCTGTATTGAGGTCATCATCAGAAAGATGCATGTGTAGAAGAACCAAGCTACATGCTGTTGCACTCTATACAGGTAAATTAAATCTACTTTGTTAATTAATCTTTTTCTTAGCCTGCCCTCTAGTGATAAGAAAAAAAAAATTATCAATAAAAACTACAATAAACTCTGCTAAAGTCCTCATGTACTCAGATTCTTCTGGAATTATAGAGATCATATTGTTATATTATGATTATCTTCTGGATTTGTACAGTACAGGTTGCTATTGAATGTTCAGGAAAAAAAAAAAAAAAACACTTCACCAAGTCTTCTTGTATTGAGATTTTTCTTTGTGATTGCTATGAAGGTTGCAGAGGGGTCCTCCACATTCTTGGAGTGGTTAGACCATCATTTTTATTCAGATTCGTATCATGTTTGACATTTCACATGAGTCCTTGAATTTCCGCTTGAACCAGGTTTTGGTGCGAAGTAGGGACTTGGTACCTTTCCAATCAATTCTGTGGTATGTTTGGAGTGCATGGTCAGAAAGGCCGTTTTTTTCCAAAATGGTGGTATTTTATGTGAACGTTTGTGTTCCTCCTTCCTGATTGGGATGGTTCGACCTGTTTCCCCCTATGTATGGTACATGTGCATTGTATTTTGTAAACCCCTTGGTGGGCTAGGTGTGGCAGAGGATCCTTGGAAGAACAGAGCAGGTGTCTTAATTTTGTCGGGGGTTTAAAGGTGGTTTTGATGTTGTATTTGTGTAGTGTTCTGTCTATTTTTTCGGAAATGCCTCTAACATATGGTATGGCAATAGCATTCTTGAAATCTTTTTTGTTATTAGTGGTATCTTTGTGGAAAATCTTGTGAATGATTTTTATACTGTATCCATTTTTTATAACTGTTTGGTTGATGATCTTGTATTTCTGGTCTAGAGCTTGTTCATTTGAACAAATAGTTCGAGCTCTGTGTTTAAAGGTGCTTATGACCCCTAGTTTTTGTGTTGGGTGGTGATAAGAAGTTTTGTGTATGTACTGGCCTGTGTGTGTAGGTTTGTGGTAAACTGGGAAGGGGAGACAGCCCGAAGGAAGACGTGATGAGTGTGTGTGTGTCTAGGAATGGAAGAGAGTTGTTTTTTTTTCTATTTCAATGGTGAATTGGATGCGTTTGTGTTGTTTGTTCAGGTGGCTAAGGAATGTATTTAGTGCTTTGCAGCCATGGGGCCATGACGAAAATATCGTCGATGTATCTGAGCCACATTTTGGGCTTTAGGCACGGCAACTCTAGAGCTCATTGCTCAAAGTCTTCCACATAAAAGTTCGCTATTGGGGGAAGAAAGTGGTGAGCGCATGGCTGTATCTTCTTTTTGAAGGTAAAAATTGTTTTGCCACACGAAATATCCGGAGCGGAGTACGTGGGCAAAGAGGGCCATGATGTCTTGTGGAAATATGTTCTGTAAGAGCAAGATAGTATCATTGATTGGGACATTGGTGAAAATGGAAGTTATGTCAAAGCTGACTAATAGATCTTAGTCATTGGGTGTAATCTTTTTTAATTTTGTTTATGAAATGTGTATTTTTTATGTAGGAAGGAGACTGACCTACCAATTCCTTGTGGCTGCTAATTTTTTGGCTAAGAGATACTTTGGGCTGTCAATTCCTTCAACAATCGGACGTAATGGTGTGTCTGGTTTGTGTATTTTTGGCCTTAAATTCTGGGTGTGCAGGCATAATGAGATATTAATTTTTTAATTGTTTCTTCCGGCCACGTGTTAACTGATTTAAGTAGTTCAGTTGTTTTCTTTTTGTTGCGTTGCGTGGGGTTGCAATTTACCATTGGTAGGTGTTGTGGTCCGATACCAAATGGTACATTTTTTCTATATAGGTTGTCCGATTTAAAATAACAGTGGCATTCCCTTTATCTGCTTTTGTGATAATAATGTCACGGTTATTTTTTAGGGATTTGAGGGCCAGTTTTTCCGCTTTGTTTAGGTTGCTGCTTAATTTTTTGGTTGAAATTAGTAAAAAGGCAGTTTCCATCTGTATTTTGCAGCTAAATTAGTGGGAAGGGATCTTAAACCTCTCTTGATAGGATAAATTATATCTAGTTTATTTACTGACCTCGGCGCAATGTCGTAATTTAAACCTTTCTCCAGTAGTGAGGGTTCCCTTGGGTGAGATTGTAATCCGAATGGTTGATAACCAGACAGTGGTTATCAACGATGGTGGTTGGTTGCTCCTAACTGCGTTTGTGGGTGATTGGAAGCTCCTTTCGTTATGGCGTCGTAATTGTCTTGTGCTTTCATGTTTTAATGCTTGAAACTTCGTTCTTTGTGTTTGAGTAATAGGTGCTTGGCCGAGTCGTCTGTGATCTTGCCCAAAGTATCCCAAATTTTTGGATTAACATAACTGGATAGCTCAAATTTTAGTTGTAACACTTTGGCTTAGGTAGATGCTAAGTTTTAAGTTTTGTGTCCCTAAATTCATAAATATGAATGCTAATCACCGTGTAACCTTAAAATAAAGAGATATATGTTAAGGTACAGCTTTTACATCAATACATCTTTTTGATCGTCCTGTTGAGTGGAAATTTACCTGTGAGCATTATACGCAAAGTAATAAAAAATTGATTAGGACTAATCCAGGATATTCTTGAAAGAGATGAGCTGTGACAAATCTGCTGGCTTTTAGCACACTTTTCTTATACTCATGAGCCAAAACATTATGACCACCTACCTAGTGGTACGTTGGGTTTCCTTTGGTCAAGACTCTACTATATTAGACCATTGAAGGTGTTCTAGTCAGAATAACATCCTGGAGGTCAGTAACTGAGCAAGATACTGGCATCGACTGACTGGCAGATGTTGCATTCCACATGATCCCACAAATGTTTGATGGGATTCAAAATCAGGTGGCCAGGAAAGCGCACACATGGAATGCATGGATTTCGAACCATGTTTGCTCAACATAAGCCTTGCAAAACAAGCAAGACACTTTCATGTAGGAAAAGTCCAGATCTACCAGACCACATCATCACCACATAGGACAAGACTTAGTCTGAAACAATATCAGGGTAAGAATTAGCAGTCAACGGCATGTTAATTGGAAATTGAGAGGCCTCAGTACGTCCATGAGAAGAATGTTGCTTCAGCCAATCATGCAGTCTAGTTGGCAGGAAATATGTAAGGGGGTCATAATGTTTTATCCATGCTGAAATTTTTGGAACAAAAAATTATGTAGACGATAGAATGTAGATAAATAATTTGCTAGTTAAAATTAATTATTTATAACTGACATTTTCATTATAGCATTATCAAAGGGATTCTTTCTTTTAAGGTTACACGGTGATCAGCATTCATATTTATAAATTTAGGGACATAAAAACACGTGTTGAAAAGATTATTTTATTAATTATTAATAAAATACTATTTGATGTTTCAACCCCTGTATCGAGGTCATCATCAGAAAGATACATGATATAGACCTGTATACCGATGAACTAAATCTACGTAGTTAATTAATCCTTTTTCCTAGCCTGACCTCTAGAGAAAAAAAAATTAAATAAAAAAAATACAACTACAATAAACTGCTCAAGTCCTCATGTATTAATATTCTTCTGGATTTGTGCAGTTCTGATTGTTATAATATGATTTCCTTCAGTTGCTGTTGAATGTCACAAACACTTCACCAGGTTGTCTTCTTGTGGTGGGATTTTTCTTCAGCTTGTTTAGGTTGTTATACAGGTTGTAGATGGGCCCTCCACATTCTTGGAATGGTTAGGCCATCATTTTTGTTGAGATTTGGGTTATGTTTGAGCATTTCACATGACTCTTTAAATTTCCTCTCAAACCAGGTTTTGGTGCGGTGTAGGGACTTGGTATTTTTCCAATCAATTCTGTGGTATGTTTGGAGTGCATGGTCAGAAAGGCCGGTTTTACCAAAATGGAGGTATTTAATGTGTCATTTGTGTTCGTCTTGTCTAATTGGGATAGTTAGCCCTGTTTCCCCTATGTATGGTACATGTGCATTGCATTTTGTATACCTCTAGGTGGGCTAGGTGTGGAAGAGGATCTTTAGAAGAACTGAGTAGGTGTCTTAACTTATTTGGAGGTTTAAAGGTGGTTTTAATGTTGTATTTGTGTAGTGTTCTACTTTGTCAGAAATGCCTCTAACATAAGGAATGGCAATAGCATTCCTGAAATCTTTTTTGTTCTTACTAGTATCTTTGTGGAGAATCTTGTGAATAGTTTTTTTACTGTATCCATTTTTTATAAATGTTTGGTTGATGACCTTGTATTCCTGGTCTAGAGCTTGTTCATTAGAACAAATAGTTTGGGCTCGAGCTCTGTGTTTAAGGGTGCTTATGACACCTAGTTAGTTAAGACACCTACTCAGTTCTTCTAAAGATCCTCTTCCACACCTAGCCCACCTAGAGGTATACAAAATACAATGCACATGTAACATACCATACATAGGGGAAACAGGGCGAACTATCCCAATTAGACAAAACACAAATGACACATTAATACCTCCATTTTGGAAAAACCGGCCTTTCTGACCACGCACTCCAAACATACCACAGAATTGATTGGAAAAATACCAAGTCCCTACACCGCACCAAAACCTGGTTTGAGAGGAAATTTAAAGAGTCATGTGAAATAGTCAAACATAACCCAAATCTCAACAAAAATGATGGCCTAACCATTCCAAGAATGTGGAGGGCCCATCTACAACCTAAACAACCCGAAGAAAAATCCCACCACAAGAAGACAACCTGGTGAAGTGTTTGTGACATTCAACAGCAACTGAAGGAAATCATATTATAACAATCAGAACTGTACAAATTCAGAAGAATATTAATACATGAGGACTTGAGCAGTTTATTGTAGTTGTATTTTTTATTTATTTTTTTTTTCTCTAGAGGTCACGCTAGGAAAAAGGATTAATTAACGTAGATTTAGTTCATCGGTATACAGGTCTATATCATGTAGCTTGTTCCTTATTCACATGTATCCTCCTGATGATGACCTTGATACAGGGGTTGAAACGTCAAATAGTATTTTATTAATAATTAATAACATAATCTTTTCAACACGTGTGTTTTTGTGTCTCTAATAAATTTATAAATATGAATTATCAAAGGGAATTTAACACTACATACTCAGGGAAGACACAAGCCAAAATTATCTGATTAAACAGAACAGTGACAAGCATGGAGGGTAACAGTGGTGCACTTTGAGGTGATTCCTGTTGTTAATGCTGATGGATAGAAAGTGCAGTGTACCAAGTTCTGTAGAACTTGTGCTACTTCCAGAAACAGTCTCTCTGATTTTAATTGGGATTTGTGAAGTAGCCTGCCTTTCTTCCATCTTAAGAAGTGGTCGTTCTCTAAAGCATTTTGGGTAGTCTGCTTTTTGGTTCTTTTTTTCCTGACCAAAAAAGTTCATCCTGTCTGTCTGAAATATTGAGTTCCACACAGGCAGAGAATGATGCTGTAGACACCTGAGAAGGAGAGAGAGTTTAGACAACCCTTGGTATGTGTTAGGCAGGTAGATATTTTGTTTAGAGGTTTGTATATTGTTCTGATTCTGTGTTGTTTCAGGAGGGAGCTCCATTTATATGGTATGCCTTTGATGTAGTTTCTAGAATAGAAACTATATGAATATAGTTTCTGTTCTAGATATTCAGTTGTTGGCTGATGATGCTATTAATCCTTAATGTATGAGCCATTTGTATTTTTCCTTTTAGAAACTGTTCTAGAAATTTCGACATGAATAACGGCAACAGCCATGGAAATTTAAACAGAGAAATACAATGTCATAATATTTGGCTCATGAGGATGTGTGTTTATATGTATATGAATTAGGAGTTACCCAAAATATTAGCCTTAAAAATTTAGTATATGGAGAAGCAAAATCCAGGAGCAGGCAGGTGACTAGTGGAGTGCCACAGGACTCTGCACTTGGACCACTGATGTTTAATTTGTACAATAAATGATATAGGAAATAATTTGAAGGCAGATATTCAGTTGTTTGCTGACATTAGGAATTGATAGCATCATCAGCAAACAACTGAATACAAGCCTTCAAATTATTTCCTATATCATTTATGTACAAATTAAACAGCAGTGGTCCAAGTGCAGAGCCCTGTGGCACTCCACTGGTCACCTGCCTTCTCCTGGATTTTGCTCCTCCATATACTAATTTTTTGGTAGCTGTCCATCAGCCACCCTTTTATCCATATCACCAGTTTCATAAACATCCCAATTTATTGCAGTTTACGTAACAGAGTTCCATGTGGTATTCTGTCAAATGCCTTTGCAAAAATCCAGTATAGCCATTCTCTTTATCCAACTCAGCTTTCTGTGTATTATAAAAAGTAGATTACTAAGGCCTTTCACAAAGCCATGCTGCCTCTCATATAGTATCATATTATCCACCCATTCCTGAATTCTCTTTTTTGACCAACTTTTCCAGTACTTTTACTATTCCTGTATACTGATTGGTATATAATTTGCTACCACAGATTCAGATCCCTGTTTATCAAAGGAATTCCACTCTTGGGACTTTGCCAGGGCTGAGGCTTAAAATAACCAGCCCAGTCAAAGGCATTGCAGTTCCTTTGCACATTCTTAAAAGCAAACTGATATCCTATCCAATCCCATTGTATTGTGAGATTGGATGGGATTCACATATTGCAATATTCTAAATATCTCTAATTCCTCAACTCTTGTTACCTCTGTCATAAAGGCTGCTGGATCGAATCCCGCGGCATGGATGTCTGTGACTGTCTGTGGAAATACCAGTGGTGGTGGTCAGCAGTAGATGGCATTGGTGTACCTGTGGTCCGTTGGTGGAGACAGAGTTGTAGAGCAGGTGCTCTCCATCAATGAGTCTATGGACTCCCTGGAGGTAGCAAATAATAATAATATCTTCACTTGGATAATATATGCTTGCAAAATGGTCACTCAGTATCTCAACAATTTTGTGTGCTTTTGTTACCTCTCTACCATCTGAACTCATTAAAATTATCTTTCCAGACATTCTTTGTCTTCTTCCTACTTGCTATATAACAAAAAACTCTTTGGGATGGATTCCCTTTGGAAAGCTCAGCTACCACCTCTCATAATATGGTTTTGCCTTCCTTACCATGCTGGTCACCTTTCTCCATATCCTCCACAACATCTACCTCCTACCTGATTTATTCTCCTGACCTTGGACACAAATTATTAATAAATAATTGAAGTATAACTAATAAATTATTATTATTATTCTCCAGCCTGGATAAGCAACTGGTTAGTGTACCTGTTCTCCAAGGCTGCGGTTTGAATCATGTCACAGACATAGATGTTAGCAAATGTCATTAGGTGCAACATGAATTTCATTGCCTAGTGTGAAACTGCCCTGGTCACTGAATACTTGACAAAGTTTCATGTTTGGTCTCTTGAGCATAGTTTTAGGATAATGCAAAACTGATAATAAATAATAGAAAAAATTTATTTCTGCACACAGCAATAATGTACTGTATGTTCACGACCTCTCATGGGTGGGAGTTACAAAAAAAAAGTCATTTTATTTAGATCATTCTGCAAGCTCGCTATAATCACTTTTATTGAATGAGAGGAATATGTTAACAAGTATCATATTCCTCTCTATCCATTTTTCAATTCTAGTCCCTAAATTTTCTCAAGAGGTGCTTAAGGGTCAAAGCTGTATAAATGAGAGGAGACCTCCACATAGACTTTAAAGGAATGCAGAGAATCGACCAGGGCTTCTGACCTAATGTCCAATCCTCGCCTTCTCGTGGTGCATCCTGTTGAGTATCTACCTGGATACTGAACAAACGAGGATGGGCTGGCAATTTGGGATTCAGCTGACCAAATTGTATTCTTATTGGCTTAAACCAATATAGAAAATGATGGTACAACATGACAAAATTTCATGCCGGCTGGGGAATCGCCCAGTTAAACAAGCCCCCCCCCCCGTTGTTTTCGCCAGGGAACTAGGGCGAACAATGAAAAGTCAGCTACTGGAACAAATCTGAAAGCACACGCCCAACTCAACATCACCAGAGTTAAAAATCAGTACTATCAACATAAGAAGCCTGAATAGCAAAGAAATGGAGCTAGCTGAAGAATTAGATAAGTACCAGATCAAATAATAGGGGTGACTGAAACAAAAAAGACAAAAACTGGAGAGATCTTTCTGAACAATAAATACAAAATGTTATATTCAAAAAATGACAATCAAGGAAAAGAAGGAGTAGCCATAGTATTCAACACAAAATATGAGGCTAATCTTCTTGAATGGCAGGCAGTCACAAGTAGAGTAATGTGGGGAAATATGAGAATGGGGAATTGGACAATGAGAACTTATTTGTGCCTATGGTCCCACAGAAGGTTCTACTATGGTAGAGGTGGAGGAATTTTTTGAGGTTTTAGCGAAAGCAACTGACACAATGAACAAGGAACAGTTAGTCCTTGTTGGGGGATCTAAATAGCAGAGTAGGAAATGACTGTCAGACATACAAAAATATTTTGGGAAAATTTGGAGAAAAGAGCAAAGCCAATAATAATGACAAATACCTGTTGGATTTCTGCTTAGGACATGGACTGGTTATTACTAACACCATGTTCCAACATAAAAACGTGCACAAATTCACATGGAGAGAAGAGGCAAGGAATAAGAAAAGTCTCATTGACTATGTTATTGTTGATAGCAATGTTTTCTCCCTGGTAAGGACACCAGAGTGTACAGAGGGTTTGAAATTAGAAGTGATCACTATTTAGTCTTGAGCAGGATAAAAGTGAATTTCACACTGAAAAGAATAACATGTAAGAAAGTTTTAAAGCGAATAAAAGTCGAGCTGCTCTCAGATGTGAACTGTAGACTAAAATACACAAAGATTATTGAAGAAAAAATGAAAGAGTTTGAGAACAGGAACCAAATCTTGGAGATTCATTGGCAAGCCTTGAAGAAATCCCTGATTGATTCCGCCATAGAGGCATGTGGTGAGGTTGTCTGCAAGCATAGAAAAATCAGAACTCCATGGTGGACACAGGAAGTCCCAAATATTCGGAAGTTTAATACAACCATATTTATTAAGATTTGGTTGGTTACTGAGATGGGAAACACTCATCACCAGAGGTCCCACCTTACATTCCAGGCCACCTACTACCGCCCTTAGAGGGCGCTCCACCTAGAAAGGACTTTAGTGTCACCCACGTGGTTGGGCTTAGTATTGTAAGTTTTTGTGTGCATGTTACATTAGACAATGAAAATAGGTAGAATTGTTGAAAATGTCAATTGTGTTGTGAACGGGGAACCTGTGGAACAAGTAAAACATTTCAGCTACTTAGGCACGATTTTTACTGAAGATGATAAATTAAATATGGAAATAGACAACAGAATCTTAATAAATATGGTTGTATTAAACTTCCGAAGATTTGGGAAACACTCATCACCAGAGGTCCCACCTTACATTCCAGGCCACCTACTACGGCCCTTAGAGGGCGCTCCACCTA
Organism: Typopeltis vanoorti; assembly: GCF_054136105.1. Classification (NCBI taxonomy): domain Eukaryota; kingdom Metazoa; phylum Arthropoda; class Arachnida; order Uropygi; family Thelyphonidae; genus Typopeltis; species Typopeltis vanoorti. The sequence goes on from NC_143559.1 coordinate 73,513,062, forward strand.
GATAGGACTTTAGTGTCACCCACGTGGCTGGGATTAGTATTGTAAGTTTTTGTGTGCATGTTACATTAATTGTTTTTGTAATCCCCGTAGATGTCCTAGTGACTAGGACGAAATATAGGAAGTATTAAATTCTATTTTAATTCTTTTTGAGTGTTGTAAAAAATCCATTAAACCTCCAACATAATGTCCTCACAGCACTTAAGCCTCCACACAAGAACTGCATAGTTCAGAAAGCCTGGACAGAGGGACGAATTCCTGATGATTGGAATAGACCTCTAATAGTACCCATATATCTTCTTATTGTACTATCTTCTATCGAAGGTGAGCGACCATTACCCATATATAAAAAGGGAAATAAAACTGAATGTGAGAATTACAGAGGTATTTCCCTACTGAGTGTTCCTGGCAAGATCTATGCAAGCATACTTGAGAAACAGTTGAGAAGAAATGTGGAAGAAAAGCTTGGTGAAGAACAAGCTGGATTCAGGCCAAATAGAGGCAAATGAGATCTTGACTTTACGACAAACAGTTGAGAAAGCATGGGAATATAACAAAGATCTGTATTTAAGTTTTGTTGATCTGGAAAAGGCATATGACAAGGTGCCAAGAGAGAAGCTATTCAATACACTACAGTTATATGGTGTCAATGGGGCGTTATATCAATCAATACTTAGTCTTTATTTGAGTTGTAAGTCAGCAGTTAGATTTGAAGGAAGTACAGGAAGATGGTTTAATGTTAAATCTGGTGTGAGACAAGGATGTACATTATAACCTCTGTTATTCATTATCTATATGGATCACATTACGAGGGAAAGTGGTATTAAACATGATATCAGAATTGGAGATGTTTATGTCAGCTCTTTGCTTTACGCAGACCATGTTATACTTCTAAATAAATCCGCTACAAGTTTGCAAGAGTCCATGACTAAATTGAATAACTGTTGTAATAGATATGGTATGAAGGTCAGCATTAAAAAGACAAAGACAATGAAAATAGGTAGAATTGTTGAAAATGTCAAATTGTGTTGTGAACGGGGAACCTGTGGAACAAGTAAAACATTTCAGCTACTTAGGCACGATTTTTACTGAAGATGGTAAATTAAATATGGAAATAGACAACAGAATCAACAAAGCTGGTATGGTAGGAAGAATCAATTGAATAAATTCATATGGAATAAGAGAGAAATTAGTCAGAACACTAAATTAGCTGTATACAAGACAGTGTTCGAACCAATTTTAACTTATGGATATGAGAACTGGGTCAGAAGTAAAACACTTGACCAAAGACTAGAGACCGCAGATATGAGAGTCCTGAGAAAGATTAGAGGCGTGAACAGATGGCATCAATGGCAATATAATTTAAAAAACGGGGATATTAGGAAAGAACTTGACATTGTCGGCATCCAGGAATGCATTAGCAGAGCTAATCTCAGGCGGTATGGTCACTTAAACAGAATGGGCAAGGAAAGATTCGCAAAACAAGTGTTCTCTGCCAGGTTGGCAGGAAAACGACCCAGAGGAAGACCAAGACATAGGTGGATTGATATGGTACAAAGTGCCTTAGACGATAGAAATATAAGATCTGATAATGTTGGAGTCTTGACAAGTAATAAACTGATTTGGAGGAAAATTGTAGATAGGAAGTTAATAATGTGTAAATTTTTCATTTAGTACTATCATATCCTATACACCGCTTGAGGGGTACATGTCAGGAATTTGATGATGATGATGAAGTTTTCTCAATATTTTGATCTCTAGACTACAGTTGAACTTGGTTATAACGAGTACTACAGGACCAACAAAATTTTCTCATTATCATACTCACTATATCAGTGATGAATTAAACTACCTCTTTTTTTTTTTTTTTTTTTAAATTCTTAGTAACTAAATAGAAAAACAAATGTATTAGAGAGAAAAATAATATACGAGGGTGGTCTATAAAGTTCTCTGCCTAAATGAAAAAAACAAATTTATAATTTCAAAATTATTTTTATTTTTCAATATAATCTCCCTTAAGACTAATACATTTATTCCAGCGATGCTCCTGTCCCTGCAGTGGTTCTCAGTAAGATCTGCAAAATACCCCTCTAAGCTCCAATCATCTCTTGATTCGAAGAAAAATGCTGACCAGTGAGGAAGATTTTTAGTTTTCGGAAGAGATAGAAGTCAGAGGGAGCCAAATCTGGGGAAAAGGGTGGATGTTCCAACAATTCGTAGTGCAGGTCCCTTAATTTTCCCATTGCCGAAACACCTTTGTGGGCAGGTGCATTGTCCTGATGAAAGATGATTTTTTTCTTCTGCAAACTGAGTCTTTTCTCATGAATGTTTTCGTCTAGTCTGGTTAAAAGATTGGAATAACATTCCCTGGTTATTGTTTTTACCCTTTTCAAGATAATTAACAAACAAAATACCTTTAGCATCCCAAAACACTGATGCCATGACCTTTCCTGCTGATGGAATCAACTTTGTCTTCTTTGGAACTTAACAACCAGTTTCCATCCGCTGTTTTTGAATTTTGTGTGTGTATTGGTGAATCCAAGTCTCATCCATAGTAATAAATGCACAAAATCAGTTTTATCTTGTTTAAAACGCTCCAAGCACTGTTCAGAGATTTTCATGTGAGCATATTTTTGACCTGTGGTAAGCAAGCTCGGCACCCATCTTGTGCAAAGCTTTTTCACTTGCAATTCTTCATGCAAAATATATCCAACACATTCCTTTGAAATGCCTATAGTCTCAGCAATTTCACACACTTTGACTCGCCAGTCATCCAATTCCATATCGTGCACTTGATAAATTATTTCTGATGTGGTTACAATTTTTGGAAGTCCTTCACGTGGATCATCTTCAAGGCTGGCACAGCCACGTTTAAACTCAGCAGCCCATTTCTTAATTGTCAAAAACGAAGTAGAAGAGTGCCCATAAACCTTTATGATTTTCTTTTGGCATTAAATCTTCTTTTACAAAGAATTTTATAACCGCACAATACTCAATTTTATCCATTTCAAGGGACAACCTTTTGCTTCAGACAGCTCTATAAAACAAACTGCTTGAGAGAATGACTTGCAATTTCACATAGATGCTTATGACAGATGTACCAACTTAGAAAAAAAAAAAATCTTGCTGATAGTGTTGCCATCTGTAGTCTAGGACGAGAACTTTTCAGACCAACCTCGTATATATTTTTATATATTGATCAAATACATGAGAGATGGAAAGACATATAAGCACGTCAGTGTCATGTTTGGGGTGCAGTTGAGGACTGAGATAGAAGTTTATATATTCCTTTTGAAGAGCTGCAGGCTCTTCAAAAGGAATATCAAGTGAATCTGTAAGAGAGAGAGAGAGAGAGTGTTCATCTATGACTCTAATTGTCTTGCCTCTGAATAGCATCAAGGATTTTAAGAAAAGTTTTAGATGCACCACCCCAAACATGTGAGCAGTAGTCGTATTTGCAGATTTGGGGTTTATATATAGTTAAGAGTTGATTGAGTGCAAAATAGCCTCTTGAATAAAACAGAATGCCTCATTTTTTGGATGCTGAGGAGGCAATTGGTGTGATGTGTTTATGCCAGGAGGGGGAGAGAGAGAGAGAGAGTGTAGATGTAATGTTAGTGTAAGCAGAGAGATCTGATCTTGTTTGTTGATTTTGTGCATTACCGAGGGTCAAGGTAGGATGAGCTGAGATCTCTTTTGTGAGAGAAAATGCAAGACTGTGCTTTGATGGCATTGAACATGACAATGTTGTCCAAGCCCCACTGAAGGATAGCATGGAGATCAATTTTTAAGGCATTGGTTGTAGAGGATCTTGTAGCCTGGAATGTCAGTGTACTGCATGGTTTGTCAAATGAGTAGCATGAATCTAGAGAACTACTGTCTGCAAAGCTGCAGATGGGATTAGTGGTCATTTATGAACAGGAGAAAGAGAGAAGATAATAGGACAGAGACCTGAGGCACTCCAGCATTGATGATGAAGCTTAAACAGAAGGAGCCATGATTCGCAGTGAATGACCAGACAGAAAGCTGACTACTCAGAGGATGGTAGGGAGACCAAAGGATGGTAATTTTTGAAGCAGGCCATGATGGCACACAAGGTCAAAAGCTTTGGAAATCTCAAGGACAACAGCATGAGTTTCTCTGAACATTTCCATAGCATGTATCCAGTGGTGACCTAAGCTATGAGGTCAGCTGTATATCTTGACGGGTCTCTATGTAGTGGAGGAGTTGGTTATTGATGGCCTTTTTCACTGAGGTGATGGCAATTGGTTGATGACGGTAGACTTTTACTGCCCCTTTTTTCCCCCCTTTTTTTTTGGAACAGGATATGAGATTGCTTCAATGCATTAGGATTAAGTATCACATATGTATAATGGATTGCAGAGACAATGCAGGAAGGGCATTTGTTATCAGGACCAGAAGACTTTTTTAGTATTCAAATTAGTTATTTAGTAGATTTTTAATTTCTTTTTGTTTCAAAACTACAGTAGGCATATGGTGCTTGAATTCCAGCATGGCAGGCATGATTTCCCATAGTAGTTTAAGCAGGAGTTGAAGTAAAAGAGATGCCAGGAGGTCAGCTTTATCTCTGGGTGAAGTAATAGATGCTACCAGGATGAGAGAGAGGGGTGGAAGTGCAGGAGAGAAGAAGTTGCATGCAACTTCTTCTTAGCAAGGACCAGAAGTCACAACTTCCATTTAGACAGGAGGCAAGTTTTTGCTGTTGGTGTTTGTGAAATCAGATTTGGATCTGCTGATGATTGATTTGCATATGTTGAATGCTTTGGTATAGGCAGAATACAAAGTTAGAGTTCTTGGTTCGAGCCACATAAGTTAAATTTGTTTTCTTCGATACACTTTTGTTGAAATAGGGCTTGGAAAATGGATGAGGATTATGGGTTGAATAGGTGGATGAAGGTCTTCATGCTAGTGAGAATAATTTCTGTAACTGCTTTGTAGTTACAGAAATTATAAAACCTGCTGTAGTTACAGAAATTATTCTGTAACTACAGCAGGTTTTAAGGTCCAATGAATGGAAACAAGTCACACTAAGGAAAGGAGGAATAAAAATTTTGGAGGTAATCTCAACTCATTCCTTTATAGTGCCAGAGGATGCGATGTCTGGAGTGGTTGGAGTAGGAGCATTCGGTGAAAGGGAGACCAATACAAGATTGTGGTCTGAGTTGCCAAGAGGAGAGGTGACCGCAATGGTGTATCTGGATGGAGAACTTGTCAAAAAAGAGAACCAGAGTATTTGGAAAGAGTGAAGCAGGTTAGGAATTCGAGTAGGTAGATGTACAATTTCTGTTAGGTCATTACTTATAGCAAAGACTTCTGCTTCTGACCCAGCTTGGTCAGTGGTGTTGGAATAGGAGAGCCAGTTGGAAGCATGGACATTGGATTGCAGATGGTCATGTTTCAAGGTAAGTAATGTGAAGAGGTCTGAGCCATTATCAGTGTTTGGAGACTGCTAAATGCAGCAAATGAATGACATTAAATGGGTCAAGGAAGCCTTGAGCCAGAGAAGGTCAAAAACAGGGTTCTAAATTAGCCATTCCCTGGCGGGGCGTGTAGGATTTCACAAAGGCACAGGTGTCACCCTTATCACGAAAAGAATCATGAAGTGTGTAGTTTGGGTATTGGAGGTGGACAGTAGTAGATGTAAGGTGAACGGCATTTATGAAGAGATTCTGGCGTGATTTGTATGTTGTGTCTGTTGGTCATGCAATGCATTTGATGGAATTAGTTTATAAGGGATATTCATTTTTGTAGCAGTGTTACTGTCATTGTTTGTAGGAGTCTTCATAAGTATAATTGTGATTAGATGGAAGGATAAAGTGAGGGGAATGAGAGAAGATACTCTTAGACATAACTTCCATACAGAGAGAAACCAGTCTCCATACCTGAAGTGGCCTCAACAGTGCCTGCCCATATACCACTGCTCAGACTTCCTCTCCAAGCACAACCTGGCAGAGGGATTATGTATCAGTTGATCAGAAAGCCTCCTGAAGTTTGAGTCCATGCATTAACTAGCGGCTGGCCTGCGATACCACTGTATTAACTGACGTACCACAAGTGGAGGAGGTTATGGGTCTCTTAATATGTTTGTCATGGCCTTGATGGGTATCACGTGCACTGCACAGAGAGGGGGGGGGGGGGGGTAGAAACCAGAATCCCTGTTGTGGAAACCAAACATTATATTTGCCACTTCAGATCTCCAATAAGCCCAGTGGTGGTATTTTATGGGTGATTTAAAAACCGACATAACATAACCATTACGTCAAAAAAAATTAGCAAACTTTTCTGCCTGATTCTCAATAGACAATCAGATCCTTCAAGATCTAATTGTCTATTGAGAATCCAGCATTGGTTCATTTGTAGCGAACCAATGCTTCGTCAACGTATGTAATCTCACATTTCTTAACTTTTTTTTTTTTTGGTCATGTGGTTTTCCAATGCCAAATGTAAATATCTTTATTCTTTCACAATTTTGATACTGTTGAAGAGGCAAAGAAATCTTACTTCAGCATTTTTTACACCATGTTCTAAATCCTGAATAATTTTGACTTTTGTGCAAACTGAGAGGCACTTTCTTTTAGTTGACATGTTTCAGGTGGAAAGGTTTGTTTTTACATTCATGGCAGTGTTTGGGTAAAGTGAGGGGGGGAAGAGTTGCAGGCAGAGAGGGAATGGTCCTCAAGGATCAGATCAGGTTATAAATGAGCCCGTAATCCAATAAAGTGGTCATAAAAGTCTCTCCTTTCATTTTTGTCTATTCCAAGAACTACCCAAGCAATTAAAAATGTTTGCATAGTTACCAAAATTTCTCTGGCATATCCGTGAAGTACACTTGTTATAAAAGTGAGCAACTTTATGCAAATATGCATAAATTAAAAATTATGACTTTTTGCTCATTACAGCCATGATTTCATTATTTCCATGATTAACAAAGTTCGATTATATTCTGATCCCTTTCTATTCCATTGGGAATGTGCCCACACTAAGACTTGAATAGCGTGGTAAGATGTAATATCATTTATCTTACACCTTCTCGTGATAGAAATTGATATTCCATAATATTTTCAGCACCTCAAGTTCACCTACCTCTATTCTCATATCAGTCTTTTCCACACAGTTACAATATTATCTCCAGCTGGACGATATACCTTCACAAAGTGATCATTCAGTAATTCAACTATTTCTTCTGTTTGAATGTAATTTTCCAAATGCTTTCCACTCAACTATTGTGTGTCTTTTAATTTCATCCATGATATTTTGTTATCCTAAGTATATGTATGATCTACCTGTTTAATTTCCTCATTATTGATTTTTATTATTTCTGGTTGGATATAGCTATTGACATAACTTGGGTCTTCTTTAGTTTTATCTTTAGACCAGCTGTTTTGCTAGCAATTTGGAGTTCGTGGATATGCGTCTGTAATTCATGTGTAGTTGAAGTAAAGATAACTATGTCACCTGCAAAGCATAAATGGCTTTAATATCTTCCATTTATCTTCATGACTTTCCCTTCCCAATCAAGAAGTTTGAATATTTCTTCTAGGCACACTGTGAATAATTTTGGAGATATTGTGTCACCCTGTCTTATACTTCTACAGTAGAGATGTTTCCATTGAAACGAATTGCTGCTGTGGAATTGGTGTATGCTGATTTGATGGTCCTAATGTTATGGCTCCTCCACTTGTTGGTTTCGTAATGTTTCATAAGTATTGCAAGAGTTTTTACTGAATCAAAGGCTTTCCTCGTAATCAATAAAACGAAGACATAATGGTAACTGATATTCATTACACTGTTCAATAATCTGCTGTACAACTTGAATATGGGCTATTGTACTAAAGCCACTTAGAAAGTCTGCCTGTTCTTTTGGGTGGTGCTAGGTCATACAAAGCCTGAGCTAAGACTTTTGTAAACATTTTGTAAACACTTTGTAAACCATTGATAGTAAGCTGATGGTGTCAGTAGTTCGTCAAGTCTTCTGCCTCACCTTTTTTATGTAGCAGAATTAGCATAGCCTTCTTCCATGTTCTTGGTACGTCATTTTTCTTCAGACATAAAGTAAATAGTTTGGTTAAGAGTTTGTCGATCATTTCTCTACCTGCTTTTAGCAATTCAGCTATAACTCAAATGTCACTTGCAGCTCTTCCATTTTGCAGGCTTTGGATGCTCCATATAACTTCTTCTGGTAGAATCAGCTATTTCGTAGTTTCTTCTTTTTTCTTCTTCATTTAATTCATCATTCTGATATAATACTGAGCAAAATTCTTCAATTCGTTTTGCTATAGCATATCTATCTCTGGTTATGATGTCATCTTGTAGTTTGACTGCAGCCATCTGTTTATTGCTGTTTGGCTTTTTTGAGAGTACAGTTGTTTTCAATTGTTTGTTGTATGAATTTACAATTGATTTTTCATATTTCTTCTGTGATACGTTTTCTGATCGTTTCATTTTTCTTCGTTTCTTCATATGCTGTTTTGTTTCTGTTTTGTTGTATCAGTTATTTCAAGTGAGCATTGTAAAAGGTTTTGGGTAATAATGTCATTACTTTCTGATGGATCAGCATTGTCATCTATAATAAGATGTTTAAATCTGTTGTTTAGTTCATATTGGAATATATCTTTTTTTTTTAATGTTGAGTTTGTGTACATCTATGTTTTGCTTTGATCTTCAAAACATTTTTCTTTTTTTTGTTGGCAGTTTATTTGGATTTTACATATGATAGTCACTTCCAATGTTGAAAGTGTTCATAACAGAGCAGTCTTGACAGATGAATCTCTCTCTCTCTCTCTCTCTCTCTCACACACACACACACACACACACACACACACACACACACACACACACACACACACACACACACACACACACACACACACACACAGCCTGAAATTGGTCTGAACTGTTTTTATATTTTCGATATCATTAAGACAGTTCACAAATGCTAATTATACAAATAAAATTCTACTGAAAAATTTGCAACTAACATGATGCCATATAAGCTGTGTGAGAATGTACTGCCCAAAGTAGAAGTGACATACATAGGCTGAAAGGAGTTCCTGTGAACAGTGTTGGCATGTGCAGATACTACCTGACATCAACATATTAAACTGTTAACAGCTACAAATACTAATCAACATGACTGGCAGCACAGCACTTAATAGCAACTCTGGTTACATAACTTACAATGCGCTAGTGCTCAGATAGGTTTAAGACTGGGTAAAACAAAGAAATTTATTAACATTGACATTTAAAATAGGTGCAATACATTGAAGGTTTCTAAGAAAAATATGTAATGAAGAACAAATTGCAAGAACTTAAGATTAATTTAATTAATAAACCCAATCATTAATTCAAGTACTGGATGAATTCTGAGGTTGATTTAGCTGCTGATATCAAAATTGAGATGCAAGTGGTAGCAATTATAATAATAATGATTAATGACAGAATACATTTACGTAAAAGAGGTTTTTTTTTTTTTTTTGTAGTTTTTGGCTGTTTCATAGCCATTTTCAATACAGAAAGATAAAAAAAAAAATGATTAAATTGAAAGTGTGTGATATTATATGCACTAGGAGAATAACTATTTGCATTGACAGATATCAGGAAATAAATAAAAATGATCAATAAAATATTTTTAAATTTGAAAAATTAATTACAATTTATAAAACACATGAATGGTGAATATTAGTTGTATAGCTTCCCAAAATTGAGAAAGTTTAAAGTAATCATATTTCTCAAGGCTGGGATTGTGAATATGTGCTTTGCAGTTTTCATTGTACAGTCTTTCCAGAAAAAAATAGCTTTTGTGCAGAACTTTGGTATTACTTCACTGAATTCTGTATATAATACCTTATCTCTCCAAAAGATGACTTTGGAGAGATAAGGAAGATATTTAGTTTACGAACTGGATGGAAAGAGACTTGTAGGTCAATCTGGCAAAGTACTCTTATAATTCTTTATGAAAGTTCTTTCACTCATGGAAGACAAATCTGCGAAACTTCTTGGAGGATTAAGATTATGGCCGTAATTATCGATCCTTTTATATAATTTTTGTATTATAACCATTAGAAATGTAGCTCTTTATTGTGGTTATCTTCCTGTATTGAAAATAGCTATGAAACATAGCAAAAAAAAAAAAAAAAATGTGACTTCTATCACTAATTAGTATTATAGCAATTTAGCTCTTGAAACAGCAGCAGTTGCTGCTTCAACCACAACAAAAATACCACTTTCTTTGTTGATCATATAAAAAAACGAAGTGAGAAAAAAAATTACAGATAAATTACCTGAAGAGGATGGTATTTGAGACAGATTATTTCTTCATCTGGGGTACACAGCTGGGAAAATTCTACAAGAGGATCTTGTAACCTACGAGCTAATGATATAGCCTGACGTAAAAGTGGAGGATAGTCTCTAAAATCAGTCTAGAGGAAATATTTAATGAAAGATTAATATCTTAAATAGGATCAATAACATGAATCAGAAATTAATGTGGCTAAAATAAGTAAATTTTGAATTCTCAAGAATTTTGGCATCAAGATTACATAAATTGCATAAATGCACACTGAATGTCCGAGTGGTACCTTAAAATGTCCTAGAAATCCCACATAAATTCTGGTTAAGCAGCAATGATGACAGGCAAAATATATTCTACATCTAGAAGTAAGATGTATTTTAAAATGATTGGATGGTTTAATCATATGTATTCTGTCTATAGATAGATATAAAGACCAGGATAATGTAAAGTTAAGGTATACCAATATGCTAAGTTGCAGAAACATATTATGCAAATTAAACTAGCCAAGAAATTACATTCTTGTTTTATCCTTTATTCAAGTGTAAGAAAATGAACTTTGTGCATGAAGCACATTCACAACTAGGTTACTTGTATATAGAGGCTAATGACTTTACATTAATTGCCTTTGTACCACATATGCAAAGCGCACACACACACACACACACACACACCCTTTCAGGTGTGTATAATATGTGCACTGTGGGAAAGGTCACTACCTAGAATGTTTCAACCTTCATTGAGGTCACATCAGTAGGAGCCAGACTTAGAAGACATATGGTGGTTGAATTAATGCAGAAAATCATATATATTTCCTATATACCAGTAGTAAAAAGGTGTATTACTTATTATTAAAATTTTCTGGATAAGAGATTAAGTGAAGAAAGTTTCTTTCACTTGGTTGCAAATTAAATTAGACTTGCTAAGAAATTATATTCTTTCGGGCATTACTAATCTGAAAATAGATTATTTTCAGAATATAAGAAATTATATTCTGAAAATAATCTATGAACTAAAGATTTACAAACATCCATGCCTCAGTGGATATCAAACCTACTGCCTGCAGTTTAAAAAGTATACCCATATTACCCACTCAGCCAACCAAACTGGCTTCAGTTTTTGGAATTGAAGTTTTGCTAATATTTGGATAAGAGCTGGAATAACAATCATGTAAAGTTTAGTAAATTATTATTATTATTAAGAGATACCTCCAGAGAGTCAGGGGAGCCATATTATTTGCAGCAGTTGTCATACCTGTTATTGAATTCATTCATGCCACTTGCACACACAACATCCAACGGCAATCCATTCCAATCACGCACTAGTCAGAGAAAAAAATCTAACCCTAATCCCATCTTGATAGCATTCATTCTCAACTTCTATGGATGCTCTGACATCCTTTCCCCCAACCTCCATAAAGTGAAAAATTCCATCTACTCAAATTCTGTAGAACCCTTTCAGAAGTTTGTGAGTCTCAATCATATCACTCCTCTTTTGCCTGCTGCCTACAAATTCTCAATCTATCTTCATAATCTGTATTCCACAATTCTGATATCATTTTTGACATTTTCTCCTTTGCACACTTTCTCTTTCTCTCTCCACTGTATCAGAATCACCACGGAAAATAAGAGACTAGACCTGTGCACAGTAGTCCAAGTGAGGTCTTATCAAGGCCTTCTAAAGAAATAAAAATGACTTCCTTATATGTCAAGGTTTGTTTCAGCATTGCCATTATTCTCTGAGTTGTATTTACAATTTTTGCATTATGACCCTTGAACTTCAAGTTTCTGTCTACTAAAACTCCAAGATCCCTAGCCTGATCAGTTTCTTTTAGCATAATCCCATCAATATAATACGACACTGGATATCTAATCACACCATAGTGCATGACCTTACATTTATTACCATTGAACTGATAGCCATCTTCACATGTTCACAATTCCAGTCTATTCAAAATCATTCTGCAAGTACTGCATATCAGCAGCACTACTGATCGCTTTGCATCATCAGCCTATCCCTCCAGTATTAAAATCTACTCCTCCAGGATGAAATACTCCAATAAAGTGTTCATTGAACAATTCCACTATGTCCTCTGCATCAGTCACTCTATTTCCATTTTTATCCGACAATGTCATTCTTCCACAATCATTTCTCCTCCTAGTGGCCACATAGCTAAAAAAATTGCTTAGGATTTTCTTTGGATCTTAGGGCCAATCTCTTCTCATATTCCAGTTTTGCCTTCTTGGAAAGCCATCCTGTTGAGTTTTAGCATGTGACACCTTCGTGTGTGCAATTAGAAAATTTGAAAGTGTAACCACTTTCTACTTAAAATTGTCAGTTATACAAATTGTAACAAGATGATTCGCCTGAATTTGCAGTTGTAATCTTCATAAATAGTGAAGGTTTTGGATTGTGTGCGAGCTATATTTCACATGTCAAATCCTTCCTAATGCCAGTAATGTACAGATTGCATAACAATGGACCAAGGTCTCATCCTTGAGGCACACCATTGGTTCCCTTGAATCTTGCAGATTCACCCCCCCCCATATACCACTTTTTGATATCTGTCAGTCAGCCATCCTCTTATCCATGCCAACAGTTTATAATCCAATCCCATATTCTCCAAATTATGCAACAGTCTTCCATGGTGTATTCTGTTAAAAGTCTTACCAAATCCAAAAGTATCATGATTTATCCATTCCCCTTGTCTAACTCAGTGGTAACATTATCATATTATAGAAAGTGAGCAAGTTGCTAAAACATGACCTCCCCTTAGTAAACCCATGTTGTTCATTGCAAAGTAGAGATTCTCTGTCAACCTATTTCAGAATGTGAGTGTTAACTAACCTTCCCAAAATCTTCACCACCACTCCTGATATACTGATTAGTCGATAGTTGGATACATCAGTCTTTTGCACTACCCTTGTACAATGGGTGGCGCAAAGCCTTAGCAAACATTCTTTCCACTCCTGTGGAATCTTTCCTGTTCTGAAACTTAAATTATACAGTTTGATCAAGGAAATAGCCAGTTCAGCTGAACAGCTTTTAGCATCTGTGCTCATATCCCATCACTTCATATTGCAGTATTCTTATTCAGTTTGTGCAACAACTCTAGTACTTCCTTATCATCCACATGAGTTATCTCATATGATGAAGATGTAGTGGTGAGTTCAATGTTACATAGACCAGTTGATAGCCTTTAGCAAAATGGATGCTTATTAGTTGAACAATCACCCGTATACCATTTGCATTCAATAGAGTTATTCTTTCTTTTACTTGCAGCAGAATGACAGAATTCTTTTGGGTTGTTGGCAAAAATTGCATAAAATAATGGTAAACATAAACTAATATTAAAGCATTCTGAACTGGCAGCATGTCATAGGACATATGGCAAGAAGGTTAAGTGTCATTAACTAAATTAATGTACTTGAGCATATAGTCTTTTTAAAAAAAAAAACTAAAAATTCAACTAAATTGTTATTATTCCCATACTAAGATTTCACAGTGATTTTATACTTGTTGCAGCAATATGCAATATATTACATCACAGCAGAAAACTGGTATGAAATTTTCCATTAATTAATGTACTTCAAAAGCAGATGTAGTCATAGTAGGCAGCAGCAATCAAAATCAAAATTTTAGTTCTAATTACCATCTTGCATGAATTTTTGTATGGTAATAGCTGCTAGACCAAGCACATAATATAGTAGATTTTTACTCACTTCAGATCAGCAGCAAAGTATTGTTGTGAATTTTCATGGAAAATTTACTGTGAAGGTAGAGAAGGTGTAATTAAAATATAATACCATAATTATAATATGCATTCTTTAGGAAAAACTGGAAATCTCAAAAAAGAGAAATCCATCATCATCAAATTCCTGATATGTACCCTCAAGGGGTGTACAGGATATGACAGTAATCCTGTAAATTTTTCATGTAACAATAACTTCCTATCTAAATTTTCCTTCAAATAAATCTGTTACTTGTCAAGACTCCAACATTACCAGCTCTTATATTTATATCTTCTAAGGCACTTTTTCCCCTGTATCAATCCACCTATATCTTCTCTTACTATGGGTCTTTTTCCTGCCAACCGGGCAGAGAACACTCGTTTTGCTAACCTTTCCTCTCCCATTCTGTTGATGACAATACCACCACAGATTAGCTATGTTAACCCACCTGGATGCTGACAATGTCAAGTTCTTTCCTAATTTCCTCGTTTTAAATATGATATTGCCATTGATGCCATCTGTTAATGACACCAATCTTTCTCAGGACTCTCATATCTGCAGTCACTAGTCTTTGGTCAAGTGTTTTACTTTTGACCTGGCTCTCAGATCCATAAGTTAAAACTGGTTTGAACACTGTCTTGTATACTGCTAATTTAGTGTTGCGACTAATCTCTCTCTTATTCCATATAAATTTATTCAGTTGACTACCTATCATACCGGCTTTGTTGATTCTGTTGTCTATTTCCATATTTAAATTACCATCTTCACTAAATATTGTGCCCAAGTAGCTGAAATTTTTTACTTGTTCTATAGGTTCTCCATTCACAATGCAGTAGATATTTTCAATGCTTCTGCCTATTTTCATTTTGTTATTGCTGACCTTCATACCATATCTATTACAACAGTTATTCAATTTAGTCAGGAAATCTTGCAGACTAGTAGTGGATTTATTTAGAAGTATAACATCATCTGCATAAAGCAAAGAGCTGACATTAACATCTCCAATTTTGATATCAGGTTTAATACCGCTATCCTTCATAATGTGATAAATATAGATAATGAATAACAGCGTGAATAATGTACATTCTTGTCTGACACCAAATTTAACATTAAACCATCTTCCTGTACTTACTTCAATTCAAACTGCTGACTTGCAACTCAAATAAAGCCTAACTATTGCTTGATATAATGCCCCATTGACACCACATAACTGTAGCGTTTTGAATAGCTTCTCTCTTGGCACTTTCACATATGCCTTTTCCAGATCTACAAAACTTAAATACAGAAAAACTTAAATGTTTGTTATGTTCCCATGATTCCTCAACTATTTGTTGTAAAGTGAAAATCTAATCCTGACAGTCTCTATTTGGCCTGAATTCTTCATCTTCACCAAGTTTTTCTTCCATTATCCTTCTCAACCATTTCTCAAGTATACTTGTGTAAATCTTGCCAGGAACAGTCAGTTGAGAAATACCTCTATAATTCTCACATTCAGTTTTATTTCCTTTTTTATATATGGGTACTATGAGAGCTCTACTCCAATCATCTGGAATTCATCCCTCTGTCCAGGCCTTCTGAACTATGCAGTGAAGCCATTGTAAGGCTTTTATACCATCATACTTGAGCATTTCTGGTCGAATATCATCTACTCCTGCTGCCTTTCCACATTTCAGGCTTTTGATGGCTTTTTCTACTTCAAGTATGGATATGTATTCCTGACTGCATCTCTGTTGAGTGTTTTTTTTAACCACTGTGCTATCACTGCTTGTTTCATTTAGCCATTTTTTGAAGTATTGTATTTGCCGGATATAAGACGCAACCCTTTTTTTGCACATATTTTTTAGGAAAAAAACGTTATCACTGAATATAATGAATTTACAGTATTTAAAATATAAAGTAATAAGTAGCAGTTATTATTTTCTCAGTTGGGAATCGCCCAAAATGCATCTCTGCAGTCCTGTTTCCATGTTCTTTAGCATAAGCAATCACACGTAGTTTGTATGCAATATTGTAGCAATGCCGATGTTTTTCAGCCATAATTCGTCAAGAAATTTAGAGAAAATTTCTCTAAATTTATTGGAACAGAGAAAATTTCCAGAAATGAAAGTAATAAACAACTGAGTATCGGCATATAGGACGCACTCTGTTTTTCAGACCTATTTTCAAAGAAAAAAAAGTGTCTTATACGCTGGCAAATACGGTAATTACTCCATACTTCAAGTATATCTTTTTTCTCCTGTTTTCATGTCACCTTTATCATCTCTAACTCCTTTTACAGTATTCTTTCCCCCATTTCTGAGCTTCTTCAACAACCTCCAGAATATCTTCCTACCTTCTTGATATTTATTTTTCTATGTTCTTACCAAAGTCTTCCCATGACTTTTGTTTAGCTAATTTTACACAGTGTTTAGCTTTCTTACATTTGCCTCTGTATTCTCTAAGAGCACAAGCTGACTTAGTTGCCAGGAACTTTTTGATATGCCTTCTTCTGTTCCTTCACTGCCTCTTTAACTTCCTGTGTCCACCATAGAGTTCTGATTTTTCTATCCTTGCAGACAACCTTACCACATGCCTCTCTGGCTGAATCAATGAATGTTTTCTTCAGAGCTTGCCATTGAATCTCCAAGGTTTGATTCCTGTTCTTGAACTCTTTCATTTTTTCTTGAATAATGTTTGCATATTTTAGTCCAGATATTTTAGATGTACACTTCACATCTGAGAGCTGCTCAACTTTTATTCACTTTAAAACTTATTTGCCAGGAACTTTTGATATGGTTTCTTCTTTTCCTTCACTGCCTCTTAACTTCCTGTGTCCACAATGGAGTTCTGATTTTTCTATCCTTGCAGACAACTTCACCACATGCCTCTTTGGCTGAAAGGGAAATTCAGTAACTGAAAAAGCCAGGAGAATAGGCAAAAATATTAAGTCTCCAACCAATTTGGAAAGTGATTGGAGACTCCATATTTCAGATGTGTATAATATACATGATTACATGATATTTTCAGCATATACAACCAAATTATAATCCTTTATGATGTTATTATTATCCTTATATTCTATTACTAGTACAGGAAGCTTCCCTTCGCAATGAGGTAATGATTTCAGGAAAGAGTTGCTACCATCAATGCATGATCGAGAAGACTATCACAATTTTAGAACAGTTTCACAAATATCAGTACAGTAATGTGTGAAATGAAATATCACCCAATGCCAGGCTATAAACACTTGGCATATACAGAAAGTATCCAACAAATATTTTAACGACCTATAACTGAATTATGCGAAGAAATTAATGTATTAACATCAGTATTACTAAGGTTTTTTTCTCTTACTACAACAATATGACTAGTTTAAGATCCAGATATGAAGTATATTTTAATCACTAATTTAAGTTCATGTGTGTTCAGTAACAGTTTTAGATTCTCCTCAGGCAAATTAATGCATAGTGTGAAATGGTATATTTTTAGAGTAATATATCAACAAAAGATCATTAATTTTCTAATATGTATCCTAAAGGGATGATACATGCCACTGTGACACTACTAAATTAACATTATTATTACTCTCCTATCGACAACTTTTTCCCAAATTATTCTATTACCTGTCTGCATCCCAATACTGTCATATCCAATATTTCAATCTTCTAGGGCACTTCTGATTGTCTAATTCTGTTTAAGTGACATACCACCTTAGATTAGCTCTGTTAGCATATGCTAACAATGCCAAGTTCTTTTCTAATATCTTCATTTTTAACATGATTCTGCAACTAATGCCATTTATTTACTTTCCCCATTTTCCTCAGAACTCTCATATCTGTGGTCTCACATCTTTGATCTAGTGCTTTATTTCTAATCCAAGTCTCAGAATCATAACTTAAATATCATCTTGTATGCAGCAACTTTAATGTTGTGGCCAATTTCTCTCTGATTCCATATAAATTTATTCAACTGGATCCCCCCACCTTACCAGTTTCACTTATTTTGTTGTCTATTGCCAAATTTAACTGCCATCTTTACTAAAAAAAAAAAAAACTGTGCCTGTATAGCTGATTATTTTATTTCTTCTATAGATTTTTCACTGAACAAGCAGTTGAAGTTCCTGCCCATTTTCATAGTTTTAGTCTTTTTTATTGCTGATTTTCATGTCAATTAGAGAATCCTAAAGACTTGGGCTGGATTTGTTCAGGAGTACATCATCTGCATAAAGCAAAGAGCTACGTTTAATTACTCCAATTCTAATATCAGGTCTGATATCACTTTCATTCATAATGAAGATAGTGTGCACCCTTGTCTTCAACCTGATTTTACATCAAAGCACCTTCATACTATTTCCTTCAATTCAGGTGGCAGCTGACTTTCAAACTTAAATATAGATGTATTGCTCAGTATAATTTGTAGTGTTTTGAAAAACTTTTCTCTGGACACCATGTCATAAGCTTTTTCCATTTCTACAAAACTTAAGTACTGATTCCTCTTATATTCTCATGATTCTCAACTATCTGTTGTAAAGTGAAAATTTAATTTTGACACCCTCTATGTGGCCTGAACTTAAGTTTTTCTTCTCCAAGTATTTTTCCTAGAACTCTTTTTTTAGCCTCAAGTATGCTTGCATAAATCTCACTATAGAAACTTTGACCTTCTGAAAAAGCATTCGAAATTATGCATTCTGTCCAACAGAAAACTTTCATAACCTCAATATTTGAGCATTTCTGGTTAAATATTATCTACTCCAATTGCCTTTCCATATTTTGGGCTTTTGATGGCTTATTTATTGCCTGTCTGCATTGCTATTGAATATTTTCACTGCTTGTTTCATTATCAGTCTTTCAAATTACTTCAGACAACGAGAATATCTGTATCATCAGTTGTCATGTCTGTTTATCATCTGTGATTCCTTTTAGAGTACTCCTTTCTGAATTTCTAAGTTTATCATTAGCCCCCAGAACATTTTGTAACTTTCCTGATATTCATCTTCCATATTCTTATTGCAGTTTTCCCATAACTTTTGTTTAGCTACTTTAACACGTAGCTTTGCTCTCTTAAAATTTTCTCCATATTATTTTACGGAATCTGCTGATTTATTTGCTAATAACTTCCAATATGATTTCTTCTTTTTTAGGACTGTTTCTTTAACTTTTTGTGTCAACATAATGTTTTTATTTTTCTTTCATTGCAGATGATCTCAACCAGATGCCTTCCTAGCTAAATCAATCAATGCTTTTGTAAATACTTGCCAGTGAGACTCCAAGTTTTGGTTCTTGTTTTCAAATTGTTATATTTTCTTAAATAATGTTTGCATAGCCGAGTTTACAGTTTACCTGTAAAAGCTGATGCTCAACTTGAGTTTTTTTTCGTACATATAGCGCATTTAAATGTGATATTAATTTTTATCCTACTTAAAATTAAGTGATGGTAACTGTAAAATTCCTTTTTTTTGCATAGACTTTTACAGAGGTCACTACTTGTAAACAAGGCAAATATTTTCTGTATTAACATTGTAAGCTTCATGAAAACCCACGTAGCAAACTCTGAGAAATTTAACATGCAAGTTTGTGCTGAAACTGTAAATATCAAACAAATGTTTAAGTTGTATGATTCAAGAACAAAGCCATAGAAATCGGCAGGGATGGTATTGATGTAGTTCAGTTTTAAAAGAAACAATATAGGAATTGTATATACAAAATAAATGCTTTTAATTGTGCTCAGTGTCAGCCAGTTGCAAGTTTCAAGGACAGTGTCATAAAAGTCAGTTAGGATCTTAAGCAGTTCCACTTTTTTGTAAACAAGATTATGTGTGTGTTCAGTGAGAGTCAGAAGTGAACAGTAACGTTGAAGGTCAAGACCGTTTTGTGCGGGAATATTCGGGGGCCTCGACCCTTAACCCAGGGACCTGAGGAGCCGTATATAGGAGGTCCTCTAAGTTACAACAAGAGGTAGAGAACTCCGGATCCAGTCCTTTTGCAGTGCGTCGAGTTGGTTGGTCTGTTTGAAGTCGGGAGAATGTAGCCGTGGGTACTGTGAAGCCTTTGAAGGAGCAAGAGAGACGGACCAGCATACCTTGCAAGTGAGAGAGCCTGCAATATGCATCGGACGTCTTCAGCTGACCCAGAAATGTTGGCAAAAGTGTGCTTTGAGCCCCCAGAAGTCATCTACGTGAGACGAAAGTAAAGACAGGATCCCTGTATGGAAGTCAAAGCCTGAAATGGATAGGCAACCAACGGAACCTGCGAAGGAACTAGGAACTGGAACAGAGTTGTGTGTTAACGAAGATACATGAGCACATTTTGTTGTGCTTATCCAAGATATGGAAAATTGACTGAAAGTACATGAGACATTTTGTTTTTTTTGTCTAAACATAGTTCATTGTTCTGGACTGAGAAGCAAAACTAAAGACCAATTGTACAAAAAAAATAGAATAACAGATATTCTGCAATAGAATTTATAGAGCATGATAATCTTAGTATTGAAGGGCTGACAGTTTTCTTTATGTGTTGCAACATTGCATGACTCAGTGTATATACTAATGTTGATATGTTACAATTATTGGCTTAGAATAGAGCTAAAGGAACCCTTTTATTAGTGTATGATCTTGTATATTTGCCTTTTAATTTGAAATAAACATGCTTGTTTTGTTAAAGAAACGTACCACCTGATCTTTATGCAATGCACTGTTTCCAAAAACATTATGAACCTGTGAATGTAAATATTAAATATTAGCCATGACTGATAAATAAACTTTTTGGATAATCTCAGAGTAAACTCTACAGGAAGTTTTGAATATATTAATACCACAAAGAGAACCCTGGTGGCACAGTTGTTAACTCTAAATAAATTTTCCACAGTTCTTCTGGTAACAGAAATAGCTAACCCATAGAAAAGAGTAAGAAAAAATAAACACACACATAAGGGGAATATTACAGTCACTTCCAATTTCAAATTTTCTGTATACTCTTATATCCTGAATCAGCATGGAGATATAATACTAGTGACAAAAACATATTCAATGAAGCTTTTTTTTTTATTTTTTGAGTCTCCTCTCCATGCAAGTTTGTGCTCATCTTTATGTTGGAACACAGTGTTAGTAATGACTAATCTGTATCCAGAGCAGAAATTCAGCAGGTACCAATATTATTTATTAGCCTTGCCCTTTTCTCCAAATTGTCCAAAAGCATTTCTATATACATGGTGAGATTCATTTTTAACTCTGCTGTTTAGATTTTCATTTTTTTTCCTTTTATGTCAACTGCCGGCTCTAATGCCTCAAAAAATTCTCCACTTCTTTCTTAGGAGAACCTTCTGCAGGACCATAGGCTTAAGTAAGTTTCATTCCATTTCCTCATTTCCATTTTCCCAATTGTCCAAAATCATTTCTATATGCATGGTGAGTTTCATTTTCAACTCTGCTGTTTAGATTTTCATTTTTTTTTTCTTTTATGTCAGCTGCCAGCTCTAATGGCTCAAAAAAATTCTCCACTTCTTCCTTAGGAGAATCTTCTGCAGGACCATAGGCTGAAGTAAGTTTCGTTCCATTTCCATTTTCCCAATTGTCCAAAATCATTTCTATATGCATGGTGAGTTTAATTTTCAACTCTGCTGTTTAGATCTTCATTTCTTTTTTTTTCTTTCTGCCAGCTCTAATGGCTCAAAAAAATTCTCCACTTCTTCCTTAGGAGAACCTTCTGCAGGACTGGCTCAAGTAAGTTTCATTCCATTTCCCCATTCTTGGAGTAGAGGGGTCCTGTCTCTACTCCCATTCTGAAATTTGCCTACATGACTGTTGAAATTGCATTTCAATCAAGAAGTTTGACATTGAATGCTATCACTCTATGATCATTATTGTTGGAATATAACATTGTATATTTATTATTTAGTAGGAGCTTACCTGTTTTAGTCTTGTTTGTTTCAGTAACACCAATTTTGTCCATGTAGTACTTTTCCCATTTCTTTTGCAAGTTTGATTTCCCTTTCATTGTTGCTCCTTATGCTGATGGTACCTAACTTCAGTTCTTCTGACATTCAGTTTGTTCCAGTAGCTGAATCTTCACTGTTACCCTGTTCTCTGACAAAACAACGAGGGGGAGGGGGCATTGTTTAACAAGGTGATGCCCCAGTTGGAATGAAATCTCATCATGTTGTACCATCATTTTTATTTCTGGTTTTAAGCTAAGAGAAAGTACAATTTGGTCAGTTAAATCTCAAACTGCCAGTCCATAATCATTCATTTAGTACCCACTAAATATCTACTAAAGAGATACACCATGTGAAGGTGAGGATTGAACATTAGGTCAAAAGTTTCAGCCAGTTCTCTGCATTCCTTGAAGGAGATGTGGAGGTTCTCCTCCTTTATATAGATCTTACTGATCCTTAAGTGATCCCAAAAAGATAATAATAAAAAAAAAAAATAAAAAAAATTACTGCACAATTAAGCTCTCACTCTCTTTTTAAAAGTGACTGCCCACCAAAGAAAGACTGTAAACCTATAGTACATTACACCATGGATGGGCTAAACATTAACTTTTTTTTATTTTAAATTTAATGTACTTTATCATATTTTCATGTATTATTTTTTTTTTTTAGCCTTGCTCTAGAGATCAAATATGAAACTTTTTCAAAGTCGCTTCAGACCTTCAAATCAAGCCTTGGACTCCTGGATTTTTTGCTTTCAACCCTGGTATTTCTAATTTCTAAAAACTAAAATCGAAATCGTTATTTCGATTTTAGTTTTCCTTTTGATCTTTTACCAAGATTTTACTATTGATTGTCTTCTTAAGAAAACTAATTTTCCTCATGAAAAGCACACTACAACTTTTTGAAACTGATTATACTAGATATTGTGGGTTCTTTATAAAGATGATATAACTGATAGTTGTATCTAATCCTCCAGAGGCCATTATTCATTGGACCAAATATTTTCCCAACTGATCTAATAAGTGGGTCAGTGGTGATGAAATTTTTCCCACCTAAAGACAAACATCCATGCCCATAGTGGGATTCAAACTCACAGCCTGGTGATTGGAGAGTAGGTATGTTATCCACTAAATCAACAGGCCAGCTTGTCACATACTTCAAAAACACTTCTCAGAATAATACAATACAGATCACCTAAGTGAAGATCCATCTGAACATTCAGAGAAAAAAGTTGAACAAGGGAAGCAATAATGCCCTAAAACACATTATTGAAAAAAAAAAAAAGAAAAAAAAGAAAAGAAAAAAAGTGTAAAGGGATGTTAAGCATTGCTAGTTCAGTGGAACAGCACCAAGTCTTTTCAGATTTGAAGAAAACCCTTGAGAGTTTATTTGGAAAAGATGTTTAAAAGTAAGAACTTGCATTAAATGGGGGGATGGGAAGCATATATATGCAATATGTACATAGAACAAACAGTTAAATTTGGAAAAGATAAAAATTCTGAACTAGGTAAAACAAAGAGTAGAATAGACATGCATAACATTGCAGTTTGCTAGTTCTGGAACTGTAAAATGTTTTGGAGGTTATAGACAGAATTAATAATAATAATAATAATATATATATGAACTGCTCCTACTACAAACAGGTTGCCAAACTTAAAGCATACCAGTGTCATGTGTAAGAAGAAAGGACATACTGATTTTTTTTTGCAGAACTGGGGGCAGTAGTTGTTGAGGACTATTTCACAAGAAAGGTTTGTTCTGCAAACTACAGGCAAATGGAAAGAAGCAAGTGGAGAAGCAAATTCCATATGTTTGAATATGAACTGTAAAGGGATGTTAAACAGCTGCTCTGCTCATGTTTTAACAGTCTTGGTGGAAAGTGGAGAAATGGTAGATGCTAGTTCAGTGGAGCAGTACCCAAGGAAGTGCAGAAAAGACATCAGGCTGAAACAGACTACACCTGTGTGGCACTAGTTGAAGTGAGTCAGTGAGAAGGAGACAGAGAAAACTGTTCAGCCAGCCTGTCTTCCTCTGCATACCACCAAGAATTTTTAAGGAGATCTGAAGTTGTAAACAGTGGCATTTTTGAGAAGTAGAATCCATAACCAGTGGTTGATGATTAACTAGTGGATTTCCAGTTAATGAGGAAGTTGACTTTCTTCGTTATTTTAGAGAGGAATGGTGAAGACAGTGGGTCAGTAGTTTTGACAGCAGACTATCTTCTTTTTTTTAGAATGAGTTGAATACAGGCTTGATTTCATGCTGTTGGGATATAGGAGGTATTAGTTCTGAGTGCAACTTCTGAGTTGCACCTGACTTAACTGGTTTTATATTTTTTGAGAGAGAGAGAGAGATTGTTTATAACTGCAATGATACCTATTTTTGTTTATGTTCATTTTAGCGATTAGTTAGGTGAAAAGAAGCAGGTAGGTGCAGAAGAAAGAAATAGCCTCTTGAACATGTCACACAGAGAGTATCCAATCTTCATACCATTTGAATTATGGTACTAGAAAGGAATTATGGAAACAAACCAGATGGAGAAAGTGACCAAAAAGAAAGTACTCAGATAATAAGAGGAGAATATTAAAATAGAAGAAAATGAATAGGACATCTCCTGAAATGATTTTTGGCAACAACAAATCATTTACAAGAAATTAGTTGAGCGATGGATATGAGACAACAGCATGTGCAGTCAAAGCAGACATTTATGGAGTAAATAATTAGGATATCAAAAGACTACAACTACACTGAAATGAAGAGAATAGCAAATGGCAGCAAATGTTTTTTTTTTTTTTCCCATGACTACAAAGACAAGGAGAAATCCTTTACTTACTGCTACTATTATCAAATATTTCCATTGAGACATTTAAGAGTTAATTAACATAGGACCAAAGGTTAGATTAGTAGCCAGATTATGAACTAGATGTAGAATCTTGAATTACTTATGATTAGCAAAATTTATATAGGTATTAAAGATGAACATAACTAGCATTTGCAGCTGGTGGTTGTGTTTTGAAGCAATAATGCCAATTAAATTATTAATTTTAGTTCTTTTGTGTGTTAGCAGACAATACAAAATTTTTTTTATATATATATATAATGGGTGTCCCAAAATTCACGCAAGAAGTAATTGTGATAGAAAACACAGGTTTTTAATTAAAAATTGTAATTTCTTATTGATTCATAACGTATACAGTATAGGGTTATGCATGGAATAGCATATAGGGTAAATTGCCTCCACGGCTTTGCTGGCACATACGCACTCTTTTGTCGAAATTTTCCATGACCGTTTTGCATAAATGTGGCAGAATTTCGTTGATACAGCACTCAATTTCCTCCTTCAAGGCATGGGTGGTCGTGGGCTTATTGGCATAAACCTTAGACTTTAAAAAATCCCAAAGAAAAAAGTCCGACGGCGTTAAGTCACATGATCTGGGCGGCCAATTCTGATCACCAAAACGGAAAATTACACGACCAGGAAATGACTCATGCAGTAACTGAATTGTTTCTCGGGCTGTATGGCATGTGGCACCATCTTGTTGAAACCACATGTCGTCCACATCAATATCTTGCAATTTAGGCACAAAAAACTGGATTATAATGTTGCGATAGTGAGCACCATTAACTGTTATTGCCTTACCAGCCGCATTTTCGAAGAAGAATGGACCGATGATGCCTCCAGCCCAAAATCCGCACCAAACATTGACACGTTGTGGATGCATTTGTTTCTCAACAATCACTCGTGGATTTTCTGAACCCCAAATGCGACAATTTTGTCGATTAACGAAGCCATCAAGATGAAAATAAGCCTCGTCGCTGAAGATGATTTTGTTTGAAAAATAAGCATCCACTTGTTGTTGTTCCATAATCCATTCAACGAACTCTCTTCGCTGTGTGTGGTCAGTAGGCTTCAGTTCTTGAGTCAATTGAACTTTGTAAGCATAAAGATGCAAATCTTTCGTGAGAATAGGCTGTAGAGAGCTTCTCGAAATGCCCAATTCAAGACCACGGTGCCGAATTGATGTTCCTGGACTCTCAGCAACATTCTCACGAACTGCTTCGATGTTTTCTGTTGAACAACTTGTTGAAGGACAGCCAGAGTGTATAAGATCACTAATTGATCCAGTTTCCTTGAATTTTTTAATTAATCTTTTCACAGTTGATGAAGTTAAATCACTATTCCGACCATATTTTGTACGAAAATTGCAAACTGTAGCTGCCAAACCTTTATTATTTTTAAAATATTGCTCAACAATGAAAATGCGTTGTTTTTCTTGTAGCGCTCCATTTTTAATAACCCTGAATTGTCTGCTGTCACACTGTCTTTTTTTTCTCATTGGCAACAGTTTACTGCACAAATGGCGCTAAATTTAGGACACCCTTTATTTATATATATATATATATATATATATATATATATAAATTTAATCTACTTGTTATTTTGGATTTAATTATTAGCAATTTTAATTCATTTTTAATCTGTTTCAAAATGAGCAACCAAAAGTTTCTAAGTAATTTTCTGTTTAATCATCCATCTCTTTCTTTCTCATCCTGACTGATGCGAGAAAGAAAGAGATACATGATTCATAAGAAAAATGACATAGAAATTTACAGTTCTTTGAATTTCAAAGGACTGATCAACAAACATGAAACAAAAAAAAATCATGCACTGCTTTCATAAAGGAAACATTCTGTTGTTGATGTCCATCTGAGCTTTTAAGAACTTCTCAGCATGGCAATACCTATCCCAAAAATACTGTATTTTCAAAATTTTATAAGAGCCCTTTCAATTTTGAATTTCAATGCAATCAAACTTCTAATTCTGCACAAATTCACATGGAGAGAAGAGGCTAGGAATAAGAAAAGTCTCATTGACTGTGTTATTGTTGATAGTAATGTGTTTCTCCCTGGTGCAGGGCACCAGAGTGTACAGAGGATTTGAAATTGGAAGTGATCACTATTTAGTCTTGAGCAGGATAAAATTGAATTTCATATTGAAAAGAATAACATGTAAGAAAGTTTTAAAGCGAATAAAAGTTGAGCAGCTCTCAGATATGAACTGTAGACTAAAATACACAAAGATTATTGAAGAAAAAATGAAAGAGTTCGAGAACAGCAACCAAACCTTGGAGATGCAGTGGCAAGCCTTGAAGAAAACACTGATTGATTCAGCCACAGAGGCATGTGGTGAGGTTGTCTGCAAGGATAAAAAAATGAGAACTCCATGGTGGACACAGGAAGTTAAAGAGGCAGTGAAGGAAAAGAAGAAAGCATATCAAAAGTTCCTGTCAAATAAGTCACCTTGTGCTCTTAGAGAATATAGAGACAAATGCAAGTATGCTAAACACTGTGTAAAACTAGCTAAACAAAAGTCATGGGAGGCCTTTGGCAAGAATATAGAAAATAAATATCAAGGTGGCGGCAAAATATTCTGGAGGTTGTTGAAGAAGCTTAAGAATGGAGGAAAGAGTGCTGTAAAAGAAATTAGAGATGATAAAGGTGACATGAAAACGGGAGAAAAAGATATCCTTGAGGTATGGAGTAATTACTTTGAAAAACTGCTAAATGAAACAAGCAGTGATGACAGCACAGTGGTAAAAAACACTGACCAGGCATGCAGTCAGGAATACATATCCATACTAGAAGTAGAAAAAGCCATCAAAGGCTTGAAATGTGGAAAGGCAGCAGGAGTAGATGATATTCGACCAGAAATGCTGAAGTATCCAGGCTTTCTGCACTGCATAGTTCAGAAAGCTTGGACAGAGGGACGAATTCCCGATGACTGGAGCAGAGCTCTCATAGTACCCATATATAAAAAGGGAAATAAAACTGCATGTGAGAATTACAGAGGTATTTCCCTACTGAGTGTTCCTGGCAAGATCTATGCAAGTATACTTGAGAAACAGTTGAGAAGAATTGTGGAAGAAAAGCTTGGTGAAGAACAAGCTGGATTCAGGCCAAATAGAGGCTGTCAGGATCAGATCTTCACTTTACGACAAATAGTCGAGAAAGCATGAGAATATAACAAAGATCTGTATTTAAGTTTTGTCGATCTGGAAAAGGCATTTGACAAGGTGCCAAGAGAGAAGCTATTCAATACGCTGCAGTTATACGGTATCAATGGGGCATTATATCAAGCAATGCTTAGTCTTTATTTGAGTTGTAAGTCAGCAGTTAGAATTGAAGGAAGTACAGGAAGATGGTTTAATGTTAAATCTGGTGTGAGACAAGGATGTACATTATCCTGTCTGTAATTCATTATCTATATGGATCACATTATGAAGGAAAGTGGTATTAAACATGATATCAAAATTGGAGATGTTAATGTCAGCTCTTTGCTTTATGCAGATGATGTTATACTTCTAAATAAATCCGCTACAAGTCTGCAAGATTCTCTGACTAAATTTAATAGCTGTTGTAATAGATATGGTATGAAGGTCAGCAATAAAAAGACAAAGACAATGAAAATAGGCAGAATCATTGAAAATGTCAACTGTGTTGTGAATGGAGAACCTGTGGAACAAGTAAAACATTTCAGCTACTTAGGCACAATTTTTACTGAAGATGGTAAACTAAATATAGAAATAGACAATAGAATCAGCAAAGCTGGTATCGTGGGAAGTGAATTGAATAAATTCATATGGAATAAGAGAGAAATTAGTCAGAACACTAAATTAGCTGTATACAAGACAGTGTTCAAACCAGTTTTAACTTATGGATCTGAGAGCTGGGTCAGAAGTAAAACACTTGACCAAAGACTAGAGACCACAGATATGAGAGTCCTGAGAAAGATTATAGGCGTGAACAGATGGCATCAATGGCAATATCATATTAAAAATGAGGATATTAAGAAAGAACTTGACATTGTCAGCATCCAGGAATGCGTCAGCAGAGCTAATCTCAGGTGGTATGGTCACTTAAACAGAATGGGCGAGGAAAGATTAGCAAAACAAGTGTTCTCTGCCAGGTTGGCAGCAAAACTACCCAGAGGAAGACCAAGATGTAGGTGGATTGATACAGTACAAAGTGCTTTAGACGATAGAAGTATAAGATCTGATAATGTTGGAGTCTTGACAAGTAACAGACTGATTTGGAGGAAAATTGTAGATAGGAAATTAATAATGATGTAGTTTTTTTCATGTAGTACTATCATATCCTGTACACCCCTTGAGGGTACATGGCAGGAATTTGATGATGAACTCTGGATGCATTACTGATATAATCAAATCAACAGTTGAAAAGAACAAATAGGTATAGAAATGATATGTTTAGAAAAAAAATAATAAATCAGTGATGAAAGTGAATATCAATCATATTTCATTTTACAGAATATCATCATCATCAAATTCCTGCCGTGTACCCTCAAGGGGTGTACAGGATATGATAGTACTACATGAAAAAATTACATGTTTACTAATTTCCTATCCACAATTTTCCTCAAAATCAGTCTGTTACTTGTCAAGACTCCACCATTATCAGATCTTATATTTCTATCATCTAAGGCACTTGGTACCGTATCAATCCACCTATATCTTGGTCTTCCTCTGGGTTGTGTTTCTGCCAACCTGGCAGAGAACACTTGTTTTGCTAATCTTTCCTCTCCCATTCTATTTAAGTGACCATACCACCTGAGATTAGCTCTGCTAACGCATTCCTGGATGCTGACAATGTCAAGTTCTTTCTTAATATCCTCATTTTTAATATGATATTGCCATTGATGCCATCTGTTCACGCCTCTAATCTTTCTCAGGACTCTCATATCTGCGGTCTCTAGTCTTTGGTCAAGTGTTTTACTTCTGACCCAGCTCTCAGATCCATAAGTTAAAACTGGTTTGAACACTGTCTTGTATATAGCTAATTTAGTGTTCCGACTAATTACTCTCTTATTCCATATGAATTTATTCAATTGACTTCCCACCATACCAGCTTTGCTGATTCTGTTGTCTATTTCTATATTTAATTTACCATCTTCAGTAAAAATCGTGCCTAAGTAGCTGAAATGTTTTACTTGTTCCACAGGTTCTCCATTCACAACACAGTTGACATTTTCAATGATTCTGCCTATTTTCATTGTCTTTGTCTTTTTATTGCTGACCTTCATACCATATCTATTACAACAGCTATTCAATTTAGTCAGAGAATCTTTCAGACTTGTAGCGGATTTATTTAGAAGTATAACATCATCTGCATAAAGTAAAGAGCTGACATTAACATCTCCAATTTTGATATCATATTTAATACCACTTTCCTTCATAATGTGATCCATATAGATAATGAATAACAGATGGGATAATGTACATCCTTGTCTCACACCAGATTTAACATTAAACCATCTTTCTGTACTTCCTTCAATTCTAACTGCTGACTTACAACTCAAATAAAGACTAACTATTGCTTGATATAGTGCCCTATTGATACCATATAACTGCAGCGTATTGAATAGCTTCTCTCTTGACACCTTGTTATATGCCTTTTCCAAATCGACAAAACTTAAATACAGATCTTTGTTATATTCCCATGCTTTCTCGACTATTTGTCATAAAGTGAAGATCTGATCCTGACAGCCTCTATTTGGCCTGAATCCAGCTTGTTCTTCACCAAGCTTTTCTTCCACAATTCTTCTCAACCGTTTCTCAAGTATACTTGCATAGATGTTGCCAGGAACACTCAGTAGGGAAATACCTCTGTAATTCTCACATTCAGTTTTATTTCCCTTTTTATACATGGGTACTATGAAAGCTCTACTCCAATCATTGGGAATTCGTCCCTCTGTCCAGGCTTTCTGAACCATGTAGTGCAGCCACTGTAAGACTTTTATAACACCACATTTCAGCATTTCTGGTCAAATATCATCTACTCCTGCTGCCTTTCCACATTTCAAGCCTTTGATGGCTTTTTCTACTTCAAGTATGGATATGTATTCTTGACTACATGCCTAGTCAGTGTTTTTTTATCAATGTGCTGTCATCACTGCTTGTTTCATTTAGCAGTTTTTGAAAGTAATTACTTCATACTTCAAGGATATCTTTTTCTCCTGTTTTCATGCCACATTTATCATCTCTAACTCCTTTTACAGCACTCTTTCCTCCATTCCTAAGCTTCTTCAACAACCTCCAGAATATTTTGCCACCTTCTTGATATTTATTTTCTGTATTCTCGCCAAAGTCCTCCCATGACTTTTGTTTAGCTAGTTTTACACACTGTTTAGCTTTCTTACATTTGTCTCTGTATTCTGTAAGAGTAAAAGCTGACTTATTTGCCAGGAACTTTTGATATACTTTCTTCTTTTCCTTCACTGCCTCTTTAACTTCCTGTGTCCACCAGGGAGTTCTGATTTTTTTATCCTTGCACACAACCTCACCACATGCCTCTCTGGCAGAATCATTCAATGTTTTCTTCAGAGTTTGCCACTGAATCTCCAAGGTTTGATTCCTGTTCTCAAACGCTTTCATTTTCTTTTCAATAATCTTTCTGTATTTTAGTCTACAGTTCACATCGGAGAGCTGCTCAACTTTTATTCGCTTTAAAACTTTCTTACATGTTATTCTTTTCAATATGAAATTCAATTTTATCCTGCTCAAGACTAAATAGTGATCACTTCCAATTTCAAGCCCTCTGTACACTCTGGTGTCCTGCACACCAGGGAGAAAACATCACTATCAACAATAACATAGTCAATGAGACTTTTCTTATTCCTTGCCTCTTCTCTCCATGTGAATTTGTGCACATTTTTATGTTGGAACATGGTGTTAGTAATAACCAGTCCATGTCCTGAGCAGAACTTTAACAGGTATTTGCATTATTATTAGCTTTGATCTTTTCTCCAAATTTTCCTGAAATATTTTTGTATGTCTGACAGTCATTTCCTACTCTGCTATTTAGATCCCCAACAAGGACCAACTTTTCCTTTTTCATTGTGTCAGTTGCTTTTTCTAAAGCGTCAAAAAATTCCTCCACTTCTACCTTAGTAGAACCTTCTGTGGGACCATAGGCACAAATAAGTCTCATTGTCCAGTTCCCCATTCTCATATCTGCCCACATTACTCTACTTGTGTGTGACTGCCATTCAAGAAGATTAGCCTCGTATTTTGTGTTGAATACTATGGCTACTCCTTTTCCTTGATTGTCATTGCCTGAATATAACATTTTGTATTTATTGCTCAGAAAGATCTCGCCAGTTTTTGTCTTTTTTGTTTCAGTCACCCCTATTATGTCGATCTGGTACTTATCTAATTCCTCAGCTAGCTCCGTTTCTTTGCCATTCAGGATTCTTACGTTGATAGTACCGATCTTTAACTCTGGTGATGTTGAGTTGGGGTTGTTTTCAGATTTGTTTCAGTAGCTGACTTTTCGCTGTTCACCCTGGTTCCCTGGCGAAAACAACGGGGGTCTTGTTTAACCGGACGACGCACCAGCCGGCATGAAATTTTGTCATGTTGTACCATCATTTTTTATTTTGATTTAACCAATAAAAATACAATTTGGTCGGCTAAATCCCAAATTGCCAGTCCATCCTCGTTCGTTCAGTATCAAAGTAGATACCCAACAGGGTGCACCACGAGAAGGTGAGGATTGGACATTAGGTCAGAAGCCCTGGTCGGTTCTCCTCTCAGTTATACAGCTTTGACCCTTAAGCACCCCTTTACAGAATATGTGATCGGAAAATAAATTTATAATGAGAAAATCTCAAAATCATATCACTCTGCTTGTACATCCTTACGAACTGTACTAGATATGACAGTGTACATTTAAGATTTCATGACTAGTTTCTAATGAGCAACCTTCTTCTAAATCACTCTTATATTATGGTCTACTAAAGCACTTTTAACTAGAGTCTTCTGTAGTCTTTCTTTGGGTATTCTTCTTGTCATTTTCTTCAAATACTAATTTTATTAATCTTTAGTTTCCTATTCTGTTTATATGTCAACTTGCATGACCAAGTGGTAATGGTCCCCCCAGAAACCAACAGAGTGTGGATCTGAATAAATTGTAGCCATGGAAACAGATTGAAAACAAGAACTAAACCTTGGAGTCTTGGTGACAAACTCTAAAGAAGATATTATTATAGTCTGCAAGGATAGAAAAATAAAAACAAATAAGTTAGCAGATGCCCTAAAAGAATACTGAGAGAAATGCAAGAGAGCTAAACCATGTATAAAAGTAGCTAAATAAAACTCATGGGAACACTTTGGTAAGAGTACTGAAACTAAATATCAGGAAAGTGGCAAAATGTTCTGGATGCTTTTGAGGAAGCTTAGAAATGAAATGCTAAAAAAAGAATCAAAGATGATAAATGTGACATGAAAACTGAAGATAAGAATATCCTAAATGTCTGGCGCAACTACTTTGAAAGATTATTAAAGAAATCAAGCAGTGACACAACCGCACTAAAAATTTTCAAGAGGAATGCCTATCAATACTTGAGGTAAATGCTGAGAGGCAGTTTGAGTAGATGATAACTGACCAGAAATGCTTAGGTATAGAGGTTATAAAAGTTTTGCAGTGGCTACACTGCATAATTCAGAAGGCCTGGCCAGGAGATCGAATTCCAGACTGGAGTAGAGCTCTCATAGTCTTGTCAGATGTCATCTCCTTCCAGGAGGTTGATTACCATGAGCTTTCACCATGTACGGTTTTGTACTTATTCTTCATAGGACAAAAAGGTCCAGTCCTTAATATTTCCCATCCAATCTGTTCTTTGTCTTCCATTTCTTTTTCCTTGTATCATTTCTCCTAGAAGTGTTTTTTGCAGGGATTCAAGCCTTAGTATGTGACCAAGGTAGGTGGTTTTCCTTTTCTTAATGGTTTTCAACAGATTCCTATCTTCTCCAATCACCTCTAATATTTCTAAATTAGTTTTTTTGGCAGTCCATGGGACTCTAAGAATTCTTCTGAGGATCCACATCTCAAAGGGCTTTTAGTCTATTTTCACAATATTTTGATATTGTCCAGGTTTCTGCTCCATATAGCAGTGTTGACCATACGTAGCATTTGAATAGCCTAATTCTTGTTTTTGTGTGAATTTCCCTTGAGGTCAGAATGTTTTTCATGCTAATGAAGATCTAGCAATTTCTATTCTTCTTAATATTTCCTTATCACACTTTCCATTCTCTGTAATTAGTTGACCCAAATATATATAACTCTCTACTTGATCTAAAGTATTTTCTCTGATCTTAATATTTATATCAGGTATTTTCGTATTTTCTCTTGTTACCTGCATGGTTTTGGTTTTTTTAAAGTTGAAATTAACCATATTTTTCACTTAGCTTCAGCATCTCTTCTAGTAGGTTTTGAAGATTTTTTTTTTTTATTTTCAGCTAGCAGTACTGTATCATCTGCATATCTTAAGTTGTTTATATTCCTGCCTCCTATGCCGACTCCTTTAAATTCTTCTACTTGCTGGAAGATATTTTCAGTATAGAGGTTAAACAATATAAGAGAAAGAACACAGCCTTGTCTGACACCTTTCTTTACTGGGAATTCCTCCTAGATTTCTCCTGATATTTTTATTGAGGCAGTTTGCCCCCAATATAGATTTATCAGCAATCTGGTATCTTTATCATCTACTCCTAAATTTCTGATGCATTTGATTAGTTGTTCATGTTGTATATTGTCAAAGGCCTTTGTATACTCAATAACACATAAGTAGACTTCTTTCTGCTTCTCCAGATATCTTTCTATAATAGTTCTAATGTTGAAGAGTCCTCCTCTAGTTCTTTTATTTTCCTGGAAACCAGATTATGTTTCATTAATTTCCATTTTGATTTTATGTTTATTTCTTTCTAGGATGAATAGCATAACTTTTGCTATCTGACTATTGTTCTGTTTTCTTCATATTTGATTGTCTTTGATTTTTTAGGTATTGGTAGGAAGATTGAGTGCTTAAAAATCTTTTGGCAGGTGTCCAGTTTCGTATATTTTGTTACATATGTCAGTCGGTGATCTTATAGCCTTATCATCTATTTAGATATTCTGCCATAATTCCATCCATTCCTGGAGCTTTTCCTAGTTTCAGTTTCCTAATGGCATTTGTTACTTCCCAGGTAAGAATAGTAGGCCCCTCCAAATCTTCTTGCATTGGCTTATCTATTCTATCATGATTGTAGAGTTCCTTTGAATACTCTACTCATCTATCCCTAATTTTGTCTTTCTCCATTAGGATGTTTCCACTGGTATCTTCAATGCAATGAGAGCCTACCCTTTTTCAAGATTTGTTAGTTAGCTCCCTAACTTTTTCATGAAGTTTTCTGGTTTTGTGCTTTTTGTCCAGAAGTTAAATTTCCTTGCATTTGTTATTGAGCCATAGTTCTTTTGCAATCCTACATTTTTTACTGATATCCTTGTTTAAGTTCTTTGTATTCAGGACAATTTTTGTGTTTCATTCTTTCCTCCATCATTTTCAGTATCTTGTCATTCATCCAGGGTTTACTCATTTTCTTCTCAAATTTGGGAATTTTTTTTTGTTTTACTGCCTTTTTTATGCCCTCTTTAAATTTCTGCCATCTATCCTCAATCTCATCTTTAGGGTAAGGATACTTGGTGGAATAAGGAACATTAACAGCAGTGGATTGTGCCAGTTCCTTTAAAAATTTATCTTGTATTTCTTGATTTTTAAGGGAGCTAAGAGATCATATTTTTTATGTTTAGAGGTTTAATTGTTTTCATAGTATCATAGCTCTCATAGTATTCATGTATAAAAAGGGAATTAAAGTTCAATGTGAGAATTACAGAGGAATTTCTCTATGAAGTGTTCCAGGTAAGATTTATGCAAGTATTCTTGAAAAGAGGTTGAGAAAGATTGTGAGAGAGAAACTTAGATAAGAACAAGCTGGGTTCAGGCCAAACAGAGATTGTCAAGATCAGATTTTCACTTTAAGACAAATAGTTGAGAATTCATGAGAATATGATGATAATCTGTACTTAATTTTAGTAGTTTTGGAAAATGCAATGGCAAGGTAACTACAGAAAATCTTTACAAACACTACAAGTACATAGGATGAATGGAACATTATACAGAGCAATACATAGTCTATATTTAAGTTGTCAGTCAGAGTATAATTGAAGGCAATACAAGGAGATGGCTTGATGAAAAATCAGGAGTAAGACAAGGATGCACATTATGAAAGAAAATGGCAATAGGCCTTATATTAGAATTGGAGATGTTAAACTTCAAACAACATCACTGGAAAATGCCATTCCAGTAGATGCACACTATAATGAAATGAAGTACTATAATGGACTGTAGAAAAGTCTTGGCCTTAGTCTCATAAAAACAATGCCATTTTAAGCTCACTATTGCAAATAGTAAAAGCTGAAATGAACAGAGTTTCCTAGTAAATGATGTCACAATTGCGAGACAAAGAAAATAGCAGGAAATAAAACAAATCAAAATCACAGGAAAGGAAAGGACAAGAACTATACTTATAAAACACACAAAATGAAAACATGGAAAAGTATAAATGCAAACAATAACAGGAGACATAAGAACGAAACAGAAGAGTATGAATAACAATCAAAGTAAAAATAAAAATCAAGAATTAACATCTAAATCATGCATGAAGTAAGTTTGAATTGCTAAAATTTAATATAAAAAAAAGAAGCTACATCAGGTTATAGTTATTAAGCTGATGGTGACATCTCATGTTTGATATGATATTAATTCTCATTAACTACTATAGTTAACAAATATAGCATGGTGTCAACAAAATGCCTACCATTAATGAGACCCAAATGATGCCTATGAAAAGCATTACTTGAACTATTAATTTTCACTCACACCCACCCACCCAATAAAAGAGACAGTTTTGTCTTTTTGTCCTCAAAATTTAAATAAAAACAGTCGTTCTTCATAAAATGACACAAAGATATGGAAGTCTATTAAGTGCTTAATCTTTAAAGATGCCTGTGGCTTAACTATAAACAACAAATTACACAAATACCATAGTAACTTGAATGAAAGCAGGTATTTCATACTGAAAATAACAGTACATCATCAGTGTGCAGAAATAAGCAAATCAAAGAATAGGGATACAAGGCACAAAAAACAATCAGTTTACCAATTAAAATTGGTTGCTGTAAGTTTGGTAAACCAATTGTTGTATCTACCTTGTATTCCTATTCTTTGATTTGTTTTAAATTAAATTAAAGGTACCAAGAAATTATATACTTGGTTTAATCCTTTATCGAAGTGTAAGCAAATGATAATGTCATGATGTACTGTTGTTTTAATGATGATGGCACTGATGATGTACTGTTATTGTCAGTATGAAATATCTGTACTTTCATTAAAGTTAATTACTGTAGTTATTGCGTAATTTGTTGTTTATTAGATGCTTGCTAAGTTTAATGCTGAGACTTTTTTTTAATAATAAAAAAATTGCTTGTGACATATTTTAGGATAAACAGATTGTCAATCCTTTAAATTAAATGCCAAAAGCTTTAGATATTTTATTTAAAAAAGTGCAAATATTATTGACTGAGTAAATCTCATCACGTAACATTAGTTGGCAGTATTAATAACTGTTTTGGTTTGGTGATATGATTAATAATAATCATTAAGACACTGATTTTTAAATAATTGCATATCCAACCAAGTACATACAGAAAAAAAAAACTGTATAAATCCAATGGGGGGGGGGGGTTTATAATAACTTACTTCTCCTTTCCTTGAATTCATATACACAGCAGCTAGTTCATTGTCAACTAATTCAACTCCAACTGCTGGCATTTGTTCAGTTTCCACTAAGTCATTCACTACAGATTTCACATCTTCAATAATCATCAAAGCTTCCCTGACAAGGAGAAAAATTTACAGCCATTTATAAAAATCCAACAGTTAAGATATGCATAATACATTTTATGTGTTATCTGTAGAATTTATTATTATTTTTTTTTATACATATTTAACAAAATTATTTTCAATAGCGTGAAATTAATTTCGGCAACATTTTCATAAAAATTAAAAAACTTCAATAAAACTGTTTTGTCCACTGATTTGAAGAAGAACAGATTGCAAATATTTCTTTCTAGTAATAAATTTATTGCCAGGATTGATTTCACATTATAATCTGAACAGATGTAATTTATTTTTTTTCATGCATATGAAATTCATGTTTATATCTCGTGTGAACAAAAAAAATAAAAATAAAATAAAAACATAAATTCAAATGTTAACATATTAAAAAAAATATTTCATAAGTGAAATTCCAAGCAAAACAGTTCACTTTAAGTCAAGTGGTCTCCAAGGTTTCAATTCTGTTAATTGGTTAATGGTATGATGAGATTAATGGCAGAGTAGGGTAATTGCAAGATAAAAGACAGAAAGGCACTCATGTTTTCATTACTGAAAATTTGCAAAACAGTTCATTTGTGTGACCTAATTGTACAGGTTACAGGTTTAAAGCATTCTTTTAACCTCTTCATTTAGATGAAATTAAGGAATTTTTAGGCTTGGAAATATGTCTTAAGTTTTTTTTTTTTTTTTTTGAGAAAAAGCAAGACTGTTTTTCTGGAATGAAATCAACTTGGTTGTCCCCCCCCCCCCACTAGAGATGAAATAAAGACATATGAAGTTACGACACAACTTTAAAAGATCACAAAGTTTTGAGTATTTGTAACACATTTTTTTTTTTATTTTATGCAGAGGAGCACTTCATTAATTGAGGTATCCATATAAAAAACTAAGGAAAAGAGATGTATTCCTAACTGCTCTTGATTTTGACCTGTTTCACTAGTAAAGGGAGCCAGTGTCATTCTAAAGTAGTAATGATTGATATGTAGAAAGTTTTTTCACTTGGTTATAAATTAAATTTACTAAGAACTTATATTCTTGTTTAACCCTTTAAGACTAGGCACTTGTGCATATAGGCTAATGACTACTAAGAAATTAATGTGAAATTTGGATAAAGGGTGAAACAAGAATATAATTTCTTGGAAAGTTTAATTAAATGATTGCTATGTGATTAACAAACATAAGATGGATGTAAGTAAGAGGCATGTCCGGAATACTTTCTGAGGTCCAAGAATTTAAAAAACTGAAAGAGAAGAAAAAAAGTTTTATTATACGATAAAATACCTACATATATTATTAGATATATGAAGAGCCAAAAGGCTTCAATTACTTTATTTTTCCATAGTTGCCATTGACTTTCAGGCATTTTTCGCATCATAGCAAAACTTCTTCATACCTGCATCAAAAAGTTTGCTGCCAGTTAGTTCAACCACTGAGTTACGCTGTTCCTCAGTTCCTCATCTTGTTCCAAAGTGCTGAGATGGAAGGTCAAAAAAAAGTTCCCACCCAAACTTCTGAATTTGTTAGAGTTTTCAAGCTGCAGTGTGAACTTGCATGTTATCATGGAAAAGCATGATCCTTGATGACAGCATTCCTCATCTTTTGTTCTGAATTGCTTGTCTGAATTTCTTCAGCATTTCACAATGCAAATCAGCATTAATTGTGGTTCCTTGCTGAAGAAAACAGACAAGCAAGATCCCTTTTCAGTCCTGGAAGACAGTGGCAATAATTTTTGTTTGACCAACAGTGCCTGTTTAAATTTTTTTTTGCTGTCAGAGATGATGAATGGTGTCACTATATTGATTGCTGTTTTGACTCAATGTTTGTGTACAAAATCCACATTTTGTCAGCAATCACAATATAAAAAAAAAGTTAATTTCCTTCATTTTTTTTGTAAAGCTCTTACAATTTTTTTTAGCTGATTCCACTCACTGCTGTTTATGCACAATTGTCAGCATTCTTAGGACCCATCCGACACACAATTTCTTATATCCTAGCTTTTCTGTCATAATTTCCTGAGTGAGTGAAATTTCTGGGAATTCAAAAGAAAGTTCCATAATTGTGAAAAACGATTCTATTGAATTTTCATGTTCACTCTTTCCACAAAAATCATGTCAGACACTCGGCTGGCCACTGCACTTTTCACCATGAACAAACGACACCAATGCCTAACCTTACTGTCACTTATTATGTTGGGCCCACAGTTGTTGAATTTCTTCAGCACTATTGTTTTCTGCCAACAAAAACCATATTGCACCATGAACTTCGCAACTGCTGTATTTTTTTTTTTTTTTAATCATAGCACTCATTATAAATTATTTGTAGAAGACAACAAATGATGCAATGAAAGTAAAATGGTCAACAACTAGCTAATGAGTCACTCTATGCTACTACGCATGTGCAACCCCCCCCCCCTCCATCCCATATCTTATTTGGTGGTAAATGCTGAATGGACCTTACTTTCTAGATAAGCCTCATATAATCCCCATCTGTCATACCTCTGTAGTGTGGGAGTGGGTGAAGTGTTAAAAAAATCAAAGAGCTATGCTCAAGAAGATCAAGTAGTTTCTTTTCATGCTGCTTCAAGTACTGCCAATGAGAAAGTTAATGTCTCACAATGAGTAATAAAACTCATCTACCACTTACATTTAAACAAGCATTCATGTCACATTGGTATCTGAGCCATAGCCTGTTGGCAATAAAGCACAGATTCTAGCAGCTATCAAAACCTACCTTTAGCTTAAGCATTTTTTGCTGTCATGTGGGGGGGGGGCAGCATTCATATAGAAGATAGTGCTAGTTTTAAAAGATACATGTGTTTGAAAGCTGACATCACAAGATTAACTTAGCAGAATCATATTCCTTTCTGCCCCCCCCCCCCTCTTTAAATGCAAATCCCATCCAAAAAAAGTTGTTTGCTTATACCAGATTAGTATCAGTATTGTGGCATTGACTATGGGATAGATAATCTGAAACACTGCTCTAGAGATCAAAAATATTTCAGGCTACTTCAGGTTCCTCCAAGGATAGTGATTGCATGCTTAGTGATGAAATCCATCTTGCACCTAAAGACATTCACAAAACATCCATGTCCCTGGTGAGATTCAAATTCCACAGTCTGCTGGTTTTGTGAGTGGATATGCCTACCCCCCCACTCAGTCAACAAGGCCAGAAATATCCATCTAACTATTAAAAATTTAAAAGTGATAAGCTTATTAATGTACTTCATTCATAAGAAATGACTGATAAAACATTATGTTATCAATAAATCTATACCTTGATTCAGCACCAACTGTTATAACATGTGGTTTTTTATTGGCAATGAGACGTTTCAGAGCTTGAAGATCAGCTTCCTATAGTTATAAAAAAACAAATAACAAAGTATGTTAATAATTAATATAAGGTGAATATTTTCAAATAACACAAAAGTCTTCATTTAAATTAAGGGGATATTAAATCCCACATTGTTTCAAAACCGAATAAGAAACTCAAAGATCGGAATCAAAGAGTTCCATGCCGAATATAGTAAACTATAAAAGTATCGGCGAATATTAGCGTAAACCAAAGCATGTAGTACAAACAAGGGCAACTTGTAGCAAAGGTGGGTAAAGCTCTGATCACTATTCTTAGTATTTCCCCTAATGTAAAACACATCTCCTAGGAGATGTATGCTGTTATACATTACAGTGGGAGGTCACTACCCAGACCAGTTTCGACCTTTATTGAGGTCTCATCAGTGAGTAGGTAGACCAACAAATTAATACTAAGGGTATAGCGAAAAGAACTTATATACTTTGCTATACGAGTTGTCAAAAAGGTGCGCCCATTAAATTACTTAAATATAAAGAGCAAGTAGGCTTCACTTCGGTGATGTAACATTATTCAAATTAAGGGGGTATTAAATCCCACATTGTTTCAAAACCGAATAAGAAACTCAAAGCGTTTCATGCCGAATATAGTAAACTATAAAAGTATCGGTTGCATAAGGGTCAAAGCTGTATAACTGAGGAGACCTCCACATAGCCTTTAAAGGAATGCGGAGAACCGACCAGGGCTTCTGACCTAATACTCACCTTCTCGTGGTACACCCTGTTGGGTATCTACCTGGATACTGAAAGAACGAGGATGGGCTGGCAATTTGGGATTTAGCTGACCAAACTGTATTCTTATTGGCTTAAACCAATATAGAAAATGATGGTACAACATGCCAAAAATTCATGCTGGCTGGGGCATCGCCCGGTTAAACAAGGCCCCCATTGTTTTCGCCAGGGAACCAGGGCGAACAGCGAAAAGTCAGCTACTGGAACAAATC
Source organism: Typopeltis vanoorti (assembly GCF_054136105.1). NCBI lineage: Eukaryota > Metazoa > Arthropoda > Arachnida > Uropygi > Thelyphonidae > Typopeltis > Typopeltis vanoorti. The sequence goes on from NC_143559.1 coordinate 73,555,109, forward strand.
TGAAAACAAACCCCAACTCAACATCGCCAGAGTTAAAGATTGGTACTATCAACGTAAGAATCCTGAATGGCACAGAAATGGAGCTAGCTGAGGAATTAGATAAGTACCAGATCGACATAATAGGGGTGACTGAAACAAAAAAGACAAAAACTGGTGAGATCTTTCTGAGCAATAAATACAAAATGTTATATTCAGGAAATGACAATCAAGGAAAAGAACGAGTAGCTATAGTATTCAACACTAAATACGAGGCTAATCTTCTTGAATGACAGTCAGTCTCAAGACGATTGATGTGGGCAAATAACAGAATGGGGAACTGGACAATGAGACTTATTTATGCCTATGGTCCCCCAGAAGGTTCTACTAAGGTAGAAGTGGAGGAATTTTTTGACGCTTTAGAAAAAGCAACTGACGCAATGAAAAAGGAAAAGTTGGTCCTTGTTGAGGATCTAAATAGCAGAGTAGGAAATGACTGTCAGACATACAAAAATATTTCAGGAAAATTTGGAGAAAAGATCAAAGCTAATAATAATGCAAATACCTGTTAAAGTTCTGCTCAGGACATGGACTGGTTATTACTAACACCATGTTCCAACATAAAAATGTGCACAAATTCACATGGAGAGAAGAGGCAAGAAATAAGAAACGTCTCATTGACTATGTTATTGTTGATAGTGATGTTTTCTCCCTGGTAAGGACACCAGAGTGTACAGAGGGTTTGAAATTGGAAGTGATCACTATTTAGTCTTGAGCAGAATAAAAGTGAATTTCACACTGAAAAGAATAACATGTAAGAAAGTTTTAAAGCGAATAAAAGTCGAGCTGCTCTCAGATGTGAACTGTAGACTAAAATACACAAAGATTATTGAAGAAAAAATGAAAGAGTTTGAGAACAGGAACCAAACCTTGGAGATTCAGTGGCAAGCCTTGAAGAAAACACTGATTGATTCAGCCATAGAGGCATGTGGTGAGGTTGTCTGCAAGGATAGAAAAATCAGAACTCCATGGTAGACACAGGAAGTTAAAGAGGCAGTGAAGGAAAAGAAGAAAGCATATCAAAAGTTCCTGGCAAATAAGTTAGCTTGTGCTCTCAGAGAATATAGAGACAAATGTAAGAAAGCTCAACACTGTGTAAAACTAGCTAAACAAGTCATGGGTGGACTTTGGCAACAACATAGAAAATAAATATCAAGAAGGTGGTAAGATATTCTGGAGGTTGTTGAAGAAGGTTAGAAATGGAGGAAAGAGTGTTGTAAAAGGAGTTACAGATGATAAAGGTGACATGAAAATGGGAGACAAAGATATCCTTGAAGTATGGAGTAATTACTTAGAAAAATTGCTAAATGAAACAAGCAGTGATAGCACAGTGGTAAAAAACACTCAACAGGCATATATATCCATACTTGAAGTAGAAAAAGCCATCAAAGGCTTGAAATGGGGAAAGGCAGCAGGAGTAGATGATATTTGACCAGAAATGCTGGAGTATGGTGGTATAAAAGTCTTACAGTGGCTGCACTGCATAGTTCAGAAAGCCTGGACAGAGGGACGAATTCCTGATGATTGGAGTAGAGCTCTAATAGCACCCATATATAAAAAGGGAAATAAAACTGAATGTGAGAATTACAGAGGTATTTCCCTACTGAGTGTTCCTGGCAAGATTTGTGCCATTATACTTGAGAAACGGTTGAGAAGAATTGTGGAAGAAAAGCTTGGTGAAGAACAAGCTGAATTCAGGCCACATAGAGGCTGCCAGGATCAGATCTTTACTTTACGACAAATAGTTGAGAAAGCATGGGAATATAACAAAGATCTGTATTTAAGTTTTGTCGATCTGGAAAAGGAATATGACAAGGCGCCAAGATAGATGCAATTCAAAACACTCTGTTATATGGTGTCAATGGGGCATTATATCAAACAATACTTATTCATTATTTGAGTTGTAAATCAGCAGTCAGAATTGAAGAAAGTACAGGAAGATGGTTTAATGTTAAATCTGGTGTGAGACAAGGATGTACATTATCCCCTCTGTTATTCATTATCTATATGGATCACATTATGAAGTAAAGTGGTATTAAACATGATATCAGAATTGGAGATGTTAATGTCAGCTCTCTGTTTTATAAGGACAATGTCATACTTCTAAATAAATCCGCTACAAATTTGAAGATTCCCTGACTAAATTGAATAACTGTTGTTATAAATATGGTATGTAGGTCAGCAATAAAAAGACAAAGACAATGAAAATAGGCAGAAACACTGAAAATATCAACTACATTGTGAATGGAGAATCTATAGAACAAGTAAAATATTTCAGCTACTTAGGCACGATTTTTAGTGAAGATGGTAAATTATATATGGAAATAGACAACAGAATCAGCAAAGCTAGTATGGTAGGAAATCAATTGAAAAATTGATATAGATAAGAGAGAAATTAGTTGCAACACTAAATTAGCTGTATACAAGACAGTGTTCAAACCAGTTTTAACTTATGGATCTGAGAGCTGGGTCAGAAGTAAAACACTTTACCAAAGACTAGAGACCGAAGATATGAGAGTCTTGAGAAAGATTAGAGGCATGAACAGATGGCATCAATGGCAATATCATATTAAAAACGAGGATATTAGGAAAGAACTTGACATTGTTAGCATCCAGGAATGCGTTAGCAGAGCTAATCTCAGGAGGTATGGTCACTTAAACAGAATGGGCGAGGAAAGATTACCAAAACAAGTGTTCTCTGCCATGTTGGCAGCAAAACGACCCATAGGAAGACCAAGATATAGGTGGATTGATACGGTACAAAGTTCCTTAGACGATAGAAATATAAGATCTGATAATGTTAGAGTCTTGACAAGTAACAGACTGATTTGGAGGAAAATTATAGATAGGAAGTTAGTAATGATGTAAATTTTTCATGTAGTACTACCATATCCTGTACATCCCTTGAATGTACATGCCAGGAATTTGATGATGACGATGATAAAAGTAGCGGCGAATACTAGCATAAGCCAAAGCACATAGTACAAACTAGGGCAACCTCCCTTAATTTAAATAATGTTACATCGCCGAAGTGAAGCCTATTGGCTCTTTATATTTAAGTTAAACAAAAGTTTAACTTAAATATAGTTATTCTTTATTCTTTGTTTGAGAGAATAAAATTTTGAAATAGCCAAAAGAATTTTGAAAGCCGAAAGAAATTTTGAAAGAATGCAAGAGGCCTGAAGTTGGAACTTAACAGGGCACTACCGCCAAGTTGTGGCTTATGCTAAGGACAAAGGACACGTGAGAAAAAGATTGTTGTAGATTGGCATATCTTTTGATACATTTTCCCTTTATTATTTGAAATTCTTTATGTGCAAATTTATCTGAAATATCAGAGAGAATACTAAACTTTTCAGTATTCTCTCTGATATTTCAGATAAATTTGCACATAAAGAATTTCAAATAATAAAGGGAAAATGTATCAAAAGATATGCCAATCTACAACAATCTTTTTCTCGCGTGTCCTTTGTCCTTAGCATAAGCCACAACTTGGCGGTAGTGCCCTGTTTAGTTCCAACTTCAGGCCTCTTGCTGTGTGTAAAACACTACATTCACATTGAGGCAACAATGTTATGATGCCTCAAAATATTGTCAAAATAAGGATCAATGTGGTTAAAATCCTTACATAAGCTTCATTGCCTAAAAGAAATCTCTCTCTCTCTCTCTCTCTCTCTCTCCAAAATCAACTATATGCTCTCTATAAATTAACAAAGACAAAAATATAATAATTACAGAACCAATAAAGATAATGTTAATTTGGTTCTCAATGCTAGTGAATACATGTGTCCCAGAATTAGCTATCTATTTCTATGAAATCAGACAAATCTATTAAAAACTTACACAATTTCATGTTTATTACCTAATAAGATACAAAAACAGATAGATTTATAAATCATAAGTCAAATCTTTGAGAACTTTCAACATGTGCTCCGTCTGTATCCCTGCAAATTTCAAATCTATCCTTAGCATTGCAAAACACATTTTGAAGCATTTGAGGAATTGTGTCCTGCACTGCCAACTGAATGCGTTCTTTAAGTTGGCAGTGCAGGACACAATATGCATATTTATCTTAAACATGCAGGTTTAAGACATGGATGCACACTGTCTCCACTGTCATGCTTCATCTATCTGGATGACATTATGAAGGAAAGTAGCGTTGAACCTGATCCACTAACACTCTGCAGAATTCTTGTAAATTAAATAACTGCCGTAATAAATTTAGCATGACTATCATAATAAAAAAACAGAAATATGGAAAATTCATCTGCATTCCGAATGGCGATAAATCTTTGTTTTTATGAAGCCTCATGCAAAGAAATCCAGGGGCGTCAAAGCTGGAGAACATGGAGGCCAAAGTTGAGGTCCTCCACTTCCAATTCACCAATTCGAAAAGTGTCTGTTGAGGTATTCTCTCTGAGAATACCTCAACTGATTTAGTATTTAATTAAAAAAAACAAAACAGAAGTAACTGGAGAAAAATACACAAACCTAGGATAATTTGGCACTGGAAGGGAAATCTGAAGGGAGGAAACTGATAACTCAACTATAAGAAGAGGAAATAGATCTAAAGATGAAATATAAGTGGGTCTCTATATCACACTTCAACAAATATGCTAAATGTCAAGAGCAACATATTTTTTCAATCCACTTCATGAATTGTATCCATAGATAGGTGAAGTTGGCTAGATCTGCTTTGAAAAAGGAAGAACTCATACTAGTTGCTAATTAATTCATGGGTCTCCAAAGCAGTTGGTGACTTTCTCCATTATTATCAAGAAGACTTGTGTGTTGAGGGCAAAAAGATTATACTTTTTCCATGTTTAATTTATCATTTTTAATAGATACTGTTCCTATCTCGATGAACTATTTTAATTGTTTGGTTCTCCATTCGGAATGCAGATGAATTTTCCATATTTCTGTTTTTTTATTATGATAGTCATGTTAAATTTATTATGGCAGTTATTTAATTTACAAGAATTCTGCAGAGTGTTAGTGGATCAGGTTCAACGCTACTTTCCTTCATAATGTTATCCAGATAGATGAAGCATGACAGTGGAGACAGTGTGCATCCATGTCTTAAACCTGCATGTTTAAGACAAATATGCATGTTTTACATAAACCATCTTCCTGGAGCTCCTTCAGTAGTAATTATTGACTTACATAAGCACAATGAAGCGTTCTCCATCATGTTCCATTTACAGCATAGAATTTAAGCATTTTGAGCACTTTGTTAATGACTTTTACCTATCTACAGAACTTCAGTTCTGTAGATAGGTAATCATGGAAATATCACAATTCTTGTGATATTTCCATGATTTTGCAACTATTTGTCTTAAAGTGAACATCTGATCCTGACAACCCCTATTTGGCCTGAACAAGCTGTTCTTTTCCAACTTTCTCTTCGAATTTTCATTAGTCTTTTCGAGCATGCCTTGTATAAATCTTACACAGAAACCTTAGCAAGGAAAGTCTTCTGTAATTCTCACATTGTTTAATTTCCATTTTTTATAGATGAGTACTATGAAATCTACTCTAATAATCCAGAATCTTTTTTCAGAACCTCGAGTTCTGAAAAAAAGTACAAAACTTGTACAGAAAAGTACAGAAAAAAAAAAAAAGTTAGCACAGAGTAAGGCCTCTATGCTTTCTTTGAATAAACGTTCAAATTTATAGCGGGATCTATGTAAGAGGCGAGTTTTTGACCAAAGGATGTTGTGGTTAGTTTCTATCCCGTGCTGAGCCAATCCAGATTTTTTGGGTTTGTTGTGATGAATGGAGGATTGATGTTCTTGGATTCTTTTTTCTAGAGAGCATCCAGTTTGTCCAAAATAGGAGAGATCACAGTTGCAGGGAATTTGATAAACTCCAGGAAGAGACATAATTGAGCGTTTGTCTTTAGAAGAAGGAAAATGGGAAGATAATTTGTTAATCGGTGAATAAGTAGCTGTTAACTCAACTGAACGTTTATTCAAAGAAAGCATAGAGGCCTTACTCCATCGTCCTAATCTGAATCGGAATGACTGTATATCTGTATCAAAAATCTGGGAAAGTCTAATCAGGATAAGTCATTAATTTATATTAATTTTATGTTATTTAAAATTATTGAAATTATTAATATTTTTAATTCAATCATGTCTCTGATTAAAAATATTTCTCTTTAATACTTAGTGATATAACATCACGCGACCTGTTCTATTTATAAATGATCTATTGTTAGTATTCTACCTTGTATTTTAAAACTGTTCTTGTATTGCCACTGAAGATGATCTGCAATTTTCAGACCGAAATATTTGGCTAATTAAATATCTTTCTTGTGTGTACGTGCTTATATTATACAGCCTTCATAATTGTTATTTTGTTTTATATACTATGGCATTATGGGTAGAGATCACAAAACTACACTTTGGGCCCCCGTAAACTACATTGTGAGGACTAAAAAAAAAAGTGCTAAAAAAAGTGAAAGTTTTACTAATAATATTGGTATTTAAACAATAAATTAAAAATGTCATCTAAATATAGATCTGATTTAATGACTTTCTCAGCTAAAAAAAAAAAAGAAAAGAAAAGCAGAATATCACATGAAGGTAAAAAATGGAAGCGATTTGATGCATCAAATCAGGTAAGTTTCATTCTGATGTGTGAAAAGCAATAAAATTATTACCTTAAACATTTTCAACAACAGTAACCAATTCAGATAAGATAAAGCTTTCACACACAGGAGGGAACTAAGGGGAAAACATGAACAAATTATTATTGCTATGGATTAACAATATAAATCAAAACATTCCTGTAACTCAAGCAGTGGTCATGGACAAGACCAAGTCTTGTTTAATGAAATAAATGAAGCTGATGGAAAAGTCAGCTGGGGAAGCCATTCATACTGAAGGAACCAATTTCATTTAAATACATTAAACTTTTACTTCAATTTACAAATGATTCATTTTATGAACAGTGGGCTGGGAACATGATCCCTTCTTAAATGAGGCTTTCTGTACTCCCAAATGCATTCCTTTTGAATATTAACACCATTCTATTACTTCTTGTTTCATTTAACATCAAAGCAATTCACTCCAGATACCTAGAATATTTTCATGTCAATTTTATCATCAAATGAAAGAAATACAGAAAGAGTAACATAAAAATAGTACTCTTTCTTTTATTTAAGCTTTTCATTTTCCCACATCAATAATATTTATCTTCCACCTTCTTAAAGTCTTTCCATGACTTTTGTTTAACTACTTATACACACCATTTTCTTTTCCATTTTTTTCTGATTTTTTTTTCTTTTCCAAAACTGTCTCTAACTTCCAAAGTTCACTATAAGTTTCAGTAAGGAAATACCATGAGTAGACATATTACTAGCTATTATAATAACAGAATTAACTCATGTAAATCATTCTTTATTCGTAGAATTTTCATCTGAGTATCACAGGCATCATCAGTACAGGTACAAGGCTAATTAAACAATAACTGTTATATTCACAAAGTGCCACCTAAGTAGCTATGGTTAAATTTCCTAAATTTATTTAATTATTAAATATATACATGTGTGTATACAATTATATGTTAAGAAAGATTTGCTGCTTTATAAAGTACTATCTCCCACAAGGGGGAAAGACGTAGACCATCAGATCTGTATAGGTTAGGGGAGCGAAGTAATGTTTCTTTGCATAATCGTTCCATTAGGAACCGACTTTTGTGAATGACTTTTGTCTTGTTCCACTTAACTGTATGTCTGGTGTTGATGGCATGTTCTGCAATTCCAGACTGTTCGGGTTCAAGGTACCAGATATATTACTGGTGTTCTTCTAACCGGACCTGAGCAGATCTTCCTGTTTGTCCGAAATATGATAACCCACACAAGCAGGGAATCTGGTAGACACCTGGATAGCTGAGATGTAGGAGCTTGTCCTTTGGAGACATTAGGAATGTGGAGATTTTTTTAATGGGTCGAATCACATCACCATCCCAGTCAAAAGACAGGTACTATAAAAACACTAGTTCATAGAGCCCACTCCTTTTGTTCTTCAGAAGAACTTTTACAAAAAGAATTACAGTATATTAATTCCTCCTTCATATCCAATGACTATAAGTCCTTCATAAAAAGAGCTTTAAGTGGTCGTGCTCCAGCATCCTCTTCAAATACAGAAGAACCTACATGTATACCTATCCCCTATGTACAAGGGATTAGTGAACGCATAGCTAAGGTGCTAAAACCACTAAATATCTGTGTGGCTTTTTGACCCGTCAGAAAAATCTCTACATTCCTAATGTCTCCAAAGGACAAGCTCCCACATCTCAGCTATCCAGGTGTCTACCAGATTCCCTGCTCGTGTGGGCTATCATATTTTGGACAAACAGGAAGATCTGCTCAGGTTCATTAGAAGAACACCAGTCATATATCCAGTACCTTGAACCCGAACAGTCTGGAATTGCAGAACATGCCATCAACACCAGACATAGAGTTCAATGGAACAAGACAAAAGTCAAGTCATTCACAAAAGTCAGTTCCTAATAGAATGGCTATACAAAGAAACATTACTTCACTCCCCTAACCTAAACAGATCCAATGGTCTACGTCTTTCCCCCTGTGGAAGATAGTACTTTATAAAGCAGCAAATCTTTCCTAACATATAATTGTATAAATATAACCCTCGTATAACGTGGATGTTAGGTTCCATAGAAATGCCGCGTTATACAAGACATAGATCACATAGAAAAAGTAAGGTTAGGTTCCGAAATCGTTTTTTTTTTTTAATTATATAAACAACAATGACATATCCAACAAAAACAATATTTTTATTTAATTCAGATTCATGTAAGTTAAGAAAACAAACTATAACAAATACGTAGCATAAAATTATAAAAATTACAAATTGTACATAAATTTCATTGCACATAATGCATAAATGTTTTAGACACAATAAAATAAAGCGCATATTTTAATCGTCATCCTGTCCTCAGAAATAACATTTCATAGATGTTCTTTAAGTGGCCGGAGGTCATCACCACTTGAAATCTCTTGGACATCATTTGTATAATTCTCATTGCATACTTCGGCTGGTTTAGTCATCAAGAAGTCAGTAATAAGACTTTGCTTTCCACTATGTTGCAATTTTTTATTAAGTTCATAATATGGCGCTAAACAAATATCCAATTGTCTCGTGAATTTTCCCGAGCATTCCATTGAGGGATCATTATCCGTAAAATAACTTCCTAACTTTCTTGCCAAGTCCAATCCTTCTGCTAATTTCTTTAAACTGAATTCTTTAAAGGATTCATTACAATCAGAATCTTCGGCAGAACTTTCCCCACCATCTATTAATTGTACCAGTTCCTCCTCATTTAAATCTGTTTCTCCATCAATTAATTCACTAATTTCATTTTCAACCATATCGCAAAAGCCCTTCCCACCAAAAATGTGTGCGACGTTTATTATACGACGTGGCTCGGCATCCACTGGGGGTACGAAATTTTGTTCCATTACGGCTTCAGGCCATATTTTTTTCCAGCCAGCATTCAGCATAGAGGGTTGTAATTCCTTAATGGACAGAGAAACAATTTTTACACAATTCAATATTGAAAACTCTTTCCACGCTTGAGGCAGTGTCATGTTTGGATTAGATTCCATTTTTTCCAAAATTAATTGAAATATTCACTGAATATAATATGACTTAAATGTTGATATTACTCCTTGGTCAAGTGGTTGAATAAGTGAAGTAGTATTAGGCGGAAAAAAAGTTATTTTAATATTCGGATGGCTTAAATCTATTGGGTGGCCTGGTGCGTTACCTAAAATTAGTAGAATTTTGAAGTCCATATTCTTTTTTCTTTGTGTAACTTTCTACATCGGGGTACAAAACACCTGAAAAACCAATTTTCAAACATGCTAGCTGTAACCTAACCCATGCCTTTTTGTTGGCCCGCCAATAAACAGGTAGGATGGACTACTCGAGCCCTTTCATCGCACGAGGATTTGCAGATCGGTTAATAAAAATTGGTTTTGTCAGGTAATCACTTGATGCATTACTACAAAACAGTAGAGTAATTCTATCTTTGGAAACTTTGAATCCAGGAGCTGATCTTTCATTTTTTGAAATATAGGTGCATTTTCGCATTTTTTTCCAATATAATTCAGATTCATCTGCATTGAACACCTTGTCTGCACTGTAACCACCTTCTTTAATGATTTTTAAAAGTTCTGCTGGGTATTTACGGGCAGCTTCAACATCTGCTGATGCTGAATCTCCCTGGATTTTAAGATTATACAAAGAAAACCACTTTTTAAAGTTTTCAAACCAACCCTTACTGGCAGAAAATCCATGCTGAGAGATTTCTTCTGAAGAATCTTGATCAAGTTCTTTTAAATGTTTATAAACTTTGAGAGCTTTTTGTTTAATAAGGTGTCCATCCAAAGGAATTTTCTTTTGAGTGCAATCTTCTATCCAAATCATTAGAGATTTCTACATTTTTTCTATTAGAACATCGCGAACATGAGCAATGTGCTTTGCACTTAGTGTTGACCCAGCAATAACACTTTCTCGGATTTTATGTTCATTTTGTTGATTCATTTAAATTCAGAGTCCTTGCAACAACTCCTGGTTTTTCTCCAATTTTCAACCGATCCAAGATTTTAATTTTTTCTTCGAGAGAAATGAATTTCCTCTTCAATGTTTTTCAATGGTTTTCCCCCTTTCGTTGCAGTTTTAGTGGCCGTTACAATAAAAATAAACTTTTACATTAAAAAAAAAAGCATTACAAATCTATGTAACTCACCAGAAAATAAACTGCTCAGCTTGAGAATAACACACTTATGATTTTAAATGCGCTTTCCTGGCAGAAACGAAGACAATTTTCAACAATAAACACTTTATACAGTAAATCCTAGATGGCGAACATATGGCACTCGTACCAGAGGTGGCACGTCTGAGAATTTTGCTGGCACGTCAACGATTTACAGGTGATATCCTTTTATATTCTTATAAATTATTCAAGTTCTTTTTTAATTGTTACAATACGCACAAGCTGAATTTTGTTTTACACAAGACAGCAGCTATAAAGACGTTTTGGTGTGGTATTAACAAAAGATTGCGTGCCCGATTTACAGGTGATATCCTTTTATACGCTTTTATAAATTATTCAAGTTTTTTTTTTAATTGTTACAATACGTACAAGTTGAATTTTGTTTTACACAAGACAGCAGCTATAAAGACGTTTTGGTGCGGTATTAACAAAAGATCGCACAACCCAAAGACAAAAGCAACCGACAAGTGTTGGGTCGAAAAGCTAATTCTCTTCAATCAAATTCCATAACATCTGAAACTGTCATAAAAACATTCACTATTAGTTTTAACACATTCACAACAGGATGTCATTTATCGTTCCGATGGAACTTCTCAAAACTGACTGGCTCAACTAACACAAACGTTTCAACCCTTGGTTGAATTTTATGACTTCTTATTTGCGTTTGAGGTGGCAGGCAAACAAATGACATCGAGAATTTCAAATGCAATAAAAAAACACTTATTTCATAACTGAAAAATTGGACAATAGTTTTTAGTTAGATACTGTGTTTCGGTGCAACATATGGTTTTGCTTAAGTCTATACAGCTTAGTTTCTGTGAGAGAGGACATGTAATTTATTAGTTTGTGCAGTTTTTATTCCATCTGTCTCTAATTGCACTATTTGTTGAGAATGACACAGACTACAAAAGCCTTCTGTACAGTACCTTATTCAGTGATACAATAAAACTAAATTCGATACTTATACTATTGCACGATACGGGCAGACACAAATTTAACGAAGATAAAATTTGATTTTTAAGTCCCGCGGTGAAAAATATGAAAAAAAAAAAAAAATAAATAAAGGGTCACTAGAAATTGTAGAACGCATTATATCGAAACCGCATTATACGAGGGTTACCTGTATATATTTAATTATATAATTGGATAATTAATAATTAAATAACTAAATAATTTAAAATAATAATAATTAAATAAATTTAGGAAATATAACCTTAGCTACTTAGGTGGCACTTTGTGAATATAACAGTTATTGTTTAATTAGACTTGTACTGATGATGCCTGTGATACTCAGGTGAAAATTCTATGAATAAAAAACAATTTACGTGAGTTAATTCCGTTATTATAATAGTTAGTAACTTCACCGTGTACCTCTCCCTGGTTGAATGAGTCTATGTTTCCTTCTGAGTTAACAAAGGAGTTTCAAAGTTTAGGTCTTGATTTCAAATGACTTCATTTTGTCTAAAAGAATTGAATTTACATTTAAAATGTAAATTCGATTTCAGGGTTCTTTTGGTTCTGATGACTTAAAATGTATTATGTGTGAGCACTTTTTCAAGCAATTAAATTCTGTGGTGAGGTATCTGTGGAAAATGCCCAAGTTTTATATTGAGCTACCTTGGCTGCTGTCAATTCACAATTTTACTATGGTTGGAAGCAAGGTGAAAACCAACTTGAGTACCTACTATAGTTGTGGCAGGTTGTATTATACACTTTGTAACATGAGTCACTGCTTCAAATGCATAGTTTAAGCCACTGAATTCTCCTATGGATGAGAATTAATTTCAGCCAGTCTAATCCATTTTCCCAATATGATATGCATGATAGAGTATGCAATTAATCAAGAGGTAGAAAAATGATTGCTGCCATATTATTTCCTGCTTCCCACTTAAACAGTATGAAAATGAATGATACAATAATTGAACAAGGGATACCTTGTTCAATTATTGTGGGAATCACAAAATCACTAGTGGGGAATGTTTAAGAAAGCATATGAAATGTGTTACTTCCTAAGAGGGAGAGGTTATTGTGGTGGAGTATGTGTTCAAACAACCCTTCCTTAATATTAGTATATGCACTATCATAGTGTTATGGCCATTTAAACCCACAAAGAGAATGAGGGATTGTAATTGCAAAATAAGATCATCAGTGCTGTCCTGGATAATGTTAGCACAAGGTAGTAAACACTGTAACAAGAGGTCGTGCTGAGAAACAGATGGTAACTATCTCTATGATGGTATTGAAGGGGATTTGTTATTTTGGTACATAGTTGGAGAGAATGATCTAAAAACTAAATAGGCAACAGAAAATTTAGGCCTCCAATAAGTAAGTTAGGTGTTTTAATAAGCAATGAAATCATCCACCATCACCTAGGGGATCTAACTAGTATTTTTTCCAATTAGGGAAAATGTTTTTGAGAATAGGCAACAGAAAATTTAGGCCTCCAATAAGTAAGTTAGGTGTTTTAATAAGCAATGAAAGTCATCCACCATCACCTAGGGGATCTAACTAGTATTTTTTCCAATTAGGGAAAATGTTTTTGGGAAGCAATTAAAGTTGAGATAACTAGGTTTTTATCATTTATGATTTCCAGCTGCAAATACTGCAGAGCGTAAATAATATATTTGGAAATAAGCACTGTAGGTTTGTATAAAGGAAGAGACAGAAAGAAATTCAGTGAGAATACGGAGCTTTTATTTTAGAATTAAAGAACAATAGCTTCTTCAGTCATAATAAAACAATTAAGATTTGCAAGAAAAATCAAAAAATACACAAGCAGAAGAATACTAAAAATGCAGTAAGGCAGTAGAGGCAACGAACCGCTTGACTCCCCTCCCCTTCTCTAGAAGATCCTAAGTTACTATAAATTCCCCACCAGGCTGTAGACCACTATCAGAATGCAAATCATGTGCAACATAAAAAAAAAGTGGTTACAATTTCCTCCAGGATAGTGCAGAAGGTGTAACAACAAAAAAGCTTTCCTTAACACATTTACCAAAAATTGTTCATTTAAAAAAGATAACAAAAATTTTTTTAAATATTTATGACTTTTTTGATAAATATTTTCAAATTTCTTCTCAGTCCAAGCAGTTTATTTTGGAAATCAAGCCTCCTATAGTGTTATGCGATAACAGATGCTGGCTCCATGAGCAATCATTCCCATGCATATTTAGGCAGAGGAACAAAAGTGTATAACGATGAACTGTGAAATGTAATTTTTACATCAAGGCATGATTTACTGCTTAGCTGACTACTGCAAAATTACATTCTACTAAGGATGAAAATAAATATAAGTCAGCCTGATCTATTTTCCATTGTGACCTGTGATGAAGCACATGTGAAAGAATGGTGTCACTGGATAATGATCCATCTCATAGGATTTTTTCTATTCCCTACTTAAACAATGGAATGGAGAATAAATTCTTAAATCAATACCATGAATGATCGTAATTCTTGTAGATAAACTTATACGTTGGTTACACATGACTTTATATTTTTTAGAAAATGACAACATACTAAAATATTAATTAAAAAACTTTATAAACTATAATACCTTATTACAGCTCTTGGCCGACACCAAGGAGGCTATTCCTGCGTTAGAGGAAGAGCTTAATACCACTGAACGACGACCTTTCGACAATCCTCTCCGACCTCTCGAGTGCTTCAGCAGAGAAAGAATTTAATAAAATACGATGTCTGCACATTAAAAAATTTGAAAGTCTAAAAAAGAACTCTGCCTCCGAACCTCAACTACTGCTCAACATGGTAATAAACTCGTCTTCCCTTATCCTGAAGCACTCAACCACAACTTCACCTTAACACTGAAAATACCTTCTGAAGAAATAATGATACAGGTATGTAAAAATAATCATAATTTAAAATTCTGAATATTTTTACGTATTGTTTATGTTAGTATGTTTATTAGTTTTAGTTTCATAACATGCATTGTTGGCACTTGTGATGTGCCCGTTATTGAAATTATTTTGTCAAAGTGATATGTAAAACAGTTAAAAAATTTGATGTATTACTGGATTTGATATCTGCATTACTTTAAAAAATTTTATAGTATTATAAAATATCAAGTGTTGTGTTTTATGAAGACATTCTCTTGTCGCTAACGGAGACAACATGGTACAACATGCACGCCACTTTCATGGAGCGTGCATGCTCGCTGAGAAGTTTGATGTGTGATTGATAGCTGACAAGGAAAGCGTTCAGTATCACAGTAACGGGAATAAACAAGATAGCGTTCGGAAGGAAAATTAGAACACAGGCCAGCAGACATTTAGATTCAGAGGAAATTAGGTTTTTTTATGTGAGAGTTGGAGGAAAATTGATAGTATATTAAGAAAAAGGAATTGCGGAACTATGAAGTTTTAATGTGGAATAAGTATTGGCAAATAAAAGGGAAATATTGCTATAGACGTTTTAAAAGGAATATTGGAGGAAATGCTAATATTGGAAGATTAGTAGTAGATTCCAAAAAGGGAATCATAGAACTGTAAGTTTTTTTAAAGTGAAAGATAAGACTTTCTTTTTTTAAAGATAAGACTGTCAATAAGCATTAGTGAATAAAAGAAGAAATTGCTATTTACGTTCTAAAGGAATGTTTGAGAAAACTCTGATTAGGAAGTTTCATCTGTATTAAGGATGCCGAATCTAACTGTTATTTCTACTAAAAAGAAGACAGAATTAAGTCAGGAAGAATTAATGTGCACCACATGAGTGATGAGAAAGGATCATATGAATATGAAGAATAAAGTCATATATCTTTGGAAAAGGGCCTTGACAGAGAGAGAGAAACTGACTATGAACATTTTGTCATTGTGCAAAGAAAGTGTTTAGTCTAGTCTTAAGTGTAAGTTTATTTTTAAAAAGGCCTTGGATCCAATTAATTCTATAGTTAGTTGTAGTTATGTAAAGTTTGTTTGAAGTGTATATATATTGTTTTTGTTTTATTAAATGTGTTTATTTTGTATTTTGGTCTTGAGTCAGTGATTTATTTGGATTCTGAAAGCAATAGTAAAAAAGAGGTCACTGCACCAATCGGAGTGAACCCTTGTGCAATAATATAGGGACACTCGGAAAATATAAAAATAATTGTTAGAAACAGAGATTAATTAAAATAAATAAAAATCCTATATATTAACAATGGCGCAGAAAGGTAGGATTAATATTATGAAAATATCCTGTATATAAACATACATCTTTCAATTAACAGGTAGAACATGGTATCCACAACCTTCCCAACAATATCAGACTGGATGTAACCAGTGTTCTTCCCAAAGCTAAACCACCAAAAACCAACCTATCTAAAGAAGAATTAAAAGCTCTACAAGAAATGAAAAACAACAGCAAAATAATAATCACCAAAGTGGATAAGGGAAATGCCACTGTGGTTCTCAGCCAAACTGACTACAATGGGTAAGCTTACCTCTTTATTTTTAGATCAGTCTATCTACCTCCCAAATCAGAACACTCCAAAGGCTCCTTAAAAATGTTACTTTTGGCTTGTGCAAATGACTAGCAGACTATACAGTGTTCTCCCCAGAAATTTTTACCAGTCAGGTGGAATGAAATTAGCCGGGTGTACAAAAATTTTGAATGAGTTAAGAATGACACTTTTTCATAACAAATTAAAATAGTAATTTTATTAGAAATTACTTCAAACAAGGATAATATTTTATATAGTAATTATAACAAACAAGACTAGGATTTTTCTTATTTTCCCATTAAGTAATGAAAAACCTTGTAATGCCCACATCTTAAAAATCTATACATTAATTCTTCTCAGAAGCCCAGTTGTCAACAGCTTTTTCGTAATTAAAATCTGTTGGTTCTGGTCCCTCCAGTGAAATCAGCATCAGATTATTTAGAGTGTTCTGACTGATGTGATTCCTCATATAGGTTTTTAGCCTTTTTAATGCAGAGCAACCCCTTTCACATTCAGCTGTGCTCACAGGTATGGCCAGTCCAACAGCAGCTAGTTTTGCTAAATTTGGAAAAGACTCTTTGAGCTCAGATGTTGTTGCTAATTTCAGCAGTATTTGTCTTGGATCTAGATTTTTGTATGACTGTCCATTGATCATTTTTGATGCAACTGCCCATTCTAGTTTAGTACGTTCATAGTTTAAAACTGCAGGACTTCTATTTCTAGAATAATAATCAAAAAGAATATCAGAAGCCTCACGTTGATCATGACTTTCTGCATTGAAAAATCTTGAAAAGCAGGAAATGACTGGCATATCTGGAAATCTTGCTTCTAAGTGTTTAATAACTGTGCCTATGTATTTATCATATATTATAGTCTCAAACGTAATAACAATAGAATCTAAATAATCAATGTGAAGGTCTGACCATTCACCTGAAAGATGTTGATAAAGATTTTGAAAATGACTGCCAGGAGTGTCTTTCAATTCCATGGTGGATAGTTTTCTGGCATCTGAGACTGGCTCTATTTCAGTTAAATCAACATCTTGTCTCTGCCATGATCTAGACAAGTTAGATAAATGCTGTAACACATCTGAGAGCATTATTAGTGAAGCTACAAAATTGTATGTTCTGATATATTTACTTAAACCTACAGCTGTGATATCATTTCGTCTGGTGGCCTCTCTTTCCAACGCAGCTATAACACTCACCATGCATTCTCCTAGAGACTGTATTGCAGAATCATGAGACAGCCATCTAGTGTTACTAGCCATTTTAAGTTTAATCTGAGGACTGTTCAGTATATTTTGGATTTGGGTTAAACCAGCCATCCTGACTGAGGAATTTTGGAAGAAGAAAAACAATTGCCTTAAGATATCATTAAACATGACTAAATAAGCACTTCATTGTCAACCAAGCTTTCTTTTCGAAGTCTTGTGCATGGCTCAGTTACCCAGGTCACTTCCTTGTTTGTGGGTCATCCCTTTCTGCATTTCATACAAGTGGAACACATCATTCCATTATCTTTCACCACTAACCAATGGAATTTTTTAAACCACTCACTGTTAATACCCAATAAGTGGTGTTTAGATGCACGTTTTACATTTGAAAGAGACTCTGCAGAAATTGCCGATTCTGTTGTTGGTTTGGTGTCTTCACTACTACGCTTACTGGTTTCATCTTTCATTCAAGTTTTGTGGTTTTCATTCAAGTCAGAAAACCACAAGAGTGTGGTTTTCTGACTCGACTTTACTCATTAGGGGGTAATTTAATAAATACAAAATATCATTGTTATTAAATTAATCAGAACAAATCACAGAATTGTGCACTGACAGTAATATCCGAGACACATAACACGTGTTATGTCACAATTTTACTATTTATGAGTATTAATTACTAGGAATGGGAATTGGTATCACTCGAGACTGACATAGTCCTCGAGAGTTTCGAGAATTCCCTGAGATCACAACTATATTTGAAGTGCAGTCCTATTTTCTTTTACAAAATAAATATTAAATACTTGACTCATGATCTCTGGACAAAAACTATTATTAAGAAAAATAAATGTAGATTTTTAACATCGATTTTTGCCTTCGATTTGAATCCGCTCAATTTTCACAATTTATTTCTTTCAAACATCAAAATTATGTCTCTTTCATAAAAGATCTTCTTTGCAACCGATACTGTTGTATTTGAGATCCCGATTTTTGTCTTCTTCTGCGTACAGATTGGTATGCATCAAAGTGAATATTCAAAGCTCTCGAGATTGGTTTGCAATGCAAGAAATTGAGCTGGGCTCACGAGTATCGAGACTCTCCAGTTCGATTTCGCATCACTATTAATTAAAAAATGTCTTTATTTTTCCATTCTTGCTCATTATTTAGCCATGTCAATTCACAACATTAATTAGCCGGGTGGTCAGTAAAACCAGCCAGACGGTTTGCCCATTCAAAAGGTCCTGGGGAGAACATAGCTAAAACCTTTCAACTCTAGACCCCCCCCCCCCACCGAATATATGCACTACCAAAAATCCATAAGCAGAATGTGCCATTACGTCCCATTGTGGATAGCATTGATTCCCCCACATACAAATTAGCCAAACATTTAGCCAAAGTGTTCACACATTATACTGGCAACACACCATCACACATTAAAAACTCTGCCCACTTTAAAGCCAGTAGAGAAAACCTCTTGCTCCAACACACTGACATAATGGTCAGTTTTGATGTCTCCTCCATATTCACAAATGTCCCACTCAAAGATACCTTAGATCTCATCCAAACCAAATTTCCTCCAGATATCTCAACCCTATTTCAGTTCACCATGAACTCAGGCTGTTTCGTTTGGCAAGGAAAAGTCTACAAACAGACAGAGGGAGACAGCCATGGGTTCTCCACTCTCTAAACTCCTGGCCAACTTCTTTATGGAGACCTTTGAAGAAAAAGCCTTAAACTCAGCCCCAAAAAAACCTGTTTGGCTATGCTATGTGGATTATGTGTTCCCTATTTCACCACATGGCTTAGATACACTGCACAACGTCTTAACACACTTAAACAATCAACATTCCAGAATCCAGTTCACCTTGGAGAAGGAAAACAACATTCTCTCTTTCCTAGACACTCTGATTACATGCCAGCCTGATGGATCCCTGGCTTTCTCTGTTTACAGGAAACCAACCCATACAGATAGATACATTCACCAGCAATTATACCCACTCCCCTGACAACAATACGGGATTATAAAAACCCTATATAACAGGGCTAAATTAATCTATTCAGATAACAATGCCCTAACTACTGAATTTAACCATATCCTTAACACCTTCTTAGACGATGGCTACAACCCCCAAAAAAATTCAAAAAATATTAAAACGAGTTACCCCCCCTTCATAACTGGAATTACACTAAATCTATCACCATTTCTTATATCTAGAGCATGTCTGAAAAGCTAACAAAAATCCTTAAAAAATATGATCTAGCTACCTGTTACAAACCATATAAGAAATTGGCATTCCTTATCTGCTCTACCAAAGATCAGCCACTTCCCCTAGACCTACCTGGAGTCTACCAGGTCCCTTGCAGTTGTAAATTGTCCTACTACGGCCAAACAGGCAGGACAGCTAACATGAGGATATTCGAACACAAAGACTACATCTGGTTTCACCAATGCAGCCACTCAGGACTTGCTGACCATGCACTAGATACCCACCACAGAAAGAAAGCCACTTTACTACACTGCAGCAAGTATAAGTATGAAAGATTATTCTTGGAATCCACCTCAGCTCTAAAAAAACTTCCCAAACCTCAACATATTTGGGTGCATGAAACTGCCCAAAATTTGGGAAGCTTCCATCCTAAGAACACCAGCCCAATAGCCAAGATAACCCACATTTAGCCCACTGGGGGGGGGGGGGGGGCACCTTTAGGACTCTAAGACTAACTTCAGTTACCTTCTTCAGCCTCATTTGCTTGATGTTAGTACCTGTGTGCACATATCATAGTTTTATGTTCCCAGAAGATGGCAATGTAACATTGCCGAAATATAGGAAGGTATTGAATTAAAGTTTACTGTGGTGTGTGGCAGAATGAAGGGTGAAGTACTGGACGTAGGTAGAAGGAATGACAGGATCATGCGAATGAAACTGGGTCTTGGAGAAGAGCGGGTGGTCGTATTATGTGTATATGCCCCGCAAGTTGGTTGTACAGCAGAGGAAAAAGATAAGTTCTGGAACATGTTAGATGAAGAAATGAGGGAATTGGAAGAAAATGAGATGGTGATTGTCAGAGGAGACTTGAACGGACATATAGGAAGACAGAATAGAGACTGTGAAAGGGTGCATGGTGGCCACGGAGTGGGAATGATGAACCAGGAAGGAGAGAGGGTTGTGGACTTTGCAGTAGCGTTTGATCTGGCAATTGTGAACTCGTTTTTCTACAAGAGGGAAGAACATTTGATAACATTTAGGAGTGGTAACAACAGCTCACAAATTGACTACATTTTGACTAGAAGAAAACAGCTTAAGGTTGTGACAAATTGTAAAGTAATTCCAACAGATCGAGTAGCACAACAACACTGACTGCTGTGCGCAGACTTTAAAATAAGATCGAAGATAAGAACTTCTGGATGCCGTGGGATGAAGACAATTAAGTGGTTTCGCTTAAAAGAGGAGAGTGTGAGGAATCGTTTTAGGGAGAGGGTGTTAGAGAGGATTTCGGATGGACTGGAAAGTGTACAGGATTGGTGGAAACATAATTCAAAAGTAATCCTGAGCTGTGCAATCGAGATGCTTGGTGAGACATCTGGAAAGTTTAGAGAGCAGAAGGAGGGTTGGTGGTGGAATAATGATGTACAAGTGGCAGTGACAGCTAAGAGGAAGGCAAGGCAGAAGTGGGATGAGTCAAGAGTTGAAGAGGACAGAGAGGTGTACAAAGAGAGAAAGCAAGAAGCCAAAAGAGTTGTAGCACAGGCGAAGGCCATGGCATATCAAGATCTGTATGATCAATTAGAAACAAAGGAAGGACAGAGAAAAATTTACCAACTAGCGAAATGTAGAAATAAAGCAGCAAAGGACATCTTACATGTGAGGCAGATCAAAGTTGCTGAAGGAAGAGTATTATGGAGGGATGTGGACATAAGAAACAGATGGAAAATATACTTTGAGGGACTTTTGAATGAGGAAAATGCAAGGGCTCTCAGAGGAGATGGGCAGCCTTCTGAGGGGATGGTGCAGAACATCAGTAGAGTGGAAGTGACGGAGGCCATGAAGAGGATGAGGAATGGAAAATCGGTGGGCCCCCGACAGAATTCCAGTGGAGGCATGGAAGGCACTGGGGAAAGAGGGAATTGACCTGCTGTGGGACCTGTTCATGAAAGTTTGCCAACAGGAAAATATACCCGAGGAATGGAGGGAGAGTACTCTTGTCCCCATCTACAAGGGTAAAGGGGATGCACAAGACTGTAAAAATTACAGAGGAATAAAGTTGATGTCCCACACAATGAAGATCCTAGAAAGGGTTCTTGATGGTAGATTGAGGAAGGAGGTGGAGATTGCAAAGGAACAATTTGGATTCATGCCTGGTAGATCAACAACAGATGCTATCTTTGGGTTACGGCAGATGATGGAAAAATATCGAGAGAAACAAAGGGAGCTACATCTGGTATTTATTGATCTGGAGAAAGCATACAATAGAGTGCCAAGGCAAGAAGTCTGGAGGTGTCTGTGGGAGAAGAAGGTGCCAGAGAAATGTCAGGTTGGTGCGGGAAATGTACAGAAATATGAAGACAAGTGTTCGGACCTGTTTGGGACAGACAGAAAGTTTTCAAGTAACAGTTGGCTTGCATCAAGGGTCAGCATTAAGTCCGTTTCTGTTTAATATTGTGATGGAGGTGGTAACAGAGGAGGCGAGAGAAGATGCGCCTTGGACAATGTTGTATGCAGATGACATCTTGTTGTGTGTAGATTCAAGAGAAGAAGTGGGAACTAAACTGGAAAGATGGAGAAAAGTACTGGAAGAGAGAGGTGTGAGACTGAGCAGAAGTAAGACAGAGTATATGTGTTGCGCAGTTGACGGCAGCCAGGAGACAGATCTGGAGCTGGAAGGAAATGTCATCAGGAAGGTGAGAGACTAGATACTTAGGTTCAACAGTGGAAGAAGATGGAGGAGCTGAGAAGGAAGTGGGATGCAGGATACAAGCAGGTTGGAGGAACTGGAGGGAGATGGCTGGAGTGTTATGCGATAAGAGGGTGCCGATCAATCTGAAAGGCAAAATTTATAGGACAGTAGTGAGGCCAGCTATGACATATGCTATAGAAACTGTAGCCCTGAGGAAAAATAACATCAGCAGGATGGAAGTAGCAGAGATGAGAATGCTTAGGTGGATGTGCGGTGTGACCAGAAAGGATCGTCTGAGAAATGACTATGTCAGGGGAACAGTGAAAGTTACGAACTTAGGAGCAAAAATACAGGAGGCAAGGTTGAGATGGTTTGGTCATGTGATGAGGAGGGAGGACGAATATGTGGGAAGAAGGGTCATGCAGATGGATGTGCAAGGAAGGTGGAAGCGTGGGCAGCCAAAGAAGAGATGGAGGGAGCTGGTAGAAGAGGACTTGAAAATGAAGAACTTGGATGTGGTGACAGCCCAAGACAGGAAGGTGTGGAGGAGACTCATTACAAACAGTGACCCCACATAAGTGGGAGAAGCTGCAGAAGAAGAAGAAGAAGAATTGATTAAAGTTTATTAATTAATATTTTAGCATACGTTGTCATTTCCTGAAAAATTTAAAGTCATGTTAAATCAATACCATTAAATGTTCAAAGCAGACAGAAAGTATTATTTACTGTAGTTAAGGTTAAGAAGGAAAGGGGGATTGTTCAGGATTTGCTCAACAACTCTCACTATGATGTTAATGTGTGTGCACACTATGTTCCAGAATTCTGTGACAATAATACTTCCAATTAGAATAATGGGGAATGGTAAATACAAAACGAGATCAATGCAATCTTGGTAGATATCTGCACCAAGTGGTAAAGAAATGCAGAAACCATAATAAGAGCTCCTGCTGAGAGGTAGATGGCTAATACTAGGTTTGAGTTGGTGGTCTTTTGGAATGGGATATAGAGACGCCTGTGTGAGCAGGTCCATTTGCTATCATTCCTTTATAGAAAATAATGGCATACCATAAATGTATGATTCTCACTAAGTTTCAAATAAGTTTCCTGCAGGGACAAGTACAACTTATGCTTCTGAAAGAGGACCCTTAATATCGCTGATGTTTTGGGGGAATTCACAACAATTCCATTGTAGAAATTGTTCTGGATTAATTAAGTTTAATTGATAACTTCTGATTTTCATACTGAAGGGTCTAGCTTAAACAGTCTTGGATTTTTATTAATTATTTTTTTTGGGGGGAAGAAATATCCTCCCTCAGGAAGAACATCTAAGACATTGACGAATTGTACTATGCTGAGGATACGAGGAATTTCAATAATTTTGGATTATCTATAAATACTTAGATATCTATTTTTTATATAAATTTTTTACCTGTTTACAGAAGTAAATTTACTTGCCAGATAGGAAGTTAGTAATAATGTAAATTTTTCATGTAGTACTAACCTATCCTGTACACTCCTTGAGGGTACATGGCAGGAAGATGATGATGACAAATTCTATCCTTTACTCAAGTGTAGGCAAACAACACATGTGAAGTATTTTCATGAGGATACCTGTATATAAAGGATGAAGACTTTGTATCATTTGCCTCAGTATCCCATAATGCAAAGCATACTGCCAGTATGTCTGCACACTCTTTCTTTGGATGCCATCCTGCTATTGTTATTATTATTTTTCATCTAAATTTTCAAAGTTTCTACATATATTCGGCTGTGAAATAAGGTTGGATCTTTAATATCCCTATTTATATATATATTTTTTTATTTTTCTAAAGGAATTCTTTTTCAGTGTAGACTAAATTATAGATAACCAGGAGAAAACCAATGTGAAAAAGTGGGACAGTCGTGTGAGCTATAGTCTCCTTTACATAATTTTTTTTTACTATCTTCTTGGTAAGAGAGTTTTTCACTAGTTGTGGAAACTTCCTCTTTGCCTTCTGATGCAAAATATTCTGCTCTATTCTCATCTTTTGAGCTCTTATTTTCATGCTTTTGCCTTTAACCAGGGCAGGAGTAAGCTGGATATTTGCTTACAGTTCTTATATTTAGCTGCTGTGCACTTGCATTCTTTGGTTTTGCTTTCTTTAGTGACACATCTGTTGCAGATGGTAGAGGTATGACAAGAAAGATGAGCATGGTTGTATTTATGGCACTTGAATAATTATGAATGATTTAGGATATAGAATCTTATAGGGCAGGTGAGATAGCCCACTTTCACAGGAGTCTTTTTTTAGATGGGGTGGGGTGTAGTCAAAGAATACTATTTTTGACTGATACAAGATTACTGTGTAAGAGGATACTTCTTATGAATTTTGGATCTTTTCATTCAGAGAAAATCTCCTTATCTGAAATGCTGAGGACATCCAATTCTGATATTACACCTCTAAGAAAATAGTTTTATATTTTATTGGGGACTAACTGTAATCAGTATTCTAAATGAGTCTTTGAAGTTGCTAGTGAACATTCTTTTCACTGATTTTTTTTTTTTTGGGGGGGGGGGGGGGAACTAGCCAATCCTTCCAAACTTTTCTAGATAAAAAAAGAGTGATATATTCCCAACAGGATGTTCAGCTGTTGAGTATATCAGAAGAAAAGTTGGAACACGTGTATAAATGTCAGTAGTTTTCAATTTCTTCGTGTTTTTGTTGGTTGATTCATCAATAATTTCTGCATAGCTGAACTTTGAGAAAGCCCTTGGTAAATTTGAAAAGGGATCAATAATCAGTTCACTCTATGCAGTTCAACACATGGACATCTGAACTAGTGGTCTTACACATCAGTGGTGTCACCCTAAATATTCTTCCCAAGAATTGGGGGGGGGGGGGGGGGGTTTAAGGTTGGAATACAAAACAAATGTGGTGGAGAGTAAGAGTGATACCAAAAGAGGTGGTCCCATTTCTCAGGTTATGTAGATGAATAGTCATAATAATGAAAATCACCAAAGGTCAAATTCAGCCTGAAGATGGAAGCCTCCCTCCATCCACACAATAGGATGTCCTTCTCCAGTAACTAACAGAGCTATACATCCATTGTCAACTGTAACATAGGAAGTGGCCATGAGGTTTGAGAGTTATATCTAGATCAAAAATATGTTCAAAGATATGTTTGCACAATATGATAAACAATATCCAAAGCAGCTATTAACAAATATTATATTCCTAAATAAAAGTTTCAAAAATTACCTTCAAAGTTCTGTCTCTTTCTCGCCATGAATTTTTCCTCTTCAACAAATGAGGTAAACGAAGAAATTCAGTTACTTCACCATTTCCATCTACTAAAGCAGCAAAAGCTGGTGTATCCCTGTAGAGAGAAAAAATACATTAAACTACAAGGACACAGTTTATATAAATTGATTAGCATAAAATGAAAGATGTTCTTGATTTCATATGTGCAGAAAATACACAGCCACATCAAGTATGAAAATGATTTGGAAGAATAAGGTGCATGTATTTAGGCTTAGGTTCTGGTTTATATTCATGATACCATTTAACAGAATAACTACAGCTGAAATAGTAAGAGGAAGAAATGAAATTTCTCCCACTTACTGTTTGAAATGTAATGAAAGTCTGCCCAATGGCACCCTTACTTTTGCAGTTTACAGAAAACCCTCACACAGGTAGATACATACATATATTTCTTTCAAAAATCCTTGTCCAGAATAAGGTGCATGTATTTAGACTTAGATGCTGGTTTATATTCATGATACCATTTAATAGAATAACTACAGCTGAAATAGTAAGGTGGAAGAAATGAAATTTCTTCCACTTACTGTTTGAAATGAAATGAAAGTCTGCCCAATGGCACCTTTTCTTTTGCAGTTTACAGAAAACCCTCACACAGGTAAATATATACATATATTTTTTTCAAAAATCCTTGTCCACAAAGCCTCTAACTTCTGTTCCACCCAAGTTTTCCTTACAGTTGAACTCGTCTTTATTTGCCAAACCTTCAAGTTCAAAAAGATATACAAATTATCTGTCCCTTCCACCTCATATCCCTCACAACAAGGAGAGTAGTAATGCTATTAGTATTTCTTATGTCTGGCACTTCAGAAAAAAATAACCAGAACTTTAAAGATATATAATCTTTGTGCTGCTTTCAAGTCTCATTTGAAGCTAGTTTCCCTTCTTCACTCTCCCAATGATCCACTTCTTCCCTCCTCTCTGTTCCAAGTGTTTACAAAGCTCCTTGTTTTTGCAACTTATCATATTATGGTCAGATCGGGAGATTTGCTAACATCTGCCTAGATGAAAACAAAAAATAGATCACTGCAACAACTATGGTCAGTGAGGTCTAGATGACCATGCACTGGATACCTTGCACAGAATTAGATGGAAGAAAACTATCATGCTCCATCAATACAAAGCTGAAAGGTTTTTCAGAATGAGTAGCAGATTTTTTAAAAAAAAACAGCCTAATAAATATAGTTAAGTTTCCCAAGATTTGGGAAACTTTAAGCCTCCACCCAATAACATTAGAAGAAATGAATATAGGAATCATCAACATATGGATTGTCAATGGAAAGGAAATTAAACATGCAGAAAGAGAAATGGCAAAGTATCACATAGACATAATTAGTGTTTACTGAGACAAAGTTTATACGTTGGTTTCACATAGCTTTTAATTTTTCAGGAAATAACAATGTATACTAGAATATTAATTATAAAAAATTTTAATTAATACTTTCCTATATTTCAGCAATGTTATATTACCATCATCAGGGATCAAAAAAACAATATGTGCACACAGGCACTAACAATCTTAAAATGTATGCTTCCCAAATTTGGGCAGTTTCATGCACCTAAATTTGTTGAGGTCTGGACAGAGCTGAGGTAGATTTGAGGAATAGTCTTTCATACTTGTATTTGTTGTGGTGTAATAGAGTGGTCTTCTTCCATCATATCCGAACCATGATCAGCAAGTCCAAAGTGGCTGTATTGGTAGAATTGGATATAGTCCTCGTGTTCAGATATCCTGTTATTGGCTGTCCTGCCTGTTTGGTCATAGCTGCACAGTTTGCAACTGCAAGGAACCTGGTATAATCCTGGTAGGTCTAGGGGATGTGGCTGGTCTTTGGTGGAGCAGATAAGAGATGCCAATTTCCTAGGGGCCTGTAATTGGTTGTAGGGTCATCTTTCTTAAGGTTTTTGTTAATTTTTTGGATGTGCCCCAGATGGAGGGGGGGGAGGGGAGTTGTGGTTACACTATTTTTTGGGTTTGGGGGTTGTAGCCATTGGCCATATATCAAGGACAGGAAAGAATAATGACAGCATTCAACACCAAACATGAATATAAACTTTTTGATTGGCTAGTTATGTGGACAAACTTCAAAATGAGGAAATGGTCAATGAAATTTATTTGTTCTTATGGTCCTGCAGAAGGTTCCCCTAGGGGAGAAAAGAATTTTTCGAGTCATCAGAGAAGGAAGCTGACAAAAGGAAACAAATTCCAGGCATAAAGAAATGTTTGGGAAAATTTTAAAAAAATGAGCAAGGCTAACAATAATAATACTGATGATTTTATGTTCAGGATATGCACTAGTTCACATGGAAAGAAAAATCACAAGAAATACAAGCTTCACTGACTGTGATTATTGATAGTGATATCTTCATGATGGTTCAGGATATAAGAGTATAGAGAGGATTTTGTGTGTGTGTGTGTGTGTGTGTGTGTGTGTGTACACAAAAGAGACAAGCTACATTAAAATACACATAGTATTCGAAAGTATCATTAATTTAATTTGGTCAATCATTAACATTGCTGGAAATGAAATAAGGAATTATTGCTTAGCAACCTGCAGTTAAGGGTTTTCTGGGAAACCTGGAACAAAAATTATGTGGGTTGAATGTGTGCCACCCATATTCTTGGGCTTTTTATACTACCATTACTGTTTAGATTAAGGTGGTTGATCAAAATTTCACAAGCTTCCTTAAATTTGTATTGGTACCATGTTTTGATAGTGATATCTTCATGTTCCTGCAACGTCAGGAACATGTTCATTTCCAATCAGTTTGGTCTAGAGCATAGGTGGCCAACAGCAGGCCCCAATGTGATTTTGTGCAGCCTGCAGCAGGATAAAAACTATTAAATTATATGTATTATCAATTTAGCTATTAGTTTCGACCGCAGATTTTCTGATTGATATACTAGTTATATTCATTATCTCTGATGATGGAAACAATTTATATTCTCGACATGGAATCAAAATTGTTTTAAAAAGATTACTCAATTTATAAAATCTGCTGCTTCTCTGTGTGAGTTGCAGTAGTGGGAGTGGTAGATTTCTATGCATTCCAGAGTAACGAATCACTGACAGTCACTTGCTCTGCTTTGGTTACAGTGATCAGTTTCAGAGACTCAGTTTCACTGTTAACAGTGTTATTGTTGCAGTTTGTGTCCCCTGGTCATTTACTTCAGCCTTTGTGTACTATGAGTAAGAAACTCAAAATCTGTGAAGAAAACAGATCATTTCAGGAGAAATGGGAAAATGAATTTCTGTTTATAAACAATAACGACAACAAACCACAGTGCCTTGTGTGTTTGCAAGTATTGTCTGTGTACAAGGAATATAACCTCAAATGCCAGTACATACAGCACCATGCTGCTAAATACCAAGAATACTTTGGACAAGTATGTACTAAAATTGTACATAATTTGAGGAGAAAGGTTACTGCTCAGAAATCTATTTTTACTAAACCAACATCAATACAAAAAAGCTCACTCTTGGCATCGTTTGTTGTAAGTGCAGAGATAGCAAAAGTAAAAAAATCATTATCTGATGATGAATTTGTAAAACACTGTTCTGTGAAAATGGCACGTGCATTTGGGGAAGATAAAATTGCCAGTGAGTTTGAAAGTGTCCCACTATCAAAACAAACTGTAACAAAAAGAGTCGAGGAAATAGGTCCTCACATATTAAATAAATTAAAAAGTGTTATTACAGATTCAGCTTACTTCTCATTGGCTCTGGATGAATCAACTGACATAACAAATACAGCTCAACTTCTAATTTTAATATGAAAGTTGTGGATTA